>NC_135892.1:109462317-110062317 GCF_964194155.1 Cetorhinus maximus
TAAGGACGGGATAGACAGGTTTTTGTCTATCTGGGAATTAAGGGACATGGGGAGCGGGTGGGAAAGTGGAGTTGAAGCCCATGATCAGCCATGATCGTATTGAATGATGGAGCAACCTCGACAGACTATGTGTCTACTCTTGCTCCATATTTCTTATGTTCTTTTGTTCTTGTCATTTAGAAAATACTCCGGTCCATTTTTTGCTGATCCAAAGCAGATGAGTTCACATTTTACTAAATTGAACTCCAAATGTTACAGTTTTTCTCAATCATTTGATCTATTGATGTCCCTTTGCAATTTTCAGCTCCCGTCTATAGCAGGAAGATGGTAGCTTAGTGATAGTTGTTGTATATTTTATATCTTGGATTTATGTAGAAGTGGCACTAGCTTCTATGTGTGTAACAGATTTTATTCACAGTGCCTTAAAATTTCTACTCCATGTTTCAGCTCGGCTGTAATATGCCTTTAAGGGATATCAGCATGACATCAATAGAAGGGAAGTGGGTCATTTGATCTGGTCTTAGTTTCACTTTTGCTTTGAGCAGAGCAATCATTTAGAACTGAGACGAGAAGAAATTACTTCACTCAAAGGGTTGTGAACTTTGGGAACTCTCTACCCCAGAGGGTTGTGGATGCTCCATCACTGAATATATTTAAGGCTGGGATAGACAGATTTTTGGTCTCTCAGGGAATTAAAGGATATGAGGACACAGATCTCTGATGCCTTCAAGCTTTATACCCATGTATAACAGTTCTCATGTACCTAGTCTTAATAAATGAACCCACAACGTATTTACCCAATCTCTTATCACCTATTGATGCCTTGTGTCTTGTACAGTAAATAAACCGAAGGCATTATATCATTATAATAAAACTCTAGCTTCCAGCTCTTTCTACAGTTTTGTTTACTTTTCTCTGAGTCCACACCCAGGCCTAACCAATCAAGCACAGTGAGCATCAATGGTAAAGAGTCACATAATCAGGCACAGAAAATTGAACCATTGAACACTGCAGTGATGTTACTGGGCAAGTAACCCAGAAGCTTGCGGCTAGTGCTCTGGAGATGTGAGTTCAAATCTCACCATGGCAGTTGGGGGAATTTAAACTCAATGCATAATCTGGGATGAAATGCTAGTCTCATTAATATTAACCATGAAATTGGATTGTTGTTAAAAACCCACCTGGTTCACTTGCCTTTCAGGATGGGAAATCTGCCATCCTTACCTGGTCTGACTCCAGACCCACAGCAACGTGGTTGACTCTTAACTGCCCTCTGAAATGGCCTAGCAAGCCACTCTGTTCAAGGGCAATTAGGGACGGGGAACAAATGCTGGCCCTGCCCACATCCCATGAAAGAACGAATAGAAGAAAACAGCCCAGAGGAACCCGCCCAGGGGATCCAGCCAGCTCCGATGAGGGTTTGTCACAGTGTGAGGCACCGAACACGAGGTTGCTGAGAGAGTCACGGGTGCCAGTGGACAGGGGGCCTGATCTTAAGGAGAGGAGGTGCTGAAGAGGTCGGCCGCCTGTACTAGAAGCTCGGGACTCGGGCCTCCGAGGTCCAAAAACAAGGCTGCTGGGTGAGCATTCCGCTTACCATGGAGACACGGAGAATCATCTCAGAGGGTTGGAAGCAGAATGGCAGATGGCATGTGGAATGGCTGAGTCCGGTGACACCATCTGAGCTGGACAAGGGAACCAGGGAGACCCGACGGGGAAATGTGTCTTCCTGCGAACTGGAATGCGCTGAGTGAAAGGATCAAGGAAGCGGATTCAACAGTAACTTTGTTATGATCCCCCAAAGAACTTAGTGCTGAGCAGCGTGGGCACAGCAGGCTCCCGGTCCACCCACCAGTGGGCTTGGAGTTCCCCACCTCTGTTCACAGCGAGAAGTTAAGTTGGTATTCATAGCAACTTTCCAAAAGGAATTGAAGCTGCAACATTTGCAGGGCTGCGGGGAGAGAGCGGGGGGCGTTAATTTGATAGCTCATTCGAGGAGCATCTGTGCTACTTACCTGAACCATTCATGATGGTAGCAAGCTCCACATTCTCACCGCTCTGAGTAACAAAGGGCAGAGTTTTACCCCCGCGGGATTTCACGGTCCTGCCGAAGCCAATGGGATCCTGAATGGCTCGCCGCATTTTACAGCCCCTCCCGCACCACCACGGGGCCCTAACATTCCAGCCCAACCTTCTGCTGAACCCCTGGTTGGATTTATCGGTGACTCTCTTACATTGATGGGCTCCTGTTGTGGACTCACCCACAAGAGGAAACATCTTCTCTGTGCCGACCGTGTCAAACCCTTCCCATTATCTTAAACTCCTTTATCGGGTCACCCCTCAGCCTCCTCTTTCCTGGAGCAAAGAACTCTGGCCTGTTCCATCGTCCCTGACAGACGTTACCCCCTCAGCTCTCGTGTCCATCCTGGTAAATCGATCTCGCACTCTCTCCCGTGCTTGCTCGTACCTTTTTAAATTACGGAGACCATTATCGAAATGTGATCTAATCGATGTTCCATCTACGTTGAACATAATGGGGATGGACTTCACGCCTTTTTAACAGGGGTGGCCGGGGGTGGGGAGGTGTGTCAAATATATTGGGTGCCTGGCCAACCACCTTCCGGGATTGAGTGGGTTGTCTTATGAGGAAAGGCTGGACAGACTGGGCTTGTTTCCATTGGAGTTTAGAAGAGTGAGGGGTGATTTGATTGAATTATACAAGATCCTGAACATCCTTGACAAGGTGGACATGGAAAGGATGTTTCCTCTTCTGGGTGAGTCCAGGACTTAGGGGGGGCACTGTTTTAAAATTAGGGGTCACCCTTTTCGGACAGAGATGAGGGGAATTCCTTTCTCTGAGGATTGTGCGACTTTGGAATCCTCTGCCTCAGAAGGTGGTGGAGACGGGGTCATTGAATATTTTTAAGGCAGAGGTAGATAGACTCTTGTTAAGCAAGGGAATGAAAGGTTATTGGGCGTAGATGGGAATGTGGAATTCGAAACACAAACAGATCAGCCATGATCTTATTGAATGGCAAAACAGGCTCGAGGGGCCGAATGGCCTCCTCCTGCTTGTATTTTGTATGTTTACCTGTTCACCCCCGAGCTGACCCCCATGACGTGCCAGGCGAGTGGGCGCTGCAGTCAGTAGCCCACCCACCATATGTAAATCATTAATTAAAGGTCAGTTAGACTCGTTAGCAAGCCCCCTGACCTGGATAATCCGCTGCCCATGCCATAGTGCAGCTGGCATGGACAAGCAGGCAGGAGTGGAGTGGCCAGGCCGACATGATAAAAGGCAGCAAGGGGGCAACTCATTTCGGGGGTGCCTCCTGTGTGTTGGGGTCACCCCTCCCCAAGATTTCACCCCCACTTTCCATCTGCGCCAACTACTCCCCAAAACCTGGCCTCACCGCCCCCCCCACCCCCACACTCCTCTTCCCCCCCCTGCCTGGACACTGGTCTCCCTCCCCACCCCAAAACCCCGGGATTCTCCTCTCCGGGGCAGCCACCCATCTCCCTCGGGCTCCTCCCTGCAGCCCGGGCGGTGCCTACGGCTGAGCCTTGGCAGTGCCAGGGCTGCTGGTCAGTCCGACTGGCCGATGGTGGGACTTCCTCCTGCTGAGGGTCAGGAGCCCCACTCTGAGCCGCTCTAGTGCCCGGCCACAGCGCGTCCTGGCTCCTTCCGGGCGCCTCAGCTCCTGGACAACTTTCCTTCTGGGATGGGGGAGGGATGAGCAGTCCAGCCCCACCCCCCACCGCCCACCACCCACTGCCCACCCCCCACCGCCCACCACCCACCCCCCACCGCCCACCGCCCACCGCCCACCACCCACCGCCCACCCCCCACCGCCCACCGCCCACCACCCACTGCCCACCCCCCACCGCCCACCACCCACCCCCCACCCCACCGCCCACCCCCCACCCCCCACCACCCACCGTCCACCGCCCACACCCCAACCCCCACCGCCCACTGCCCACTGCCCACCTCCCACCACCCACCCACCCACCGCCCACCACCCACCACCCACCACCCACCTCCCCACTGCCCACACCCCACCGCCCACCGCCCACCGCCCACCACCCCCACCCCACCGCCCACCACCCACCCCCCACCACCCACCACCCACCGCCCACACCCCACGTCCCACCACCCACCCACCCACCGCCCACACCCCACCCACCCATCACCCCCATAAAATGCGCCCCAGCTTCCCTGCTGAAATGTGTTCCTCTGGAAACAATCGCAATGTTTTACTTACACTTTTTATGTTAACCTACGTTGTTGCTTTCATTGATTTGTCAATCAGTAACTCCAGGTCTCTCTGCTCCTTTGCTGCCGCTTATTTTCCAAGCAACCTGTAGCTTCCTTATAAATCCTATGGAATTGCTCCACTTCACGTTTATCTGTACCCATTTGCTATCGTATGGCCACTCTGCCAATTGACCAATAGCTTCCCATATTTTGTTGCAGTCCTTATAGAAATAAATATACCCTCAATTTGGTCTCATCCCCAAATTTTGAAATTGTGCTTCCAACTCATGAGTACAAATCAGTTTTGAAAATGTGAACAGCAATGGTCCAACATCGATCCCTGTGGAACATCATCCCCACACCACCCCCCTCACCCCCCCCACGCACCCCCACCCCCACCCCCACCCCCGCCCCGTCAGTCTGGGCGGCTGCCTTTAACCCCCTACTCTTTGTTTTCACTGTTGTGGTCAGCTCGCTGTCCATTCTGCTATTTGTCTGCTGACTCCCAAGTGATCTGACTTCACTCATGAGTCCACCCCGCCTTATTGTAGACCTCTTCAAAGTTCAGGTATATCACATCTACTGCATCCCCTTTGCCTTCGCCTCCTGTTACTTCTTCAAAGAATTCAGTAAGCGTGACCTCCCTGTAGTGTTTGACTGTTCGGTGTTCGATCGTGAGCCTGGTAACTCATTTAAGCTCACTGTGCTCGATTAGTTGAGTTTGGGTGTTGACTCAGAGCTAAAGTTGACAGACACCACAGAAAGACTGGGAAGTTGGGCTGGGATAAGCGAGAGTGCAGACATTTTGTGATTTCAGGGATATTTTAAAACTCTTGTAAATAAACCTGCTACACACTTAAAAAACTAGTGTCATCTCTGCGTTGCTCTGAGATATTTAAAATATACATCAAACTGGTGAAAATCAACACTTCCCTTTTGAAATCCATGCTGATTGTTCTTTATTATATTCTCAGTTTCTAGACGTTTATTTGTTGTAAACCGTCTGATAAATCGAAACATCCCATAGTAGGTCACCACAGCGCCCCACCGCTGAAGTCAGGCTCCCATTAGTGCTTTACCAACTCCTGTTCTGCTCCCACAGTCCAGGTGGTTGCAATACCTCAACGATCCACCAGATGGTAGGAGTGTTGCACCTTTGGAAATGAATGAAGCAGTTTCTGGGCAGAAAGGGCAGAATGTGATGGTGGGCGGTGCCAGCGGGAGCTGGAAAATCAGTTTGCTGCTGGCGTAAAATGACGGTGGGAATGTCCGTTCCTGCCCATCATGGCCGGGTCGCCCTTCCTGGCGGAGGCCGGTGTCAAACCATTTGGCATCACATCCGGACCAAACGTGCCGGACTTACCCGTTAGGGAGGCCTGGGGCAGCTTGTGGAGTTCGGGAGATTGAGGCCTCCAGCAGTCGAGCAGCCCTGGAGCGTCACGGGCAGCGGTGGGCTGGGGGGGGAGTGGAGTGTCCGACACGTGCGGGATCTTCTCGGAGCAGGTTCCAGGAGGCGGAGCTTCCAGCTACAGCTGGTCGACTGCATGAGGCGCTGTTGGGCGGTGATGGTGGGTGCTGGGGGTGGGGGGGCGGAGATTAGACAGCGCGGAGAGCAATGGGGGGGCGCGGGGAGGTTGGGGGAGGGAGGGGAGAGAGAGATGCTGCGGGGGCTCTGGGATGGGTGAGTTAGTATAGAGTGGGAGGGAGGGAATGGCCGTCCTGGACTGTCGGCTGGTTGGGGGGGCGGGGGGGGTGTGTGAATGGGAATGGGGGTGTGAATGGGAATGGGGGTGTGTGAATGGGAATGGGGGCGGTGTGAATGGGAATGGGGGTGTGTGATTGGGAATGGGGGTGTGTGAATGGGAATAGGGGGGTGTGAATGGGAATGGGGGTGTGTGAATGGGAATGGGGGGTGTGATTGGGAATGGGGGTGTGTGAATGGGAATGGGGGGTGTGAATGGGAATGGGGGGGTGTGATTGGGAATGGGGGTGTGTGAATGGGAATAGGGGGGTGTGATTGGGAATGGGGGTGTGTGAATGGGAATAGGGGGGTGTGATTGGGAATGGGGGTGTGTGAATGGGAATGGGGGGTGTGAATGGGAATGGGGGGGTGTGAATGGGAATGGGGGGGGTGAATGGGAATGGGGGGGTGTGAATGGGAATGGGGGGTGTGAATGGGAATGGGGGGGTGTGAATGGGAATGGGGGGGGTGAATGGGAATGGGGGGGTGTGAATGGGAATGGGGGGTGTGAATGGGAATGGGGGGGTGTGAATGGGAATGGGGGGGGTGAATGGGAATGGGGGGGTGTGAATGGGAATGGGGGGTGTGAATGGGAATGGGGGGGTGTGAATGGGAATGGGGGGGGTGAATGGGAATGGGGGTGTGTGAATGGGAATGGGGGGGTGTGAATGGGAATGGGGGGGTGTGAATGGGAATGGGGGGGTGTGAATGGGAATGGGGGGGTGTGAATGGGAATGGGGGGGTGTGAATGGGAATGGGGGGGTGTGAATGGGAATGGGGGGTGTGAATGGGAATGGGGGGAAATAGGGGTGTGTGAATGGGAATGGGGGTGTGTGAATGGGAATGAGGGTGTGTGAATGGGAATGGGGGTGTGAATGGGAATGGGGGTCTCAGAGGACAAAGCTGAAGGGTTGACAGACAAAGGGGGTTTCAGGGTGCTGGACACCCTCAGAGGGTCCTGAGTAGAGGTCCCAGGGTATTCAACAGCTGCTCCTGCTCCCTTTGGGTGCCCGAGGGCCCCTGCCTGACTCCTTGAGGGGAATGGGCACCTGGAGGGAGGTGGAGGTGCCCAGTCCCCTCTCGTGTACCTACAGCAGAAGCTCCCCCGTGGTTACAGTGATGGAGAGCAGGTCTGTCCGCATCTCCGGCAGAAACTGGGCGTTCTGCTGGACCAGGTTCTCCATGGTGTCCGCCACCCTCCCCATGGAGACCTCGATGCGCAGACATATCGGCACTACTTCACCCAGGAGCAGGTGGACAGAATCCTCTGCCTCGTGTGCCTCTCTGTTCAGGGCCTTGGACACCTCTGCCTGATGTCCCCCCACCTCTTACAGCTTCTCCCAGATCAGGTGAACGGCCCATCTCAGGGCTGGTCGCCCGACTCGGACATTGCAGATGCCTTGTACCCCCCGTCCTCCGAGTGCCGGTGAGCTTGGCTGACCCTGTCTCCTGCAGCTGCGGACACATGTCCGTGCAGTGACCACCAGAATATGAGACCCTGCCTGAACTGTATCTCATACCCAGCAAGGTGTGTGTCTCTGAGCTGGGTGGAGGGTGCAGGCAGCTGCTGTGACGGCCCTACAGATGCACTTTCTTCCCCCTCCCCAATGTCCTCGGTCCTCTGTGGGCTGGAGGAACTTCTGGACAGAGTCTCCTCTTCTTCCCTTGCCCTCTCCCTGCTGGCCCTGTCAGTGAGAGTGAAGAGTGAGTGTATGAGCTGCCTCCAATATGGAGGAACTCATGACCCTTAGATTTCTATGTGAATACATTTCACATGGACCCTTCCTGGATGGGGGCCGCCCACTGACCTCTCCATCTGCACAGGCTCGGACCTGTTCCTCCCAGCCTGCCTCATTCTCCTCAAACTCAGCGAGGTTCTTGAGGTCCGGCCAGCCCCTTCCCGTCTTCTCTCTCTCTCTCTCTCTCCTTCTCCCTCTCCCTCCTGTTGTGCCTCAATTTTCCTGTGTAAAGAGAGGATGGGGTTGAGAGCTGTTGGGTTTCTGGTATCTTCCTTGTGCTTCCAGTCTTAGATATAACCCACTGGATTGTGCGCCATGTGATTGACGCACTGCAGGTTGTCCAGAAGGATTCTGGGACAGCGCCCTCCAGAGCGGTGAGCCCACACAGATAGAAGGATAAGGCTCACAGAGACAGGACATTAGCGGCTCTCGCTGGTGCCCTCAACGCCTAAGGCCCCTTCCGCAGACAGCGTGTGAACTCCTTGTGTGGGAGAGTGAGGGACCCACAGTGTCCTCCCCGCCTGCAGAGTAGATGGGCTGCAGTGGGGCTATGAGGCCTCACCTTATCACATTGCCACTGAGGCCCATGTCCCCTGTACCATTCAGTGAGGTGAGTGTGAGCAGTTGAGGGTTCATTTACCCTGGCAGTGTGGGCGAGGTCAATCACCCATTCCTGGCACTGCAGGGCACCGACTGCTCTGGAGACTTCCACCCATGCAGGGTTGGTCTGGTGACTAGGCCGCCTCCTGGTCTCTCCCCTGCTTTGAGCAGGACTTTCCAGGGAGGGGTCACTGAATCTGGGGGCCGGAGCCCCCTGCGATCGGTGGGCCACCTCCTCCTTCAACAGTGGGTGACTTGCTGTCCGGGGGCCCTTGTGAATATGGCGCCCGGATATGGAGGCAGGGCAGGCGCCATCCAACCTGGACCACCGCGCAAAACATCTGGCATAATGAATTCCCACTGGCCCCTGCGGCAGGAGGCACACGTGGTCCCTGCACCCTCCAGAGGACTCAGTCCTGGGATGGAAAATTCCTGCCGTAGTTTATGTCCAGAGTTTAAATCATATCTTCACTTGGAGAACGACTTGCATTTATCTAGCACCTCTCGCCGCCTCCAGGAAAGGGGATATTGTTGGAGAGTCGGCCATGTTGTAATGCCGGGATATTGAGCAGCCAATCTGAGCACACGAGCTGCAATGGAATGAATCACCAGGTAGTCTGTCGGTTAGGAGCTACACATTGGCAGGGCGTTGGAGGGGGAGTTCTGTTATTCTTTACAGAAGTGACAGTGGGGGGGCGGTTTGATGGATTCCCACAGCCCACACAATACGCTGGGGTCAGGGGTAAGGAGCAGCTACACCCACGAGCGCTGGATCTCAACCAGAATTCCGAGCCTGGGCTCCGGAGTGGGGTTTGAACCCTGAACTGTCTAGCTCAGAGGCAAGGGGTACTGAACGCTAAGCCCAGGGTTTGCTCTGGGGTAGTGGGACTGAACAAGTTAATGTTGGTGCTGAAGGAGCAGAGAGAGAGAGAGAGTGAGAGGAATTTCAGATAGAGTACCACCTGATATCTCAGAGCTGTAATCTTGAAAGAATTGACTAATGCCCTCTCTTTGAGGACACAGCAGGCTGCTATAGTGATGGGCTCCTACTCAAGAATCAATGGCACTCGGATCTAAAAGCTGTTCTGTTACTGATAATACTGAGCGGCTTGTGCCAATCAGATGATGCTCACAGGGAGGATGCACTGTTTACAAAACCGTCCGATTGTGTAGGGTGCCAGTTATCAAAAATAATTCTTTAAATTGGCAATTAGGAAATATTCTGGTCACTTAACAGCTCTCTGATCAAATAGTCGTTTGGTGGTTCAGAACTTGAATGTTGCTGAAAAAAGCCATTTTTTGTCGTAGCTTTTCGTCTTGCGCTCATCAGGACAATTCAAAGAAATTACCAATGTCAGGGAAAACAACAATTTATACCAAATGACAAGAGAGTGCTAATTGGCTGGCAAGTGGACTCTGATTGTTAGAGGCGTTGCCATGGGGAATGCACGAGTTGATGGTTACTGACAGTTAACTGCTAAGCATTGTTCAAAATTTAAACCAGGCAGCTTGATTCTGACTGGTCAAGACATTGCCCTGGGGAATGGACCAGCGAATGGCTGGTTACTTATTTTGTTTAGCTCTCTGATTGTAACATTACCACATTAAAGATGCTTTAACCCTACAGCTTACTTTAGACCTCCTGGCGTTGAGTTTCTATCTTGGTGTTGGTGTACTGAACTCACATGACTTTCACAATTGATGCATTTTCATATTGTGAGTGAGCTACTGCCCATATTTGGGAATTCAGCCCTTTTGGGCCAGCATTTCTCAAATACTCAAGGAATAGACCTCTTGGTAAGCTGTACAAAGACTGCTAATGTCCTTCATTACCTTAGCTTTTTCAAAGGGTTTCTGAACCCCATTGGCTGACAAAACGAGTATGGGGGGGGGGAAGATACTTGAGGGAACTTTAACACCCCCATCCGCACCCCACCCAAACAGGTGGGCTGACTATAGGTGGGAGGTTAAGGAACTAAAAATCTGAAAGCAAAACCTAACCCATCTTCAATCCGCCTGTTGTGTTTTTATGCTTCGGGGATATGAAGAGATGATACACCCCAAGTTATATGTGTACAGGAGCTTTATTTATAATGCTTTCAAATGTCTGCTCCCAAGCTTACAGCTGCTTGCCTGCAGTTTGGTTTCTCTTTCTCAGTCACCATACCCAGGCTTGACTAATCACACACAGTGAGCAATCAGCAGTAAACGGACACACATAATCAAACACCCAAACAATTGAACTCTACGCTGCTCAGCCTGTGGTTTGAATGGAGGCAGGATGAGAGATGGGCAATCGATCGCTTTCAGGAGGCCATTTGGCCCTTTAAATATGTTAATGAGGCTGTGTACCTTCATTTTTAACAGTTGCTGTTGTGGCTCAGTTGGTAGCCCTCTCACTGGGTCAGAAGGTTGTGGGTTCAAGCCCCTCTCCAGGAGCTGAGCAGCGCTGAGGGAATGCCGCACGGTCAGAGATATTAAACTGAGGTCCTGCCTGCCCTCTCGGGGGAATGTAAAAGATCCCAAGGAGAGCAGTGGAGTTACCCTTAGTGCCACGGCCAACGTTCATCCCTCAATCAAAAGCACATCGGGCAGAATTTTCCGTGCCTGCTGGCGTTGGGCGTCATGGCAGGTGTGAGCAGACAAGTGGCGGGAAGGTCAAAGGTCGTCGTGAAGCCAGTTTTCGATTGTCTGCTCCGCCCGTCAATTCTCGCCTCTTATTTTTAAACTATGTCACCTAGCCTTAGCCTCCCTCACAAGAGGAAACATCCTCCTGGTGTCTGCCCTATCAAGCTCCCTCAGGATCTTATATGTTTCAATAAGGTCACCTTTCATTCTTCTGAACTCCAATGGGTACAGGCCTAACCTGCCCAACCTTTCTTCATAAGGCAACCCCTTCATCCCAGGAATGAGTCCAGTGAACCTTCTCTGAACTGATTCTAAAGCAATTATATCTCATTTTAAATAAGGAGACCAAAAACTGCACACAGTACCCCCGATGTAAGAAATAGGAGCAGGAGTAGGCCACTCTGCCCCTCAAGCCTGTCCCGCCTTTCAATAAGATCATGGCTGATCTGCCCCAGGCCTCAACTCCTCTTTCGTGTCAGCTCCTCATCGCCCTCAACTCCCTGATATTTCAAAAATCTACCTACCCCCTCTTTAAATACTTTCAGTGATCTAGCCTCCACAACTCTCTGCGGTAGAAGATTTCAGACATTCACTACCCTTTGAGGGAAGAAATTCCTTTGCATCTCAGTTCTAAATGAGTGTCCCCTTATTCCGTAACTATGTCCCCTGGTTCAAGATTCCTCCACTAGTGGAAACATCTTCTCAACATCTACCCTGTCAAGTCCCCTCAGAATCTTGTACGTTTCAACAAGATCACCCCTCATCCTTCTAAACTCTAGTGAATAAAGGCCTAACCTGCTTACCTGTTCTTGATAAGTCAACCCCTTCATCCCAGAAATCAACCTAATGAATATCTTTGGAACTGCCTCCAACGCCAGTATATCCTTTCCTAAAAATGGGGACCAAAACTGTACACAGTACTGGATGAACTGTTACGACCAGTCCCCCGGCAAGGACCCCCCGATTTGTTTGCATTCCTGAACGGGACCCCAGTTTTGTTATGCTCCTGGGTGAGGAGGAATGAGCTGGCTCCCCTACTTTATTCAACCCCCTCGGTTGGTCACCATAAGGTTAATTTTAAAGGGACCCCTTCCCTCATGGATATCTTTTCCCAGTCCAAATGTATTTATGTTTTAGAAGGAGCCAATTTAATCAGGCTTTCTTGAGTCAAAGAGTAAATCTATTAGTTACTAAAAACCCAAGAAAAAATAATGAAAATGCAACACACACACACACACACACAGATCAAGAACGAGAAGTTGAGTCCAAATGAAAGTTAGAAAGGATATACAAATCAGTCTTTGGCTTATCCGTGAGGTGCAGATGGTGAAACGTTGCAGCTGTTAAGTTGGGTGACTCTGGTCGAGTTGACTTTGGCAGTTTAATGGTTTGGAGACACCTGGTTCTGCAGGTTGGCTGAAGAAGAGGCCCTATTTCCTTTATTGCTTGTGGCTGTACTGACTCACCTCCAGCGACAGAGAGAGGGAGAGAGACTTTGCCTGTAAGCTGCAGGGGTCCCTAGTTGATCTTCTTCTGCTGTCACTCTCATTGCATACCAGAACACTGGCACACACAGATCAGGTCTGCAGCTAGCTTTTTAACCCATTTCCTTGTGTATTCCTGGAAGGGAAAAACAAACAAACACGTCTTTTGCCCAGAGTCCGATTTCTTCCAACTCAGGCCATTTCTACATTCTGAGATATAACACAGCAGGAGATGGTTTCTGCTGAGATGTGGTAATCAGTCTCCATTGCTTCCATAGCCACAGGAGATTAAAGTTCAGTCTTTTTTTCATTTCATCTCTTCCTTTCAAGTATTTCTGTCTGAAATAGGCCTTCACACATTTTAGGTGCGACATTCCATGTTCTCTTGGTCGGTCGGGTATAATCCACGTAAGTGTTTTCCGGGAAGTGGTTACTTTCCATTTTCAGCCACCTTTTGCACAGTGTCTTTGCTTGTCTGTCCTTTTAAAAAAAAACACACGTCATCCTTAAAAAGTTCAATATGCCGGTAAGTAATTCGGAGCTGTAATGCACTGTTGTGACACTTTTCCCCCACACAAAGAATGAAATGAAGTTCATTCTCATTTCGTTACAAAAAAGGAAAAAAACTATATAAAACCAACGCGCACACTCACCCATTCTCGTAGCATTGGTCAATACCCAGATGACCCTAAACTGCCTTAGGCCCTGGATAAACTGCTGGGGCTTTTGTTCTTTTTATCCGTTCAGGTGGTTGGTTACATTAATTTACAGATTAGCTTTGGCCTCAAGGTTTCCAAAGCTGCCGTGTTTCTGGTGGTCGCCCTTGTGATCAGTAACTGTGCGTCAGTCCCTTGCTGTAAGGCCGGACTCAGCACCCTCAATGGGGTTCGGGGGTTTTACCCGGCTGTTAGCCCCCAGGTGGCTAACAACAGCCAAGCTGCTCTGGTACAGACGATGTTCCACCCTGGAATTAACCTCACGCTGTCTTCACAAAGGCTGATGCTTTGCAAATTTGTTTGGCTGCTGTGCTGGGCTGCTCTGGTCAGGTTTAACTCTCTTCCCACCCCTGTGTCCCATGAATTTGCTGGCTCAAACCCAGGCACTGTTACGGGTCTAACTGAGGTCAGCGTTTTGACATTCGCCTCCTGGAGGGATCCAGGTTTCAGGTACTTCACTTCTAGTCAGTTTTTCATCAATACCATCCTGGTCGAGGTCTAAATCTTGTTTGGTTTCACCTGGTTTACCAGGGCTGAACCCCTGCATGAGTTTCCCTGCGATTCTGCCTGTGATTTCCACATGATTTGCCTACTTTCAGGTAGACTCCCCTCTCTTCCTCTTTTTGTTTTAAGAGGGTGTCTTCTCCTTACCTGTCCGACCCGCTCGGAGACACGACTGCCCTCAGGTGGAGCTACAGCTCTTGATGCACTGCCTTGCAGCTCGTCAACTAGGTGAGGCGTCCCCCTTTACCATCGGCACGTCGACCTGGGACCCTCCCTGTTCTCCCTCTAAAGCTGGAGAAATGGTGTGGGCGATCCAGACCCCCTGGCTCACTCTGCAGGGGTACGGGCTGCTTTCTTTTGACGTTTGCTGGCCGGGTCTGGGGACTTGCTGTGCCCCTATTTGTCTCTAGGGAGAAGGATTTCGCTAGCCCCTCGTTGGCTGCATCTCCTCCAACCTTGGCCACTTCCATCCCAGCCTTTTTTCTTCCCCCTGCCTCTTCAACTGAGCACTACCCCTGCCCCCCCCATCCCATCGCAGGTGGGATGCCTGGGTGGTAACTACAACACTTGTTGCGCTTTTGGGTGGTGGCAAGCGTGGGCTTGTTCACGGGACATTGACTTCCCAAGTGTAATCACTGTAGGGGTGGTCCGGACTCTATAAGGTCCCCTGTCCTCTGGGACATCCCCGTTCACATGGGGCTGGCTAGCTTTTACTGCTCTGCTATTGGCTCTTCTGACTGTGTGAGGCAGCTCCCTCACTATCGGTTTCTCGGTTTGGGAACTCCCCTCGTCCCTGTCGAAATATGTCATGAAACCATCGATCAAACAGAACACTGGTTTGTGAGCACCCTAACCTGTTCCACATCCCCTGCAGCATTGCCACCTGAAGGTGAATGTTCAGCTCCTGCCGGACTCCCTTTTGGCCTCTTCAGTCGGGTGAGGCATCCCCATCACTCTCTGCCTATCTGTTTGGGAACTCCCCTCGTCCCTGTTTAAATCTGCCAGACAGATCATTAGCCGATTCCTATCCTCCTTTGTAACCTTTACAGGCCCCTCCTGCTATTACTGCTGGTCTCGCTTTGATCCTTTTAACTTGCTCAGGCTCTTCCTTGTTTTGTTTTGTACTTTTGCTGGCCTGTCTTTGGCCCTTTTACTTTCCTTTGGCTCTGCCGCCGGGTGTGGCGCCTCTCTCACTGTCTCCTTACTTCTCTCGGAACTCCCCTGCTCCCCTGCTTAATTCTGCAAAAAAATGTGCTGACGAACTCCATTTCCAGGTCACCCCCCCCTTTGCCTGTTTGGAATTCCACCCATCACCCCTGGACCCTCGTTAACTTTACAGACTTGAACATGGGCCTTTTCAAATTCAAGAAGCTGTTTCCTAACTGCCCCAGCCCTCGCTGGTTGTACTGTCTCCTTTAGGGACCCTGAACCTCCTCCAGCCCTCTGCCACTCTACAGACGTTGGCTGCCTGTCCCCTGCCTCTTTGATTGCAAGTAGCCCCTTGCCTAGCTATTCCAACCCTTACGGCCTCTATTCCCTCCTTTAAGGCCTCTGAACCATTCCCTGTATCCCTACAGATCCCGGCTGGCTTCCTCCAGCCCTTTCAGCTCCTTTCGACTCAAGTGGTTTGTCCTGATTGCTCAGGAGTGTTATTTTATGGGATGCCTTGTGAGATCCCAATCTCGCCTTTCCAGATCGCGCACTCTTCTTTGGAAAGATTCCTCCCTTTCCCTTTCCGTTTCCTTTGGAAAGCTTCCTCTTATTCCCTTCTCCCTCTTCCCCTTTCCCTTTGCCGAGATTCTAATCTCTGCCGCTCCAGTTTTGATTTCTCTCCCGCTACTCTTACCTGTTTCATCATCCTCGATTTCTACCTGTAGACCGCTGGCCGCCCCTTTTAACATTTCGAGCTTTCTAGCTTTTGGGTGAAATCCTAAATCCTAAGCCTCGCTATCTCTTTTAACCCTTCGAGGGATAGGACTGTTAAATTTTCATATGTAACACCCCCTTCCGTCTGTAAAAACACTGGCATCAAAACGTGGACATTTTCACACTTTAGTGGGCAGACTGAGGAAAACCTTTCCGCACTTTTTAAAACTGGTTTCAAAGGAGCAATTTGCTTTCGTCGTTTGAATTCTTTAGTTTTGTCTGTCGGAACTATCCCAAATTGTTACCGCGGGTCCCCAGGCAAGGTTCCCCCCACCCCCAAGTTGTTAACTTCCTGAACGGGACCCCAATTTTGTTATGCACCCGGGTGGGGAGGAATGAACCGGCTCCCCTTCTTTATTCAACCCCCTCACTTGGTCGTAACAAGGTTAATTTAAATGCGATCCCTTCCCTCCTGGATACCTTTTCTCAGTCCAAATGTAATTATGGGCTGAATTTCCTGTTTGGCTACGGGCGGGGGGGTGGTGGAGCTGGAGCGGGCGTGGGCAGGTGTGGACCCGATTGCTGCCCGCGATCAGGTCAGCGCCGCCATTTTATGCGGGTGTGGACCCAATTAAGGCCCGCCCAGCGTAATGCCCGACTCCTGAGGGTAGCGGGAGTGGGTGGGCACTGGTGGGAGTGCATTGTCCACCGGGTCCAATGGTGACCCGGTCGCCTGTTTATCTGAAACGCTGGAAGCCTTTGCGAGGCTGCTCACAATGGCAGGTGGAAGGGCTCCCCAGAGGGCTTCCGGTGAGCAGGCCAGGCCGGAGGGTAGGGCAGGGGGCCCATGTGCCCCTCGTTTTTCGGATGCCTGCCTTGCTGCCCTCCTCAAGTGGGTGGCAGCAGGGTGGGAGGTGCTGGTTCCCCAGGACAAGAGGAGGAGGCCCCCCCACATGAAGAAATGTGTCTGGGAGGAGGTGGCGGGGGTGGTGAGCTCCCGCGATGTGGTGTGATGCACCTGGATCCAGTGTCGCAAGCGCTTCAATGACTTGTTGCGCTCTGGCAGGATGAAGACCATGTTGGTATTGGGCATTTAACCCAGCAGGTCAGCTTATGCCCCCTGCTGCCCGCCCCCGCCCCCAAGTCTGAGTGTAGTAACTGCATTAAATCATTGACAGGACGTGTCCTTCGCTGGGCGGGCCAGCAGATATTGCCCATGCTGAGGTCAGCCTGAGAGGGTGGTGAAGAGATGGGAATTGCCCCTGCAGCATGTGTTACACTGAGTCCCACATGGCTGGTGTGGGGGCAACCTGGAGGAGCTGCACCTAGGCTCAGTGCTGGCACTCCAGGACATGTCCAAGTCAGGGTGATGAGATGCTGGGAGGCAAGGTCTCCGTGCTCCATGTGCCTCCTTGCAATGGAAGGATATACCATGTGGTGCCTAATGTGATGTAGGCAGCATGTGTCCAAGGGGGGGAGTGGGGGGGGCGTGAGGGGGTGGGGAACAGGCCTAACATCTTTGTGTGAGTATTCGGCAGCAGTGGGGTGAGGGGGCACTGGAGCCCTGATATGTCCCACTCTGGTTGGGGTGGGCCGTGCGTGAAGTGAGTCCATGTGCAATTTTCTCTAATCAATGCTCGTCTCTTATTTTCAGGAGAAGAATGTTCATAATGCGGCAGAGTGGGTGAGGGCTGGCGGCGGCCATCAACTTCCCCACCTCAGTGCCCATCCATCCACGGTGAGCAGGGAGGTCCGAAGTGACCTCACGTCGGCGCAGCAGCTGCCTGGCGTCTCTGCGGGCTCCTCTCAGGGCGCTCTGGATGAGGGTGGCAGCTCCTCTGCCCCTCTCCCAGTGACCGTTGCATCTGTTGAGGCTGCGACGACTGGGGAGATGCCAGCTGTGGACCTGGCAGCTCCCTCCCAGGCGGGGCCAGCACAGGCTCCGCGGGCCAGAGGACAACCACCAAGGTCATCGAGGCCAACAGGACAGCAGAGTCAGCAGACTCTCAGATGCCAATGGCATCTCCGAGCGATGGGGCAGCACCAAGACGTAGCACCCGGAAACAAAAGCATAAGGCACCTTAGGAACACCACGGGGTTTTTCACTGGTGCTTTTGTGTTGGCCCAAGATGAGGTCCTTATGATTATTTGATTTGTAACCTTATTGTCTTTTTTTTGTAATAAGTTGCTTTACTTGACACATTAAATTCAGATATGTCACCATGGCTGAGGGAGCCTCTTTACTTCTGCATGTGGATGGTTTCCAAATCTGTAATGAGTGTTTTGTTGGACATTCAGCTTTATTAACAAGGCCCTTAGTTACTGTTGCTAACCTGGCAGTCTTTGCACTCAGGTATCGAGTATCGAGCCGACAGCCCAGGCTTGTCCTGAAGGTCCATCTGTGGTGTGTTAGCTGAAGGTTTGTTGGATTAAAGCCTCCCGGGTGTCTCTGCCTCCCTGGAGTATGCCTGGGTCAGCGTCTACCCCCTCAGCATTTCCCTGTGCTTGCTCATCCTCGGACTCACTGCTGGACTCATCGTGTGCAGCTGCAGCCACTGCGTCGACATCTTCATCATCCACTGTGTCCCCCCTTTCCAGCGCAAGATTGTGGAGTGCGCAGCATGTAACCACTATCACTGAGACACGATCTGGGGGGTACTGGAGTGCGCCCCCTAAACAGTCCAGGCATTAGAAGCACATCTTGAGAAGACTGATGGCTCTCTCCACCACAGCCCTTGTGGTGCCGGGGCTCCTATTGTATCACTACTCAGCTTCTGTTCTTGGATGTCGGAGAGACGTCATGAAGTACCTTCTGAGGGAATAGCCCTTGTCACCCAGCAGCCATCCATCCAGCCGGGCTGGAGCACTGAAGAGCCCCGGCACCTGGGAGTGTCTGAGGGTGTAGGCGTCGTGGGAGCTGCCTGGGTACATTGCACAGACTTGTAGAATCAGCATCCTGTGATCACACACTATCTGCACGTTCATGGAGTGGAAGCCCTTCCTGTTGATGAAGGCACCGGGCTCACCTGCTGGCACCTTGATGGCCACATGTGTACAGTCTATAGCAACCTGGACACAGGGGAAGCCAGCAATGGCCGCGAAGCCTCTGGCTCACTGTGCCTGACTTGCCTGGTCCCAGCGGAAGTGGATGAAGGTCAATGCCCGTCTGAACAGAGCGTCTATAACCTGCTTGACACAAATGTGGACAGCTGATTGGGAGACACCGCAAAGATCACCCACCGAGCCCTGGAAGGAGCCAGAGGCATAGAAATTGAGGGCAACTGTGACCTTTAGAGCCACTGGCATGGGGTGTCCCCCCGCACAGTTAGGGGAGATCTCAGGCCCTGTCAGCTGACAGATATAGTTGACTGTCTCCCTTGAGAGATGGAGCCTCCTTCAGCACTGCACCTCAGACATATTGAGGTAGCCGCTTTACTGCCTGTAAACCCTGGCAGCAGGATAGTGGCGTCTTCTGCGACCCCTTCTGCCTTGGACTACCTCTTGGCCCTGCCCCCCTTGTGACTGTGCCTGTACTCCCAAAGGTGGCTCCCCTGGAGGCTGAATGTGCATCTCTGGCCTCCTCCCCCTTCTAGCCCTCCCTTCCTCCTCAGAGGAGCTGCCTCCAGTAGAAAGTTCAGCTCCCATTCCCAGGCTAAGGGAAGGCTTCCTGAAACCTGCAGGCCCAGAAAAGATTCCTCACTGCAGAGTGCTGACCTGAAGGTTATGAGTCCAGAAAAAGCAGCTGGTGTGTGTTTTGAAGTATTGCAGCTCACCCAGGCAAGTTTCAAAAACTCTCAGAAATAAATACTTGAGTGTGCACATTCACAACCCCACTGAGCCCTCTTATCCCGCCCGTGGATGAGGTTAATACAAATGTGTCCGTTGCACCCGTTCGCCTAGCTGAAGATCACAATGGCACCGAAAAATCAGCGTCGATTGAAGACTAAAGGGCTTTAAGTGGCCCGTTAATTAATGGCGGGCGCGCGTCGGACATCATCTTGTGCCCACCCAACGAAATATCGCAATGGTGCACAGTGACATCAGGACGCTTGCCTGACATCACTGCGCATCATTTTATGCGCGGACATGAGGGGCCTGCCCCCACACGCCAAAGGGAAAATTCAGCCCTATGTTTTAGAAAGAGCCGATTTAGCCAGGCTTTTATGAGTCAAAGAGTAAGTTTACTAGTTACTAAAAACCCAAGAAAAGAATAATAAAAATGTAATAGTCATACACACAGATCAGAAGCAAGAAGCTGAGTCCAAATAAAAGTTTAAAAAATATACGAATCAGTCTTTGGCTTGTCCATGAGGCATAGATGGCGAAATGTTGTGGCTGTTAACTTGAGTGACTCCGGTAGAGCTGATTTTGGCAGTTTAGCAGTTGGTTTGGAGAAACACGGTTCTTCAGGTTGGCTGAGGACATTGTCCTATATCCTTTTTTGCTCTTCACTGACTTGCCTCTAGCAACAGAGAGAGGGAGAGAGACTTTGCCTGTAAGCTGCAGGGATGCCCAGTTGATCTTCTTCTGCTGCCACTCTCATAGCCCACTAGCATACCAGCACACACAGATTAGGTCTTCAGCTAGCTTTTTGACCCATTTCCTTCTGTATTCCTGGAAGGGAAAAAACAAACATGTCTTTCGCCCAGAGTCCATTTTCATTCAACTCAGACCATTTCCACATTCTGAGATATAGATGAACAGGAGATGGGTTATGGATGCCTGCTGAGACGTGGTAATCAGCCTCCATTGTCTCCGCAACCACAGGAGATTAAAGTTCAGTCTTTTGCGTTTCACTCCTTCCTTTCAAGTGTCTCTATCTGAAGTAGATCTTGACATTCTGTTGATTGGTGCCTCAAGCGCCTTAAGTGGCCCGTTAATTAATGGCGGGTGCGCGTCGGACAGTCCATGTTCTCTCGGGACTAGTCGGCCAAGTATAATCCACATAGGAATTTCCCAGAAAGTGGTTACTTTACATTTTCAGCCATCTTTTGCTCAGTGTCTTTGCTTGTCTGTCTTTTAAAAAAAACACGTGCCTTCCTTAAAAAGTTCAATATGCCCGTAAGTAATTTGGGGTTTTAATCCACTGTTGTGACAGGTTTCACCAAGGCCCTGTACAGCTGTAGTAAATCCTCCCTACTTTTATATTCCATTCCTGTTGCAATAAACACCAACATTCCATTTGCCTTCCTAATCACTTGCTGTACCTGCATACTAACTTTCTGTGATTCATGTACCAGGACACCCAGATCCCTCTGTCCCGCAGAGTTCTGCAATCCTTCGCTATTTAAACACTGTAGTGCTCTGCTTTTCTATTCTTCCTGCCAAAGTGAACAAGTTCATATTTTCCCACATTACACTCAATCTGTCAATGTTTTCCTTGCTCACTAAACTGTCCATATCCCTTTGCAGACTCCCCACCAACTCTTTACAACTTACTTTCTTACCTATCTTGGTGCCACTAACAAATTTAGTTACCATACATTCAGTCCCTTCATCCGAGTGATTGATATCGGTTATGTATGGGTGAGGCCGCAGTACTGATCCCTGTGACACACTCCAGTCCTTACAGCTTTCAAATCCCAAAAGGGTCAATTTATCTCTACTGTCTGCTTCCTGTTAGCCAACCAAACTTTTATTCGTACGAATATGTTATTCCCTACACCAGGAGCTCTTAAATATTCTATTTGCAATGACAGCTGTGGCTCCGTAGCTCAGCAACAGCAACTTATATTCATATAGCGCCTTTAATGTAATGAAGCATCCCAAGGCACTTCACAGGAGCATCATTAAACAACGTATACCTAAGGAGATATTAGATCAGATGACCAAAAGCTTGGTCAAAGAGGTAAATTTTAAGAAGTGTCTTAAAGGAGGAAAGTGAGGTAGAGAGGTAGGGAGCCCACGAATTAGGAACAGGAGTAAGGCCACTCGGCCCCTCGAGCCTGCTCTGCCCATTCAATAAGATCATGGCTGATTTGAATGTGACCGCAACTCTACATTCCCGTCTACCCCCCGATAACCTTTCACCCCCTTCTTAATCAAGAATCTATCTAGCTCTGCCTTAAAAATATCCAAAGTCTCACAACCCTCTGAGAGAAAAAATTTCTCCTCATCTCTGTCTCAAATGAGCGATCCCTTATTTTTAAACAGTGACCCCTAGTTCTAGATTCTCCCCCAAGACGAAATATCTTTTCCACATCCAACCTGTCAAGACCTCCTAGGAGCTCAAAGTTTCAATTAAGTCGCCTCTTACTCTTCTAAAATTAGGGAGAGAATTCCAGAGCTTAGGGCCTAGGCAACGGAAGGCCTGTCCACCAGTGGTGGAGGGATTATAATCGGGAATGCACAAGAGGCCAGAATTAGAGGAGTGCAAATATCTCGGAGGGTTATAGGGTTGGAGGAGATTTCAGAGATTGGGAGGGGTGAGGCCATGGAGGGATTTGAAAACAAGGATGGGAATTTTAAAATCAAGATGTTGCTTGACTGGGAGACAGTGTAGATCAGCAAGCATAGGGGTGACAGGGAAAGGGGACTTGCTGTGAATTAAGACACTGGCAGCAGAGTTTTGAAGTCTAGAGGTAACAAAGACATGGATGAGGCTTTCAACAGTAGCTGAGCTGAGTCAATAACACCTTTGTCTCTGTGCTATAAGGTTGTGGGTTCAAACCCCACTCCAGAGACTTGAGCACAAAAACCTAGGAGGATACTCCAATGGAGTACTGAGGGAATGCTGCACTGATATAGGCGTTGGCTTTTGGATAGGACTAAAACCATGTTTGCCCCATCAGGCAGATCGAAAAGATCCCACGACACAATTTGAAGAATTACACAGGAGTTCTGGTCAGCTGCCTTAAACAGACTATCTGGCCGTCATCACATTGCTTTTGGTGGGATCTTGCTGTACTATTGTATTTCCTTCATTAAAACAGTGGATACACTTCAAAAAAAAGCACTTGGTTGACTGGAAAGTGCTTTGAGATATTCTGAGGTCACGAAAGGTGCTATACAGCTCAACCCCTCGATTAGATTCCAGCCTGTAACAATCTGCAAACAGATTGAAAGAGCAAGTCTGTTGCTTGAAGTATTGATTTTCCAACGATGCTGGTTTTTAAGGATGTTGGTCGACGAGACGCCACTGAACCTGACAACCACTAGGTGGCAGATTGATACCACATTCATCATCATCATCATCGCAATCCCATCTGCGTCCACAGAATGCAAGATTTATAGTTCATCCCTAACCGGACAAGGTTTAGATCTAATGTATTACTGCAAGCTGACACGGGGAAAGCAATCACCTGGGGTTCGAGAAAACCAAAACAAGATGGACACAAACAAGGATGAATGTTGATCAATCACTATTTGGAAAAGGGGTGTGTAGCAATGAGGGAATTCCATGAAAAAGTGACCTGCATGGAGCAAATGAGAGGAGAAACATCAGAAAACTGGCATTCCATGTGGCTAGCAACTCAGGGCGAGCAGACTTGATGGGCTGAATGGCCTCCTCCTGTTCCTATAATCGACACCAGCAGTGCTTTTTAAAATTCTTTCAAGGGATGTGGGCATCACTGGCAAGGTCAGCATTTGTTGCCCATCCCTAATTGCCCTTGAACTGAGTGGCTTGTTAGGCCATTTCAGAGGGCAGTTAAGAGTCAACCACATCACTGTGGGTTTTTTTTTATTCATTCAAGGGATGTGGGCTTCGCTGGCTGAGCCCAGCATTTATTGCCCATCCCTAGTTGCCCCTTGAGAAGGTGGTGGTGAGCTGCCTTCTTGAATCGCTGCAGTCCATGTGGTGTAGGTACACCCACAGTGCTGTTAGGGAGGGAGCTCCAGGATTTTGACCCAGCGACAATGAAGGAACGGCCGATATATTTCCAAGTCAGGATGGTGATTGGCTGGGAGGGGAACTTCCAGGTGCTGGTGTCCCCATCTATCTGCTGCCCTTGTCCTTCTAGGTGGTAGAGGTTGTGGGTTTGGAAGGTGCTGTTGAAGGAGGCTTGGTGAATTCCTGCAGTGCATCTTGTAGATGGTACACACACTACTGCTGCTGTGCGTCGGTGGTGGAGGGAGTGAATGTTTGTGGATGGGGTGCCAGTCAAGTGGGGCTGCTTTGTCCTGGACGGTGTCAAGCTTCTTGAGTGTTGTGGGAGCTGCACTCATCCAGGCAAATGGGTGATGATGTCTGGAGTCACATGCTGACCAGGACAGGTAAGGGCAACAGATTTTCTCCCCAAAAGGTCATTAGTGAACCACGTGGGTTTTTATGTCAGTTTCATGGTCACCATCACTGAGACTGGCTTTCAATTTCAGGTTCGAGTTCAAATTCCACCAACTTCCATGGGTAGCTGGTAAACCCGTGTCCCCAGAGCATTGCCCTGGGCCTCTGGGTTACCAGTCCAGTGACATTACCACTACAGCCACCGGCTCCCAGAGACATCTGCCTTACTCATGCGCCCACACAACGAATGGCAGCTTCACTTTAAGTTGCTGGAGTTTCACACAGCACAGTTACCGAAGACTGTGTTTAAATTTCCCAGGCGTGTTATGAGCATTAGAATGGCTTAAGGAAACCTCAGGATTAGTGAGTGAATTATGAGAGCAAAAAAAGAGAGAGAAAGAAAAAATAGAGAGAGAGACTGAGAAAAGAGAGATCGAAAAATAGAGAGAAAGAGAGAGTGAGGGAGAAAAGAGAGAGAAAGGAAAATAGAGAGAGAAAGAGAGAGAGAGGGAGAAAAGAGAGAACGAAAAATAGAGAGACTGAGAAAAGAGAGAGAAAGAAAAATGGAGAGAGAAATAGAAAAAGAGAGAGATAGAAAAATAGAGAGAGACTGAAAAAAGGGAGAAAGGAAAATAGAAAGAGAGATGGAAAAAATGAGAGAAAGAGAGAGAGAGAGAAAGAGAGAGACAGAAAAAAGAGAGGAAAAATATACAAGGTCATTGAGTATTACTTCATGTCTGAAGCCATGTACATAATTTGAGAAACAGGACGAGGCCATTCAGCCCCTCAGGCCTGTTCTGCTATTTAAACAGATCGTGGATGATAAGTATCTTAACTCCATCTTGCCCTGCCTTTGGTTCCACCTCTTTTAATATCCTTTGCAAAATTCTATCAATCTCAGTTTGGAAATTTCCAATTGACGCCCCCCCACTCACCCCCTCCAAACCACCACCCCTACACCCCCACCTGCACCCCCCTCCAAACCACCACCCCTTCACCCCCACCCCTACCCCCCTCCAAACCACCACCCCTACACCCCCACCCGCACCCCCCTCCAAACCACCACCCCTTCACCCTCACCCGCATCCCCCTCCAAACCACGACCCCTACACCCCCACCCGCACCCCCCTCCAAACCACCACCCCTTCACCCCCACCCCTACCCCCCTCCAAACCACCACCCCTACACCCCCACCCGCACCCCCCTCCAAACCACCACCCCTTCACCCCCACCCGCACCCCCCTCCAAACCACCACCCCTTCACCCCCACCCCTACCCCCCTCCAAACCACCACCCCTACACCTCCACCCGCACCCCTCTCCAAACAACCACCCCTACACCCCCACCCCCACCCCCACCCCCCCTCCAAACTACCACCCTTTCACCCCCACCCCCACCCCCACCCCCCTCCAAACTACCACCCTTTCACCCCCACCCCCACCTCCACCCCCCTCCAAACCACCAACCCTTCACCCCCACCCCTACCCCCCTCCAAACCACCACCCCTACACCCCCACCCCCACCCCCCTCCAAACCACCACCCCTTCACCCCCACCCCCACCCTCACCCCCCTCCAAACCACCACCCCTTCACCCCCACCCCCACCCCCCCTCCAAACTACCACCCTTTCACCCCCACCCCCACCCCCACCCCCCTCCAAACCACCAACCCTTCACCCCCACCCCTACCCCCCTCCAAACCACCACCCCTTCACCCCCACCCCCACCCCCTCCAAACTACCACCCTTTCACCCCCACCCCCACCCCCACCCCCCTCCAAACCACCACCCCTACACCCCCACCCGCACCCCCCTCCAAACCACCACCCCTTCACCCCCACCCCCACCCACCCCCTCCAAACCACCACCCCTTCACCCCCACCCCCACCCACCCCCTCCAAACCACCACCCCTACACCCCCACCCCCACCCCCCACCCCCCCTCCAAACCACCACCCCTACACCCCCACCCCCAACTCAACAGCTTTATTGGGGGGAGAGCTTTGCAGATTTCCAGGTCCCTTTGTGTGAGGAAGTGTTTTCCTGACAAGGTTCATATGAGCTCTCATTTTAAAATTACGCCCTCTTGTTCTGGACTTTGTCACCAGAGGAATGTCTTTTTCTCTATCTGCCCTGTCAACTTCTTTAACCACTTTAAATACATCAATCAGATCACTCCTCGATTTCCTAGATTTAAGGGAATACCTGGTGAATCTTTGCAACCTGCTGTCACAACTTGACCCTTTTTGTCTCGGTGTCACTGGGCTGAATATGACTGCACGGTGCTCTCTTTAGGCTGCACCTTGAGTTTCGTGCTGCCCAAGTTACGGTCTCGAAGGAAGGACTTGGATTTATATATCGCCTTTCACGCTCTCAGGATGTCTCCGAGAACTTTACAGCCAATGAAACACTTCACAATGTCGGGAACAGAGCAGCCAATTTGTGCATGTCAGCTCCCAACAAACAGCAATATGATAATGACCAATTAACCTGTCTTAATGATGTTGCCTGAAGGGTAAATTGGCCAGGACACAGGGGAGAACTCCCCTGCTCTCTCTGAGTAATGCAGAGGGATCTTTTGCATTCACCTGAAGTGTAAACAGATTTAACAAGTTTTACGCAAAATCGGTTCGGCATCTGGCCTGAAAGACTGCACCTCTAACAATGCAGTGCCCTCTCGGTACTGCACTGGGAGTCCCAGCATAGCTTTTGTGCTCAAGTTCCTGGAGCGATGTTTGAACCGATGACATAAGAACATAAGACATAGGAGCTGGAGTTGGCCATTTTCTCTTTAAATCTTGCTTCGCCATTCAATTCGATCATGGTTGATCTCCTACCTAAACTTCCCATACTATCCCCATATCCTTAACTCCCAAAAATCTAGTGACCTCTGTCTTGAATGTACTGACCGGCTGAGCCGTTTTCTGGGTTAGATAACTCCAAAGGTTCGCCATCCTATAACCATCTGACTCAGAGGCTTGAGCATTATCCACTGAGACACGACAGGCACACGGGGGATATTCAAACGCTGCAGAAAGGACCAGGACTGGCCAATGACCAGAGTTACAGACCTGAGAAACACAGAACTAGGACTGCACTCAGGAAGATCATCTCCACCCGTGGCAGACCAATGGAGGCAAAGGCCCGGATTTCCGTGGAGTCATGGAGACTCGGCAGAGTTTCCAAAAATGGCGGGCGGGAGCTGAGTGTGGAAGCCCCACTCCCATTTCCAACAGGCCCCAGTTTTGCTGGTGGGGGAAAGTAGATGGGGCGTGATTCACACAGGAGGGAAAGCCAAAAACGGCATGGCCATTTGAACTCAGTGCTGAGTTCAAACAGACCCCATTTTAGCTGTAGCATGAGCCTTAGCCTGCACTGTGGAAGTCACGAATTTATGGAGTAGACTTAAAGACCCTTGAAGAGTTGATAAGACCTGCATAACTGTCATGATGTTAAGTTACTTAAATGCCCAGCCCTCTAAATAATGAAAAAGAAACAGGCTGCCAGTGTCAGTGAGAGTAAAATAAAACACTGTTCGAGCAGTTACAATAACTGTTTGTTGACAGGCCCCTAAAGACTCTTTATGAATGCTTGGCTGATTTCCACAAGCTATAAATATCTTAGCAGAGGGATTCTAAGTTCACAATTTGATCGACAGCTCAAAAAGGTTATTAAAGGATTGCTCTCTTTGACGTGGGTCTCCAAATAAAAGTTTGTTTATGTAAGAGATGAATCACTTGAGGATATTCAAAAGCTTTGAATGGGCTTAGAATGAGTGGGATTTAAAAAAATATGGTGAAGGCTGTATTTCAGGCCTTTAATTTATTTCATCTCAACATGGCTCCTGAGCTTTGCCCATGGTGGATACTGGGTGAGTTGG
Organism: Cetorhinus maximus; assembly: GCF_964194155.1. Taxonomy (NCBI): domain Eukaryota; kingdom Metazoa; phylum Chordata; class Chondrichthyes; order Lamniformes; family Cetorhinidae; genus Cetorhinus; species Cetorhinus maximus. The sequence goes on from NC_135892.1 coordinate 109,489,952, forward strand.
CATGGAGGATGTAAAGGCCAAGGGTGGTGGGTTTGTTGGCATGGGTTGGAATTAAATCAGCATGGGGGCTATAAGGGGCTACGAGGGTGGATGGGGGTGGGGGGCAGCGGTGGGGCTTGAGTTGGAATGGGGTGTATGAAAGGCATAGAGGTGGGAAGGGGAGTGTCGGGGACTGATGCATTATGAGGGGCGAGGGCTTTAATTTAATGAAAATCTTAACCAAAAAAGGCTCCAGAGAGCCAATGGGCTTTTTACCCAGCCCGCCTTGGCTCCCAGACGCCCCTATGGACACCTCTGATCTGTTTCTGTCACATCCGCTCACCCCCCGGAGTGAAAATTGGGGCACTTTCTACCAAGGTGTCTCTGCTGAGTCAAGAAAATGTGCCGACTCCAGCTACCTGTCTCAAGACGAAAACCCATCCCAAAGAGTTTGGAGTTACTTAAGCGGTGATGGAGGGATGTTAGGGTTCTTCAAGTGCATGAGCTAATGGGCTAGAGTGGGCTTTGTATCTCTGACATTCTGTTCATGCCATGCCCAATGTGAGTTAGTAAAAGGAAGCTCCAAACTTTTAATCTTCAAGGGTAGAGGGGATGAAACAGCATAACCGTCATTACACCTTAAAGCTCAGGAGATTGATGAATATTATATTTAATGAAGTTGGTTTAAGCCTGACTAATAATTAGAATGACTGCAGGGGTAGAAACTTAGGATTTAACAGTTTTTAAAGTGTGAAAGACAGAAAGAGCGGTTGCTGGAAAGCTTGAAGGAGAATTTAAAGAAGTTGAAGAGGAGATGGGAAAGGTTTAACCCTTTGCAGAATCAGCCTGTTGCCCTGCCGGGAGATAAGGAAAGATACTGAGAGCACTGGGGAGTCGGTGGCAGGGGGGGCGCGGTTAGTGGTTGGTGGGGATAATGAAATTGAGGTTTAGAGACCATGAGAATTGCTGGAAAAAAGAGACATGTCGAACCTTCTCACCTTGCACTCATCAGGACACTTTGCAAGAATACCAAAATAAGGGGAAAACAACAATTTATACTGTATGTGAGGAGAGGGCTGATTGGTTGCCAAGTGGACTCTGATTGGTAGAGGCGTACATACGAACAAGGAGCAGGAGTAGGCCATTCGGCCCCTCGAGCCTGCTCCGCCATTTAATAAGATCATGGCTGATCTGATAGTAACCTGAAATCTACATCCTGCCTACCCTAAATAACCCTTGCTTACCAAGAATCTATCTAGATCTGCCTTAAAAATATTCAAAGACTCTGCTTCCACCATCTTTCCAAGAAGAAAGTTCCAAAGACTCACAACCCTCTGAGTGAAAAAACCTTTTGCCTCATCTCTGTATTAAATGGGTGACCCCTTATTTTTAAACAGTGACCTCTAGTTCTAGATTCTCCCACAAGAGGAAACATCCTCTCCACATCCACCCTGTCAAGACTCCTTAGGATCTTTTATGTTTCAATCAAGTCACCTTTTGCTCTTCTAAACTCCAGTGGATACAAACCTAGTCTGTCTAACCTTTCCTCATAAGACATCCCACCCATTCCAGGTATTAGTCTGGTAAACCTTCTCTGAACTGCTTCCAATGCATTTACATCCTTCCTTAAATAAGGTGACCAGCACCATACACAATACTCCAGATGTGATCTCATTAGTGCCCTGTACATCTGAAGCATAACCTCCCTGCTTTCGTATTCAACACCCCTCACAATGAATCTTAGCATTCTATTAGCTTTCCTGATTACCTGCTGTACCTGCATATGAGTCTTCTGTGATTCATGCACTAAGACACCAGATCCCTCTGCACCTCAGAGCTCTGCAATCTCTCACCATTTAGATAATATGTTTCTCTTTTATTCTTCCTGCCAAAATGGGCAATTTCACATTTTCCCACCTTATACTTCATGATGTTGCCATGGAAATGCGCCAGTGATGGTGACTGACAGTTAAATGTCAAGCATTGTTGAAATGTAAACCAAGCAGCTTGACCCTGACTGGTCAAGGCATTGCCCTGAGGAATGAGTCAGCGAATGGCAGTCATTTATTTTATTTGTTTTGTTTAGTTGAAACAGGCACAATGTGTGTACATGTTCTTTCTGTCTGCAAAGGACAGGGCCCTGTGCATTAATGTATGTGGCTTCCAGCACACATAAATACACCACATTGTGAGCCCAACTGACATTCTTAAATTGGTTGTCAGCGTAATTCTTAGCACACTGAATTCTGTACCATGCCTGTTGCAAACAGCGGAAGGGACATGCTGTTTAACACGATCTGCCAGTCTTCGGGATGTACACCCTACATACCCAGCATCACACTGGCACTGAAATTCATATACCACGTTACTCGTTTGTGTGACAGGCAGAACATCTTTTTGGTTTGACGGCAGCATCCTGTTAGTGGGGAATACCCCTCGTGTTGCTACTGCATAGTCGCAGCGTCAAACAGCTAGCTTCACCTGCTGCTCAAATTTTTCAGGTACCTTACACCTCCAGGGCAGTCTGAGGTAAATGAAGTACTCTTCAAGGCCAGAAGTGACGGGCTTGGGCCCGTTCATGAGTTTTCATGATATACAACGTGAAATGATCTGGTCAGAGTTCTTTTTTATTCATTCACGGGATGTGGGCTTCGCTGGCCAGGCCAGCATTGCCCATCCCTAATTGCCCTTCAGAAGGTGGTGGTGAGCTGCCTTCTTGAACCGCTGCAGTCCATGTGGTGTAGGTACATCCACAGTGCTGTTAGGAAGGGAGCTCCAGGATTTTGACCCAGTGACAGTGAAGGAACGGCGATATATTTCCAAGTCAGGATGGTGAGTGACTTGGAGAGGAACTTCCAGGTGGTGCTGTTCCCATCTATCTGCTGCCCTTGTCCTTCCAAGTGGTAGTGGCCATGTGTTTGGAAGGTGCTGTCAAAAGAGCCTTGGTGAATTCCTGTAGTGCATCTTGTAGATGGTACACACTGCTGCTACTGTGCGTCGGTTGTGGAGGGAGTGAATGTTTGTGAATGTAGTGCCAATCAAATGGGCTGCTTTGTCCTGGATGGTGTCAAGCTTCTTGAGTGTTGTTGGATCTGCACACATTCAGGCAAGTGGGGAGTATTCCTTCACACTCCTGACTTGTGCCTTGTAGATGGTGGACAGGCTTTGGGGAGTCAGGAGGTGAGTTACTCATCGGAGGATTCCTGGCCTCTGATCTGCTCTTGTAGCTATAGTATTTATATGGCTAGTCCAGTTCAGTTTCTGGTCAATGGTAACCCCCCAGGATGTTGGTAGTGGGGAATTCAGTGATGGTAATGCCATTGAACGTCAAGGGATGATGGTTAGATTCTCTCTTGCTGGAGATGGTCATTGTCCGGCACTTGTGTGGCGTGAATGTTACTTGCCACTTGTCAGCCCAAGCCTGAATATTTTCCAGGTCTTGCTGCATTTGGACATGGACTGTTTCAGTATCTGAGGAGTTGCGAGTTGTGCTGAACATTGTGTAATCATCAGTGAACATCCCCACTTCTGACTTTATGATGGAAGGAAGGTCATTGATGAAGCAGCTGAAGACGGTTGGGCCTAGGACACTACCCTGAGGAACTCCTGCAATGATGTCCTGGAGCTGAGATGACTGACCTCCAACAACCACAACCATCTTCCTTTGTGTTGGTATAACTCCAACCAGCGGAGAGTTTTCCCCCTGATTCTCATTGACTCCAGTTTTGCTAGGGCTCATTGATGCCACACTCAGTCAAATGTGGCCTTGATGTCAAGGGCAGTCACTCTCACCTCACCTTTGGAGTGCAGTTCTTTTGGCTCTGCTTGAACCAAGGCTGCACTGAGGTCAGGAGCTGAGTTGCCCTGGCAGAACCCAAATTTGGGGTCAGTGAGCAGATTATTGCTGAGCAAGTGTTGCGTGATAGCACTGTTGATGACCCCTTCCATTACTTCACTGATGATCAAAAGTAGACTGATGGGGCGGTAATTGGCCTGCTTTTTGTGTACATGACATACCTGGACAATTTTCCACACAGCCAGATAGATGCCAGTGTTGTAGCTGTACTGGAACAGCTTGGCTAGGGGCACGGCAAGTTCTGGAGTTGCCAACATCCCGCAGGATGCTTCTGATGCACCCTATTTCAGCATTAAGCTTGCATGGTGAGTAAATGGCTGAGGCCCTATTTACAATGTTGCCAATAAGACCAACCTTATAGCATGTAGAACTGTAAGAATCCCAACATGTGTATTGATCAGTGAGTGTAGGCTTGTGGTAGACCGTCTAGAGAATCCCCCCTGGCAGATTTCTCAGACAGCACGTCAAGGAAGAGGAGTTTATTTGACTGCTCCACTTCACAGGTGAATTTAAGCACAAGATGGAGCCCATTAAGACATGTAAGGAAATTGTTACATGCAGCTGGGGATTTAGATACAGCAAACGTATCATCCACATATCGGAAATATGTGAGGGGTAAGAGGTTAGGTACCATTCCATCGAAGACATGGAACCCAACAAAGATGTTTGTGAGAGCTGGGCCTAGAGGGGGTCCCATGGCAACGCCATCTATTTGGCTATACATGGTGTCATTAAAACTGAACTCAGCTGCACAGGTTGCCAAGTTCATAAGCTCAATGAATACTGATTCACGCAATGGTGGGGGCTCTCGATCGTTGTGATATAATGCTGCGGTGCAAATATCTATGGCTTCCATACGTGGAGCATTGGTGAATAGGCTAGCAATGTCAGACGAGTACATGGACACAGCATTGCTCTCAATATACAAGTCCTGTATGGTCTTCGCAAATGTGAAGGAATCCTTCACCATGTATATTGAAAACTTGCTCAAAACTGGTGATAACACCCAACCACTGGCCAATTCATGCTGTGCAGAACCGGTCATAGATAAGATAGGGCGTAAAGGGACATCACTTTTGTGTGTCTTTGGGCAGCCCATACATATGTGGACGTAGCGAGCCATGTGGATAAACCCTGTTTAGAGACCATTGCAGGTGGTCAAAGTGGGCTCCATGAATGGGTTTATGAGGCAACTAGATGCATTTTTGGAGTGAGATGGTTGAGGGCTATTGATTTGATTGCTGTGTGTGGCACATGATGCTGCTACTTTGAGCCATATAACGATGAACATAGAGCTACAAACAGCCAACTTGGGACCGATAGCCAGGGACATGAGTGTAACTCTCAAGGTGGGCTGTAAAAGGCAGGGTCTGGCCATACTTGGAGTGTTCTTTCTTCTTTATTTTTTCATGGGCATTGCTAGCAAGCCCAGCACTTGTTGCCCATCCCTAACTGCCCTTGAGCTGAGTGGCTTCGCTAAGCCATTTCAGAGGGCAATTCAAAGTCAATCACATTGCTGTGGGCCTGGAGTCACGTGTAGACCAGACCAGGTAAGGATGGCAGGTTTCCTTCCCTAAAGGGTATTAATGAGCCAAATGGGTTTCATGGTCACCGTTACTGAGACTAGCTTTATATTCCAGGTTTATTAATTGAAATTAAAACAGTAAAATCCCACCATTAGTGGGGGTTACGTTCCTGTGAATTATCACCAAGGACCAAATCGCGAATGGAAAAATACTTTATAACGGGATTGAATTGGATAGGTTCCAGCCATCCCAAAACTTGATCTTTTTAAAGAGACAGAGACAATAAAAACGATGTTTTTGAGTATATTTAAGACAATTTTACTGGAGAAATGATTTAACAATGCACTTTCAGCACAAATGGCAGCGCACAGTGCTGTGCTATACTTGACAGTGGAGGCAGAGGGTGTGGGTGAAGTGGATAATGTAGAGGTTGTTGTAGATGAAAAGAATTATGTTATTCTTGACTGCTTCACCTTTTGATTTTCAGTTTTGTGAATTCTCAGTGAGAAGCAATAGCAGTGTCAACTGCTCTGCCAAAGGCACTGCTTCCTTCCATACTTATGTCGTTGTCTGTCGCCTGTTGTCTGTCTTTTTTCAAATCTTCAGCTGATTTTATGTGATCTGCCATCATCTGATTTGTAAAATTAGCTTTTTTAGGCTCTTCTTCCTGCTCCTGTTTACTTTCACCAGTTCAACCAATTCTTCCGCAGAGAGTTCCTCTTGACAAGATTGAAGCAACTCCCCTACTTCATGTGTGGTCCAGTCTTCGAATCCCCCTTCTCCAACGTGTTTTGCCAAGTCAACAGTCCAAGTCACTTCAGCGTCCACACTGAGGAACCCAGTGACATCATTCACAGCCTCAGGCCAAACATTTTGACAGAAGGTGTTTATGGTTGAAGTTCTAGCATCATCCCATGAATCCTTAATTATACCGGCTGTTGTGGAGCGATTTGAACCTGTGCTCCCAGAGTATTACTCTGGACCACTAGTCCAGTGACATTACCACTACACCACCATGTCCCCAAGACAGTGTTGCAATCCTGGCTGCCAGGCAAGGATATTCATGCAATGCTGAACAAACTGATGGCTGGTTTAAGGCACTTGCGCTCTGAGGGCAGGTTAAAGAGTTTGGGATTGTCTGCTTTGGCTCAAGAGCCAGTGGATGTGGCTTCAAGTTGAAGAGACAGATGGTGCACAACTTTAAATTTACCTACGTTATGCAGAGGGTGGTGAATGTTGAGAACAGACTTCCCACGGATGGTCTGAGGGTCAATATACAAGGACACAAGAAATAGGAGCAGGATTAGGCCACATGGCCCATCGAGCCTGTTCGGCCATTCAATACGATCAGGGCTGGTCTATGGCTTCATCTTCATTTTTCCACCCCGCTCCCTATAACCCTCAACTCCCTGAGAAATCAAAAATCTGTCTATCCCAGCCTCAAATGTATTCAATAGAAGGAGAATCCACAACCCTATGGGATAAACAAAGGAGAGTTGGATAGGCAGTTAAGGGTAATGGCTGATGAGCATATGAGAAGCCAGTGAGGCTGAATTAATCAGAAAGAGGTGCGTATTTGGGTTTAATGGAGCATAGGACCAGGAGGAGGCGCTATAGCCCCATAAGCCTGCTCTGTCATTCAATCAACTCAAGGGGCAGAATTTTCTGCCTGGCGGGCGGGTGGGCCCGACCCAATCTCTGGCGGGCGGGGAGCCGATCCCCGCCGGAGAAGTGGGCCGCGCCGCCATTTTACGTGGATGGGCCAATTAAGGCCTGCCCAGCGTGACGCCCGGCAGGAAGCGCTATGCGCTCCCTGTGCGGGCGGGGAGGATTCCCCAAAAGCGAGAGTGCACTCTTTCACGCATGCGCATGAAAGAGCGCACATTTTCCCGCGGCTAAGTGCAGCCTCAGGGAGATCGCTTCCACGTTGAAAAATGTTAAAAATAGAAAAAATAAATTCCCTAACATGTCCCCCTCATGTCACAATGTCACATGAGATGAGACATGTTCATAATTTACAGAATAACTTCATTAAAATTTTTAAAACCTTGCATGAAACCTCATCCCGCCACTGGATGAGGTTTTATATTTTTTCTACTAGCCGCCGGGGCTCCTGGTCTGCCTGCCATCTCTTTAATTGTTTAAATGATCCTGTCAACGGCCTCTATTGGCCATTGACAGGTCAGCGGGCCCGCAGCTAATTTCGCTGTGTCCCCGCCTTCCTGAATATTTAAATGGGGCGGGGTGATGTCGGGGGTTCCGCCTGATATCATCCTGCGTCACTTTACCCGTCGGTGAGCAGGCCCCGCCCCCTGCTCGCCGACGGCAAAATTCTGCCCATGGTCTGATATGCAATTTAACTCCATTTAATCCCAATCCCTATCCTTTTACCCATCAAAAATCCATCCATCTCAGCTTTGGAAATTTCAGCTAACCCCCAATATACGCCCTCCCGGCTTTGAAGAAGAGTCAGACGGACTTGAAACGTTAACTCTGTTTCTCTCTCTCTCTCTCCACAGACGCTGTCGGACCTGCTGAGTTCTTCCAGCATTTTCTGTTGTTGTTTCAGATTTCCAGCATCCGCAGTGTTTTGCTTTTACCCCAACATACACACCTTTTTGGGGAGACAGCAATGTCTGGTTCCGCAATACTAGTTTACCATCCTGGCGACAGGTTTAAAATCTGCTCCTTCAGTTTAAAAAGAAGCAAACGTCTGGGGCCCTGACATTTATGGGGAGCGAATGAGGGGCTATTCCGCATTTTGGAAGCCAGGTGGAGCGGGTTCTCCTGAGGACCTGTCGAAGGTAATGGCAGGATCTGAGTAATATTCTCTCTCCATTGCCCACCCGCAGCCAGTCAGATTGATGGCTGCCTGGCTGTCGAGGGGGTAGACCTATGAGATCGAACCACAGCTGGGGAGTAGAGAGGAGAGTGGGAGGGATTGAAAAGCGGGAGGGGGGCGGGGGAATGTAGTTGGAGTTCAGAAAGGCCAGATTGGAGGTCGGGGGTGGGAGGAGGGGGATGCGGGGATGGGAAATCATATGGGAGAGGGAGTGTTGTGCTTTTATAATGACATAAAGGCACCAAGCACTCCCAAGGGATTGTTTAAACACATCGTGGGTTCACTTATTTAGGCGAGGCACATGGGAACATTTATATGAAGGTAGAAACCTTGAAGACATCAGCAGGAGAGCTGATGTGCTGTACTCTGCTCACAGGCAAAAGTGAAACTGAGACTGGATCACATGACGCACTACCCTTCTAGTGATGTCATGCTGCTATCCCTTAAAGGCATTTTACAATGGGATCTGCTTTTAGCACCCGTGGTCAATATATTTTTGCACCCCACATCCATGTTATTCAACGATTTTCAGCCCATTGTAAGTAATGTTTGGAAAATGGAAGAGTTTGTGCACTTTCCCTATATGTGCTCCCACTCAGTGTTTACCATGCAAACTGAGGTGAAAAAAAAATCCAGCCTGACAAACATTAGTAGTTTGACCTGATAACTCTTAATGATCGGACTGGGTCAAACCCCAATGATGTTCCTCTCTATAGCAAGAAAGTCTTCTCCCTTTGTCAATTTGTCTGGAGTGCATCCCGATACACACATCCCAGGGTAAACCCTCTTCCTGTGCCTAGCCACTGCATCAGTGCCTGATGGGACGTTTCAGTTCAATACTTCCCTATACCCAGGAGGATTACTCAGATATCGAGGGACAGTGGAGAAAATAAATCTTTCACTCCGATGGTAGTTGTGATCTGGAACGCGCTGCCTGAAAGGGCGGCGGCAGCAAATTCAACAGCAACTATGAAAAGGGAATTGGATGAGTACGAGAGAAAGACAATATTGGCAGAGCTATGGGGAACGAGCAGAGGGGAGTGGGCTAATTGGCTAGCTCTTTCAACAAGCTGGCACAGCAGCGATGGGCTAAGTGACCTCCTTCTACGCTTTTAGTCCCTTATCCACCAGCTGCCGTATAATAAGACTTTCATTCAACGTAAGACATTCAAAGTTGTATGTAATTGTCAAAAACAGACTGAAAGATCACAGAGTTATTCATTGCCCAGCTAAGGGCCTCAGGTGGGACACGGGCAGGTGGCACACTGGCAGGCCCCCTAATTTCCTGGAAACTCCAGGCCTATCCTGGAGGGTTTGCAAGCAAGTTGCTCTCCTGGGTTTGGAGCCAATGCATGGCGAGGTGAAAATGGCCGTGGCTGCCGAGTGAAAGGGATTGAACACGTGACCCTGTAGAATGTACTATTTACAATCTTGTCTTCAAGAGCCAGTTCAGAAACTCTTCAGCAACACCTGCTTAATGACAAGAGCTATTTGTAATGCTCTGCCTGGTTGGAGATGGTCAGTACCGTCAACATGCAGCAAAAATGGAAAAAAAATCTTCATTGTCCCAGGAACTATCGCGCCCCCCACCCCCGCCTCCGCAATCCCACCCCCACCTCCACCCCACCACACCTCGATCATTACGTAGAATTACATTTTGAAAATGCAACCTCTTAGAAATAAACAGCACTACAAACATCTAATGGTTTCAAAATGCCTAGTGGAAGGAAGCTTTTGATCATTCATCTCAAAGTTAAGTTTTTTTTGTGCAGATTAAGACCTTAAGATGTAGGAGCAGAAGTAGGCCATTCAGCCCAGCGAGTCTGCTCTGCCATTCAATGAAATCATGTCTGATTTGATAATCCTCAACACTTTCCTGCCTTTTCCCCATAACCCTTGATTTCTTACTGATTAAAAACCTGTCTATCTCAGCCTTGAATATACTCAATGACCCAGCCTCTACAGCCCTCTGCGGTAAAGAATTCCACAGATTCACTACCCTCTGAGGGAAGAAATTTCTCCTCATCTCTGTTTTAAATGGGCGACCCCTTACTCTGAGATTTTGCCCTCTGGTCCTAGGCTCTCCCACAAGGGGAAACAACCTCTCAGCATTTACCCTGTCAAGTCCCCTAAAAATCTTATATGTTTCAATAAGGTCGCCTCTCATTCTTCTAAACTCCAGACCCAACCTACTCAACCTCTCCTCATAAGAAAATCCCTCCATACCTGGGATCAACCTAATGAACCTTCTCTGGACTGCCTCCAATGCCAGTATATTTTTCCTTAGATAAGGGGACCAAAACTATTCACAGTATTCTAGGTGGCAGTGTGTTCAGCAGAGAGATTATCAATCGTTTTTCTCCATTGGAAAATTGTTTGACATCAAAAAGGCCTAACCATCTTTCCATCTTCTGTCAAGCCTCAATTCATTAAAATAAATTAGACAAAATACTTTAATTTTAATGGCACTGACTATTCTCTAATGTTACATTTAATCCATAACCAGTCCTTTCAGCTCTCCAGATATCATTCTCAATTTCCTCAAATTGCAGAGTCAATTTATTGCAATAATTACACATCAAAAGGGCTTCATTGACTCTGAAGTGTATTGAGACATGTAGCGGCAGAGCAGGCTCGAGGGGCCGAATCGCCCATTCCTGCTCCTAATTTGTATGTTCGTATGTTAAATGGGCTATGGAGAATTATTGGAAAAACAAATTTCGCAGAGCACCACAAGAAATATTAAAAACCTCCAAGGACCCTGTGCAATTTGGAATTCTCTCAACATAGTTCCTAGCAGACGTGATTCCACAACATAAAAACTGCTTTGAATTCAAGAACGTTGACAATAATTTGGCAGTTCCATTCGGGGAGGCCTCTGGGTGTCAAGCACAGGGAATGAAAATGTCGCCCAGACGATTGGAATGCTCCTCTGAGATTGTAGATCAAGGAACCTTGTTGGAGGTATTGCAGAGGGAGCTGCACCATGCATCTGGTTCAGCTTGGAATCTGGCTCACAAGTGCTTGGCATTAATAATTGGTGCACAGGTATCACTCAAAGAAATTTTGATAAAGTAACATGCAGAAGAGGCACTGTAGTTAGATAAAGCATCCTCCCTGTTAGAAAGGGATAGAAAAATCAACTAAAGTTCTTGGTTCTGACCAATATTTGTTGATCCCTATTCGAAAATGCTGGTGTGGGGACATTGGCTGACGGCAGGATGGAGCCTGGAACCGGTGGGTGAATAGCCTGTCAAGGCTGACACATGAAGGCTGGCACACTTGGGTGAGGTACAGAAGGGCAGCTGATGCTCCTGTAACCTTAACCCAGCATGGATTGCCAACATCTGTCGATGAGCAGCAAAAAACTGGACTGAAAAGGAAAATCAAGGAAAGACTTGCATTCATGACCACCAGGCACCTCAAAGGGCTTTGCAGCCAGTTTAAGTACTTTTTGAAGTGTAATGTTATGACCGATGCAGTTGGTAAAGCTGAGTTATTTAAAAATCCCAGAGGGAAACTTTAAACAACTGTCATAACCTATAGTTTTACGTGCTATGTTTGAGATGCGACTCTAAATTCAGGAATCAGACCACGAGTTCTCAAAGTTTTACATTAAACTAAAGGAAACATTTTATTAATTTACACAGGTTAAAATATATGCACATGGCTACAAATTACTACTATCATAACTTTTAACAAATTCCCAAACTAATCTCCATTAAGCCAACAGCAACTCACAGACTTAACCAAACACCAGGCAAAGTATTTTCACCTTACGAATTCAAAACCTGTGGAGCCAGTTGAAGGCTTGCAGGTGCCTTTTGATCTCACATTACCTCTGCTCTGCACACCCCAAAACTGCTGAAGGTATACCTGCCATCACTGATTGAATTCAAATTCTCATTGTCTCACCAGCCTCTTTGAGCTTCACCTTTTAACAATGAACCCCATTCATAGTACCAATTTTATTAGTAATATAAACATATGGCTTGGTAGCTGCTAGATAGGTGTCAGGTTTTCACCCCACTTCTTGAATGCTCTATTCAAAAATGCAAATGCACGCTACCTCTCTTCCATATTCAAACTGGTACACATCTAAGCAGCCAGACTAGCTGGCTTTAATTCAATTAAGACACACCCACAGACTACACCACAATTTTAGAAGGAAAATATTTTCCAATAATATTATATTCATCAATAGCTTCAGTAGTCACTTTAGTAATATAAGAAATGCAGTGGCTAACTCGCGCACAGCAAGCTCCCACAAACAGAATGTGGTAATGAGCAGATCAATCCGCTTTTGTCATGTTGTTTGAGGCATAAATATTGGCCAAGGCACTGGGGAATATCTCCCCTGCTCGTCTTCAAAATAGTGCGATGGGGCCTTTTACCTCCAGTAGGTTGGGCCTAAGCTTAATGTCTCATCCAAAGTATGGCACCTCTGACAGTGCAGCATTCTCTCAGTGGGCAGAATTTAATGCCCTCCCCGAGATGATTTTGGAGGCGGGGGGTGGGCATTTGATTGGGCGAGAGGGTGCCGGGTGAGGATCCCGCCATCTTCCTGGCTCTGCCTCCAGGGCGGGAAGGCTCGTGGATGGCCTTCTTGTCTTGCTGCCAATTGAGGCCTTTAAGGGGGTAATTAATGCCCACTTAAGGGCCTCACTCCACTGCCGTTGGTATTCAACAAGTGCCAGGTGGGGCAGTTGGCAGTTGACATGCAGGGAGCCTGAAAAGCAAACAAACATTTAGCTAGATGTCGCCACATAGAATCATACAGCACGGGAGGAGGCCATTCGGCCCATCAGGTCTGATCCAGCCCTTTGAAAGAGCTATCCAATTTGCCCCCTATGTAGGTGAAATACAGAAACTTGAAAGATGAGCTGCATTTACATAAAAAAGAACTTGTCTTTCTATAGCATCTTTCACAACCTCAGGTCCTTCCAAATCACTTGTGTGCCAATGAGGTATAATTCAATTGCGTTGTAGGAAATACAGCAAAGAATTTACACATGGCAGGGCCTCACAAACAGCAAATAAGCTAAATGACCAGATATTCTGTATTATTGTCATTGGTCAAGGCACAGGAACACAAGAAATAAGAGCAGGAGTAAACCATACAGCCCATCGAGTCTGCTCCACCATTTAATATGGTCATGGCTGATCTTGGGCTTCAACTCCACTTTCCTGCCCACTCCCCATATCCCTTGATTCTCTGAGGGACCAAAAATCTGTCTACCCCAGCCTTAAATGTGTTCAACGATGGAGCATCCACAACCCTCTGGGGTCGAGAATTCCAAAGATTTACGACACTTTAAGGGAAGTAATTTCCTCTCATCTCAGTCCTAAATGATTGGTCCCTTACCCTGAGACTGTGCCCAAGTGTCTTAGACTCCCCGACCCGCGGAAGCAATCTCGCAGCGTCCACGCTATTAGGACCCCCTCAGGAACTCGTACATTTCAATGAGATCGCTTCTCATTCTTCTAAACTCCAGGGTCACATCATTCAGGAACATCTCACCATTCGCACAAACAAGTGGCTTCAGTGTGGTTGCTGAGACGCAGGCGAATGTTTTGATGTGATTTGTGACATCACATTTGTGAAGAAACCTTGTCTGAGCATTTTCTTTGTGAAGATAGGGCTCTTTTAAGAATGGATAATTTGAAGAGCTGTATGACATTTAGATTGACTGAAATGCTGCACTGTGTAAATAATGAGTTGTTGAGCAGAGTTACAGCATAAACAGCGAACAGATTAATATTTACAAGGGGTGACAATGAAATCGTTAATCTACTGCTCAAGCATCTGGACATACTGAAAAGCTAGAAACATGAAAGACCCTAAATATTGTACTCTCAACAGAATAGGCTGTCATAAAGACTTGTGATGAAAGGACACCTTATCATGTTTTAGAAATGCTTCACATGAAATGAAGTGAAGGGCAAATGCTTTTGTTATGCTGATAAAAAGGAATGGAATTAGGCGCTTTTAACTTGGTAAATCCAAGATAGTAAAACTTCAGACGAGGCTGGAGAATTCACACAGGGATTGGTTTGTGGCGTGGATTTCTATCACGAGTTAGTGGGCAAGACTTGGTCCATGTTGCTTTGTTTTAATTATTCATTCCATCACTGGCTAGGCTAGCATTTATTGCCCATCCCTCCTTGCCCTTGTTCAGAGGGCATTAAGAGTCAACCACATCGCTGTGGGTCTAGAGTCACATATAAGCCAGACCAGGAAAGGTAAGGCTGGCAGATTTCCTTCCCTAAAGGGCATTAGTGAAGCAGGTGGGCTTTTAAAGCAATGGTTTTATGGTCATCATTACACATTTTATTCCAGATTTTTTTATTGAAACCAAATTTCACCATCTGCTATGGTGGGATTCAAACCCAGGACCCCAGACATTCCCCAGGGTCTCTGGAATACTAGTCCAGTGACAATATCACCATGCTATCTCTTGGGGAAGACAGCGTTCTGTGCCTGATCTTCTCCAAGAGTGCATTGACATACCAAATTGGATGTTTCCAAATATCCAAGATTCAGGCATTTATTTTTCTTTATTCTTTTATGGGATTTGCATGTCACTGGAAAGGCCAGCATTTATTGCCCCATCCCTACTTGCCCTTGTACTGATTAGCTTGCTAGGCCATTTCACAGAGCAGTCAAGAGTCAACCGCATTGTTGTGGGCCTGGAGTCACATGTAGGCCAGACTGGGTAAGGAGGGCAGGTTTCCTTCCTTAAAGGACATTAATGAACCAGATGGGTGTCATGTTGTGGTAATGATATAAAGGCACCAATCACTTATAAGAGATAGGGTAAACGCATTGTGGGTTCATTCATTAAGACTAGGTGCATGGGAACATTTATACAAAGGTATAACGCTAGGAAATACATAAGAAGCAAAGCCACCTGCATTGTGTTCTGTTTGAAAGCAAAAGCAAAATTAAAGCTGGAAGGCATGACACACTTCATTCTAGTGATGTCATGCTGCAATCCCTTAAAGGCATATTATAACATCCCCCTTCTTTTTTAAAGAAACTTACCCCCTTCCAAAGAAGTATAACTATTTACAATATACGTACATGATTAGTTGCCAACACATAAGTGTATAGAGCAGATGAATGTATAAGCCTCTAATGTGTTGAGGTAATCTACTAGTACACTCAGATCTTGTGATGATGACCGTGTCTGGGGGTGTCTTTAATTGCTTACGGTGATCGGTGGGATTGTCATTCTTGGATGTTGCTCCTGGTTGCATTTGGGAGCAGTACAATAGGACTGTACGGTAGTTGAGGAGCTGGAATAGCTCTGATTTGTTCTCAGTTGCATCTCACTGTTGCACCTTTGTGTGTAATGACTTCGTAGGACCTTGGTTCCGAACAAATCTTTGTGACCTTGACTGGTTACCACGCACCTTCTGTGGAATCCTGGATGTGAGCTTGTTATACCAACTGTAAACTTGGCAATTCTGTACCCGCATTTTTATCATGCACGTTGGTCACCTCTTGCAGTTTTAAAAGTTGCTCTCTGGTTTCTGAGAGAGTAGAGTGGGTAAGAGTAGATAAATTGGGATGCACCAATCTGCTAAACATGAGCTGTGCTGGTGATGGAATAGTTGTACTTAAAGGTGTTGGTCTCAAATGTAACATTGCAATTTGTAGCTCTTGCTTGGCCTGTCTACATATGAGAATTAGGGATTTGACCGTTTGAATCATTTGTTCAGCTAGGCTGCTAGATCTAGGGCAATGAGGAGCAGAAGTAATGTGATCAATATCCACTTCTCACACATATCCTGAAATGGCTTACTAATAAATTGTGGACTGTTATCTGTAATGATCTCTCTAGGCACACCAAATAAACTGAAAATAGCACTTAGTGTGAGCGACAGTTGTGCTTGACATATTGTACAATTGTCAAATAATGAGGTACTTGGTAAAGTAATTGATGATGATGATGATGAAGTCAGTGCCATGGACATGAAAAGGGGTCAGATGCGATTTTGGAACAAGGATGGGTAGAAACTTCATGTGGAATGAGTGGTTCTTGTGCTAACTTGGTATATGCTCTTGACATGCCTCACACTTCTTGATGTCGACTTCAATGTCATTGTTCATACCCGGCCTATAGACTGTCTCTCGTTTGAGTTTTTTGACCGATCTATGCCCATGTGTGGAAGGTGAGGTTGTTGAGAAACAGCAGGTTGCAAAGACTCCGGTATGATGACCTGCCATCTCCATCCCCGGGAAATGCCTAGCTCATCCCGATAAGGCCAAAAAGATCATGCCGAATTGAATCAGGCCATTCTTCAATGATGGTTTTCCACAGTTTCCACAGTGCGGAACCTTTCACCGTTTCTTCTTGGAGCTGCTGGTATTTGTATCGTGTAAAATGTACCAGATCAATTTGGGAAACATCTTCAACTTTGATGTCAATGAAGTCAACTTGTAGATCCAAGGATCACTGGGCGAAAATCCTGGAACTCCCTCCCTAACAGCACTGTGGGTGTGCCTACACCACATGAACTGCAGCGGTTCAAGAAGGCGACTCACCACCACCTTCTCAAGGGCAACTATGAATGGGCAATAAATGCTGGCCTAGCCAGCGATGCCCACACCCATTGAAAGAATATTTTTAAAAATGATAAATCTTCTGCTTTTGCTGGGTTAGGCAATGTGCTATGTGTATCCAATGTGACTATCAACTTACCTGTCTTGTACCTGATCGCACATTCGTCACCGTGAATCTTTATCAGGAGATGTTGCAGTCTTGGCAGTGCACTGGTATTAGTTTTCACCAAATCGTCTCCAGTGGCTTGTGGTCGGTCTCTACAACTAAACACCAAAGCTAATGTTTCCTGCTCGATATTGAATTAGTTGGATTGTGTTACAGACAGAGATCCCTTTTTGTAGTCTGCATGTTCCCAGGCCTTTCTGTGAGGCATCTATCTCCAGGGTAGTTGCCTCCCTAGGCTCAGAAAGTTGCAATGTCGATGTTTCTGATAATGACAGTTTCAACGCTTTGAAGAGGTATCGGTGGTTTTCGTGTAACAGGAAAGGCACATCCTTTCTCAACAATTCCCTTAGTGAGGACGATTTTTGAGCGAAATTGGGAATGTATGGGGACAAGAAAGTAAAGAGACCTAGACATCTTCGAAGATTGTCCTTATATTTAGAGTTGGCATGGCTTTAATATCCTCTATTTTACTTGGATCAGGACATATGCTAGCACTGGAATAAATGGAACCGAAAAAATTGACCTGCTGATGTCATATTTCAGGCTATTGAACACCAGTCCTTCATTACATGCCTCCTGCATCATTAAGTGCAGGTTATGGTCATGTTCTTGCTTTATTCTTCCCACAACAGCAATGTCATTGGCAATGCAGATGCATCCTGGGCACAGTGCATGTAATGTGGTCCATGTGAGCTTGAAAGAGACCCTGGCCAACAGATAGCTCAGAAGGAAGACCTTGAAAACAGTACAGTCTGAATGGGTATGAAATGTAGTAAACTCTTGTCACTTCTTCTTGAGATGTACAGACCAGTAGCCATGCTTGGCATCAAGCTTTGAGGAAAATATACCTAAAAATCTCAGATTTAACTCTTTTAATGAAGGTATTTTGTAAGGACAATTGTTCAAAGCTGTGTTTGAATGTCGTGAATCAAGGCATACTCTCAATGATTTGTCCTTCTTTATGACATATGCAATGGAGGTACACCAATCAGTGTGCTCCTGTACTTTTCTGATGATTCCAACTTTCTCTGTTTTGTCTAGTTCAACATTCAATTTCTCTTGTAAGTGGATGCTGCACTTATATGGTGGATCAATGGACGGACTTGCATTCACCTTCAAATGTAATGTTGCAGCTCCCTTAGAACTGCCAATTTTGTTGAAACATTCTGTATCTGTGGATGTTAGGTCATGAACTGAGGTGATAGGGGTAGCATCTATGTTTTTGATGGTTGACAGTGTGAAACATGTGTTCACTGCTCTTCGTCTCATTTTGCACATCATTGTCAGTTTTTGGTTTGTTAATCCTCCCATGTATATGTTTCTGACAGGATACCGAAAGGCCATTCTTATTGCTTGAAGTGTTGTGTATGGTCTGTTTGGATCAGTGTATGGCCCTTTGTAGCTGTATCAGCCTTTGCTCTAGTGCACTGCTGCTGCCAATGGCCCTTTCTGCCACATGCCTTCCAGAATTGGTGGAAATCTGGAAATACCTTGGTACATGCAGAAAGCCACACCTTCCCCATGTCTTGCTGGGTTTGAGTATTCCAGCAAGTGCGTCAACAATTGGGGTTGTGCTTAGGACCTGTAAACTTCATCGACCTGAGACGATCGCTTCATATTTATGTCCATCCTTGAGTAGTTCTTCGATGCGATACATTTTGGCCTTGTCTAGTAGATCTTTCTGGAACACTGCCATGGGAGTAGATGCAATCAACAGCTCAACAATTCTGCCTGCTAGCTCTGAGTTTGAAAAATCACAGTATATACTTTTTTCTCTGCATCTGCTGATGAAGTGGTCTATGGATTCTGTAGGCTGTTGTCAAAATGACATGGACACTAGTCGATGAGTACGGAAGTTTAACCTGATCCTGAACCCATCTTCCAATGTAGTCCACATCTTTTGGTGATCCTTTGGTTCTTCTGCTGTTAATCCTCATGCGTTCAGTCTCTATAGACCTTCATTCCCAATTGCTAGGTGATTTTTTATGGCTTGCTTTTCTGGTTCAGATACACCTAAATCAAGAAACCATAGCTCTGTAAGCTGTTTAAATATTGTGAATTCGGATAGCAGCTCGGCTGCATCCCAATTCGGACTGGGGAATTTTGTGAATATTTTGACAATATCCCTTTGGCCTCCTTTCTCCTATCGTACCTGGGATGAGTGTCACTGTAGTTACTTTTGCACGTTTTTCTGAAGCTCCAACGATTATACTCGTAACCTTCTCTGGCCCAGTTTTTATGAGTTTTGTTTTGTTTGACTCTTCCTTACTCGCTGTCAATCCGGCCCACTCCCTGGTCACTCACCTTTCCCGACTGAGCTAATCCGGTGCTGGTCCTCTCGATGCACTGTCCCACTCACAGAACTGATAGGCTACATACTGCAATCTCACCATGAGGGATCCATCTGTTTACCAGCTCTTTATCTGAGTGCTTATCTCTGTACTGTGTCTTCAAGGATTTTCTATGCAGTCAGCACACTATAGTTTCAACATTGTCCAATGCTGCTGTGGTCCGCCAAAATATCAAGGGTTGTCTCATGCCACGTAGCATGATCTAAAACTGTTCACCATGTCGTACCTGTACTTAATCTTGCTGCCAGGCTGAGGACTATGTCGTTTATAAGGAACCACTGCCGCACACCATGTCATGTTTTCTATAATGATATAGAGGCACCAATAAGGGATTGGGTAAACATGTTGTGGGTTCATTTATGGAGACTAAGCACATGGCAATATTTATACAAAGGTATAAGGCTTGAAGACATATCAGCAGAAAAGTTGTCTGTGCTGTGCTCTGCTTGAAAGCAAAAGTGAAATTAAAGCTGGATTACATGACACACTTCCTTCTACTGATGCCATGCTGCAATCCCTTAAAGGCATATGACAAAAAACGGATATTTTACAACAGTTAATGATAGCCGTCATGTTTACCGTTATTGAGACTAGCTTTAAATTCCAGATTTTATTAACTGAATTTAAATTCCATCAGCTGCCGTGTTGGGATTTGAACCCATGTCGTGAGGGCATTAGCTTGGGCCTCCAGATTACTAGTCCAGTGACAAGAGGCTCATTGACTGTGCTAATTAGAGCCCTAATGCTTATTTTAGGACCACCCTCTTAAATTTGGCATTAACTATGGAGACCGTGTACCAGGCGTGTTCCACTCAGTTTGTTTGCTCTTCAATGGCTGGACCAGCAGTCCATAAAGGGCTGCTGACCAAAGCTAAGTTAATTTACCTTTATGAAAGCACTTATTAGTATCAAAAAAGCAAGTTGAATTTGTCTTCCCAGCATATATTAATCAACTGAGTAGCATGACGATAGGGCTGCCAAACCCATTTGGCTATTTTGTTAATCTGAGTTATACCAACAATCTGCTTGTCACTGAATCATTAAGATTGTCAACATTTTTGATTGCACCTGATGTGAACTATTTAGAATATACAAGTGTTAATAATTAAATAACAGGACGTATTCCTGGGTATAGATTCAGACCCAGAAGGGAAAAAAAAACAGTTCGGACCAGTACTCTTATTTTCCCAGTTTTACTGGCATTCCATTTTAAGGTATACAAGACCTGTTCGGACCAGTGCTCTTATTTCCTAGTTTTTACTGTTTCTTCCTTCTGGGAACTGCAGAAACAGTAAGGTGTCTCACATGCAACAAACCCTTGCAGCTAAGAGTGAGAACAGGCTCAATTTCGCTACATATTCTACAAGCAGTCTTCTGGTGCAGTAGCTAGTGTCCCTGCCTCTGAACCAGAAGCTCCAGGTTTGAGTCTCACCCCAGGACTTGATGGCCAAGGAAGGTGCTTTGATAATGCTGCCAACCAGGTTGTGTGTCAGCCTGCAAACCCCTTCCAGCACACGCGAATGGCAGGCGGTAAGAGCGGGAGAGATGCCTGGTCAGCTCGTGCCTGAGCAAGATAGGGTCCCTGGGTGAACTATAACACGGCGCCACCATAGGTATCTCTACACAAATGGATATTCCTGTTTTAACTTTGCCTTAGCTTCTGATGATTTTGGGTTGGATAAATTAAACTGCCTGTCCAGACAATAGGAGGGAAGCGCAATAATGCTCTGGCAAGAGAGTGCTGATCGTGTAGGAGGGTACCTTCAATGCCCCATCAGTGTGAGAGTACCAATCACATCAGACAGTAAATTAGTCTCATCAGGATAAAATACAGCACCTCATGACAGCGTCTTACACAAAAACCACTACATTCCCGAGGGAAGGTGCAATTTTAAAAGGGAGCACTTAACATTCCCAAATGACTTAAAACATCTCTGCAGCTAAACAAATGAGGTATAAAGTGTCCTGGATTTGAGTTGAATCTAGTGCATGCATTAACTCCACGGGAATGGAGCAGCCATTATGGTCCTAGTTTGGGGTTCAGTGTGAGAAATGCACAGCAATTACCACTGAGTTAAAGTGAATGTGCCAAATATGATACCTTCTTAAAAGAAAAATAGGTTTTACACTTTCTCAAATTTCCCCTTGATTGCATGTCAGAGTATAGAAAGAAAGAACTTGCATTTATATAGCGCCTTTCACAGCCCCAGGATGCCTCAAGGCATTTACAGCCAACGGAGTTCCTGTTGATTAAAGCAAAATACTGAGGGTGTTGGAAGCCTGAAATAAAAACAGAAAAGTGCTGGTAATACTCAGCAGGCCTGGCAGCATCTGTGGAGAGAGAAACAAACAAAGGCCTGGATTCTTGCTCTCGGACCGGGAGCGCAGGGTTGAGACATTTCCCGACTCCACAAACCCGACCTGGGAAAAAAAGTGCCCCAGGAGAAGGTGGAGTTTTCGTTCTGGGCTGACGGGATTCTCTGGCCCTTGGGCCTGATGCTCCTGAAACGAGCGCAGAGGCTGCCGGGCGCGGAGATGAGCTGGGCGGAAGGCCTGCCTCTGTGCCCGGCACCGTGTCCAAGATTTTAAAAATGCAATGAAGCAAAAAATAATAAAAAACAGCCCTCACCTCTCACACTCCCTGAGCACCCCCCACCCACACACACACACACACACACTCCCTATGCCCAAACCATGACAACTCATAGGAGCATAGGACTATTGAAATGTTAAGGCACAGAAAGAGGCCATTCAGTCCATCATGTCTGTATCAGCCAAAAAGAAACAGAAAAGAAGAAACTAGCTGCTCATTTTTAATCCCACTTTCCAGCCCCTGGTCTGTATAGCCTCCCAGGTTTCAGCACTTCAGGTGCAGACCCAGGTACCTTTTAAACGAGTTGAGCGTTTCAGCCTCAAGCACCAACTTAGGCAGTGAATTCCAGATGCCCACCACCCTCTGGATGATGAAGTTTTTCCTCATGTCTCCTCTAATCCTTCTACCTTAAATCTATTCCCCCTGGTAAATGGCCCCTCAGCTAAGGGAAACAGGTCTTTCCTGTCTACCCTATCTAGGCCCCTCATAATTTTATACACTTCAATTAGGTTTGCCCTCTGCCTTCTCTGTCCTAAGGTTATTCTAAGGAAAACAACCCTAGCCTATCCAATCTTTCCTCATAGCTAGCCATGGCAACATCCTTATAAATCTCTTTCGTCCTCTCTCCAGAGCATTTATGTCCTTCCTGTAATTTGGTGGTCAGAGCTGTACACAAAATTCCCGTGTGGCCTAACCAGCGTTTTGTACATTTCCATCATTACATCCCTGCGTTTGTATTCTATACCTTATCCAACAAAGGAAAGCACTCCACATGCTTTCTTTACCACCTTATCCACCTGTCCTGCTACCTTCAGGGACCTGTAGACATGCACTCCAACGTCTCTCACTTCCTCTACCCCCTCAACATTCTCCCCTTTATTGAGTATTCCCTTGCTTTTGTTTGCCCTCCCCAAATGCATTACCTCACACTTTTCCAGATTGAATTCTGTTTGCCTCTTCCCCGACCACTCAACCAAACCATTGATATCATTTTAGAGTCAACAGCTATCCTCTGCACTATCAACTACATGGCCAATCTTTGTGTCATCTGCAAATTTCCCAATCATGCCTCCCAGATTTATGTCCAAAACATTAATATATACAATAAACGGCAAGGGCCCCAACACAGGCCACTGAAAATCACTTTACATTCGCAAAAATATCCATCGATCATTACCCTTTGTTCCCTGTCACTGAGCCAATTTTGGATTCAATTTGCCACCTTCCCCTGTATCCCATGGCTTCTCACTTTTTTTGAGCAGTTTGCCATGTGGGACCTTGTCAACTGCCTTACAGAAATCCATGTAGACAACATCTACTACACTACCCTCATCAATCCTCCTTGTTACTTCCTCATAAATTCAATTATGTTAATAAAACACGACCTTCCTCTAACAAAACCATGCTATCCCTAATCAGTCTGTGCCTTTCTATTTGACAGTTTATCCTGTCTCTCAGAATTGGTTCCAATAATTTTCCCACCACCGAGGTCAGACTGACCGGCCTATAATTTTCTGGCCTATCCCTCTCACCCTTTTCAAATATTGGTACAATGTTCGCAGACCCTCCGATCCTTTGGTACCTTGCCTGTATCTAGTGAGGATTGGAAAATGACCCTCAGAGTATCCGTTATTTCCTCCCTGGCTTCCTTTAACAACCTGGGATACAATCCTTCCGGCCCTGGTGATTTATCCACCTTCAAGGATGTCAGTCCCTCCAGTACTTCCTCTCTCACTATACTTATTGTACCTAATGTTTCACAATCCTCCTCTTTAACCAGAATGTCTGCATCATCCCTCTCCTTAGTAAAGACAGAGACAAAGTACTCATTGAGAACCCTGCCCACACCTTCTGCTTCAACAAGTTACCCTATACATCTCCCTACCCTTTCCTTAGTTATTCTCTTGCTCTTAATGCACTGGTAAAAAAAAACATCTTTGGGTTTTATTTGATTTTACCCACCAATATTTTTTCATATCCTGTCTTTGCTTTCCTAATTTCCATTTTCACTTCACCCCTGTACTTTCTATACTTCTCTAGGCTTTTTATAGTATTAAGCTCTTTAAGACTGTCATAAGCTTTCTTTTTCTGTTTTATCTTACCCTGTATGCTTCTAGATAACCAGGGGGCTCTAGATTTGTCAGTACCACTCTTTTCCTTTGTGGGGCCAAATACACTACGCCTGTAGAATCTCGCTTTAGAATGCCTCCCACTGATTTGACATTGTTTTCCCTTCAAGTTAACTGTATCCAGTCCACTTGCGCCAGTTCACCTCTCAGCTTTGTAAAAAATTGTCTCCCCCCAATTTAGAACTTTTACTCCTGTTCTATTTTTGCCCTTTTCCATAATGATGCTAAATCTAACTACATTATGGTCACTATCTCCAAAATAGTCCCCCACTGCCACTTCATCCGCTTGCCCAGCTTCATTTCCTAAGACTAAATCTAGAATTGCGCCCCCTCTCGCTGGGCTTGTTACATGCTGGCTGAAAAAGTTCTCTTGAATGCAGTTCACGAATTTTGCCCTTTGCCCTCTGTGCCC
The DNA here is from genome assembly GCF_964194155.1 of Cetorhinus maximus. NCBI lineage: Eukaryota > Metazoa > Chordata > Chondrichthyes > Lamniformes > Cetorhinidae > Cetorhinus > Cetorhinus maximus. The sequence goes on from NC_135892.1 coordinate 109,514,375, forward strand.
TTCATTCTGTTTATATCCTAATTGATATTATGGTAGTTGAAGTCTCTAACTATTACTGCACTGTTGTTTTTTTCACTCAGAAATCTGTTTACATATTTGCTCTTCTCACTCTCTTCCACTATTTGGGGGTCTATAGTACACCCCTAGCAGTGTGGCTGCCCCTTTTTTACTTCTGAGCTCAACCCATATGATCTCATTTGATGCTTCATTTAGTATATCATCCCTCCTCACAGCTGGAATTGATTCTTTAGCCAATAATGCTACACCCCACCTTCTTTTGTCCCCCTCCCTATCCTGCCTGAAAAATCTATGTCCAGGGATGTTGAGCTGCCACTTTGCCCCTCCTTAAGCCATGTTTCCATTGTAGTGATGGTATCATGCTACCATGTTTCAATCTGTGCCCTCAGCTTCCACGATTTCCCACATATTACAGGATACGCATTCCACACGACCGAGCTGTCCTGCCTTGGCTTCAGTTTTCTTCCCTTATTTTAAACTTTATTTGACTTTGGTTTACTTATACTATTTTATTTCACCTAGCCTTGACTTAACCTTACTTCCCTATTGCTTGTGTTTCTTACTGAAATCTAAATAACCCCTTCTTTTAAAAAGAGTATGGGCAGGATTTTACATCCCGTGGGCAGGGGCCTCCCAACTTGATCGGGCATAAAATAACGTGCGATGACATTGGGCAAGCATCCCGACATCATTGCGCACCCACACGATATCTCAGTCGGTGGTCGCGCACGAGAGTTGGCAGCGTACCCACCGACAATTAAGAGGCCTATTAGAGCCATTAATCAATTCATTTAAAGCAATTTTTCAGTGCCTGTCCAACCTTACAGATGGCGGGCGGGCGAATCGGCCAGGCAGCCTTTGGATTTTTTTAGGAAACCTCTTCTACGGGCGGGGTGATTAATAATTAATCATTAAATACAAAATATAAAAAATTTTGGGAAGAATTTTTCAGATATATATGATTTTTAAAAATTGTATTCAGTGGGGTACATAGCCTTCAAGGAGTTTTCAGTGGGTGTTCATCCGCGCATGCATAGGCTTTTGCGCTCGCATGCCTTCTGGCTTTTAATTGGCCAGCCAGCGTCAAATCGCGGTTGGGGGCTGATTGCGGGTAGCAGGCTGTTTCCCGGCCACTCCTGGGCCTACCCGCTGCACCCACCCGATGACCTGAAAATCCTTCCCTACGTTTTTCTAATTTTCATCTACTTGAAGACTCTCCCTACCAGCAATTTTTCATCAATCGATGAACCTACCTTTCTCCTCTGATGTCACTCTTGGATGTTTTCAAAACTCAGCCCTCTCATGCAGATTTCCGACTCCTGGTCTCCTGCAGGCTGAAAAAGATAGAGGAAGAAAGAGAAAAGAGCACCTCCCTTCTCTCCTCACCGAACTCCCTTCTCACCAAACTCTCAGTAATCCTACTCTGTACCAGTTGCACTCTGTGCCACTGCATGCCCTCTACCCACCCTGCATGGTGCCTCATACCCACCATGCCAACTTATGCCCCTCTACCCACCCCCATGGCTCTTTCTAACCCCTGTGCCAACTTATGTTAACCCATGCCCTCCACTCATCACCTTACACATACCCTGCCAACTCATCCAGTATCCACTATGGCCAAGCCTCAGGACCCATCCTGAGGTTAAATAAAATAAAGTTTGGTTAAATAAAATAAAGTTCTAAGTGTCTCTTGATGAATTCACTATTTAAATAAAAACACTCATTCATAAAAAAAACTATTCACTACATCTACATTCCTTCAACTACATCCTTACAAATACAAACATTTCATTCAAGTGCTTAATTCTTTATAAAAACAAAGATTGGAATTCATAGTCCTGGTTCAAAGTGTCTAGCACTTGGAGCAGTCAATCAAACCATGGAAGGCACCCTACTGTGATAATGGAAGCTTGTGAAATCAGACATGCAGTGCTAATCCAGTATTGGCATCCAATATACACTCATGTCCACAGGCAGATTGAAATAGCAAGCAATGATTTTTTTAAAACACTCCAGACAGTTTTACAAAGGTTTAAAGATTTTAAATGCCTTGACAGTTGCCTTTGACAGTTCATTTTGACACCTTTGACAGTTCCAATGAGCTTGACAATTAATGAGTTTATGCACTTTTTGCGCACATTCATGTCTACTTTTAACAAACCCAAGGGGCACCTTACCTGTCCCAGGGGGCACTTGGCCTCCACCAAAGGTGCCCTGGGGCCATACCCAAAAAGGTACCCCACCTCTTCAAAAGACTCCATAAAGCTCAGACCTATTCCTACCAGGTATAACCTATGCACATTGTGTTTCACGCACCTGGGTCACCAAAGTTATATGTGAGTGGAGGCTGATTAAATATGGGCAGGTGCTTCCGCGAAACGTGCATGTGCAAATCCCGGCCTGGGCCCATTCCCGCCCCCGGGAAAACGGTATGTGCCATGTTCGGGGGTGGGAATTCTGGATTTTGCCCTCTTCCGCCATTTATGCAATGATGGAGAGGCTCTCCACCATTGCGAAAATCCAGGCCAGAGTGAATGTTTCGAGTCGCATATGATTTCTTCAGAACCCGGAAGTTCCTTTTGGAGTGCAGTGACTGTTGTAATGTAGGAAATGTGACAGCCAATTTGTGCACAGGAACATCCCACAAACAGCAACGTGGCAATGATCAGATGATCGGTGTTTTTGTTTTGGTGATGTTGGTTGAGGGATAAATATTGTCCGGGGCACCGGGGACAAATCCCTGCTGTCCTTCAAAACAGCGCGATTGGCTCTTTCGCATCCACCTGAGGGGGCAGGCAGGGTCTTGGTTTAAGGTCTTGTCCAAAGGGTGTCATATGCAATAGTGCGGAATTCCCTCACTACTGCACAGGAGTGTCAGCTGAGATTTTGGTCTCAAGTCTTAGAGTGGGACTTGAACCCATAACTTTCGACCTACAGAAGACAGAAGACATCAGCTTACACTGACAACTTATTTGTATATGTAATACCTGTCATGTAGAATCCTCTCAAGAAACTTGGAAGTGCTGGAATGAATATTAAATGGCAAGAGGAGAAGTACACGAGAAGTAACTGAAGGCACTTTCAATGAGGTTTGAAAAGGTTTTGAAGGGCTGAGAGATAAGAAGACAGAAAGATTTTATGGACGTGTTTACAGGGAATAGGATCTTGATGAATGAAAGGCTCCAAGCACTAATGGTGGAAAGGGGCATGGAGGGAATACAAAGAAGGCCAGACAGAAGGTTCAGGATATAATAGAGCTATGAATCAAGCTGTCAGAACGTGTTGCACAAACCAATCCCCCCCACCCCCGACCCCCCGCCAGGGAGTTCTCCCCAGTATCCTGGGAAATATTTGTTCCTCAACCAGCACTAAAGCAGATTACCTGGCTATTGTCACACTACTGTTTGTGGGATCTTGCTGTGTGTAAATTTAGCTGTCGCATCTCCGCCATTACAACAATGACTGCACTCCTTTATTGGCTGCAAAGCAATTCGGGACTTCCTGAGGTCAATAAAGGAGCTACACAAATGCAAGTCTCCCTTTTCTTAAAAAAGAAAAATGTTGACTTTGAAAACTGTCCTCACTCTGTAGGGATAGTTAAAAGAGAAACTGGACACTAAGAATTAAATGCTGCAGTCATGTTCTTCATAATAAGTACATGCTGAATGACAATGATGTAAATCTCAGCAGCAGTTTCTCCTCTTCTTCAGTGTACTTTATTTATGATATATATTTGCATTTTTTAATAAGTAATATGCTTAATGCGCAACTATGTGTGATGACCGACTCAAAGAATCAATGCTCCACTCTTCAGGTAGCAGGTGCAGGTATTAATCCACAATGATCAGCCCACAACTAGCTGCCACCAGTGGAAAACTTTACCCCGGTAAACCGCTAAGAGATGTCAAGTGCTGAATGTGGATTCAAGCCATTTGAGAAACTTGGGCACCTTATCTAGGCTGACACTTACAAGTGCAGGATTGAGGGAATGCTGCACTGTCTGAGGTGCTGTCTTCCAGGTGATGCTGGGGCTCCATCTGCCCTCTCGGGTGGATATATCCAATGTGCAGGGGTATTCTCCCTTGGTGCCCCGTCCAATTCCACTAACGCAGATTATCTGGTCATTCACCTCATTGCTGTTTGTGGGAGCTTGCTGTATGCAAATTGGCTGGCATTGTTTTCCCTCAGTACAACAGGGTTGACACTTAAAAGAAAAGTATTCCATTGATTGTAAAGTGCTTTGGTATGTCCTGAGGTCATTGAAGATCGTGGAAATTTGGAACTACCTCCCTAAAAAGGCTGTGGAGCTTTCAATACTGAGGTTGATAGATTTTGTTGGGTGAGGGTATCAACGGATATGGAGGAAAGCAAAGGTGTTAAGAGGTTAAGGTGGAGATCAGCCATGGTCTAATTTTGAATGGCTTCCTCCTGTTCTTAATGCTCTTATGGGCTAATGCCTATACTCTCTTTGAACCCCTAATTTATGTGACTTGTAATTGTTCTTCAAGTGAGTTGTTAAATCAAGCTGAATGTTGAGTTCAAATGGGCAATCATTGTCATCTGAAACCAGATTGAAAAAATATTAGGAGATAAATATGGTGAAATATTTATGGTTCCTGCAGAAAGATGACTAATATCACATCAACATGAGTTAACTGCACAGCCCAGGAAATCAGGCAATTTTCAACAACAAGCAATGGATGAGATACAGAAATAATGATACATATCCCAACAACATGCAGCTATTTTAAGGATGAATTCAACAGGCGGTGATTATGTTTGCTAAGCACAAATGGTTTACTGTGTGCCTTGTCGGAAAAACGAGATGCTGTTTTCTTCACTCACCATCTACATAACCAATCGCTGATTCTTCAGATGGCTTCACTTCAGTGACTAACCTCTTACCTTTATGAGGGTCTATCTTGGCCATGGAGCAGGGAACAAAATGGGTTTTTGATTAGCCTTTTTGAGTTAACAACCATTTTGAAAATAGCTTGGTGAAATGTTTTCTCAAATAAAGCGTGTGTCTCACTGCTGCGTAACCACGAGTACCTCAACGTTCCACCAATCATCTGGTGAATAAGGGGTTTGCTTTCATCATCTGCTCGCTGTCCTCATATTTCCGTGACTGAATACCTCGGAGGTAATATATGTTTGTTCAGTCTACTGCACCCAGATCATTTAGCACTGCAGCTACTCTGTGTACTCATTATTGCTTCAATACTAAATTTGTTGGCCTATGGCGATCTTTATGGGTCTCATTGTAGTGAGGTGGCTGTAAATATTTGGACGCAGTCCTCAGTGGATTGATGGTTAATGGCTGTGAATTGTCCTTTGTACATCCAAACCGATGTCCAAAGGAGAGTTGCTAGGAAGTAAAAGCGGGGCCCTGTCAGCCCTCTCAGGTAGATGTAAAAGATCCCATGGCCATTGTTTTGAAGAAGAGCAGGGGACTTTCTCCCGAGTGTGCTGGGTCAATGTTTATCCCTCAACAAACATCAGTTAAAACAGTTAACTCTGTCTTCCTCTCCACAGATGCTGTCAGACCTGCTGAGTTTTTCCAGCTATTTTTGTATCAGTTAAAACAGCCTGGCCATTTATCCCATTACTGTTTGTGGGATCTTACTATGTACAAATTTGCTGTTCCATTTTCCTACATTACAACAGTGGCTACAAAATTACTTCATTGTCTGGAAGCAGCTTTAGGTTGATCTCAACACCACAGCTTCTGGCCTGATGTGCTCCTCCCAACTCCCCTTCAACCCGCCATTGGTGCATTGGCTACTTGCTAAGGGTGATTCTTCCCCTCTCTACCTCCTCTTGCTCCGGCTCCTTTTTCTTCCCAAACTCTGAAGATGTGAAAGGCGCTATTTAAATGATTCCACAATTGGGCAGCACTTGCTGAGCAATCCTGAGTGTGCTGAAAATTAGGATCAAAATGTGGCTCACTCACACAGGCTAGAAGCTACACACAAGGCACTATCCTCTGCAGACAAAAGGAACATGTTCAGGCATTGTGCCTTTTTTTGAATTAAACAAAAGCTGAGGAGGCAATGCTTCCCTGGTGCATTCTCCAGGGCAAGGTCTCGCCCAATCAGAGCTGACTCGCCAACCAATCAGCCCCCTTTTCCCATGCAGTAAAAATTGTTGCTTCCTTTGAAATTTGCCATTCTTGCATCTGTCCCGATGAGCGCAAGATAAAAAGCTTCTACAGCATGAACCTTTTTTCAGAAATACTGAAGTTATTTACTAGCAAGTAACTATTTAAGTGAAAGTGCTTTACTCCTGCAGCTGCGTAGTTTATCAGCACAAGACAGTACCTTCCCATCAATTATGAAGGCAGAAGCAGGCTGATCAATAGCCCCAGCGCCTGTAGACTTAGCCCTCTACATAGTATGTAGATGTATTGTGATGTATGCCCCTGTTCTGGATATATGTGCTTTGCTGGGAAAAACTCAGGGAAAATAAAAGCCAGGAAAGGCAACTTGGAGCAATGGTTGTGAGCCCTTGCCCAGGATCTTATTCAACACCTGAGAATATTGCAGCCAGCAGCATTCTCAACCACATCACTGCTTCCACAGAGAAGGTTGTGGAGAATCCGAGGGTTCGTGATTAGGCTGCTCTGTTTATTATGCGGCGAGCTGGATGTGTGTCTGTCAAATCTCAGAGGAATCCATTCTCAGTATCTTGGCTGTTGATTTTTTATTTGTCTAATCTGAGCGTGGACGAGAATTTAAATAAGAATGTTCCTCGCAGCCCGGGTTGCCAAAGCGACCGCTGTAATTCACAAGGAGCAGCCCCACGTTGGGGGTAAACGCACTGAGTGGCACCGGGCAGATTTGATGGCAGTGAGGGATTTATTTACCACCATACCCGCCACCAACTTCTGTTGATATTGCAGATTCAAACAGGAGAGGAAACCATTCAGCCCATTGCGTCCCTGTCAGCTCTTTCAAAGGGTTATCCAATTAGTCCCACTTCACCAGCATGCCCCCACTGCCCCCCACCCACCCCATCAGCAGCACCCCACTTTTTCCCCATAGTCCTGAAACTTTTTGCCCCTATATCCAAATCCCTTTTGAAAGTTGTTATTGAATCTGCTTCCCTTTCAGGCAATGCATTCCAGGTCACAACACCTCGCTGTGTGAAAACATTCTCCACATCCTGCCTTGTGTTCTTCTGTCAATTGTTTTCTGTCTGTATCCCCTGGTTACCAACCTTCCTTATTTATTCTGTCAAAACTCTTCTTCATGTTGAACAGCTCTCTTAAATCTAAAGCCAACAATCTAGGTTATCTAGTTACTTCGCCATACTGAAGTCCCTCGGCCCTTGTACCATTCTGCTAAATTTCGCCTGTAACCTCTCTAAGGTCTTGACACCCTTCCTAAACTCTGTTGCCAGAACTGGACACAATACTCTATCTGAGGCCTAATCAGTGTTTACCGATGTTGAGCACAATTCCTTGCTTTTATACTCTAAGGCTCGATTTATAAAGGACTCGATATTGATAATAAGCAGCAGGGTTTCAATAAAAAGGAAGGCTGTCTATTCAAAGACAAAATGCAACAAAGGCCTTGTCTGTCTGCTACAAACTCAACAACGTTATCACAGAATCTCCACAGTGCAGAAGGAGGCCATTCGGCCCATTGAGTCTGCACTGGCTCTCTGAAAGAGCATTCCACCCAGTCCCACTCCTTTGCTTTATCCCTGTAACCTTGCACATTCTCTTTTCAGGTAGAAATCCAATTCCCTTTTGAATACCTCGATCGAACCTGCCTCCACCACCCTCTCAGGAAGTTTGTTCCAGACTCCAGCCACTCTGAGTGAAAAATGTTCACTTTTACTTCTTTTGCCAATTATTTTGAATCTGCACCTTCCAGTTCTTGATGCTCTCTTAAGGGGGAACAGTTTCTTACTATTTACCCTGTCCATATCCCTCAGGATCTTGACCACCTCTATGGAATCATTGTTGTGAATCTCCTCTGTATTCTTTTCAATGCCTTCACATCCTTCCTCAAGTATGGTGCCCAGAACTATTTGTGGTATTCCAGTTGGATGCAGTATTCCAGATGGGATCCAACACAAGTTTTTGAAAATTTATTCATGGGATGTGGGGTGGCTAGGCCAGCATTTATTGCTTATCCATAATTGCTCTCACCCAGAGGGCATTTAAGAGTCAACCACATTGTGGGTCTGGAATCACATGTAGGCCAGACCAGGTAAGGACAGCAGATTTCCTTCCCTAAAGAGCATTAGTGAGCCAGATGGGTTTTTATGGTAATTAGTAAGGGTTTTGTGGTCAGACAGATTTTTATAGAATTCAAATTTCACCATCTGCCGTGGTGGGATTCAGACCCAGGTCCCCAGAGCATTACCCTGGGTCTCTGGAATACTAGTCCAGTGACAATACCACTATGCCACCACCACCCCATGACCTCAACATGACCTCCTTACTCAATGCCCCTAGTAATAAAGCCTAAGATATTATATGCTTTATTAACTGCTCTCTCAACATGTCCTGCCATCTTCAATGACTAATGCACATATACACTGAGGTCCCTCTGTTCCTGCACCTCCTTTAGAGTTTCTCCTTTTATTTGATACTGTCTCTCAATATTCTTCCTGCCAAAATGAATCACCTCTCATTTCTCTGCATTGAACTTCATCTGCCACTTGTCTGTCCAATCCACCAACATGTCTATGTCCTTTTGAAGTTCAAGATGATCCTCATCACAGTTGGCAACTTTTCCAATCTTCACATCATCTGCAAATTGTGAAATCATGCCCTGAACACCACAACCTAAGTCATTAATATAGATCAAGAGCAGCAAGGAGTCCAACACTGACCCCTGGGGAAATCCACTACAAATCTTCCTCCAATTTGAAAAACATCCAGTAATCACTATTCTCTGTTTCCTGTCACTCAGCCAATTTCTTATCCAAGCTTTTTTTTATTCATTTATGGGGTGTGGGCTTCGCTGGCTGGGCCAACATTTATTGCCCATCCCTAATTACCTCTTGAGAAGGTGGTGGTGAGCTGCCTTCTTGAGCCACTGTAGTCCACATGATGTAGGTACACCCACAGTGTAGTTAGGGAGGGAGTTCCAGGATTTTGACCCAGCGACAGTGAAGGAACGGCGATATATTTCCAAGTCAGGATGGTGAGTGACTTGGAGGGGAACTTCCAGGTGGTGGTGTTCCCATGTATCTGCTGCCCTTGTCCTTCTAACTGGCAGCAGTTGTGGGTTTGGAAGGTGCTGCCTAAACAGCCTTTGTTATTTCCGGCAGTGCATCTTGTAGATGGTACACACTGCCTCCAGTGTGCGACGGTGGCGGAGAGGGTCAATGTTTGTGGATGGGGTGCCAATCAAGCGGGCTGCTTTGTCCTGGATGGTGTCAAGCTTCTTGAGTGTTGTTGGAGCTGCACTCATCCAGGCAAGTGGAGAGTCACACTCCTGACTTGTGCCTTCTAGATGGTGGACAGGCTTTGGAGAGTTAGGAGGTGAGTTACTCACTGCCGGACTCTGAGCCTCTGACCAGCTCTTGTAGCCACAGTATTTGTATGGCTAGTCCAGTCCGGTTTCTGGTCAAATGTGTAACCCAGGATGTTGATAGTGGGGGATTCAGTGATGGTAAAGCCATTGAATGTCAAGAGGCGATGGTTAGATTCTCTCTTGTTGGAGATAGTCATTGTCTGGCACTTGTGTGGCATGAACGTTACTTGCCACTTGTCAGCCCAAGCCTGGATATTGTCCAGTTCTTGTTGCATTTGGACATGTTCTTTTTCAGTATCTTCAGAGTCACAAATGGTGCTGAACATTGTGCAATCATCAGCGAACATCCCCATTTCTGACCTTATGAAGGAAGGAAGCAGCTGAAGATGGTTGGGCCTTGGACACTACCCTGAGGAACTCCTGCAGTGATGCCCTGGAACTGAGATGACTGCCTTCCCACAACCACTACCATCTTCCTTTGTGCTAGGTATGACTCCAACCAGCGGAGAGTTTTACCCCTGATTCCCATTGACTCCAGTTTTGCTAGGGCTCCTTGATGCCACACTCGGTCAAATGCACCCTTGATGTCAAGGGCAGTCACTCTCACCTCAGCTCGGGAGTTCAGCTCTTTTGTCCATGTTTGAACAAGGCTGTAATGAGGTTAGGAGCTGAGTGGCCCTGGTCGAACCCAAACTGGGCATCAGTGAACAGGTTATTTCTAAGCAAGTGCCGATTGATAGCACTGTTGATGACCCTTTCCATTACTTTACTGATGATCAAGAGGAAATTGATGGTGTGGTAATTGGCTGGGTTGGGTTTGTCCTGCTTTTTGTGTACAGGACACACCTGGGCAATTTTCCACATTGCCAGGTAGGTGTCTACTTTCCCTTTTATTCCACGGTCTAGAATTTTGCTCACAAGTCTGTTGTGTGACACTATATCAACTGCCTTTTGAAAATCCATTTGCACCACATCAAATGCATTGCCCTTATCAATCTTCTCTGTTACCTCCTCAAAAAACTCCAGCAAGCTAGTTAAACGTGATTTTCCCTTAATGAATCCATGCTGGCTTTCCTTAATTATCCTGCACTTGTCTAAGTGACTATTGATTTTGTCCTGAACTATTGTTTCCAGAAGTTTCCCTACCACTGAAGTCAAACTGACTGGTCTGTAGTTGCCAGCTTAATCCTTGCACCCCTTTTTGAACAAGGGTGTAACATTCGTAATTCTCCAATCCTCTGGCACCTCCCCTGTGTCTAAGGAAGGCAGGAAGATTATCTCTAATGCCATTGTAATTTCCACTCTCACTTCCCTCAGTATTCCTGGATGCATCTCATCCGGTCCTGGTATCTTATCTATTTTAAGTAAAGATAGCCTTTCTAACACCTCCTCCTTCTCAATTGTAAATTCTTCTAGTGTTACCAGTTACCTCCTCCCTCATTTTGACCTTGGTAGCATCTTCTTCTTTTTTAAAGACAGGTGCAAAGTGATTGTTTAATACCTCTGCTATTTCTTAGCACTATTTGAAGAAGATATCTGAAAGCTAAAAGCTAAGAAAATTAACATGCTACTGAGTTTAATCGATTCTCAGTTTAAGTCACCTGGGTCAGATGTTGCACAGATTAGACAAGGGATAAAGGTGCCCAAGTAGCTCAGGATCAGGTATAGTGCAGACAAGAGGTAAAATAAAGTGGATGAATGTAGTCCCAGGTCAGCTTATAGCCCTGCTAAAAATGGAATGAACATCTCTCTACCCAGCTATCTCATTAAGAAATTCCCTTTAGCCAGTCCCACAATCAATCAGAGGAGAAAGTGTTGTCCCCTCATGAGCCATCATTGTGATTTCTGTGAGTGAGGTGATATTTGAGTGAGGAGTTTTTTTCCAAACACACCGATGCTGAATATATTGATGTGCATAATGTTCAGTGATCTCTTCAAGACATATTGTAATTACTACACCTTTCTGCATGAATGAAGACTTGACCTTATTGACCAGAAAAAACTGAAGCTAAACCCAGGAGATAATGGTTATGGCTGGGTTGCCTTATGAGGAAAGGTTGGACAGACTAGGCTCGTATCCGCTGGAGTTTAGAAGAATAGGAGGCGACTTGACTGAAACATACAAGATCCTGAGGGAATCTTGACAGGGTGGATGTGGAGAGGATGTTTCCTCTTGTGGGAGAATCTAGAACTCGGGGTCACTGTTTGAAAATAAGGGGTCGCCCATTTAGGGCAGAGGTGAGGAAATTTTCTCTCTCTCAGAGGGTTGTGAGACTTTGGAATTCTCTTCCTCAAGAGGTGGTTGAGGCAGAGTCCTTGAATACCTTTAAGGCGGGGGTAGATAGATTCTTGACAAGCAAGGGGGTGAAAGGTTATCGGGGATAGGCGAGAATGTGAGTTAAAATCAGATCAGCCATGATCTTACTGAATGGCGGAGCAGGCTTGAGGGGCCGAGTGGCCTACTCCTGCTCCTAATCCGTATGTTTGTACGTTCACATGCTGCAGTCACAGCCAAATTTAACATGCCTCTTTACAAATTTCAGTCTTGAAGTAGCATTAGCTTGTGAAATTCTAACTATTTATGGAGACTTCATTTAAAATACTGCCCCATGAGTGACAAATGATCAGAAATTGTATTTTATTCCTAATTCCTTGCAGGGTTTGAACAATTTTGAACTGGGTGGAAATTAATTTAAACTAATTCCATTTGGACCCTGCCTGGATTCATGCGAAATCTGCTTCTCTTATCAAGCTTAAAGGATATTTAAAGAGAAAATGTTCTCCGTACTGGCGGTGAGGGGAGATACACTAAGATTGATGGTGCACCACCCGATTGCCACCAACTTAACACTTTTTATGCCAAGATAATAAAATTCCACGATCGCGCAGAAAAGGAAAGAAAGGATTGTACTTACTTCACAACCATGAGGTGTCTCAATAACTTCACAACCAATGAAGTGCAGTCACTGTCTAAAGTGAAGGTCAGTTTGTGCACAGTGAGGTCCCACAAACAGCAATGCAATAATGACCAGTTAATCAGTTTTTGACTGAGTGATAGACATTGGCCAGAACACCATATTTGAAATAGAGCCATGTCATCTTCTACATCCTCTCAATCAGGCAGATGGGGCCTCCATTTAACATCGCCTCCAAAACATGGCACCTCTGACAGTGCAACACTCCCTCAGTACTGCAATGGAATGTCAGCCTAGATTTTTATACTCAAGTCCTAGAGTGGGACTTGAACCCAGAACCTTGTGACTCAGAGATGAGAGTGCTACCAACTGAGCCATAGCTAACACAGGAATCGTACTCTAGAGCAGGCTTGTCCAACTTGCGGCCAACAGGCCACATTGCGGACCCCAAGGCCTCTGGACTCGGGCACCAAACTTGTTGGACATTCAAATAATTTACATTTGAAAATGCTGCAAAGTTGCTTGTTCAATCATCAGCTGATAGGCTCAAATGCAGGGAGAAGCCAGTCCATGATTGGGTGCGCAGAAAACTGTGGGAAGGTAGGTTTTCATGGTATGTTCTGGGCCTGGAGCAAGAGCGAGAGGGAGAGTGGACTTCAGAGCGGGCCTCGGAGTGAGGGGGAGAGCAGGCCTTAGGGTGAGAGTGAAGGGGAGAATGGGCCTCAGAGCAAGGGGAAGAGCAGGCCTCAGAGCTTGATGGAGAGCAGGCCTGGGAGCGAGAGCATAGGGTAGAGTGGGCCTGGGAGTGAGACCAAGGGGGAGGGCGGGCCTAGGAGCAAGAGCGAAGAGGAGAGTGGGCCTTGAAGTGAAACTGAGAGGGAGAGCAGGCCACAGAGTGAGCATGGGGGCCCACCGGTATGTGAGAGCGAGGAGGGAGAGTGCGTGTGAGGCAGTGTGTGTGTGTAAGGGGGGAGGGTGTGTGTGTGTGAGGCAGCGTGTGTGTGTGAGCGGGGAGGTTGTGTCTGTGTGTGTGTGAGGGGGTGAGTATTAGTGTGTGTATGAGGAGGGTGAATGTGAGTGTGTGTGAGAGAGGGGAAAGAGGAAAGAGAGAGCGAGAGAGTAAGAGTTTGTGTCTGGCTCACTCCCAGTCTCAGGATTCTCATTCACCCTCACCCCCACACATCAACATCACCCACCCTTCACAGTGGGTGAGTTAAAGAGCACCCTGAGACTGGGAATGAGCTGGAAACATACTCTCACTCTCGAATCATCATCTTTATTTAATACTCATTTTTAAAAACTATCAATCGATTGCTTTGATTTGTTTTTGCTCAGCAAGTTGTTTCTTTTCATAAGCCAGCTTCTTTAAAAAAAAGTTGTGCTTAATGTTGTGCCAAAACTTATCTTTCTGCAAATTGGTCATCAGCCCCTTGAGTGAGGAAAGAATTGAAAATGCAGCCCACCCGAGTGAACAGGTTGGACAAGCCTGGTCTAGAGGAAATTCAAGTCTCATGAGGCATCTCCGGCATGAAGGAAGCTCCTACAATCTCTTCTCACTAAAGCAAAAGCAAAATGCAGTGGAAGCTGGAAATCGGAAATAAAATTAGGAAAAGCTGCAAAACACTCAGAAGGTCAGGCAGCACATGTAGCAAGAGAAACAGTTAAAAATTCAGATCGACCACCATCAAGAACTTAAACACTTCTTAGAGAAATATAGAGATCACAATGTGGTAATGAGCTATAGGGACCATGGGATCCCAGTTATGGTCCTCAGTCAGTTTTAAATCAACTGATCACTGCTACACTAGAGACAAAGCAATAAAGAGGGGGAAACTGGCCCTGATAAGTGGAAAGAATGGAGAGGTTGGCTTCATTTTCTTTGGGCAGAGGAGAGACTAAGAGGAGATTTAATTGAGGTATAAAACAATTATGAGTGGCCCAGTTGACACAGGGGGCCCGGGTTGCTGTGGCAACATGCATGTTGTAGTTTAGAGCTGTGGACAGGGGTGGTCGAGGCTCCAAAGTTCTTTCCATCACACGGCTGACCAGGAATCTCTCCCACTTCCCTACCTGCCACTGTCATGTGTTGGAAGGTGTTACAGGTTGACACTCAACCTGTTTTGCCACATTATGAACACATCTTCCTTGGCCATCAAGTCCTGGGGTGGGGCTTGACCCTGAAGCTTCAGGCCCAGAGACGCTACCCACTGCACCCCAAGACCTCCTTGATGGAGTGGATAGGAAGGACCCGTTTCCCTAAGCCGAGAGGTCAAGTGAGCGCAGACTTAAAGTGGTTTGGAGCAGAATTAGCAAGACTTGCATTTATTTAGCATCTTCCACAATCACCGGACATCTCAAAGCACTTTACAGCCACTGAAGTACTATTGAAGTGTAGTCACCGTTGTAATGTAAGAAATGCAGCTGCCAATTTGTGCACAGTGAGCTCCCACAAACAGCAATTTGACAATGCTCAGATCATCTGGTTTTGGATGTTGATTGAAGCAAATTTAATATTGGCCAGAACACTAGAAAAATCTCCCTTACTCTTCTTCAAATTAGTGGCAAGGGGTCTTTTACATCCACCCAAACAGGTAGATGGGACCTTGGTTTAACAGTGAAAGGCAGGACACCCAGCAGTAATCTATCTGGAGCATCAGCCTTGACTTTTATGCTTAAGCTGTAGGACGGGATTTTCTGCACCTGCCCGCCGCTGCGATCCTCCGGTCCCGCCGCAAGTCAATGGACTCCTGGCTGGGGCACCACCTTGCCCGCGGCGGGTCCCACCCCCGATGGGGCTGGAAAATCCCGGCCATAGAGTGGGAATTGAACCGGAAGCCTTTCAACTCGTGCTACCATAAACAGCACAGCTTGTGGAGACGCTCAAACTCTGCCTCTCCAACCTGACTTAATGTGCATCGAAAAAAACCTTCTCCCCCTAACATGCGCCGAAATGCATTGAGAAGCTGGCACAGAAAGAGCAGCGATTTCTTAAAGCCCATTGCTAATAGTCACCACACATTCTTCAAGGGTAGCTTTTGTAGGAGATAACCTTTATGTGTTGCTGTGATATCCAGGCTTGATATGATTGTTCTTTTGACTTCTGGACTCAGATTGCGAAAATATAATTTCCTGCCAGCCCAGAAGTTACATTTGAAACGGCTGATGCAGAAGATTTCTGATCAGGTGGATAAGGTGGTCAAGAAAGCACATGGAATGCTTTCCTTTATTGGATAAGGCATAGAATACAAAAGCAGAGATGTAATGATGGAACTGTATGAAATGCTGGTTAGGCCACAGCTGGAATTTTGTGCACAGTTCTGGTCACCACATCACAGGAAGGTCATAATTGATCTGGAGAGAGTGCAGAGGAGATTTACAAGAATGTTGCGAGGACTGGAAATTTGCAGCTATGAGGAACAATTGGATAGGCTAGGGTCATTTTCCTTAGAACAACCTTAGAGCAGAAGAGGCAGAGGGGAGACCGAATTGAAGTGTATAAAATTACGAGGGGCCTAGATAGGGTAGACAGGAAAGACCTGTTTCCTCCTAGCTGAAGGGTCAACTACCAGGAGGCACAGATTTAAGGTGATTGGTAGAAGGATTAGAGGGGACAAGAGGAAACTTTTTCATCCAGAGGGTGGTGGGCCTCCCTCCTGGAAATCACTGCCTAAGTTGGTGATTGAAGCTGAAATGCTCAACTCATTTAAAAAGGTACCTGGATCTGCACCTGAAGTGCTGTAACCTGCAAGGCTATGGACCGGGTGCAGTAGGGTGGAATTAGAATGGGTGGCTAGCTTTTTCAGTCGGCGTAGACATGATGGGCTGAACGGCCTCTTTCTGTGCCCGTAACCTTTCTGTGCTTCTATGGTATCCTTTAAAATCCTGGAGTTGAATGGAAGTTCAGGCAACTGAACTTACACAGAGTAACTTTCCAGAAAAGGTCAACTTACAATTCCAGACGTCAGGTGACCTTGTTAGCCATCTTTGGTCAGTGTCATTTCTTGTAATTTTTTTTTAAAAACAGGTCCTCTTTGTATGTTTTTGGTTAGCCAGTGAAGTTAGAGGTAGATCTCACTCAAACAGAATTTCCTGTCGTTGTGACAAAAGAGAGAGACAACTGCACTCACGAGAAAACCAGGAAGGAGAGGAACATTGATACACTTATCGTGAAAAGCTGAAGTGATGAATACAGGATTTCTACATAACTCAGCCACACGTGGATTAGGGCACTGAGAGGTCAATCTAATTATTAAAATGGATTGTTTGTAATACGTATGGTGCTTGCTTATTGTTAACTGAACAGTAGGCGGGTTCCTGTCGGGAGACAGCAGATCTGAGTGTCAGTTCCAACCTGAGGCCTTCTCTTGTATTACTTTGATATTCTTTGGCAAAAATTTCCTGAGGGATTGCAAATAAAAGCAGCTAATTATTGCTACACCAATTTGGTTATTTACTCAGGTGGAACAATTTGCTTAGAACAAAAATCGAGGCAGCCTCTTTTGAAATTACTCGCAGACATGATTAAACAGAAATGGAATCACTTTGGCATCATTGACAGCTGGTAACAATGTCCAGGCTGGCTTATAGATTGAATTCCAAGCTTGTTCATGGGCCAAATCCTTGTAAAATTTCAGATTAAACCATAATTTTTAAGACAAGTTTTTTTCATTTACGGGATGTGGGGGTCGCTGGCTCGGCCAGCGTTTATTGCCCATCCCTAATTGCCCTTGAGAAGGTGGTGGTGAGCTGCCTTCTTGAACCCTTGCAGTCCCTGTGGTGTAGATACACCCACAGTGCTGTTGGGGAGGGAGTTCCAGGATTTTGACCCAGTGACAATGAAGGAACGGCTGATATATTTCCAAGTCAGGATGGTGAGTGGACCTTCCAGGCAGTGGTGTTCCCATCTATCTGCTGCCCTTGTCCTTCTAGATGGTAGTGGTTGTGGGTTTGGAAGGTGCTGTCTAAGGAGCCTTGGTGAGTTCCGGCAGTGCATCTTGTAGATGGTACACACTGCTGCCACTGTGCGTCATTGGCGGAGGGAGTGAATGTTTGTGGATGTGGTGCTAATCAAGTAGGCTGCTTTGTTCTGGATGGTGTCAAGCTTCTTGAGCATTGTGGGAGCTGCGCTCATCCAGGCAAATGGAAGGTATTCCATCACACTCCTGACTTGTGCCTTGTGGACAGGCTTTGGGGAGTCAGGAGGTGAGTTACTCACCACAGGATTCCTAGCCTCTGACCTGCTCTTGTAGGCACTGTATTTATATAGCTAGTCCAGCTTCTGGTCAATGGTAACTGTGAGTTGTGAAAGAGACACCAGGATGGTATGTTGCCTCCCTGGTGCCAGGGTCCAGGATGTCTCTGATCGGGTTCGGGACATTCTGAAGGGGGAGGGAGAACAGCCAGAGGTCGTGGTACACATTGGTACTAATGACATAGGCAGGAAGAATGACGAGGTCCTGCAGTGGGAGTTCAGGGAGTTAGGCAGAAAGTTAAAAAACAGGACCTCTAGGGTTGTAACCTCAGGATTACTCCCTGTGCCACGTGCCAGTGAGGCAAGAAATAGGAAGATAGTGCAGCTGAACACGTGGCTGAACAGATGGTGTAGGAGGGAGGGTTTCCAATATCTGGATCATTGGGATCTCTTCTGGGGCAGGTGGGACCTGTACAAGAAGGACGGGTTGCATCTAAACTGGAGGGGCACCAATATCCTGGCTGCGAAGTTTGCTGGTGTCACTCGGGAGGGTTTAAACTAGTATGGCAGGGGGGTGGGAACCAGAGCAATAGGTCAGCAGGTGAAATAAATGACTGGAAACCAGTGAATGTGGCCAGTAGGACTAAGAGGAAGAGCAGGCAGGGAGAAATTACTGAACACAGTGGGACTGGGGGTCTGAAATGCATTTGTTTCAATGCGAGAAGTATAACAGGCAAGGCAGATGAGCTTAGAGCTTGGATTAGTACTTGGGACTATGATGTTATTGCTATTACAGAGACTTGGTTGAAGGATGGACAGGATTGGCAGATAAACGTTCCAGGATTTAGATGTTTCAGGCAGGATAGAGAGGGATGTAGAATAGGTGGGGGGGTTGCACTGCTGGTTAAGGGGAATATCACAGCTGTACAACAGGAGGACACCTCGGTGGGCTCATGCAGTGAGGCAATATGGGTAGAGCTCCGGAATAGGAAGGGTGCAGTCACAATGTTGGGGGTTTACTATAGGCCTCCCAATTGCCAGCAGGAGATTGAGGAACAATTATTTAGGCAGATTTTGGAAAGATGTAAAAGCAATAGGGTTGTTGTGGTGGGTGATTTTAACTTTCCCTATATTGACTGGGAATCACTTAGTGCTAGGCGTTTGGATGGTGCAGAATTTGTAAGGTGCATCCAGAAGGGCTTCCTGAGACAATATGTAGATAGTCCAACTAGGGAAGGGGCATTACTGGACCTGGTATTAGGGAATGAACTCGGCCAGGTGGTCGAAGTTTCAGTAGGGGAGCATTTCGGGAAAAGTGACCATAATTCAGTAAGTTTCAAGGTACTGGTGGATAAGGATTACAGGAGTCCTCGGGTTAAGGTGCTTAAGTGGGGGAAGGCTAATTATAACAATATTAGGCAGGAACTGAGGAATCTAGACTGGAGGCGGATGTTTGAGGGCAAATCAACAACTGACATATGGGGGGCTTTCAAACGTCAGTTGAAAAAAATTCAGGACCGGCATGTTCCTGCTAGGATGAAGGATAAGCATGGCAAATTTCAGGAACCTTGGATAATGAAGGATATTGTGAGATTAGTCAAAAAGAAAAGGGAAACATTCATAAGGGCTAGAAGACTGGGAACAGATGAAGCCCGTGGAGAATATGAAGAAAGTAGGAAGAAACTTAAGGAAGGAGTCAGGAGGGCTAAAAGGGGTCATGAAAGTCACTGGCAACCAGGATTAAGGAAAATCCCAAGGCCTTTTATACATATGTAAAAAGCAAGAGGGTAGCCAGGGAAAGGGTAGGCCCACTCAGGGACAGAGATGGGAATCTGTGTGCGGTGCCAGAAGAAATGGAGAGATACTAAATGAATACTTCTCATCAGTATTCACCAAAGAGAAGGACTTAGCGGTCGATTTGTCTAGGGAAGAGTGTGTAGATAGCCTGGATCATGTCGAGATCAAAAAAGAGGACGTGTTAGGCGTCTTGAAGAATATTAAGGTGGATAAGTCCCCAGGGCCAGATGGGATCTACCCCAGAGTACTGAGGGAGGCAAGGGAGGAGATTGCTGGGGCCTTGACAGAAATCTTTGTATCCTCACTGGCTACGGGTGAGGTCCCAGAGGACTGGAGAATGGCCAATGTTGTTCCATTGTTTAAGAAGGGTAGCAGGGATAATCCAGGAAATTACAGGCCGGTGAGCCTTACGTCAGTGCTAGGGAAATTATTGGAGAAGATTCTTCGTGACAGGATTTACTACCATTTGGAAGCAAATGGGCGTATTAGTGAGGGACAGCATGGTTTTGTGAAGGGGAGGTCGTGTCTCACTAACTTGATCGAGTTTTTCAAGGAAGTGACAAAGATGATCGACGATGGAAGGGCAGTGGATGTTATATACATGGATTTCAGTAAGGCCTTTGACAAGGTCCCTCATGGCAGACTGGTACAGAAGGTAAAGTCGCATGGGATCAGAGGTGAGCTGGCAAGATGGATACAGAATTGGCTTGGTTAAAAGAGACAGGGGGTAGCAGTGGAAGGGTGCTCTTCTGAATGGAGAGCTGTGACTAGTGGAGTTCCACAGGGATCAGTGCTGGGACCTTTGCTGTTTGTAGTATACACAAATGATTTGGAGGAAAATGTAACTGGGCTAATTAGTAAGTTTGCAGATGACACTAAGATTGGAGGAGTTGCAGATAGTGAAGAGGATTGTCAAAGGATACAACGGGATATAGATCGGTTGGAGACTTGGGCGGAGAAATGACAGATGGAGTTTAATCCGGACAAATGCGAGGTAATGCATTTTGGAAGGTCTAATACAGGCAGGAATTATACAGTAAATGGCAGAACCCTTAAGTGCATCGACGGGCAGAGTGTTCTGGGTGTACAGGTCCACAGGTCACTGAAAGTGGCAACGCAGGTGGATAAGGTAGTCAGGAAGGCATATGGCATGTTTGCCTTCTTTGGCAGGGGTATTGAGTATAAAAGCTGGGAAGTCATGCTGCAGCTGTATAGAACCTTGGTTAGGCCACACTTGGAATATTGCGTGCAATTCTGGTCGCCACATTACCAGAAGGATATGGAGGCATTGGAGAGGGTGCAGAGGAGATTTACTAGGATACTGCCTGGTCTGGACGTTATTAGCTATGAGGAGAGGTTGGAGAAACTCGGATTGTTCTCACTAGAGCGACGGAGATTGAGGGGCAACTTGATAGAAGTTTACAAAATTGTGAGTGGCATGGACAGGGTAGATAGTCAGAAGCTTTTCCCAGGGTGGAAGAGTCAATTACTAGGGGACATAGATTTAAGGTGAGAGGAGAAAACTATAGAGGAGATGTGCGGGGCAAGTTTTTTACGCAGAGGGAAGTGAGTGTCTGGAATTCGCTGCCAGAGGAGGTGGTGGAAGCAGGTACGATAGTGGTGTTTAGGAGGCAGCTTGACAAATACATGAATAGGATGGGAATAGAGAGATACGAACCCCGGAAGTGCAAAATGTTTTAGTTGACGGGCAATATGATCGGCGCAGGCTTGGAGGGCCGAAGGGCCTGTTCCTGTTCTGTGCTTTTCTTTGTTTTTTGTTCTTTGTAACCCTCAGGATGTTGGTAGTGGGAGATTCAAAGATGTTCATGCCATTGAATGTCGAGAGGCAATGATTAGATTCTCTCTTGTTAAAGATGGAGTTAATTCAACTTGGTCAGATGTTTCTGTTGAAACATGGCCTCGTATTATTTTACATAAATTTAGGTAGAGAATAAAAATTGCTTCCAAACACCAGATTGCAGCAGGTACGTGACTCAAGGAGGATATTCTTGCCATGTATACGATCAGGATAAGTGGTGCAATGCGCTTATTTGTCAGGTTGAGGATGAATAATGGATACAGTGCCTTGAATTTTTTTTTACAGTTTTGCAATTGTTTTGAGTTTTCTCCTATGAGCAAGGCCAAAGGTTGAAATCTCAGCATACAGCTCAAATCTCAACCTCCATAAGAAAATCTCCCCAAACAGGCAATCAGGGCTTTTCATTTCGCGATGTGTTTGATCCTC
Source organism: Cetorhinus maximus (assembly GCF_964194155.1). Taxonomy (NCBI): domain Eukaryota; kingdom Metazoa; phylum Chordata; class Chondrichthyes; order Lamniformes; family Cetorhinidae; genus Cetorhinus; species Cetorhinus maximus. The sequence goes on from NC_135892.1 coordinate 109,536,035, forward strand.
CATGTAAAGTGATATTTCATAATCCTCTCCCCTCACTCTGATTGGTGACCCATATTCACTGACTTCTCAAATAGAGGAAGTAACATTTATAGGTCAATGAGGAAAGAGCAGGGAAGTAACAGTAGTTGGATAGTAAGAAAGACTTGCGTTTATATAATGCTTTTCATGACCATCTGACATCTCAAAGTGTTTCACAAGAAATGAAATACTTGTTGAAGTGTAGTCACCGTTATAATTCAGAAAACACAGCAGATAATTTGCACATAGCAAGCTCCCTTTAGTAGAAGGATCTGGTATCTAAAGGGTTAACATGGGACTGCCCACATGAAGGCACTAGACCTAAGACCAGTCTAGTGATAGGTAGCAACATGTAAGGATCTAGTATCTGGATGTGCCTCATGCACCCTAGGCACATGAGACTTTAACTAACTTGCTACTTTAAAAATTTTTATATATATTTTTTGAACCATCAGCTGCAAAAATCAATGCTAACACTCTAGTCCGGTACTGAGGGAGTGTTGGAGATGCTGTCCTTCAGAGGCCCTACCTGCCCTCTCAGGCGGATGCAAAAGATCTCACGGCCACTCTTCGGAAGAAGAGCAAGGGGGTTCTCCCCGGTGTTCTGGCCAATAATTATTCCTCAATCAATATCACGAAAACAGGCTACCTGATCCTTATCATGTTGCTATTTGTGGAGTTTGCTGCGCACAAATTGGCTGTCACATTTCCTAAATTGCAATAATGGCGACACTTCAAAAGTATTTCATTGGCTGTAAAGTGCTTGGAGACGTTGGATGGGATTTTCTGGCCCCGCCCACCGCTGGGATCCCCTGGTCCCGGTGGAAGTCAATGGGCTTTTGGCTGGACTGTCGAATCTCCTGCGGTGGGACCCACCACAACGGGGCCGGGAAATCACGGCCATCATGAAAGTGCAGTAGAAAGTCTTTCTTTTCTTCCTTTCTGCTTTAATCAACACAGCAAACGCTGGCGCTGCAACATCTAAACACTTTCCCCTTTGGGGCCAATGGGAAGGAAAACTCATGGTCCGTGCGTACGTGACTTCCTGATATGTACTCCTGGCTGCCAAGGCTCCTTGCTGGGAGCGCACAACCGAAACTAAATCAGCAGAGCCAGGTGGATCGTGGACTGTCACTTCGCCATCAACCGACTCAGGCTATCACGCAAAGTCAAAACCTACCCCTGTGTTTGATTGCCGCAACCAAGTGATCACTTTTTCCAAAGCTGGAGTCTCCCGGTCAAGGTAGTCATTAAATCAAAAGCCAGAACTTTGAGCACAGTGCTGTTCAAAACCTTTAAGTTGCTGCATAGTGCGCAGCTTCACCCAGCAGCAATGAAAACAGCCGCTTCCATTAAACTGGCAAGTCATTTGCAGCACTCTGCTATGCCGACAGAGCCTGGAAGACTCCATTCACATTTATTAGATTCACGTGTACCCTCCATTCATAATTCCTGTGAGGCCTGAGCGGTCTCCTAAATTTACTTTCAGAATAATGGCCCCATTATTCCAGTGATTCACCGTCTGTTTTTCTCTTCAACAGCCACACAGGGCCTTGGTGAGGCCACACCTGGAATGTTGTGTGCAGTTTTGGTCTCCTTATCTGAGGAAGGATGTTCCTGCTATAGAGGGAGTGCAGCAAAGCTTTACCAGACTGATTCCTGGGATGGCGGGACTGACATATGAGGAGGGATTGAGTCGATTAGGATTATATTCTCTGGAGTTCAGAGGAATGAGGGGGGGATCTCATAGAAATCTATAAAATTCTAACAGGACTAGACAGGGTAGATGCAGGAAGGATGTTCCCGATGGTGGGGGAGTCCAGAACCAGGGGTCACAGTCTGAGGATACGGGATAGACAATTTAGAACTGAGATGAGGAGAAATTTCTTCACCCAGAGAGTGGTGAGCCTGTGGAATTCGCTACCACAGAAAGTAGTTGAGGCCAAAACATTGTATGTTTTCAAGAAGGAGTTAGATATAGCCCTAGGGGCAAAAGGGATCAAAGGATATGGGGAGAAAGCAGGAGCAGGCTATTGAGTTGGATGATCAGCCATGATCATAATGAATGGCGGAGCAGGCTCGAAGGGCCAAATGACCTACTCCTGCTCCTAGTTTCTATGTTTCTATGAGTAGTGGTTTAGACAGCTGACTACCAAATTGTCAACTCTCCATTGCAACGTTTCACTTCTCTCTTTTCATTAGGTTGATGGATTTCACAACGCGAGCAGAAAAATACAACACATAACTTGCACCTATACAGCATCTTTAAGTTAGTGAAGAGCCCCAAGGCTCCTCAGGAGAGTTAGATGAGCACAAGAGGCAGTTCAATAAGCTCAGGGCGGAGAAAGGAATAGAAGGATATGCTGACAGGATGAGATGAAGTTGGGGGTGAGAGGAGAGTCGTAGGACTTAAACACTGATACAGAATGGCTTTTTTCTGTGCTGTAAATACTTGGTAATGCTTCATAAAAATTGACACGGATACAGAGGAGGAGATATTAGGACCAGCAACCAAATGATCAATCAAAGGGTTAGTTCTTAAGGAATGTCTTCAAAGTGGAAAGAGGAAGAGCCTGGATTAGCAGTAGTAGCCTGGATGAGGAGTTCTAAGAGTGCTTTCAAGATAGTTTCTTAGAGCAGCACGTTCTGGAACCAGCCAGAGAGCAGGTTATATTAGACTTGGTATTGTGTAATGTGACGGAATTAATTAATGACCTCAGAGTAAAGGCATTCCTAGGTAGCAGCAGCCACAATATGATTAAATTTTACATCCAATTTGAAAGGGAGAAGAGTGGGTCTAAGACTAGTATCTTAAACTTAACTGAGGGCAACAATGTGGGGATGAAAGCTGAGATAGCTTAAGTGAACTGGGAAACTAGGCTAGAGGATAGATCAATAGAGTAGCAGTTGCAGACAGTTAAGGGGATATTTCAGAGTATGCAGAATAAGTACATTCCTACTATAAAGAAAAATTCTAAGGGGAGGACCCATCATCCATGGTTAACTAGAGATGTTAAGGAAATCATCAAACTTAAAGAAAAAGCATGCAACTCCGCAGAGATGAGTGGCAGACAGATGATTAGACAGAATATAAAGAACGGCAGAGAATGACTAAAAGGTTAATCAGGAGAAAGAAATTAGAGTATGAGAGGAAGCTAGCTAGAAATGTAAAAATGGATAGCAAGAGTTTCTACAGGTATTTAAAAAGGAAAAGAGTAAGTAAAGTGAGTGTTGGTCCTCTAGACAGTGAGAGTCAGGGAGTTAATAGTAGATAATAAGGAAATGGCAGAAGAAATGAACAAATATTTTGCTTCTGTGTTCACTATAGAGGATACAAAAAACATTCCAGTAATAGCTGCAAATCAGGAGGTGAATAGGAAAGAGGAACTTGGTGAAATTGAAATCTGGGTCCCGATGGACTACATCCTCGGGTCTTAAAAGAGGTGGCTAATGAGGTAGTCGATGCACTGGTGTTAATTTTCCAAAATATATTAGATTCTGGAAAGGTTCCATCAGACTGGAAAGTAACGAATATAACCCCTATATTCAAGAAGGGATGGAGGCAGAAAACAGGAAACTATAGGCCAGTTAGATTGACATCTATCGAGGGTAATTATTAGAATCGATCATTAAGGAGGTTATAGCTGGGCACTTAGAAGAGCTCAAGGCAATTGGGAAGAGTCAGCATGGTTTTGTGAAAGGAAAATCATGTTTAACCAATTTATTGGAGTTTTTTTGAAGGAGTAACATGTGCAGTGGATAAAGGGGACCCTGTAGACATACTATACTTGGATTTCCAGAAGGCATTTGATAAGGTGCTACATCAAAGATTATTACAGAAAATAAAAGCGTATGGTGCAGTGGGTAACATATTAGCATGGATAGAAGATTGGCTGGCTGGCAGAAGGCAGAGGATATGCATGAATGGGTCTTTTTCTGATTGGCAGAATGTGATGAGTGGCGTCTCACAGGGGTCTGTACTGGGGTCTCAACTTTTTACGATTTACCTCAATGACTTAGATGAGGGGAGTGAAGACATGGTGGCTAAATTTGCATATGACACAAACATAGGTAGGAAAGTATGTTGTGAAGAGGACATGAGGAGGCTGCAGATGGATATAGATAGGCTGAGTGAGTGGACAAAGATCTGGTAAATGGAGTTTAATGTGGGGAAATGTGAACTTGTTCACTTTGGCAGAAAGAACAAAAAAGCAGAGTGCGACTTAAATGTAGAACTGCATAATTCTGAGGTGCAGCGGGATCTAGGTGTTCTATCTCATGAGTCACAAAAGTTAGTATGGAGGTACAGCAAGTAATTAAGAAAGCTAAATGGAATGCTATCCTTTATTACGAGAGGGATTGAACATAAAAGTGAGGATGTTATGCTTCAGTTATACAGGGCATTGGTGAGACCGCATCTCGAACACTGTGTGCAGTTTTGATTTCCTTATTTAAGGAAGGATGTAAATGCTTTGGAGGCGGTTCAAAGGAGGTTTACTATATTGATACTTGGACTGAGTGGGTTGTCTTATGAGGAAAGGTTGGACAGACTGGACTCGTTTCCACTGGAGTTTAGAACAGTGAGGGGTGATTTGATTCAAGTATACAAGATCCTGAATGGCCTTGACAAGGTGGACATCGAAAGGATGTTTCCAATTGTAGGTGAGTCCAGAACTAAGGGGGCCAGGTTTGTCCTGTACACAAAAGAAAAAGCAGGACAAATCCAACCCAGCCAATTACTGCCCCATCAATCTACTCTCGATCATCAGTAAAGTAATGGAAGGAGTCATCAACAGTGGTATCAAGTGGCACGTGTTTAGCAATAACCTGCTCACTGACGCCAAGGTTGGGTACCAGGGTGACTCAGCTCCTGACCTCATTACAGCCTTGGTTCAAACATGGACAAAAGAGCTGAACTCCTGAGGTGAGGTGACTGCCTTTAACATCAAGGCCATATTTGACTGAGTGTGGCATCAAGAGGCCCTAGCAAAACTGGAGTCAATGGGAATCAGGTGTAAAACTCACTGCTGGTTGGAGTCATACTTAGTACAAAGGAAGATGGTTGTAATTGCTGGAGGTCAGTCATCTCAGCTCCAGGACATCACTGCAGAAGTCTCTCAGGGTCGTGTCCTCGGCCCAACCATCTTCAGCTGCTTCATTAATGACCTTCCATCCGTCATAAGGGCAGAAGTGGGGATGTTCGTGATGATTGCACAATGTTCAGCACTATTCACTACTCCTCAGATCCTGAAGCGGTTCCTGTCCAAATGCAGCAAGACCTGGATAATATCCAGGCTTGGGCTGACAAGTGGCAAATAACATTCGCACCACAGAAGTGCCAGGCAATAATCATCTCCAACAAGAGAAAGTCTAACCATCATCCCTTGATGTTCAATGGCATTACCATCACTGAATTCCTCACTGTCATCCTGGGGGGGGTTACCATTGACCAGAGACTGAACTGGACTAGCCATATAAATACTGTGGCTACAAGAACAGGTCAGAGGCTAGGAATCCTGCGATGAGTAACTCACCTCCTGACTCCCCAAAGCCTGTCAACCATCTACAAGGCACAAGTCAGGAGTGTGATGGAAAACTACCCACTTGCCTGGATGAGTGCAGCTCCAACAACACTTAAGAAGCTTGACAACATCCAGGACAAAGCAGCCCGCTTGATTGGCACCACATCCACAAACATTTACTCCCCCCACCAATGATGCACAGTGGCAGCAGTGTGTGCCAACCACAAGATGCACTGCAGGAATTCACCAAGGGTCCTTAGACAACACCTTCCAAACCCATGACCTAGAAGGACAAGGGCAGCAGATAGATGGGAACACTGCCTCCTGGAAGTTCTCCTCCAAGCCACTCACCATCCTGAATTGGAAATATATCACCGTTCCTTCACTGTCGCTGGGTCAAAATCCTGGAACTCCCTTCCTAACAGCACTGTGGGTGTACTGACACCACATGGACTGCAGCGGTTTAAGAAGGCAGCTCACCACCACCTTCTCAAGGGCAACTAAGGATGGGAATAAATGCTGGCCCAGCCAGCGAAGCTCGCATCCCGTGAATGAATAAAAATAACCTAGCAATATTGTTGTATCATGCAACTGCCAAGATGGCAGAAGGTGAACGGGATGGATCTTGTTCTATTTTCACCTGATAGCCTCTATGTTTCTATGCTTCTTATTCTTTTCCGTGGTAGTGGAGGGAGAGGCTGTGGGGGGGTGGGGGGCAGTCTAGGACCAGAGGGACACTGTCTCAGAATAAGGAGTAGGCCAATTTGGACTGAGATGAGGAGGAAATTCTTCACTCAGAGGAGTCATAGAGCCATAGGGTTTTACAGCACAGAAAGCTCTTTGGCCCTTCATGACCATGCCAATCATCAAGCCCCTATCTACTCTAATCCCATTTTTCAGCACTCGGGCCGTAGCCTTGTATGCTATGGCATTTCAAATGTTCATCTAAATACTTCTTAAATGTTGTGAGGGTTTCTGCCTCTACCACCCTTTCAGGAAGTGAGTTCCAGACACCCCTCATCCTCGGTGAAAAAATGTTTCCTCAAATCCCCTCTAAACCCCTCTGCTGCTTACCTTAAATCTATGCCCCCTAGTTATTGGCCCCTCCACTAAAGGAAAAAGTTTCTGCCTATCTACCCTATCTATGCCCCTCATAATTTTTTACACCTCAATCTGGTCCCCTCTCAGCCTTCTCTGCTCTAAGGAAAACAACTCCAGCCTATCCAATCTCTCTTCATAGCTGAAACACTCCAGCCCAGGCAACACCCTGGTCAATCTCCTCTGCACTCTTTCTAGTGCAATCACATCCTTCCTATAGTGTGGCGACCAGAACTGCACACAATACTCCAGATGTGACCTAACTAGCGTTATATACAGCTCCATCATAACCTCCCTGCTCTTGTATTCAATGCCCCCCTCCTTTTTTTTCAATAATTTATATAGATTCTTCTTTTCCCACCTATTTCCATTATTTTTAAATCTAAAACTAAAACTTTGTTAGTCTTTCCACCCCACCCCCACTAGAGCTGTACCTTGAGTGTCCTGTCTTCCATTCTTAATTAGCACTTTTCTTAGACAATATCACCTCCTTCAACACCTCTTTGATCATTTTGTCTGTGACATCTTTTGATTATCTGCTCCTATCACTGCTTGCTTATCTCCACAATCACCACACCCCCAACTTCTCTCTCCCCCCGCCCCCCCCACCTTAAACCAGCTTATATTTCACCTTTCTCCTAACTATGCTTCAGTTCTGCCGAAGGGTCATGAAGACCCGAAACGTTAACTGATTTCTTCTCCACCGATGCTGCCAGACCTGCTGAGTTTTTCCAGGTAATTCTGTTTTTGTTGTGTAATAAAGGCAAGTATCCCATATGCCTTCTTAACCACCTTATCTAACAGTCCTGTTGCCTTCAAGGACCTATGGACATGCACACCTCTGCTCCTCTGTACTTCCTAGTGTCCTGCCATTCATCATATACTCTCTTGTGTTGTTAGTCCTTCCAAAATGCATCACCTCACACTTTTCAGGATTAAATTCCATTTGCTTCTGCCCATCTGACCAGCCCATCTATATCATCCTGCAGCTTAAGGCTTTCCTCCTCAATGTTTATGATACCACCAGTTTTCATGTCATCTGCGAACTTACTGATTATATTTCTTACATTCATGTCTAGATAATTAATGTACACTACAAACAGCAAGGGACCCAGCACTGAACACTACGGTACGCCACTGGACACAGGCTTCCAGTCACAAAAACAACCTTTGACCGTCACCCTCTGCCCCCTGCCAGTGAGCAAATTTTGGATCCAATTTGCCAAATTGCCCTGGATCCCATGGGCTCTTACCTCCTTGACCATTCTCCCATGCGAGACCTGGTCAAAAGCCTTATTGAAGTCCATGTAGACTACATCAACTGGACTACCCTCATCTACACACCCAGTCACCGCCTCGAAAAGTTCAATCAAATTTAGAACCATAGAACCATAGAAAAGTTACAGCACAGAAGGAGGCCATTCAGCCCATCTTGTCCATGCCAGACCGAGGACACCCAGGTGCCCTTTCTAATCCCACCTTCCTGCACCCGGCCCATAGCCCTGCAGTTTATAGCACTTAAGGTGCATATATCCAGGTACTTCTTAAAAGAGTTTAGAGTTTCTGCCTCTACCACCAACTTGGGCAGTGAATTCCAGACACCCACTACCCTCTGTGTAAAAAAGTTCTTCCTCATGTCCCCCCTACACCTTCCGCCACTTATCTTGAATCTATGTCCCCTGGTTCTAGAATTCTCCATCAAGGGAAAGAATTTTATCCTATCCATTCTATCTATTCCCCTCATAATTTTGTACACCTCAATCAAGTCACCTCTCAGCCTTCTTTGTTCTAAGGAAAATAACCCCAACCTATCCAATCTCTCCTCGTAGCTACACTTTTCTAACCCTGGTAACATTCTTGTAAACCTGAGATAAAATTCTGTTGAAGGGTCATGAGGACTCGAAACGTCAACTGTACTCTTCTCCGCCGATGCTGCCAGACCTGCTGAGTTTTTCCAGGTATTTTTTATTTTTTATTCTTGTAAACCTCCTCTGCACTCTCTCCAGAGATATTACATCCTTCCTGTAATGTGGTGACCAGAACTGCACACAATACTCCAGTTGTGGCCTCACCAGTGTTTTATACAATTCCAACATTATATCCTTACTTTTATATTCTATACCTCTGCCAATGAAGGAGAGCATTCCATATGCCTTCTTTACAACCTTGACTACTTGAACTGCTGCCTTCAGGGACCTGTGTACTTGTACGCCAAGATCTCTCACTTCATCTACCCCTCTTAGTGTATTCCCATTTAGTGTAATCCCTATAGCTGTTTGACCTCCCTAAATGTATGACCTCACACTTCTCTATGTTAAAATCCATCTGCCACTTTACCGACCGCTCCATCAACCCATCTATATCGTTTTGGAGATTATGGCTATCCTCTACACTATCCACTACTCGGCCAATCTTTGTGTCATCTGCAAATTTCCCAATCGTACCCCCCACGTTCACGTCCAAATCATTAATATATAACACAAACAGCAAGGGTCCCAACACCAATCCCTGTGGAACACCACTTGAGACAATTTTCCATTCGCAAGGGCATCCATCGACCACTACCCTTTGTTTCCTGTTACAAAGCCAACCTTTTATCCAGTTTGCCACATTACCCTGAATCCCATGGGCTTTTACTTTCCTGACCAATCTGCCATGTGGGACCTTGTCAAATGCCTTGCTAAAATCCATGTACACAACATCCATTGCACTACCTTCATCAACCCTTCTTGTCACTTCCTCAAAGAATTCAATCAAATTTGCGAGGCAAGACCTTCCTTTAACAAATCATCCCTGACTAGTCCATGCCTTTCCACATGACAGTTAATCCTATCTCTCAGGATTGATTCTACTAATTTGCTCACCACCGATGTAAGACTAACTGGCCTATAATTGTTTGGCATTTCCTTTGATCCCTTTTTAAACAATGGAACTACGTTTGCATTTCTCCAGTCCTCCGGTACCTCCCTGTATCTAGTGAAGTCTGGAAAATCATCCTCAGAGCATCTGCTCTCTCCTCCCTGACTTCCTTCAGCAGCCTCAGAAACAATCCATCTGGCCCTGGTGACTTATCAACTTTCAAGGATTTCAACCCTTCAAGTACTCTCTCTTTATGACTATCCTGTCCAATATCTCGCAGTGTTCCTCCTGGACTATTATATCTACATCCTCCCTTTCCTTTGTAAACATGGAGACAAAATATTCATTTAAAACCCTTCCCACAGCCTCTGCATCTACACACAAGTTTCCATCTTCATCTCTGATAGGTCCTACTTTTTCCTTAACTAACTTTTTAGCATTAATGTATTGGTAAAACATCTTTGGGCTATCTTTAACTTTACTTGCTAATCTTTTCTCATGCCCTCTCTTTGATTTCCTTATTTCCTTTTTTACTTCGTCCTGCACTTCCTATATTCGTCTAGGCTATCTGCAGTGCTTAGTTCTTTGTGCCTATCGTACGCTTTCTTTTTCTGTTTGATTTTCCCCTGTAGTCCTCTAGGCAACCAGGGGGGTCTAGATTTGGCAGTACCACTCTTATTTTTGTAGAGGACATGTCTACTTTGTACAATTAGGATCTCGATTTTTAGCGCTTCCCACTGGTTTTCCACCCTTTTATCCTCCAGCAGTGCTGTCCAGTCCACCTCAGCCAAGTCCCTTCTCATTTCTGCAAAATTTGCCTTCCCCCCAGTTCAAGACTTTTGCTTCTGCCTTATCTCTGTCCTTTTCCATGGTAATGCTAAATCTAACTGAATTGTGATCACTGTCCCCGATATGGTCGCCAACTGTCACTTCACCCACTTGCCCTTCTTCGTTCCCCAAGACTAGGTCTAGAATTGCACCTCCTCTCGTTGGGTTTGTCATTAATTGGTTCAAAAAAAATTCCTGGACACACTGCATGAATTTTTCTCCCTCAGTGCCCCCTTATATTGTTTAAATTTGTTAGACATGATCTCCCCCTGACAAAGCCATGCTGACTATCCTTGATTAATCCTGGCTTCTCCAAGTGGAGATTAATTCTGTTCCTCAGTTTTTTTCCAAAAGTTTCCCTACCACTGATGTTAGACTTACTGGCCTATAGTTTCCTGGTTTATCCCTACCACCCTTCTTGAATAATGGTACCACATTAGCTGTCCTCCAGTCCTCTGGTACCTCTCCTGTGGCCAGAGAGGATTTGAAAATTAATGTCAGGGCCCCTGCAATCTTCTCCCTTGCCTCCCAAAGCAGCCTGGGATGCATCTCACCTTGGCCTAGGGATTTATCCAATTTTCGGCCTGCTAAAACTGCTAATATCTCCTCCCTCTCAATGCTAATTTGTTCAAGTATATCACAGTCCCCCTCCCTGATTTCTATACCCACATCGTCCTTCTCCATAGTGAACACAGATGCAAAGTTCTCATTTAAAACCTCATCTACGTCTTCCGGCTCCTCACACAGATTGCCACTTTGGTCCCTGTGAATCTTTGGAATTCTCTACCCCAGAGGGCTCTGGGGAGACTCAGTCATTGAGAGTATATTCGAGACAGAGATCGACAGATTTCTAGACATTAAAGATACCGAGGGATATGGGGATAGTGTGGGAAAATGGCGCCGAGGTAGAATATGAGCCATGATCTAGCTGAATGGCGGAGCAGGCTCGAGGGGGATAAATAGCCTACTCCTCTGTTTCTATGTTCTTTTATTATAAGAAGGGCAACTTAACAAATGGAGTTACTGCTGATCTCCTTGCTCCCCCCTGTCAAGAACCCTTGAATGCCTCAGGCTAGTAACTGCAATTCAATGACTGCTGCTTAGACTGTTTAGCACAGCATTACTTAATGGTGAGGCAGCTAGTGGCCCTTTGAATCTTAGTGTGGCCCTATAACCTTGAGAGTTGCAGTTCGGCCTCAAGAATATTTAATGAGCTCTCAGAGTCATCAAACAATTCTATTGGTGTTTTCACAACCCTAACTGGCAATAATGAGCCATGGAAACACAAAAAAGGATCTCAAAGCTATCATCTATTTTCAGTGGATTGAATTAGGTTTGAACAACCTGGCTTGTGATAGCTTCATTTAACAACTGAAATGAAAATTGAAGTAAAATTATAATTTTTCACTTGCAGATTATCATTGCGCACAGCAGCAAGAAGATTGCTGCACCCATTACAGTAAATATATGGTAATTCAGTGAAATATAGAGGTTAGTTTATCCGTCCCACGGGATGAAGTAAACGGTGCTGGTTGAAATGAGTCACTCTTCTTATTTTACCCAGGCTCAGCTCAGGGGCGAGAGTCTTGCCTTGGTGAACCAGTTAAAAGACCAAACAGTTAAAAAGAATTGCGGTTGACTTTCAATTCTTTTCCCAAATGCCGATATATTTATCTATCGTTAACGAGTGTTCGTCAGCTTTTTGGTGAAACGAATAAGACAAAAAAAGGTCAGTTGTAGTCCAGGCTGCATGCGTTTTTTGTTTTGCTTTAATAGATGTATTTCTTGTAGGGCAGGAGTATTCGGATTGCGGAGATTTCCACCCCACTGCCTGAAGAGTCGGCAGGGAATGCATCCATAGGACCATAGAAAACTCACGGCTCAGAAAAAGGCCATTCAGCCCATCTTGTCTGTGCCAACTAAAAAAGGAAGAGAAAAATAGAAACGGCTGCTCATTTTTAATCCCACTTTCCAGTACCTGGTCCGTAACCTTGCAGGTTACAGCACTTCAGGTGCAGATCCAGGTGCCTTTTAAATGAGTTGAGCGTTTCAGCCTCAACCACCAACTTAGGCAGTGAATTCCAGACCCCCACCACCCTCTGGGTGAAAAGGTTTTTCCTCATGTCCCCTCTAATCCTTCTACCAATCACCTTAAATCTGTGCCCCCTGGTAATTGACCCCTCAGCTAATGGAAACGAGTCTCCCCTGTCTACTCTATCTAGGCCCCTCATAATTTTGTACACCTCAATGAGGTCGCCCCTCAGCCCCCCCCCCTATCTAAGGAAAACAACCCGAGCCTATCCAATCTTTCCTCACAGCTGCAATTTCCCAGTCCTGGCAACGTTCTTGTAAATCGCCTCTATACTCCGTCCGGAGCAATTATTTCCTTCCTGTAATTTGGTGACCAGAACTGTGCACAAAATTCCAGCTGTGGCCTAGCCAATGTTTATATTTACAGTTCCATCATTACACCCCATCTTTTGTATTCAATATCTCGTCCAATAAAGGAAAGCGTTCCATATGCTTTCTTTACCACCTTATCCACCTGTCCTGCAACCTTCAGGGACCTGTGAACATGCACTCAAAGGTCTCTCATTTCCTCAACCCCTCTCAATATTCCCCCATTTACTGAGTATTCCCTTGCTTTGTTTGTCCTCCCCATTACCTCAAACTTTTCCGGATCGAATTCCATTTGCCGCTTTTTGTCCACTCAACCAAACCATTGATACCTTTCTGGAGGCAACAGCCATCCACTTCTCTATCAACTACATAGCCAAATTTGTGTCATCTGCAAATTTCCAAATCATGTCTCCCAGTGATTACAGGATCCCCACAGTCATTAAACGCTCCAGGGAGCATTAAGTGTCTGGAGGCAGGGCTTTTGCCCCTCACTTGGGCAAAGAGAGCTGCTGGCCAATCTCATTGGCTGGCAGCTCTGTTGTCCCAGCAGCGCCAGTGGCAGCAGTGGCCAGGACTGGGACTACAAGAAGTCGTGAGAATTCAAGTAGTGGAGTTCAGGATTAGGTAAGTGCAGGGGGCGTTTCACGGTCGGGAGGGGAGATGAGGCCCGGGGAGGGAGGTCTTAATGGAGAGGCCAGGGAGGGAGGGAGCACTCGGGGTGGAGAGTAGGGGTGTAGTTCTTGTGGTGGGTGGGTGGGGCGGGGGCCTTCCAACATTGGACACTCTGCCCTTCTCGCTCAGGGCTCGAGCAGGGTGACCTGATGGGCTTCCCCCATCTCTGAATTCTTCCCACTTAACTTAAAATTGAGGCTGAGTATAAGGGACCTTACAATTGGCCACTTAAGGGCCTCAGTTGGGTTGAGGGCGGGTGGGCGGGTCTCAGGCTTGCCTGCCTGATGCAAAATTGCAGGCAGGTCAAGGGCAGCGGGAAGGTCACTTGGGGAATTCTATGGGCCTCCCCGTCTGCAAACCCACTGACAGGGACCCTAAACTTTTCCTTTATTCTTTCATAGGACGTGGGTGTCTCTGGCAGGGCCAGTCTTTGTTGCCCATCCCTAATTGCCCTTGAACTGAGTAGCTTGCTTGGCCATTTCAGAGGGACAGTTAAGAAGTGGGTCTGCAGTCACATGTAGGCCAGACCAGGTAAGAGTGGCAGATTTCCTTCCCTGGAGGACATAAGTGAACCAGATGGGTTTTTACAAGATCTAATGATAGTTTTATGGCCACCATTACTGAATCTGGATTTATAACTCCAGATTTTATTAATTGAATTTAAATTCCACCAGCTGCCATGGTGGGATCTGAACCCATGCCTGGGCTTTGGATTACTAGCCCAGTGACATTACCGCTACGCCACCATCTCACCCAATTATGCCTGTGTCAATTTTTTTTACAAAGTTTTGTTCTCATGCCATTAATTTCTCAGCGGGGGTCAGATTATCTCAGTTAGCTAGATAGTTAGAGTGGGTGCAGAATAACACCAACTGCATGGGTTCAATCCCTGTACCAACTTTGGTAATTCATGGGGGTCTGTCTTATGACCTTACTCCACACCTGATGTTGAGTTCTGCCCCTCAAGTTTTTTTATCCACTTCTCTCTGTCTAACAGGGAGGGACATCTGTGCTCCCTCATGGGCTATGACTAATTACCCTCCCTTAATTTCCAAGCCACTGATGGTGCCAGGTATGGCTGCTGTCCTGTTCAGCACCACATTCATTGTCAGCTCCAACTTGGCTTCTGTAATTGGGACTCCTTGAATGTTGCTGTAGGTCTCCATATACACAATGCAGGGATTCAATTCATCATCATCTGCAGGGAACCAGGGCCTTCTACCTTGCTTGTGCAGCCCACTCGCAGGACTATTACAAATATCCTCTTATTTTTCATCTTTGATTATTGTACGTAGTAAACGACATGCAGGAATCAACAAGTGAAGATCTTTACAGCCGATGCAGCTGTCCACATCATACATATCCTTTAAGCTCCTTAACGCAAATCCTATCGCCATGCTACTCTTCTGCCGGTGGGTATAGGTCATCCTGCTGTTAATTTAATTCCTTTTTCATTTTACTTTATTTCATCTGAGAGCTTTGGAGAGCTTTGGCTCAATGTCAAGTGCGAAGCAAGGTCATGAGAGCCACTAGATCTGAAGCCACCAGAGCTGGCAGGGTCAGTGGAAGAGCCCTTCATGTACATGGGGCCTCTGGGCTGAAATTCTACTGTAGGGGAATCTCCAGCACACACCCCGTGCCACCCTGCTGGGAAATCTGTAACCTGTCTATCTTTGGATGCGCTCTTTCAAAACTGCATTCTGTATGAAATCCCCTGAAAATATCCCACGCTGGGGAGCTCCAGAAAGAAGACAGAAGATACATATGAAAGATGGCACCTCTGACAGTGCAGCCCTCCCTCCAGTACTCACTGGGGTATCAACCTGGATTAGGTGCTCGAATCGCAGGAGCCTCTGCCTCGGAGGTGAGTGCGATGTCGATTGAGCTCTGGCTGTTAAGAAACTTTGACACAATGGGAGGTAGAAACAGAAATAAAACAACAATTTCAAATGATCCAATTCCAATAAAGTAGTTTACAGTCGCAACTTAGCTACCCTTAATCAATTTTTATTTAGCGCAGGTGGCAATAGTTTCGCAACATGGAAAGCAGCACTGAATATACATTCAGGAGCCAGTTTGGCTGTTATATCGCTGCCGTTCATGTGTGATACTCACTGTCCTGAGCTCACACAAGTTGACATTGACAGCTTATTAATTTACCAGATGTGGGTGCCATTGGCAAGGCCAAGTATTTATTGCCCATCCCTAATTGCCCTTGAGAAGGTGGTGGTGAGCCGCCTTCTTGAACCGCTGCAGTCCATGTGGTGTAGGTACACCCACAGTGCTGTTGGGGAGGGAGTGCCAGGATTTTGACCCAGCGACAGTGAAGGAACGGTGATATATTCCCAAGTCAGGATGGTGAGTGGCTTGGAGGGGAACTTCCAGGTGGTGGTGTTCCCATGCATATGCTGCCCTTGTCCTTCTAGATGATAGAGGCTGCAGGTTTGAAAGGTGCTGTTGAGGAAGCCCGGTGATTTGCTGCAGTGCATCTTCTCAATGATACATATTGCTGCCACTGTGTGTTGGTGCTGGAGGGAGTGAATGTTTAAATGATGAAGGTGCACTCCCTGCCCAGGTGTGGGGAGCACACTAACAGAATAGTGTCCAAAAGAACGGAAGGAGGCCATTCAGCCCATGATATTTTTATTGGATCTCTGAAGGAACTATCCAATTTACCAACTTCCACTGTTCTTCTCCCATAGCATTGCAATTTTTTTCCTTTTCAAGAACATATCCTTTTCATTATTATTGAATCTGCTTTCATCATCCTTTCAGACATTGCCTTCTAGATGGCAATATGTTGCTTTGTTAAAAAGATTTCTCCTCACCGTCAGTCTGTTGGTTAACTGTGGCTCAGCGGTCAGCCATTTTGCCCCGAGGTCAGTATTTTGTAGGTTCAAGTCTCACCCCTGAAACCAGAGCGCGTAATCTAGGCTGACACTGCCAACTCAGTGCTGAGGGAGTGCTGCAGTGTTGAAAGTGGTGCTTTTCAGTTCAGTTATCAGAGTGGAATTTTAACAGCCCCATCACGGCCAGAGTGGGGCCCGCAAAATAGCCCACTGACTTTGGCAGGACCGCAAAATCCGACCGGCTTAAAATTCCACGTGTGCGTAAATATATTATTTTGGTAGCAACTCCTCTGTGTTGGCCCCCAGTATACTGGGGAAATATTGAATGCACTGTCTCAGGGGCTACTCATTAGAACTGTTCCAGGCTTGTCATTTCTTTCGACACAGCTTTTTCCAGTAAAATCACTGTTCAAATCCTTAAGAGTGGCTGCACTGAGATTCTCTGACAGATCCACGAGGCTCTTTCAATAAAAGATGACTCTGAAGAAACACGTTTCCATCACTTGCTTAATGAAGAAAAATTCCAGGACCTGAGAAGAGATAATAAAGTAAATTTGTAAGGCCAGAGGGCATCCAATTTTGTTTCACCGTGGTACAAAATGATCCGTCCCTTTATTCGATCTCAAATCTCTTCTGATCAGCGGTTTCTCTTTTCCCCTTATTGTGATTGGCAGCTGCACTAGAAGAGATAATTGACGGTCCTCTTAAATGAACATCTAATGACAGTCCGATACCCTGCAATCCACTGCAGGAAGGTAATTGTGGTTGTGCAAGTACAGTTGTCAGCCAGTGTTTTTAAAGCCTAGCTCCCAACCTATCCCGCACTCCCTGGCAGAGACAAGGAAACAATCACGTTGGACACAAAGTCAAAATCCTGCGGATGCTGGAAATCTGAATTAGAAAGAGAAAGAGGAAAGCTCAGCAGGTCTGGCAGCTTCTCCAGAGAGAGAGAACCAGAGATAAGGTTTCACCTGAGCTGGAGAAAGTTGGTCTGATGAGTGGCCGTCAACCTGTAAAGTTGGAGATGTGACAGGCCTTAAGCAAACACAGAGGCACAGGAGGAAGAGGGGAGAGGGTGGAAGGCAGGCAAAATTAAATGACAGAAGGGATGATGATGCAAGACATAAGGGGCTGCTCGTGAGACAATAAAGAAACAAAAGATGTGTCTAGAGGAGGTGCAAACAGGATATTCAGGATGTTCAATTTGAACAATTTTCAGGTTATTGCTGAAAAGAGAGACGTATTTTCTGAAGTTTTTCGACCTGCCCTCATCAGGACAAATGCAAGAATGCCAAATTTCAAACGATCACAACGATTTATATCACAAGAGAGGAGGGTGCTGATTGGCTGGCAAGTTGTTCAAATCCGACTCAGCTGTACCAAACTTACCACAAAGACTGCAGCGGCTTAAGAAGGTGGCTCGCCATCACCTTCTCATGGGCAATTAGGGATGGGCAATAAATGCTGGCCTTGCCAGCAACGCCCACATCCTATGAAAGAATGAAAAAAAGAAAACTTCACATGAAAAACGCTCATGGAATGGTTAGAATCAGAACTGGTGGGGAAAATATTTAGTCTTTCTTGGGATGTGGGCATCTCTGGCAAGCATTTGTTGCCCATCCCTAAATGCCCTTGAGTGCCTTGCTAGACCAGTTAAGAGATAAAGGCCCATTGCTGTGGGTCTGGAGTCAGATGTGGGCAAGACAAGGTATGGATAGTAGATTTCCTTCCCTAGAAGCCTTTTTACAATGATCAAGTCATGGTCATCATACTAAGGCTTGCTTTATATTCCTGATTTATTAATTGAATTTAAATTCCAACAACTACCATGGTGTGATTTGAACCCATGTCCCCAGAACATTAGCCTGGGCCTCTGACTTACCAGCTAAGAAGCATTACCACTACACCAGCATCTGCCTGCTAGGTTTGTGATTGGCAGGGCATGAGGGAGTGAACTTTAACCTGGAGTTGGCTGTTCTTTTGCAGGCCTCAATCCACCAAACCCTTGACCAACACTGAGTCCACTGAATCTCCACATGTGAGTGCTGAGTTTTTCAAAAAATTCATTCATGGGATGTGGATGTCACTAGTCCAGTATTTATCGCCCATCCGTAATTGCCCTTGTTCGGAGGGCATACAAGAGTCAACCACATTATTGTGCATCTGGAGTCACATGTAGGCCAGACCAGGTAAGGCCATTAGTGAACCACTTGGGTTTTTAAACAACAATGGACAATAGTTTTATTGTCATCATTAGGCTTTTAATTCCAGATTTTTATGAAATTCAAATCCCACCAGCTGCCATGGTGGGATTTAAACCCAGGTGGCCCCCAGAGCATTATCCTGGCTATCTGGATTACTGGTGCAGTGACAATACCACTCTGCTACCACCTCCCTCGTTGAAAGCTGTTTCCATTTAAAACATTCTGAGGCAGGGTCATCGACCTGAAACATTAACTCTTGTTTCTCTCCACAGATGCCTGACCTGCTGAGAATATCCAGCACTCTCTGGAGTGATGTCTTTGCTTCATATACCTATGCAGTCATTGCGGTCTGAATCAGGGAAAGCATTAATGTGACTAATTAATATTAGTGCATAAAACAGGGGAGCAGAGAAGGTATAATTATCTGACCTGGTTCTTGGTGTGCAGACTTTGTGAGGGCTTGATCGGAATAATTAGCTTGTTATCACAATTTAAATTACTTTCATTTTGTGTGGTCCTTTCGAAGTTAAATGGTTGAAGGTTGGCACAGTTTCCTTGGAACCGTTAATGGGAACTGTAAGTTGCGCAGATGCAGTTATATAGCAAGGACCTTGGCATGTCCCACAGGGATGTCACAACGCACCTTCAAGGTCATTTAATAGTTTGATGTGAAGCAGCTATTATATAGGCAAACATAGCATAAGGACATCAAAAATAGGCCATTGTGCTCCTTAAGCCTGCCCCACCATTCAAGAAGATCATGGCTGATCTGCCCCAGGCCTCAACTCCTCTTTCGTGCCAGCTCCTCATAGCCCTCAACTCTCCGATATTTCAAAAACCTATCTCCCTCCTCTTTAAATACTTTCAGTGATCTAGCCTCCACAACTCTCCGGGGTAGAGAACTCCAAACATTCCAAACATATTGCACACAGCGGTCCCAAGCACAGCAACGAGGTGTAGGAGCAGCCGATCTATTTTTGTTGATGGTTGAGGGAGGAATGTTGGCCAGGACACAGGGGGAGCCTTTGAATAGTGCCGTACAATTCACCTGAGCCAATGAATCAGGGAAGATGGGGGCCTTAGATGGATATCCTGTCAAAAGTACACTTAACAAAAGATTAGTCCTCAAGATGTAGGCATGGCTGACGAGGTCGGCAATTAATATTCATCTCAGTTGCTCTGAGAATATGGGCATTGGGACTTGGAACTCCTTGACTTGTTAAAGCCACTTCAGAGGGCAGTTTAGTGTGGGATTGGAGCCTTATATAGACCGGCTGAGGACAGGGAGATGTTATCCGCTCTAAAAGGAGGTAGTGAACCAGTTGGATTGAAACAACAAGCTGACAACTCCCCGTTCATTTTTATTGATACCGGATTTTTTTATTTCCAGGTTTTGTAAAACTGAATTCAAATTCCCAAACTGCCCGTGGCAAAATGTGAATTTACTTACCTCTGGGTTATTAGTCCAAGATTCCAGACTAACTAGTCAGATAATATAACACCTAACTACCATTGCCTCCAGCCATGTTCAATACTGAAGGGCTACACTGGAGTATCAACTTAGACTGTGCGTTTGACCATTTGGGATAGAGATTGAACCTGCTGATGCCTGAGTCACAGGTGAGTGGGCTTAAAAACTGAGCCAAGCTTACCCTCAACTGCGTTCATGACTCTTATGTGCTGTCATATCCCTTTAGAATGTGTGGTATAGCCCATGGACCCCTGCGTACCACTAGCACTGTGAAGGCAGGAACAGATGTAGGAAGGTGCTATCTTTTCATGGGCAGATGTGCCTGAACCAGCACCGCTGGCTCATTTCTGTTGTGCGACGCTGACGTCATTAACTCTTTGATTGCTGGCAGGTTGAGGCAAGATGGCTGTCACTCCAGGTTGGATGGTTTTGGAAGAATTCATGGTAGCAATGATGCCCCCATAGCAGCCTCCTATCTATGGTGATAGTGTTGTCTGGCTCCTGCTTAAGCCCTAATGACACCAATCGCGCTCTTCAGATAATTGCTGTAACCTTGCATTTCCCTTGGTGAGTGGAATGTAGCGATAATGGATTATTCACACAATGACTCAAACACAAATTAAGCCATAATTATTGGTTTAATTGGTGTTTTTGCGCTTGGACAGTGCTGCTTTTATATCTGTAGTCAATACACAGTGCAAACTTTAATTTAGCAATAATAACACTAGAATTACACTATATGAGCAAATGGACTTAACAGGAGAGAAACATATGGTAGAATTTCTGCAGGGAATCTAACTTTGCCTCATTGTAGCTATGGCAGATGATCAGTGGGGACATTGGAGAAACAACAAAATGGTCGCTCACAATGTTTTTTCACTGTTTCAATTGTAGTTACATTGGGAGACGAGGTGAATTCCTGCGGAACTTCCACCCCTATTAGCTGCAGGGATAAAGCAAATGCTTCCCTCTTTCATTATGTAACAGGAAGAGGCCATTCAGCCCCTCAAAACTGCTCCGCTATTTCATTAGATCACGGCTGATCTGCATCTCAATTCCATTTATCTCCCTTTGATCTGAACACGTTGACATACTTACCCATCAAGATTTTCCATTGTTTTTCACCCAAAGGCTACTCACTGTTGTAGACCTGATCCAGTATCCTTCCCTAGTTTCTCTCTTATTGTCCAATGCCCTTTCTGGGTTTGCCTTGTCCAGGCCTACTTGCCCAAACCTGCCCTCACCACAATTTTACCAGCGGCAGGTGTGGCACAGGCCACACGTCAACCATTGGGCCAAATGAGACCCTAAAGTGAGCAATTAATTCCCACTTAAGGGCCCCATCCCACCGGGATTGTTGTGTTGTTAAAACAATATAATCACCAATTGCTCTTAAGGGATTGGGTAACTATGCTTTGGGTTCATTTATCAAGACTAGGCACATGCGAACAGTTAAGATGTGGGTATAAAGCTTGAAGGCATCAGAGCTGTGTGTATGTGCTCTGCCCAAAGCAAAAGTGAAACTAAGACAGGATCACATGACACATTTCCCTTCTAATGATGTCATGCTAATATCCCTCAAAGACATATTACAAAAGGGATGGGGGGATTTAGCCAGTGGCTCATGCAAGCATCCAGCCCAGCAAGTTTCTCTGTACAGGCTGGTGACAGGTGGGGGGTTCTCCTTAATGGGCCCCCTGAGCCCACTGGAGGACCTCCCCAAGGTTTCACCCCTCCCCCATCCCCCAGGTTGCCCTCCCCCACTGGCCTTTCTAACTGCACCCTGCTCATACCCCCTCACCCAGGCCTGCCAGCTTGACACTCATACACTTACCCAAATCCCAATCCAACACCGCATGCCTCTGCCCAAAGTACTGGAGGGGCGGGGATCCTGCCTCTAGTCTATTAACAGCCGTTAAATGGCTGGAAGGCAGCCAGTGTTCCCCTTGGTGGGCTCCCCTCCAATGTTTTAGCCTGGGATGGCAGGGAATCAGGCACCTCATATAATTCAGCCCCAAGTTCTGTTCTTCCATGACTCTGACCCTTGTTGACCTACACTGGTTCCTGGTCTCCCATCACCTCCAATTTACAATTCTCAATATATCTTTGAATTGCTTCCTACCCTTGATCTTCCATATCTCTACAACCAACTAATCCTATAACCCTCCTAGTACAGACGAACATACATACATACAAAATAGGAGCAGAAGTAGGCCATTTGGCCCCTTGATCCTGCTCCGCCATTCAATAAGATCATGGCTGACTGAGGCAGAGAGTTCCAAGGTCGCACAACCCCCGGATAGAAAAAAAATTCTTCTCATTTCTATCCTCAAAGGGTGACCCCTAGTTCTGGGCTCACCCACACGAGGAATCACCCTATACACAACCACCTTGTCGAGACCGTTCAGGATATTATATACTTCGATCAAGTCACCCCTCACTCTTCTAAACTCTAGTGGAAACAAGCCCAGTCTGTCCAACCTTTCCTCATAAGACAACCCGTTCATTCCAGGTATCAATCTAGTAAACCTCCTTTGAACCACCTCCAACTATGTCCTGTCATACATCCCCCTGTCCATTTCCCCCACCATTGTTAACTCTATCTTCAGCCTAGGTCCCGCACGCTGGAGTTCTCCCCCCAACCCACCCACCCACCCACAAATCTCTTTGTTTCTCCACTTCTTTGTAACCCTTCTTAAAATCCATTCCATTGACTGAGCTTTTAGTCCACCCTCCTTATATGAAATCCTTATGTTTGCTGGGGAGTTTTGACTGACTAAGCCTATGTGAAACACTTTGAGAGGCTTTTCTTACATTGAAGGCAACCGCTGAAATTGTTGGACTTTACTCTTGTCATTTGATTGAGACTTTAAACTGAGGCCTTGGCTTGGCTGTGATGATGTACAAATAGTCATTTGGTAGTACAGAACTTGAGCATTGCTGAAAAAAGAGACATGTCAAAGCTTTTCATCTTGCACTCATCAGGACACTTCACAAGTATACCAATGTAAGGGGAAAACAACAATTTGTGATGTATGTGAAGAGAGTGCTAATTGGTGGGCAAGTGGACTTTAATTGTTAGATACGTTGCCATGGAGAATGCACCAGTGATGGTGACTGACAGTTAACAATGCTTGGCAATTAATCTGTCTATCGCAGCCTTAAATGAATTCAGCGGTGGAGCACCCACAACCCTCTGGGGTAGAGATTTCCAAAGGTCCAGTGAAGTAATTTCTCCTCATCTCAGCCCTAAATAATGCACCCCTCATCCTGAGACTGTGCCCCAGTGTTTTAGATGCCCGACCCGCGGAAACAATCTCTCAGCATCTACCCTGTCAAGCCAGTTCAGGATCTTGTATGTTTCAGTGAGGTCATCTCTCAGTCTTTTAATCTTCAGTCTCTCATTACAGGACAACCTCCTCATCAATTTAATGAGCTTTCACTGCACCACCTCCAAAGCGACCCTCCAAAAACTTGCTCTCATCTGAAATTCTGCTGCCCCTTTCGTAAATTGCTCCAAATCTCATTCACCCATCCACCCCTATGCTTGTTGACCTGTACTGTCCCACCGCCTGACAGATTGAGAATCCTGATCCTTGTTTTCAAATCCCTCCATGGCCCCACTCCTCCTTCTCTTGCAGCATCTTGCAGCCCAAGTCCTTCTTCCATCCCTGAGGACAGGGGTGTCCCTCCTGGCAGCCACCTCCTCCGGCAGGACCGTGAGGCACTCATCCGAAAACTGGGGGGGGCTGAGTGCCCACCCGACCTGCCCTCCCGCCTGGTGTCTCCAGCCACCCTTGATTCCATAACTTTGCTGTTGAAAACGCAGAAGATACCTTCTTCCGTGGCAGCCTCGAAGGGGCTGCCTGTGCCGATTTTAAACTGGCCGCCAGGTCGCCATTGGATCCGGCGGCCTACAGGCTCCCGCTCGTGTCCACCCCTTTCCTGACCATGGGGGAGCCGCGTTCCACGCTGGGCAGGCCCTAATTGGCCTGCCCGCGTAAAACCACGGTCATGAGCCGATTGCGGGCGGTGGCCCGTTTCCCAGCTGATCCCAGGCCCACCGATCGTGCCCGCCTGCTGACCTGAAAATTCTGTCCATTGCCTTGGAAATAAATGGGCTTTGCAGTTTGTGTGGATGGCTGCCTCGTGTTTCACCATTGCCAGAGGGCACCAGGTTCTCGTTCCTGTCAATCCCCACCGGTTCATTCCATATTTTATAGAACACACTCAGTCTATTTTTCTCCCTCCTTTGCTGTAGAGATTCCTGTTCCAAATCTTTGATCGGGGATGTGACTCCGGTGTATTTCCCATAGTGACTCGTGCAGAATTGTTCAGCGCACCTTTGGATTGTTTCACTCTTATTTGTATCTCTCGCCATTTAAGGATCTCACACATAACTTTCATAATCCAGGATTGGATGAGCAAATGGTTGGTAAGATATAACTCTGATATTTTTGTTGCAACACTAAAGATCAGAAGTCCAAGAACCCTTGCTATACAAATGTGAGTCGTCTTCTTTAAATAAAAAGCCCTAGGAGATAAAACTAATCCGTTTCAGGGTTTATGGCTAAGTCAAGCTCACTGCTGAACCGGCTATGTTTTATTACAGTTCCCCACAGCAGCTAAAGTGAGATTGACTGCATCAAGGTGCCTGTGCGTCAGCGCTATTCACTTTCACTTTGACAAATGCAGAGGTGTGTTTGAACCCCCTGTGCTAACTCTTCCTGAGCAGCTGTTTTCAATCTGTTCACCTGATCCCAGGATAGAGAACCAATGACTTAAATAAAGTGCGAGAGAACTGGAAACAGAGGTAGGTAAGCTGACAGAGAAATTGTGGAGTGGGTGAGCGAGGAGGCAGAGAAGCAAAGAGATGGAAACATTGAAGCACAGAAAATGGCAACAGGAGTAGGTCATTCGGCCCTTTGAGCCTGCTCCGCCATTCAATACGATCATGACTGACCCTCTACCTCAACGCCATACTCCCGCTCTCTCCCAATATTCCTGGATGCCTTTTGAGTCTAGAAATCTATCTATTTCCTTCTTAAATGTATTCAGTGATTTGGCCTCCACAGCCTTCTGTGGTAGAGAATTCTACAGGTTCACCACCCTGTGAGTGAAGAAATCTCTCCTCATCTCAGTCCTAAAATGTCTACCCTGTATCCTGAGATTATAAGCCCTTGTTACAGACTCCCCACTACAGCCAAAGGGTACATCATCCCTGCATCCAGTCTGTCCAGCCCTGGCAGAATTTTATTTGTTTCAATGAGATCCCCTCTCATTCTTCTAAACCCCAGTGAGTACAGGAACCATGAGGGCATCTAAATAAGCAATGTCTTCTCGCAAATTGTGGGCATTGTACAGGCTACAAAGAGCTAATGCTGCAGAAAGAACAACTATCATTTTTAGTGCGTTCAATGTAGTAACATTTTCCAAGACACTTCACTGAGCCATTATCAGACAATATTTGACGCTGAGCCACATAAGGAGATAATAGGACAGGAGATCAATAAGTTGGTCAGAGAGGTTGGCTTTAAGGAGTGTCTTAAAGGAGGAGATAGAAGGAAAGGCAGAGAGGTTTACGGAGGAGAATCTAGTGCTTAGGGCCTGGATCGTTGATGGAATGATTGCCAATGGTCGATATAAGTAAGAGAAGCATGGAGGAAACAAAGGGGTGAGCAATACTAGGATGGGAAAGTTGAGGCAATGAGCCAGAAGAGATGCACAAAAGCATCAAATGAGGCCAAAGAACTAGCAATTCAAAAAAAAAAGGCACCACCGACCACCCCCCAAGTTATTTTGTATTGATTTAAACCTTAGACAGGCCCGGGGCAATGTCTGTCTCTCTGAGTCAGACAGTTTTTCAGCTTACATTTTACCCAAAAGGCGGCACTTCCAGCAATGTAGCAGCCTAACAGTGCAGCGCTAAAGCATCAATCTGGCTTCTGCATTCAAATACCTGGATTGAGAGCTTGAACCCAGAACATTCTGATCTAAAAGTGGAACAAACCTCCACTGAAAATGTTGGAATAGGTTACTTACAGGAAATGGATGTAAATCAGTATACCGGTGTTGGCTCCTTGCCCGAGCAATCCAATTCTAATTTCACTGCCCCACTGCCTCCTTGCAATACTGTATCTTTATCTGCTTCAATTCATAATTTAATTTTCACTTGAACAATCCAACCCTCGATTTGAGAGGCCCAATCTTTCCTTGCTTTGGGGAAAACCAATCTTGCCGCATTGACTCAAAGCAGGTGTTAACTCTACCGCCCACTGACACAGGCCCAGTTGTACTTAAAGCAGCACGCAGCCTGTTTCCTTGCCTCGAATACATCGTTTGGAATCCAAGTGATGTAGAAACAATGGACCTTCTCTCTGCTGGGAGTGGACACCACGTGGCAAGGGTTTTCAACACAGAATCACAGAATGGTTACAGAACAGAAGGAGGCCATTCAGCTCATCATGTGGAATTCGAAACACAAGATCAGCCATGATCTTATTGAATGGTGAAACAGGCTGGAGGGGCCGAATGGCCTACTCCTGCTCCTATTTTTTTATGTTCTTCTGCCTGTGCCAGCTCTCTGTGAGAGCTACCCAGCAACCTACCCCGCCCGCCTTTTCCCTTTCGCAAACCTTTCCTCTTCAGATGACGACCTATCCTCTTCCTTCTTGAGCAGCCCCTTGGGGATCGAGGATGACTTGCTTCTACTCTGGTTCGATGGGTTCTGACATGCCTGGTAAGTCCAATGTGCGATCTGCAGACTCTGCCACATGCGGGGCAAGTGTTGCTTGAAGAGTTGGGTAGGTGAGTTGTTTGGAGGTTTAGATGCTCTCTTTGATGCCTCGTTTTCATCTCTGCATGCTCCAGGCAAAGTCTCTCGATGTGTTTGATGCCTTCCTGAATCAGCCTTCCCCATTTTGGTCAGTCACAAGCCAGAGACTCCCATGAGTCAGTGGGAATGTTTGACCCCTTCAGGGCTGCTTTGAGGACATCCCTAAAGTATTTCCACAGGGTGGAAACACCCCAGATTTGCACTAAGTGCGGTAGCGGGTGTGAAAAACAACGTTTTACCCGCTGGCTGCAATGGTGGATTTCCGCGCCGTATTACCCATTTCCAGCCTCATTGTTTATGCAGCCACAGGGAACATGCCATCTCGCTGGTGGGCAGACCCTGAATCGCCCGCCACGCCATTACCTCACCATTTCCTCACTCCGGGTCACATATCTAAACTGTAGCCGCTCACACAGTTCTCAATACGTGTAGCCCAGGACTGCTCCAGTAAGGACATGGCCCTGAAAGCCAGGAGGAGTTCAGTGACCCATCACTGGGATGCTTTTTGGAGGTCCACCGTGATGTCCTCCACCCCCGCTCTGGCTGCAGGAGGTCCAGCAATGTCACCACTCCGGCTTAGGAGGTGGTGGCAGTGATGGTCAGTGCCAATGCTGCACAGAAAAGCTTGGCCATCCAATGCAGAAAGAGGTTGAATGATCTCATCTGTGCTGCCAGGGTAAGGCAACCATCTCATCACTCTAAACTCACACACCCACAAGCCCATCACACATTCACTGGCATCTCACTCACTGCCAGCTCAAGGGACATCACTACTCACTCTCTCACACGCACCCTCACATCTCCATCTGGCCTCATCTCCTCTGAACACTGCCTCCTCAGCCCTCATCATCTTGAGGTCACTTGCACAGATCAACATGTGCCCCCACACACACCCTGGGATACCCACCTTCCCAGTACAGTCTCATCCTGCAGCCTCTCCCCTTGCCTGAGGCCACTTCTCCCCCTTCCCCAAACAAGCCCTAGCCCTGCAGCCATTGAAAAGCCACCCCTGCCTCACCACTGGTCTGGTAGGTAGAGACCTGCCCGTGAGCCTCCCTAAAAGTGATGCGGTGCTGCCAGTGAAGCCTGGCGCTGATGACTGCGAATGCTGACCGAAGCAAGGCAGGCGAACAAACCTCAAAGTCCTGAGCAAAGTGCAGCTCACCAGGTGCATGCCGCTTAAGTACAGTTGTGAAGCGAGTTGGCGTGCAAATCACACGGACATGCCCAGATGATCCAACGTAGGGGGTGATTCCGGCGAGCAGGGTTTATAACGAAATGTTAAAGGATTGAAATTAGGTTCTCGATGTGCGGCGAAGGGAGTGGTGGCCTAACTTTTACAGGTGGAGCGGACGATCGCAAATTGGTTTCACGGCGATCTCTGGATATTTTCCGTCACCGCTCTCTATGGCGCCACCACAAATAGGAGTAGCCGACTCTGCCCGCTGTCCTCCTGGCACTAACCTGCCATTACTGAATTCTGAGTCGGAGCTAATTATCCTTTTCCCTGACCGAGTTTGCCTCCTCCACATCCTCAGGCAGTGCATTCCGGATCCTAATTTACTGCGCAAATCATTTTTCCTCACGTTGCCTCTGGTTCTTTAGCCAATCACGTTAAATCAGTGCCCTCTGGCTCTGGACCCCACCGCCAACGGGAACATTGTAGTCAGTAAGTATAATTCTCTTTTGAAAGATCCTTTCTCAGTTGGTAAATTGTGTTGAATGTTTCATATATTCAGATATTGACTTTACGATATTGTCCTGGGGTTTGGATACTGTGGAAACTATTCTTGACTACATCATAAGGGCTAATTCTACAATATAACAGCAGCCTGCTGAGTTGTCTTGTACTTGCAATTCACATATATTCCCCAGGCTGCCTTTCTTTCCTCTAGCTGAGTACAGTGAAGCAAGGAACTCTTTCACTAGCAAGTGCTGGAGTTCTACATAACTGCAACAATACCTTGCTCAGTGCCGCAGTACCTCGCACCTTGCATGCAATTGTGAGATTGATCAAGTTGCTGTTCTGTTTACTTATGTGAAGAAAATGTATATAAAGTGAAAGACAACTGTTGATATAAGTCACAGTTCTGGTTGTTCAGCCCTGCTGTGAATTCTGAGCACAGACAAACTGGATTTTGTACCATCCATGAGCAAAACCACATCTGAAATGCCAACCAAGAAACAAAATAGACTGTTCAATTGCTGAGTCTTCTCACTGACCAGGTTATGAATAACACATTCGGGAAGTATATGTGAATGCTTTATGGACTGATTTGAATTTTTTTTTGTATTGCGCTGATTCAACGTGTATCATTTTTCCCTGTATAAAGTGGACCTTTGAAATAAATTTGACTTGGTACTTTAGCCAGTATGCATTGGGAAGATAGTACAGCATTTTCTACCTTTCTTAAAGACTGGACAGCATTTCAGACATCTCATGCACTCTCCAGTAAAAATGTACTGGGGTTAGAAGTTAATTATTACACTTGGACACAGCAAGCCATACAACGCATGTTTTGGATGCAGCTTGGCTTAAACTCAATTTGTTAATGGAAACCATAACCCCAATTGAAACTTGGGTTGGGGATCGCATGCGTGGGTTGGGTACGGCGAACCCCATTGAGAGACTGAGGCCATTTAACTTGTTTTAACATGACTGACGGGCCGCCCACGCAATCGTGTTTGGAGACAGGAAGGTGCCCATTTTTTTTTCTGAGCTGTTCAAGGCCTATTTAAATTGGGAACTTGCAATTAATCTCAGAATCATAGAATGGTTACAGCACAGAAGGTGGCCATTTGGCCCGTCATGTTTGCATCAGCTCTCTGAACGAATAATTCACCTGGTGCCATTTCCCCCACCTTCACCCTGTAGCCCTGCACATTCTCCTTTTCAGGTAATAACCCAATTCCCTCTTGAAAGCCTCGATTGAACCTACCTCCGCCACACTCTCAGGCAGCACCTTCCAGATGTTAACCAGTTGTTGCGTGAAAAGATTTCTCCTCATGACGCTTCATTTGCCAATTGCCTTAAATCTGTGCCCTTTCATTCTTGACAATAAACATTAAAGGAAATGTCAGTCCTGTATTTGGATGGGTAATAACAGTCAACGTTAGGTCAGTCAGGTCTCTGGAGTGGATACTTACAGTAAAAACAATGTCAGTGATCCATATGGATGGGTGTTCAATGCTCCAGTTTTGCTAAGACAAATTGGGTCATGCTGTAACAATCTGAACTGAAAATCCTCCAGTGGGCACAAGTTTTCCCTACATACTCTGGCCAAGCCGCTTATCATTTTGAATACCTCTATCAAATCGCTCCTCAGACTTCTCTTCTCCGAGGAGGACAGGCCCAACTTCTCCAATCTATTTACATAACTGAAATCTTTCTTAAAGAAATTACCATGTTCTGAAGCTTACTCATGTTAGAGAAGTGTTCTAAATTAATTCAATCTTGGTTCAAAGCCCGGATGTTGTCCAGCTTTTTCTACCTGCAAGACATGATCTGTTTCATTGCCTAAAGAGTTGGAAATATTGTAGTGGAATTATCAGTGATCCGCCAAGCCTCATTCTGACCTTATGATGGAGGAATGGCCATTAATAAAACAAGGTGGGATTCTGTGCTTTCAGGTTTTATTCAAGATGGTGGGTGAGTTAATGAGAGTGAAGGTGGGTGAGAGTGAGGCTGGGTTTGTGAGGGTGAATGAATGAATGAGAGTGGGTGAGTGAGTGAATAAATGAGGGTGGGTTTGTGAGAGTGAGGGTGGATGAGAGTGAGGGTGGGTGAGAATGAGAGCGGGTGAGTGAGAGTGAGGGTGGGTTTGTGAGAATGAGGGTGGGTGAGAGTGAGAGTGGGTGAGAGTGAGAGTGAGAGTGAGAGTGGGTTTTTAAGAGTACGTGTGGGTGAGAGTGAGAGTGAGAGTGAGGATGGGTTTGTGAGAGTGAAGGTGGGTGGGTGAGGGTGAGGGTGGGTTTGTGAGAATGAGGGTGGATGAGAGTGAGGGTGGGTGAGAGTGAGAGTGGGTGAGAGAGTGAGGGTGGGTTTGTGAGAGTGAAGGTGGGTGGGTGAGGGTGAGGGTGGGTTTGTGAGAATGAGGGTGGATGAGAGTGAGGGTGGGTGAGAGTGAGAGTGGGTGAGTGAGAGTGAGGGTGGGTTTGTGAGAGTGAGGGTGGGTGAGTGAGTGAATCAGGGTGGGTGAGTGAGGGTGAGGGTGGGTTTGTGAGAGTGAGGGTGGATGAGAGTGAGGGTGGGTGAGAGTGAGAGTGGGTGAGTGAGAGTGAGGGTGGGTTTGTGAGAATGAAGGTGGATGAGTGACATTGAGGGTGGGTTTGTGAGAGCAAGGGTGGATGAGAATGAGGGTGGGTGAGTGAGTGAATCAGGGTGGGTGAGTGAGGGTGAGGGTGGGTTTGTGAGAGTGAGGGTGGATGAGAGTGAGGGTGGAAAAGAGTGAGAGTGAGTGAGAGTGAGGGTGGGTTTGTGAGAGTGAGGGTGGGTGAGTGAGAGTGGGGGTGGGTTTGTGAGAGTGAGGGTGGATGAGAGTGAGGGTGGGTGAGAATGAGAGTGAGTGAGAGTGAGGGTGGGTTTGTGAGAGTGAGGGTGGATGAGAGTGAGGGTGAGTGAGAGTGAGAGTGGGTGAGTGAGAGTGAGGGTGGGTTTGTGAGAGTGAGGGTGGGTTTGTTAGAGTGAGGGTGGATGAGAGTGAGGGTGGGTAAGAGTGAGAGTGGGTGGGTGAGAGTGAGAGTGAGGGTGGGTTTGTGAGAGTGAGGGTGGATGAGAGTGAGAGTGGGTGAGAGTGAGAGTGAGGGTGGATGAGAGTGAGGGTGGGTGAGAATGAGAGTGAGAGTGAGGGTGGGTTTGTGAGAGTGAGGGTGGGTGAGAGTGAGGGTGGGTGAGAGTGAGAGTGAGGGTGGGTGGATGAGGGTGGGTGAGAATGAGAGTGAGGGTGGGTTTGTGAGAGTGAGGGTGGGTGGATGAGGGTGGGTGAGAGTGAGGGTGGGTGAGTGAGAGTGAGGGTGGGTGTGAGTGAGGGTGGATGAGAGTGAGGGTGGGTGAGAATGAGAGTGAGGGTGGGTTTGTGAGAGTGAGGGTGGGTGAGTGAGAGTGAGGGTGGGTTTGTGAGAGTGAGGGTGGGTTTGCGAGAGTGAGGGTGGGTGAGTGAGAGTGAGGGTGGATGAGTGAGAGTGAGGGTGGGTTTGTGAGAGTGAGGGTGAGTAGGTGAGAGTGAGGGTGGGTTTGTGAGAGTGAGGGTGGGTGAGTGAGAGTGAGGGTGGGTGAGAGTGAGAGTGGGTGAGTGAGAGTGAGGGTGGGTGAGAATGAGAGTGAGGGTGGGTTTGTGAGAGTGAGGGTGGGTGGGTGAGGGTGGGTGAGTGAGAGTTGGGGTGGGTAAGAGTGAGGGTGGGTGAGTGAGAGTGAGGGTGGGTTTGAGTGAGGGTAGGTGAGTGAGAGTGGGGTGGGTAAGAGTGAGGGTGGGTGAGTGAGGGTGAGGGTGGGTTTGAGTGAGGGTGGGTGAGTGAGAGTGAGGGTGGGTTTGAGTGAGGGTAGGTGAGTGAGAGTGGGGTGGGTAAGAGTGAGGGTGGGTGAGTGAGGGTGAGGGTGGGTTTGAGTGAGGGTGGGTGAGTGAGAGTGAGGGTGGGTTTGTGAGAGTGAGGGTGGGTGGGTGAGGGTGGGTGAGTGAGTGAATAAGAATGGGTGAGTGAGGGTGAGGGGTTTTACACACAGACAATGCCCCCAAGCCATGCAATAAATGGATTTTCAACTAAGGTTGTCTGCCACAGCACGATCCAATTTGTCTTAGCAAAACTGGAGCATTGAACACCCATCCCGATGGATTACTGGAGGGAGTTACTATTCCTCAACATCTGCAAGTGCATCCCCCAGGCAAATAGGCAGCACCTCTGGGAGAAGGTGGCTAAGAGTGGCAGTACCACCCCAGGGCCTGTGTTCAGTACCCCACAAGAGCAACAAAAGTGAGTACAGTTGTTGACCTCTGAGGAACACCTGCCAACATTGCACCCACCCCCATCCCCCAGCCTGTTCGTTAACATTTTCATCTCAGAGACTCTTAGTGTTTATCCCGCTGGGCGGAATTGTCTGGTCCTGTTGGTGGCGGGTGTCATTTCGGGCAATATGGTGGGAAGGCCAAAAATCGGCTTTAAGCCATTGTGAAACCAGTTTGTGATCATCCACTCCACCCGTCAATGGGGGGGCCACCTTTCCCACTGCTGCCTGTCGGGAACCTAGTTTCAAAACTTCAGCATCTCATTGTAAGCCCCGCTCACCAGAATCACCCCCCCCACGCTGGATCACCCAGACACGCCGGTGTGATTGTGCACTGACATGTTTCACAACTGTACAGAAGCAACGTGCACCTGGCGAGCTGCACGTCACTCGGGACTTTGAGGTTTGTTTGCTTCGGGCAGCACTCGTGGTCATCAGTGCCAGGCTTCACAGGCGGCACCACATCACTGTTAGGGAGGCTTACGGGCAGGTCTCTACCTACCAGACCAGCCATAAGGCAGGGGGGTCTTTTCAATGGCTGCAGGGCTAGGGCTTGTTTGGGGAAGGGGGAGAAGTGGCCTCAGGCAAGGGAAGAGGCTGTAGGGCGAGGGCTGTACTGGGAAAGGGGGGAAGGCTACCGCACTTATTGCAAATCTGGAATGATTCTGCCCCATGATCTAGTTCCATTGGTGAGGACTTTACACCAGGATCCGTTGTATATTGTAATTGCTGAGTGTTTGGTTTTACTGTCCTCTCTGCTGGTGAGGTGTAAATAAAATTGGTTCAGTTGTGGTTGGCCTGCAGTTGGACAAGAGTTGGTCTTCCTCGGTGCAATACACAACAGAAAAGTAGCGACGAGGCTGGGGTGGAATTTTCTTTTATATTTCCTTCGCGAAATTAGGACTGAAGGACATTCTGTCACATTTTCGGAACTCCTAAAGTTGATTGTGAGGAGGTTTGAACAACTTAAAAGATTGCACCGTGTGTGCACACCGTGTTCAGGTACACAATGAGTCAGCACAGTGCATAATTGAAAAACGGGACTGAAGACATTTTGGGGAACATTGGCAGAATTCAACCCTAACACAGAGTGCTGTTGTAATTACAAACGAAGGTTACACACACGCCTGAAAGCGGATAAAACAGGAGATGAGGATGAAGTGAATGTTTTCTGGGGCCAGGTGCTTACGGGGTCTAACCCCAGTGCTACAGAGTATTCTGAAATTAATGTGGTTCTGGATTCATATTGTGGCGTGACTACGAATGAGGTTGCACTGAGAGTTACATTCCGTGAAAGAAAGCAGTTGCCCAAGGGAGACTGTCACAGAGTACATTCTCGAATTAGAAGAAACTCTCTCGTCGCTGTGAGTTCAATGGGAAATTAGAAATCAACCTTAGAAACATGTTCGTAGGAGGTCTAAAGAACAATAAAATCCAGGCCAAGCAATAAGACAATAAGCTGATCTGGAAGGAGGTCCACAATGAGGCCATAGTCATGGAAATGGCAGAAAGAGATAGTTACAAATTGTATGGGGGTTCTGCCTCAGCCGATAGGGCAATTCAGCGAGATACAGTTCATGGCATCCAAGATCACAGTCTGAGTCAGGAGTTTAGATGCTACCATTGCCATTGGGGGGGGGTGGGAGTTGGCTGCCAACCATCTAAATTCCTCCATTTCCAGTCAAAATGCTATGGCTGTGGGAAAGTCAGTCATATCCAGACAGCATGCTGGAAGAGAGGAAACAGTAATGTTCCAGGTTGCAGTAAAGCACCAAGTCGCAGCCGTGCACTAGTTCGAGGAGGTGGTAGTTCTAAAGCTAGTTCAAGAGTCTGGAAATCCTCAAATGTGCATATGATAGATACGGAAGCAGAAGTTGATGTTATTGAGCAGGAAGAACAAGAGTTGTACTCAGTCAGAGGGCAAGAAAGACAGGACGTGGGAGATGAGAGTAATAGGACTGTAGATGTAATCAATGTGCCCACAGTAAAAATGAAAACCAAAGATTCATAACTTACTTTCATCATTGATACAGCCGCAGCAGTGTCTGTTACTTCCGAAGAACCCCTGAGTCATATTCACTTACACAAAGCTGGTGTGAAACTATTCCAATAACAGTATTCCAAACGCAGACTGGGTGACCGCTTTGCGGAACACCTTCGGTCTGTCCGCAAGCATGACCCAGACCTCCCTGTCACTTGCCATTTCAACACTCCACCCTGCTCTCATGCCCACATGTCCATCCTTGGCGCCTCCTTCAGCCAGTATCACCACCATCAACACCCTTTCGACCTTTTGTTTATGACATCTTTTGCAATCTCTCCTTTGCCTCCACCTATCGCTGGCCTTCTATCCAGCTTCACCTGTCCCACCCCCCTTAAATAGTGTATATTTCACCACATTTCTACTTCCCTTTAGCTCTGATGAAGTCATACGGACTCGAAACGTTAACTGTCTTTCTCTCCACAGATGCTGTCAGACCTGCTGAGCTCTTCCAGCATTTTTTGGTTTTGTTTCAGGTTTTCAGCATCCGCAGTATTTTGCCTTTATTTTATTATAACAGCATTCCAGTGTTGGGTGAAGTTAGTGTTAGGATGGAATACAATGATACATCCTATTACTTGCCATTGGTATTAGGAGAGGGAACAAAGTCTCCCTCTCGGGAAGGAATTGGCTTAAGAAATTACCGTTAAACTGGGCCAAGTTATTTACTGTAGGGATCAGTAAGGGTATGTCTGACATTGAGGAAGTGCTGGGAGAGCACATAGTGTTCTTTGAGCAAGGAGAACCAAATGATAAAATTAGCCATCAGTACGATGTTAAATATTGTAAGTCGACAGGTCATGAGAATGTGGATGCTCTCTCAAGATTCCCATGAACACTAATTCATTTGTAGCCATTGAGTTACCTCTGAATTACTTTACATACTCAAATGACAATGCCAGTTTCTGCCAGGGGATTTAGTGACAAAGCTCACAAGGATGTGGTGTTCTGTAAAATGCTTAATTATGTCAATGAATGGCTGGCCTAAAGAATTTGATGATGAGAAATTACAGGAATATCTCACACATAGAAATGAACTGAGTGTAGGTCAAGGCTGTCTCCTCTGGGGCTGAAGAGTCATTATTCCACTAAGGTTTAGAAAGGGATTGTTAGAGGAACTTCAACAAGAGCACACAGGGATACTCCATATGAAAGCAGTACCAAGAAGCTATTTTTGGCATCTAAAGGTAGACAGAGATATTGAAGATCGTCATTTGGTAGTTCAGGACTTGAGTATTGCTGAAAGAAAGAGACATGCTATCAAAGCTTTTCGTCTTGCACTCACCAGGACAGCTCACGAGAATTTTCCAACAGTAATGGTGCAACAACAGTTTATACTGCATGACAAGAGAGTGCTGACTGGTTGGCAATTGGACTCTGATTAGTGAAGGTGCTGCCATGGAGAATGCAGCATGGAACAGTTAACTGTCCCACTTTGTTCAAACTTAAACTGGGCAGGTCAACTCTGATTGATCAAGACATTGCTCTGGAGAGTGAACCAGGAAATGACTGTTCCCTAAACTTTTGTTTAGTTGAAAAAAGACGTAATGTGTGGTCATGTTCCTTTTGTCTACAAAGGACAAATGCTGCATTCTCTACGGCAAAGTCTCCACCAATCAGAGTCCACTTGCCAATCAGCATTCTCTTCTCATGCAGTATAAATTGTTGTCCCCCTGTTACTGTTGGTAATTTCTTGTAAGCTATCCTGATGAGTACAAGATGAAAAGATTTGATAGTATGTCTCTTTTTTCAGCTATACTCAAAATATTGAAGAATTGGTGAAAACTTATGAAGTGTGTCTCAGAATAAGAAATGATTCAACCAGGATTCCTTTCATTTCATGTCAAACACAAGAAAACTGTGGAAACAAGTACATGCTGATTTCTTTGAAGTGGAGGGGAACAAGTGCCTTGTTTTGGATGATAGCTATAGCAAGTGGAAAAATGTTGAGGCTGTGCCCAATACCATAAGTGCCAAAGCTATTGACATTATGAGAAGCTGGTTTGCAATTTATGAGTTGCTAAAAATGTTGCCATCAGAAAATTTGAAATACTTCTGAATAAGAGTAGAGTCAAACACACTCTAATAGCACGTATCACCCAGCATTGAATGGTGCTTCAGAAAGAGGTATACAGATTGTGAAGAGGTCTTTGCAGAAGTATTTTCTCGGTAACAAGCTAGGCAGTTTTTTTGTTTTGCTTCGACACAGGCTAGACAATTTTTTGTACTCTTATAGAATAATCCACAGCCCACAGCAGGTTGCTCACCTTACGGGTTGGTGTTTGAACACACTCCTAGGACAGGGTTTAGTTTGCTTAAACTGGACGCCAATCGTAAAGTAAGAGAAAAGCAAGACGAAGTGGAGGTGAATCACAATGTACCAAGCATGAAATTTAAGGAGTTCAGTGTGGTCAGAAGGTCACAGTGAAAAACCATTGAAGTGTTAAGAAGTATGTGATTGCAGTTGTGGTAAACAGGCTAAGAGCATTCACATATCTATACAGAGGGTCTTATAAATCATTTGCTTGGAACAGAAAATCTGATAAAGTGAGAGTATGAGATAACCTTCTTGTAGTCCATTTCCTCTTACAGTCCGAACTGAAAGGCAGAAAGAAATTGGAAGTCACAAAGTTTGCTGGCATCACAGAATCCACTGGGAAGGAAGAGTGAGCCGGAGCCTTTGTGATTAAGACAGATAAATCAATGTCACAGTACCAACCATCAAGTGGAGTGGGTAGTCAAAGTCAAAGTTCAGGTTTGACACAGTCAGAGATATTGAGAGAGCAGAGTCAAGCTAATGGAAATGGATGAAGGTACCCAGACAGAAAGAGAAGAGGTCAGATAGGATAATTGAAAGTATGGAGGAAGGAAGAAGCTAAAAGTTAATCGAAAAGCAGAGTACTGCGGACGCTGGAAATCTGAAATAAGCACAGAAAATGGTGGAAATACTCAGCGGGTCTGGCAGCATCTGTGGAGAGAGAAATAAAGTTGACGTTTCATGTCAATGACAGAAGAGATAAATTGTTCTTTTCATTACTTCTTGTCAAATGATGATATTTTTGTTAAATGCATATTGGTGTTAAGAAAAAGCTTTTTTTATGTGTAAAATTACTCTGGCAGTATTGGTCATCTATATTTTAGCTGTGATTACTGTAACAACAAATATGCAACAAAGCTGTTAAATTTCAGGTATTGTTAATATTGGTTTAGTCATATCGTATTCTGGGAAATTATGTACATGTACCATTTAAAATTTTAATGTATAAGCTGTTTTACAAGTGGGAGGGAGTGTAGTATATTGTACTAGCTATATTTCCCTCTTTGCTGCCCTCTCTGTTGGGGAGGTGTAAATAAAGTTAGGTCAGTAATGGCTACCTGCAGTTGAGCATGTGTTAGTCTTTCTCAGTGCAATATCCAGCAGAACCTTTAGTTGGCTACAATATTGAGTGCATGCATGAACTGACCCCAGCGAACTCTAGACCGTCAGCTGGTCAAACTTCCAGTTATTTCCCTGCTTTAGAAGAGATGTCATGGGAAGATATGGGAGCAATTTTACCCAAACTCACCTGGCAGGAATCACAAGGCATCGGAATGCTGCCTTTGTATCCTGCCCAATATTGCTCCCCATTGACTACAATGGAGAGCGCCATTGGTCGGGGTATAAAACCAGCGTTCCACCTGATGCGGTCAGTTTCCCGATGGGTGGGTCAGGTTAAAATTGTATCTTAGCAAGGGGCAAGATTTCCATGCATTAATACAGGCACCGTAGGGTAATTTTCCAATTGCCTGCTGGAAGAACTTAATTTTTTCATAATTGTCCTTCCTTGGATGTCCAGAGTCTCATGGTGCCTGTCTGATAGCTGAAGTTACCCTGCCAGGCTAGTGCAATTGGTAAATTCAGCGCCTCAAGTTTTAGTGATGAAAGAGAGAGAGAGAGAGAGAGAAAAAAACTTTCATATTTTTAAATCCTTTGTTGATACTGAGGTTGGAAGCTCAGGGTAATTCAGTGATGTCTCTCCTCACCAAAGTAGCAATGACCTGAGAAATAGGGTTTGAAATTACGGTTCCTGCTGCTTCCAGTAAAGCTCTGCAGCGTCCTGCAGCGTAGGAGGTGAGTGATGCTGTCATCTGCAATAGCAAGGAGATTGTGAAATCTCGAGCAGATCAGTGTGATCCATGTCAGCTCGGTAGCAATCTGGCCACTGAGTCGAAAGGTTCTGACTTGAATCTCCGCTCAAAGGCAAAAGCACTTAATCTAGACTGACATCTGGTTGAGCTGTGATCTTGCTCAGGTGGATGTGAAAGAACCTATTTGAGGAAAAAGAAAGAAAAAAATGAAGACTTGCCTTTCCATAGCACCTTTCCCATCCTCAGGACTACACAAAGTGCTTTTCAGCCTAGTTAGGAGAATAGCGGATCATTCCCGGGTATCTTGGATGATATTAAACCCTCAGTTAACGTTACGGAGAAAAATCAGATTATCTGGTCATTATCACATTGATTATGAGATCTTGCTGTGTGCAAGTTGGCTGCTATTTGTTTCCTGCATTTCAACAGTGACTACACCCCAAAAAAGTACTTCACTGGCTGTAAAGAGTTTTAGGATGTCCTAATGTCACGATAGGCTCAAAATAAATACAAGTATTTCCTTAAGGCCAGTGGGAGGATCCACAAGAGGAAGGATCTGTAAAACTATGAGAACTCTTCAGGGATAGGTACCTGCTGCCCGACCTTACAGGGGGAAGAAATGAGTGAAAGTCCCTGTAGGCACTCCACGAAATGAAAATGGAACTAATCAGGCTATTGCAAAAAATTGACTTTGCAGTTTGAGGAAATTGGGAATTATCTCTGGAGATCTGAAAGAAATTGGCTATGGATTAAATTTAACATGAAAGATAAGTCAGTGCCATTAAAATTAATGCATTTCATTTATTTTTTTTTAAAATGTGTTGAGGCTTGACAGAAAGTGGAAAGGAGGAGTTGGAATGTTTGATGTCTGACAATTATCTTTAAACACCTACATTTTTCAATGGAGAAAAGCGATAGATAATCCGTCTGCTGGAAGCACGGCTTAATCTGCACAAACAAAACTTAAC
The DNA here is from genome assembly GCF_964194155.1 of Cetorhinus maximus. Classification (NCBI taxonomy): domain Eukaryota; kingdom Metazoa; phylum Chordata; class Chondrichthyes; order Lamniformes; family Cetorhinidae; genus Cetorhinus; species Cetorhinus maximus. Next base: position 109,575,926 of record NC_135892.1, read on the forward strand.
TTTGAGAAGAATGATCAAAAGCTTCTTTTCTCTTTGCATTTTGAAACTGTTGAACATTTGTTTTGCTCCAGTTTCCTCTTCTGAGAAGAAAGACTTGCATTTATATAGTGGCTTCGCCATATTGATTCATGGAATGTAGCGATGAGCATAGATTGGAGAGGTTGGGACTGTTTTCCTTGGAGAAAAGAAGGCTGAGAGGGGAGATGTGATAGAGCTATTCAAGATCCTGAGGATACGCACAGGATGAATAGTGAGAAACTGATCCCACTCAAGAGAACATCAAGAACTAGAGGGCACAGATTCAAAATAATTGGCAAAAGGGGTAAATGTGATGTGGGGAATTTTTTTTTCACCCAGAGGGTGGTTGGAGTCCAGAACAAACTTCCTGAGAGGGTGGTGGAGGCAGGTTCGATCGAGGTATTCAAAAGGGAACTGGGTTGCTACCTGAAAAGAGAGAATGTGCAAGGTTACGGGGATAAGGCAGGGGAGTGGGACTAGGTGGAATGCTCTTTCAGAGAGGCAGTGCAGACTCGATGGGCCAAATGGCCTCCTTCTGCGCTGTAAGGATTCTGTGATACTGTGACTTTCTCTAACTCAGGATGTCCAGAAGCTCTTTCCAGGCAGTCACTGCTATAATGTAGGAAACATGGAAGTGCACTCACTGCTATAATGGAGGAAACGTAACAGCCAATTTGAGCACAGCAAGCTCCCACAAAACAACAGGCAAAGTAAAGGAGCAGATTATCTGACTTAAGATATGGCAAGGGGATAAATGTTGGCCAGGACATTGGAGGCAACTCCCCTGCTCTTCTTTGAAAACTACAATGGGATTTTTTGACGTCCATCGGAGAGGGTGAACGGCTGTCTGTTTAATGTCTCATCTAAAAACCCGCACCCCTGACAGTGCAGCACTCAGAATGCAGAAACTGACAGGCCAGGGAAGCTCCTTATTTGAGTTAATAGAAATGGTTTCCACTCCTATGTCAGAGTATCCATTATCCAGTGCCTGCCCTGAAAAATGCCTGAGCAGATGGTGGGTGAGAGATGATTTACAAGGAGAGACTTGAGAGCTTGAAGGAAAGTAACTGGGAGACACGTTATAGAGGTATATAAATGGCAGATAAATCCAGAACACTAAAATAAGTTGCAGCCTGTAGCAATGGAGACGCAGGTTCAAACTAATGAAAGGCAAAAACACGACTGATTTTTTAGGGAGATCTTCACGCAAAGAGTGTTCAGTAAATAGATTGAGCTTCTGGATAGAGGGCTAAAGGCAAAATAATCAGGAAACAATTAAGAAAAAGTTGGAGGCTACAAGGGAGGACATACAGGACTTTCCAGATATGTGAGGAATAAATATATTTGTTTTCAGGATGTGAGTGAACCAGTCAAGTCTTGCAAGATAATCAGAGGGGAAATGAGGATTTTTTTGTTTGCAGTGAGTTGTTGTGATCCGAAATGCACCGCTTGAAAGGGTGGTGGAAGCAGATTCAATAGCAACTTTCATAAAATGAATTAGGAAAATAACAGAAGAGGAAACATTTACTGGACTATGAGGAAAGGGCAGGGGAGTGGAAATAATTGAATAGCTCTTTCAGACAGCCAGTACAGACACGATGGAATGAATGGCTTCCCTCTGTTCTATGCCATTCCCTGATTCAATGGCTATATTCTTTATATTTAATTCCCAGCCCTGGTTGCCCTGAGATGGCGGTGGGTCTTCACTTTTTTGCCTGTAGTCAGTGTGATGTTGGTGTTCTCACATTGATGTCAGGTAGGGAATTCACTTCGCTCTTCCGAGAAAAAAGGCTCCTAACCAACAAATAATGAAGGAACAAGATATATGTAATGCTGAAAAAAGAGACATGTTGTCAAAGTTTTTTGTTTTCCACTCAGCAGGACAGACACAAGAATGCCAAGTTTCAAAGGGAACAACAATTTATACCGCATGAGAAAAGGTTGGTGATTGGTCTGTCCTGATGAGTGCAAGACAAAAAGCTTCAACAGCATGTCTCATTTCTTTCAGCAATACTCAAGCGCGGTACTGGCAAGAGATACATGTCCAAGTCAGGATAGCGTAAAACTTGGAAGGAAACTTGGCAATTATGTTTTTCTCATGATATGGCTGCTCTGTCCTCCTCAGCAGAAAAGGTAACAGGGGAGGCAGGTAAGTTGTTGTATGGCACATAATGTAGGAACATCCAAAGGAGATGAAAGTTCACACACTGGCTCCAGTAAGCAAATTGCACTGTCTTGGATGGCAGCAAGCTTCTTGAGTACTGTTGCAGTTGCACCCATCAAGGTGAGTGGTAAATATCCCATCATACCCCTGCTTGTGCTTTGTTGATGGTTGTCTGCTGCCCATGTCTTAACTTTTACCAAGTCCTGTTTATCCATCACCCCTGTGCTTGTTGATCTACAATGGCTCCTGCCTAAGCGAGGCCTTGAGATTAAAATTCTCATCCTTGTTTTCAGTTCCCTCCATGGCCTCACCCCTCCCTCTTTCTGTAATCTCCTCCGGCCCCACAATCCATCAAGATGTATCTCTAATTCCAGCCTCTCGAGCATCTCTGATTTTAATTGCTCCACCGTTGGTGGCTGTGTCTTGAGCTGCCTAAGCTTAGCAATTCCCTTTCTAAACCTCCCTGCTTTTCTATCTCCCTTTCCTCGTTTGAGCTGCTCTTTGACCAAGATTTTGGTCATTTGCCCTAATTTGCCTCAGTGTTAAATTTTGCTTTATAATGCTCCTATGAAGTAGCTTGGGACATTTTATTACATTAAAGATGCTATATCAATATACTGTTTGGTTGTTGAATGCTTTTATGTGCCAAGGCTGCCTCAAGGGCTCCTCAGCCTGTCTCGATTGCCTGTAGCAGCAAGAAGTGAATTGAAGAATAAGCGCTACCAACCTGACATAAATGCTTATTTTCCTTTTCACAGAATCACAGAATCACAGTACAGAAGAGGCCATTCGGCCCATTGAGTCTGCACTGACACGTGAGAAACACCTGACCTACCTAATTAATCCCATTTACCAGCACTTGGCCCATAGCCTTGAATGTGATGACGTGCCAAGTGCTCATCCAGGTACTTTTTAAAGGATGTGAGGCAACCCGCCTCCACCACCCTCCCAGGCAGTGTATTCCAGACCGTCACCACCCTCTGGGTAAAAAAGTTTTTCCTCACATCCCCCCTAAACGTCCTGCCCCTCACCTTGAACTTGTGTCCCCTTGTGACTGACCCTTCAACTAAGGGGAACAGCTGCTCCCTATCCACCCTGTCCATGCCCCTCATAATCTTGTACACCTCGATCAGGTCGCCCCTCAGTCTTCTCTGCTCCAACGAAAACAACCCAAGTCTATCCAACCTCTCTTCATAACTTAAATGTTTCATCCTAGGCAACATCCTGGTGAATCTCCTCTGTACCCCCTCCAGTTCAATCACATCCTTCCTATAATGTGGCGACCAGAACTGCACACAGTACTCCAGCTGTGGCCTCATCAAGGTTCTATTCGAACATGACCTCCCTACTTTTGTAATCTATGCCTCAACTGATAAAGGCAAGTGTCCCATATGCCTTTTTCATCACCCCACTAACATGCCCCTCTGCCTTCAGAGATCTATGGACACACATGCCAAGGTCCCTTTGTTCCTCAGAGCTTCCTAGTGTCATGCGTTCATTGAATACTTCCCTGTCAAATTACTCCTTCCAAAGTGTATCACCTCACACTTTTCAGGGTTAATTTCCATCTGCCACTTATCTGTCCATTGACCATCCCGTCTATATCTTCCTGTTTTATCCTAAGCTGGGAAAAAGGAAGTTCAATATCACTTGCAGTAAATTAAAGTAAGCCTTGCATGATACAATGCTTGCAGTAGAAGCCTGTTGATCAAATCAGATTTTCACAAATTAAAAAAAAAATTCTTGTAATGTGGGCACCAGTGGCAAGGCCAGCATTTATTGCCCACCCCTAATTCCGCTTGAGAAAGTGGTGGTGAGCTGCCTTCTTGAATCGCTGTGGTCCATGTGGTGTCAGTACATCCACAGTGCTGCTAGGAAGGGAGTTCCAGGTTTTTGACCCAGTGACAGTGAGAGAACGGCGGTAAAGTTCCAAGTCAGGATGGTGAGTGGCTTGGAGGGGAACTTGCAGGTGGTGGTGTTCCCATGCATCTGCTGCCCTTGTCCTTCCAGGTGGTAGAGGTCAGGGACTTGGAAGGTGCTTTCAAAGGAGCCTGGGTGACTGCATCTTGTAGATGGTGCACACTGCTGCAACTGTGCGTCGGTGGTGGAGGGAGTGCCTTCTCAGGGCAATTAGAGATAGACAATGTTGAAGGTGGTGGATGGGGTGCCAATCAAGTGGGGCTGCTTTGTCCTGGATGTGGTCAAGCTTCTTCAGTGTTGTTGGAGCTGCACTCATCCAGGCAAGAGGGGAGTATTCCACCACACTCTTGACTTGTGCCTTGTAGATGGTGGACAGGCTTTGGGGAGTCATGAGGTGAGTAACTCTCTACACAGTTCTCAGCCTCTGATCTGCTCTTGTAGCCACAGTATTTATATGGTGTTATAGCATGGCGGATGGTAATTGCTAAGCTGCTCAAATCCTAGCGGGAAACTTGAAACAACTCCCACAACTATTTTACAATTTGTATTTTTATTTTGAGATGTGTGCCTTGAATTCAATGGGAATAATTCCACCGCGTCTTAGAGGTTTTTTTACAAAACTAAATTAAACATTTATTAATAAAAGAAATAATTTTAAACACACATAGGTCTAAAAATTACTACTATGATAACTCCTCACTCCCCTAATTAATCTAACTCCCAGTTACCCCATCTTTAAGGCAACAGTAAAAACAAAATAGATTTTAACAGGCCCAGGCAAAGCACATAATACCCTGGACAGGGATATTCACAATGAATCCTCTTAGCTTTGGTCCCTATAGGCAGCAGCTTGGTACATAGAGGCTGGAGGCTTTTCACACTTGTTAAACCTTAGGATGCCTTCTGTTTACACACAGCCTTCTCTCCTTTTATATATATTGCCCCCTTTGAATGCAAATGTTATTGTTTCAATATGTCTTTAGACTTTACTTTTTCTGAAACCAAAAATCTTTCAATTTTATCAGTAGGCCTTGGGAAAAATAAACACACTGTTTGGCTTCTTCCAGCTGAGTGTAACATTTCACCCTCTCTTTTGAAATTCAAACTATCCTGGTTTATCAAAAAAGGCAAATTTTCCTTTACACCTCACATTCTAAAACTTCAGTCATGTTTACTTATTTAGCATTTCAAACCTAGCTTCTCTTCTGATACATCAAAGCCTTCAGACCAGCTGCCTTTAATTCAATTATAACACACACACACACACACGCACATGCACACTATCCAGACCCCACTATTCCTACTTTACAATAAATCATAATAACATTATAAAGATTATTATATTTTCATGACTTATGGCTAGTCCAGTTCATTTTGTAGTCAATGGTAACCCCCCCAGGTTTTTGACAGTAGGGGATTCAGCAATGGTAATGCCATTGAATGTCAAGGGGAAATGGTTAGTTTTTCTCTTGTTGGAGATGGTCATTGCCTGGCACTTGTGTGGCGCGAATGTTACTTGTCACTAATCAGACTAAGCCTGAATGTTGTTCACATCTTGCTCCATGTGGACATGGATTGCTTCAGGATCTGAAGAGTCACAAATGGTGCTGAACATTGTGCAATCATCAACAAACATCCTCTCTTCTGACCTTATGATGGAAGGAAAGTCATTGATGATGCAGCTAAAGATGTTTGGGCCTAGGACACTACCCTAAGGAATGCCTGAAGTGATGTCCTGGGATTATGATTGGCTTCCAACAACCTCAAGCATCTTCCTTTGCGTTAGGTATGACACCAAGCAGTGGAGAGTTTTCCCCCTGGGGGTGAATTTTATGCGCCTGACCTGATCGGTGTGAAATCATCCTAGAAATCACGTCGGGTGAGCATCCTGAAAATCGCAGCTGGGGGCCGATCGAGGTCGGTGGTTCGTTCCCCGGCCGATTGTGGGCCCACCGATCGCGCCAGCCTGCTGACTTAATAATTCTGCTCCTGGTTCCCATTGAGTCCAGTTTTGCTGTGGCTCCTTCACTCAGTCACTTGGGCAGTCAACCTCAACTGACCTCTTGAGCTCAGCTCTTTTGACCATGTTTGGACCAAGGCTGCAATGAGGCCAGTAGCTGTGTGGCCCTGGCAGAACACAAATTGAGCGCCAGTGAGCAGGTTATTGCTGAGTAAGTGCTGCTTGGTAGCACTGTTGGTGACCCCTTCCCTCACTTTGCTAGCAGTGACTATACTGCAAAGGTATTTTATTGGCTATAAAGTGCTTTGGGACATCCTGAGGTTTTGAAAGGCGACGTATAATGCAAGCTCCTTCTTTGTCTCTTGCTACTGCTATGTTTTTGTTTAGTATGGTTTAGATCCATGAAATCTCCTTGTCATGTTAGGCCACTTAGTGACTTAGCCATGAGCCCTTGGAGACAGCTGGGGAGTGTGGGAGGGGGGTGTGGTGGAGGGGTGCTCAGAGTATGTCCGGTATAAGTACATAACCACAAATCAACTGAGTCTAAGGAATATTGGTTTGTTGGAATGTGAGCTTGAAGCATCAGCTTGCTTCCATTTAACAGATAATTCATTTTAAATGAGAAATTGATTTTACGTGTTGAGGAGTATTGAACGTTGAGGAGAGTGTGAGGTATGACGAGTGCGGAGGTTCCACTCCAGTGACGTGAGTTGGATATAGGACCAAGTGCTTTTTGAAATTCATGTTACTCAGTGTATACCAGGCAGAGTGTATTACAGGTTATGGGGAGCGGTGGGGTAGTGGTATTGTTCACTGGACTAGTACTCCAGGGTATCTAGGGTAATGCTCTGGGCATTTAGGTTCATAATCCCAACATAGCAGATGATGAAATTTGAATTCAATAGGAAAATCTGTAATTAAAAATGTCATGAAATGATTGCTGTAAAAGCCCATCTGATTCACTAATGCCCTTTAAAGAAGGAAAGTCTTCTGGCCTACATGTGACTCCAAACCCACAGCAATGTGGTTGACTCTGAAATGGCCTAGCAAGCCATTCTCAAGGGCAATTAGGGATGGGCAGCAAACTTTGGTCCAGACAGTGATGCCCACATCCCACGAATGAATAATTTTTTTAAAACAGGTGGTGCGTATAATGGATGGAGTGGATAATGGATGGAGTGAACAACAGATGGAGGGTATAATGGATGGATTCTATAACAGGCGGACGGTATAATGGACAGACTCCACAACAGGTGGACTGTATAATGAACGGAGTCTATAACAGGCAGAGTGTATAATGGATAGACTCCACAACAAGTGCAGTGTATAATGAACAGAATCTATAACAGGCAGAGAGTATAATGGTTGGAGTCTGTAACAGGCAGAGCGTATAGTGGTTGGTGTCTATGACAGGCGGAGGGTATATTAGGTTGTGTCTATAACAGGCGGAGTGTATAATAGATGGAGTCTATAACAGGCGGAGTGTATAATAGATGGAGTCTATAACAGGAAGAGTGTATAATGGATGGAGTCTATAACAGGCAGAGCGTATAGTGGTTGGTGTCTATAACAGGCGGAGTGTGTAATGGTTGGTGTCTATAACAGGCGGAGTGTATAATAGTTGGTGTCTATAACAGGCGGAGTGTATAATGGTTGGTGTCTATAACAGGCGGAGTGTGTAATGGTTGGTGTCTATAACAGGTGGAGTGTGTAATGGTTGGTGTCTATAACAGGTGGAGTGTGTAATGGTTGGTGTCTATAACAGGCGGAGTGTGTAATGGTTGGTGTCTATAACAGGTGGAGTGTGTAATGGTTGGTGTCTATAACAGGCGGAGTGTATAATGGTTGGTGTCTATAACAGGTGGAGTGTGTAATGGTTGGTGTCTATAACAGGTGGAGTGTGTAATGGTTGGTGTCTATAACAGGCAGAGTGTGTAATGGTTGGTGTCTATAACAGGCGGAGTGTGTAATGGTTGGTGTCTATAACAGGCGGAGTGTATAATGGTTGGTGTCTATAACAGGCAGAGTGTATAATGGTTGGTGTCTATAACAGGCAGAGTGTGTAATGGTTGGTGTCTATAACAGGCAGAGTGTGTAATGGTTGGTGTCTATAACAGGCGGAGTGTGTAATGGTTGGTGTCTATAACAGGTGGAGTGTATAATAGTTGGTGTCTGTAACAGGCAGAGTGTGTAATGGTTGGTGTCTATAACAGGCAGAGTGTGTAATGGTTGGTGTCTATAACAGGCAGAGTGTGTAATGGTTGGTGTCTATAACAGGCGGAGTGTGTAATGGTTGGTGTCTATAACAGGCAGAGTGTATAATGGATGGAGTCTATAACAGGCGGAGTGTATAATGGTTGGTGCCTATCAGTGGAATTGAACACCAGATGGTGCGTGTAACGGACTGAGTGTGTAAAGGGGGAGTGTAGAATGTGCAGTGTGGGGTGTATATTGCGCCATCCCTTTCGCGTTTCTGCCCAATTCAAGCTTCTACTCACGTGGAATTTGTTATTTTTTGCTTGGAATATTGGGGACGGGATTTATTAGTTATTTTTCCCAGGTTTCACAACTGCTAAACTGCCCTTCCTCATCTCCCAGTATCAGCACAAACCACTCCATGTCAATGGCATTGCTTCCAAACTGGAAGGTGTTAGAGATGGACAGCTGGTTAAGCAAGTGCTGAGTCCTCTTTGATGATCATTCGCCAGCTACTCCTGCGTCTCCACATTGGTTGCTATCAGCGATGAATAGCTATTGTTGCTGCCTTATTACCACACTGGTTGCAGCTCATCAGATAAGGGAAAAACAATCAGCATGCCAGTTTAAATCCAACATGTTCTACACTGACTATCTAAATGACATCTCTGTTATATATCGCTAACACATGGTTATGTGTACTTAAACTGCACATGAAATGGCAGCTGAATTGCATGAATGGAGGTCGGGAATAAAGGCAGGCAGCTCCCTGAATCAAAGTGTAATCCAGCAACATTTGACAATGAGTGTCCTCTCCCTCTGGATTTAACATTGCTTCCACTGCATAAAATTACATAGCCTACTGTTTGACTGGAAGAAGTTGTGAGCAGGTTGATGCGGCTTCCCTTTTACCTCATCGAACCATGATGAAGATAGCAGCTTCCTGAAGTTTGTGCAACATACGTAAATAGGAAGCAACAGATCTCAGTGAGTGGCCATTCTCACTGCTGTGTATCAAAGCCACTCTGCCCATTAAGATCTCACCTTGCTTCGTGCAGTGGTCACACCCTGTGTTAATCACCCATAACTCATCGAATATTCATGAATGTTGCTTAGTATTGAAGCTGAAATGGTCTTTTGCCATATTTCCTGCTCTACTTAACCCACCCACGGCTGGTACCAAAACAACAGCAGCTTTAAAACAAAGGATTTCCCAAAGGAATACACCTGGCTTAATCTGTACAATGACAGATGCTTCAACTTACCTTGAAGAAAACACAAGAACACAAGAGATAGGAGCAGGAGTAGACCATTCGGCCCATCGAGCCTGCTGTGCGGTTTAATACGGCTGATTTTGAGTTTCAACTCCACTTTCCTGCCTTGTCCCCATAATCCTTAATTCCCTGAGAGACCAAAAACCTTTCTACCCCAGCCTCAAATATAGTCAGTGATGAAGCAACCCTTCTGGGGTAGAGAACTCCGAAGATTCACAACCCTTTGAGTGAAGTAATTTCTGCTCATCTCAATCTTAAATGATCAGCCCCTTAACCTGAAACTGTGCCCCCAGGTTCTAGATTCCCCAGCCAGCAGAAACAACCTCCCAGTATCGACCTAATCAGGTGACCTGCTGAGTTTTTCCAGGTAATTCTGTTTTTGTTTTGGATTTCCAGCATCCGCAGTAGTTTTTTGTTTTTATCCCTTCATAATCTTGTAGGTTTCAATAAGATCACCGCTAATTCTTCTAAACTCCAGATAATATAGGCCCAATTTACTCAGCCTCCCAATCATAGGACTAACCTCTCATTCCAGGGACCAATCTAGTGATCCTACACTGTATTGCCTCCAATGTTAATATATCCTTCCTTAAATATGGACACCAAAGTGCACACAAATTTCCAGGTGTGGCCTCATCAAAACTCTATACAATTGTAACATCCAGATCCCTCTGCACCTCGGAGCTCTGCAATCTCTCACCATTTAGATAATATGCTTCTCTTTCATTCTTCCTGCCAAAATGGACAATTACACATTTTCCCACATTATACTCCATCTGCCCCAGATATTTGCCCCTGTTCTTTAAGCTATCTATATCTGTTTGTAGCCTCCTAATGTCCTCTTCACAACTTACTTTCCTACCTATCTATGTGTCATCAGCAAATTTGGCAACCATCGCTTCAATCCCTTCATCCAAGTCATTTATATAAATTGTAAACAGTTGAGGTCCCAGCACTGATCCCTGTGGCACGCTGTCCATTACATCTTGCCAAGTCTACTCTCTGCTTCCTGTTAGCCAACCAATCTTCTATCCATGCCAATATGTTGCCCCCTATTCCATGAGCCTTTATTTTCCACAATAACCTTTGATGTGGCACTTTATCAAATGCCTTCTGGAAATCTAAGTACAGTACATCTACCTGTTCCCCTTTACCCACAGCATATTACTTCCTCAAAGAACTACAATAGGTTGTTAAATACGATTTCCCTTTTTTATTCTTCTTTATTCTTTTACTCCCAATCTCCTTGCAATAAAGGCCATCATGCCATTTGCTTTTCTAATTGGGGAGGCAGTGACTTTCTTAATTGGGGAGGCAGTGGTATTGTCACTGGACTAGTGTTCCAGAGGCTCAGGGAAATGCTCTGGGATCCCAGGTTCAAATCCCACAATGGCGGATTTGAAATTGAAATTTGAACTCAATAAAAATCTGGAATTAAAAGTCTAATGATGACCATGAAACCATTGCTGATTGTCGTAAAAAAAACCCATCTGGTTCACTAATGTCCTTTAGGGAAGGAAATCTGCTGTTCTTACCTGGTCTGGCCTACATGTGACTCCAGACCCACAGCAATGTGGTTGACTCTTAAATGCCCACTGAACAAGGGCAATTAGGAATGGGCAATAAATGCTGGCCCAGCCAGTGACACCCACATCCCATGACTGAATAATAAAAAAAATTGCTTTCTGTACTTGTATGTTAATTTTTTGTGTTCCTTGCATGAGCACACCCAAGTCTCTCTGAACATCAACACTTTTGAAAAACATTCAGCTTTTCTATTCTTATAACCAAAGTGAATAACCTCACAACTCCCCACATTATACTCCATCTTTTTGCCCGCTCACTTAACCTAGCTATATCTCTTTGCAGCCTCTTGGTGCCCTCCTCACAACTTACCTTTCCACCTAGCTTTGTAGCAAACTCAGATACATTACCCTCTGTCTCTTTGTCTAAGTCATTCATATGGATTGTAAATAGCTGAGACCCCAGCACTGATCCTGATGGCACTCCACTAGTCACAGCCTGCTAACTTGAAAATGCCCCATTTACCCTTACCTTTACTTCTGTTGGGCTCTGTTTGGCGCTGCCAGGGTCTGTTTGGCTCTGTTTGGCACTGCCAGGGTCTGTTTGGCTCTGTTTGGCTCAGTTTGTATCTGCCAGGCTCTGTTTGGCTCTTTTTGGATCTGCCAGGCTCTGTTTGGCTCTGTTTGACTCTGTTTGGCTCTGCCAGGCTCCTTCTGGCTCTGTTTGGCTCTGTTTGGCTCTGTCAGTCTCTGTTTGTCCCCTATTGGCTCTGTTTGGCCCTGTCAGACACAGTTTGCCTCTTTTCCGCTCTGTTTGGCACTGTTAGGCTCTGTTTGACTCTGTGCACATATACCCCGGGTCTTCATGTTCCTGCACCCTCTTCAGAATTGTACCCTTTATTTTATATTGCCTCTCCTCATTCTTCCTACCAAAATCTATCACTTCATACTCCTCTTCATTAAACTTCATGTATCAGCCTGCTCACCAGCCCGTCTATGTCCTCTTGAAGTCTGCCACTATTCTCCTCACGGTTTACAAAATTTCCAGGGTTTGTGTCATCTGCAAATTTTGAAATTGTGCGTTGTACACCAAGTCTCGGGGCTGGTTAGCTCCATTGGCTAGGCAACTAGCGTGTGGCCCAGATTAATGCCAACACCATGGGATTCAATATCCATTCCAGCTGAGGCAATCTGACCTCCACACCCTACAGTCATAAAAAATCATGGCACTTTGTTGTGGTTTAGTGAATAATCACCAAGGTCTGCCTTTGGGCAGAGAACTCGAGAAGAAGACGACATCAAGTCTAGGTCGTTAACATGTATCAGGGATAGTGACCCTAGTGCTGATTCCTGGGGAGCATCATTGCACACCCCTCTCCAATCTGAAAGACAGCCATTTGCCATTACTCTGTGTTCCGCCTCACTCAGCCAACTTCATACCCAAGCTGCCACTGTCCCAACTGAAGTCCTGGCACAAATCTTTCATTTTCGGATCTCCTTTCCTGTCTTGGTAACAACTTGGGCTCAACTAAAACTTTGCTGCCCTATCCTAACTCACACTAAATGCCAGTGACCTACTACCCACTTCGCTCCCTGGCCTTCACTCGTTCCCAGTCCAGCAATACTGCAATTCTAAAATTCTCATCCTTGATTTCAAACTCACCCCTCCTCATCTCTGTAATCTCCTCCAGCCCTACAACTCTCCAAGATTTCCACGCTTCTCCAATTCTGGCCTTTTGCACGTCCCCGATTTTAAACACTCCGCTACTGGCGGCCGTGCCTTCAGCTGCTTAGGCCTAAGGCTTTGGAATTCCCTCCCTAAACCTCTCCATCTCACTCCCACTCTCTCCACCTTTAAGGTGCTGCTTAAAACCTACCTCTTTGACCAAGCTTTAGTCACCTGTCCTAATAGCTTCTCATGTGGCTCCACCTCAGTCTTTTGTGAAGAGCCTTTGGGAAGGTTCACTGCATCAAAGAGTCCCCACAAACTTTGCAGTGTGACCAATGCCTGCACAAATGACAAAGCAGAACAATTTACCTGGGGGAGGGGGGGGGTGCAATTGTTTTACACCTGAAAAACTTGGTGCAACAACTACCAATTTCTACTCCATAGAGTACAAGAGCAAAAAGAGCAACCTGGGTTTAGCAATTTGGTAGCCACAATACCACTGACCTAAAAATTCTGGGAGCTGTAAAGAATGTGCACTCCTATTATTTATGAACTTATAACCATTTTAAAATGAAACTGCGCACCATAATAACTAGAATACTGTGTGCAATCCTGAATGCCACATTATTAAAAAGAACATTAAAACTACAGAGTGTACAAAATGAACCAGAATGATGCCAGCAATGGGAAGCTAACAGAGAATTTGATAGAATGCTTAATAATATGAGCTGTTTTGATAGAATGAATAGGGAGAGACTATTTCCTATGGTTGAGGAATTAGTGATGTGGAACCTCAATTTAAAATTGTCACTGTGGGAGGGAGGGCAAAGAAAGGAAGACACTTCTGTAAGCATTGTGTTGTTAGACCATGAAGTGCTTTTCCATTGTGAACAGCTGAGCTGGAAAAGATTGGATAAATAGCTGAAGCAGAGAAAGATGCAGAGCTAGGGAGAAAGGGGTTGCTTATTGATTGTTTTAGCAATGAGCCAGCACAGGAAGGATGGGCTGAATAGCCTCCAACTGGGTTGTAAACGTTTATGGTTCTACAATAACCATGGCAACTCTTCCCCTGCAACTGCTGACAGGACATCGTATTCAGGTTTGTGAGGCAGATGTGCAGAATAAGTAAATTAATGGCACCCTGCCACAACGAGGCCATAAGAACATAAGAGCTTTTAGGAAAAAGATCTTAAATCCCCATTGACCTTCTGCTTTTGACTGATTTCAACCTCACTTACCTCATCGTCACACCAGAGAAACTCTGACCTTGCTCCTGGTCCGTCAAATATCAGGGGTCGCAGCCTTGCCGATGAGGCCTCATATCAGGAGAGGATCTGTTGATCCATTTGGTGTGTGTTTCTGGCGCTACCATAAAGGTCAGAGGTCAAAAGTGAAAGGGCGACTTGCAGAATTCAGCTACGGCAATTATTATTTTCTTTTACCGTTTGTCCTCAGGTTATAACTGTTGGGCTCCATTTATTGCCCATTCCTATTTGTGCTGGAAAGGTTTGCTGTTTCTATGATGATGGCACCCCTATGGTGATGGTTGGATTCCAGGATAATGATCCAGCAATGATGAAGGAAAAGCAGCAATAAGAAAATAAGAAACAGAAGATGGAGTAGATGATTTGGCTCCTCGAGCTTGCTCCACCATTCAATACGACCATGGCTGATCCTCTAGCTCAACTCTACCTTCCTGCACTATCCCCATATCCCCTTAATTCCCTTAGTGCCCAAAAATCCTGTTGCCCTCAGACTTGAATATGCCCAACAACTGAGCATCCACAGCTCTCCGGGCCAGAGAATTCCAAAAATCACAACATTTTGAGTGAAGAAATTTCTCCTCATCTCAGTCCAAAATGGCTGACCCCCTTATCCTGAAATTGTGACCCCAGCTAGTATATTTTCACATCACGTTGGCATGTGCCTTGGAGGGGTTTTTGGAGATGACTTACAACCCAATGGCAATGATCCCAGGGGAAGAAGGTGCTGGTGAAATAACCTCAGTGAGTTGCTGAAATGCACCCTGCAATTTGGATGTACTGCAGGTGTATACTGAATCTAACGGCATTGAATTGTAAGCAAACTACTCTATCCTGGGATGTTATTGAGATTTTTGGGTGGGGTTGTGACTAAATCCATCTAGATAACTAGTGAGTGTTCTATCACACTCCTGACCTGAGTCTGGGAGAGGATGGGGAGATTTTAATTTTTACTTGGCCAAGTTCTAAGATCTGATACTTTGCAGAGTTTTATTTCTTTTTTTTCATGCTTGGTGGGATTCTGAGTGTGTTATTTTTGCATTAGTGGGCAGTTGGACATAATTGTACATTGTTAATAATTTCTGCATCCTTAATAATTTGTTAATAATTTCTGCATTTTTACCTGAGTGAGTTTGAAACAAACTCCTTACTTGTTAACTTAAGGAGCCTGGCTGGCTTATTTCTTCCACTAAGCTACACACAGTTAAGTATATACATTGAATTGGCAATATACTCCTTTTTAAATTCAAACTCTGGTATATCCAACCCAGGAGTGGGACAAAGAGAGGAGTCAGTTCACCCCTACTCACCTGGTCATAACAATAGTCTTATCTTCAAATAAAGAACCCACAGTGTTGTTTTACCAATCCTTGTTGTACGGTTGGGATATCTATGACAAACAGAAGAACACAACAATGCACTCATGAAGTCGCTGCCCTGCACTCTAGCCACAGTTTTGGTATGGATGGCACTGTTCAGCATCTCGCCAGTGTTGACTCCAAAGATGCTGAAGGTGGTGGGTTTTTGGTGAACTATTTATGGAGAATAAATGGGGCATGATAGGGCTATCTCTTATTTCAGATGAGTAACTACTTGGTGCTTCACGAGAGCAAATGCTACCTGCCACTTTGTCAGCCCAAGCCTAGATGTTGGCGAGGCCCTGCCATTAGGATGGACTGAACCATTTTCATTAGGGCCCAAGCGGCTTTCGCGTTTTTTGAGGAAACCTCGTCCACGGGCGGGATGACGTTTCCTGAAGCTTGTATAAAATAAATAAACTTTCGCGACTTCATAAACATGTCCCAGCTCATGTGACACTGTCCCGTGAGGGGACATGTTTAAGTCATTTTTCACTTTACTATTTAAAAACTTTTATTATCTACTTAATCTCCCTGAGGCAGCTCTGTGCCTCAGGGCGATTGCTGCACTCTTTCGCGTGCATGTGCGCAGGCCTCGACTTTCCCTCCTCCCCCCGGCCCGCGCAGGTATCGCTGAGCGCTATGGAACACGTATTATGCCGGGCGGGCTTTAATTGGCCCGCCCGCATAAAATGGCGGCACGCAGCCGATTGCGGGTGGCAATCGGCTCTGCGCCCACTCCGCCTGCTCCCACCCAGCCCGCCCGACATAGGTAAGATTCAGCCCATAGTGCCGAGATAATCTGTTTTCAGTGATTGCAATTGAGGGATAAATATTGACCCAGGACAGCGGGGGTAACTCCCCTGTTCTTCAAAATGTTGCAGTGGGACACCCACTGCAAACCAAAATCATCCTGAGAAGGCAGACAGGGTTTTGGCTTTAACGTCTCATCTGATAGCCCCTCAGAACTGCACTTGGAGTGTCAGCCTGGATTATCTGCTCAAGTCAGTGCATACCATTGACTGTCTACCTGCTCCTGTCAATCCTGCAATCTAATCGGATAGATGTGAGCGGAGGTCAGTATTTCTTGTCAATGTACTTAAAAGCCTTCCTGGGTAATGATCTGTCACAATGTTAGTGCTTTATGATGCAAAGTAATCTGCTGTATATGACAAATCTGAGTTTAACAGCAAGATGCCCATCACAAGTGACATTTCCCGCTCTTGCGATTTGAGGCAGCTTCTCCACAGAACGGTGTTTAAAGGTTATGCCACCACTTTGAGCCTAAAGTTGCAAATGCACTAAATACCGAATCTGAGTTCTCAGGAAAACCGGGAACCAAAGCAAATGTCAACTGAGTTCACCAAATAATGAAAAGGTCCATGCAATGATGTAAAATAAAAATCAAATTGAGGCACAGTGTAATTAAATAGTGCGCCAGAGTTCTATAATTTTATCCCTAATGCACTTATAAACAAATAATCCTTATCTTGGAGAGAATATTTGATTGAAAGTTTTCTTAATGCTTTAAAATCAAGAGATTTGAATCTGTGACATTTAATGCCGTCTCTACTCTTTAACTCTGTTAATTGCCCAACTTCCAGTATTGGATGAGTCCAAATTTCTTCTTGGATTGGCTGTACATTGAACACTGTTTAGATTCAACTAAACTGTTTGCAACTTTATTTACCTGTTCAAACCCAAGCCGTGCTTCTGATCCTGTGTTGTGTCAGTTGCAAAGAGCGTCTGCCTCTGTCCCTACCTTAGGACATCAGCCATGCCTTTGACACGTCCAACCTCAGCAATATCCAGAAGCTAAAACAGATATTCTGGAGATGCTTCGCTGCTCAGGAAAGACCTGTGAAGGGGACAGAAGAGTTAATTTTCCATGGGCCTCAGGCCCCCAACATTGAGCAAAGAACAAATGGGGGTCCCGAGCCACACACTTGTCAGCATGGTGACATTCCTGGAGGCCATCCTATTAAGGAGAGCGGGCGGGCTCTTGAAGCCCCGGGCCCAATCAGACGGTGGGCAGCACTGGAGCCTCGACAGTTCCACTGGGGGAGGTGGGAGCTGCTAAGGCAAGCGGGGAGCCAGACCAGGTCACTGGGTGCAAATGGGGAACAAAAGAGGGGTCAGAGGGTTAGGGCTGCAGTCAAGGGGGGGTTGTTCTCCCCCCCCACCCCTACCACATTCAAGGGCATTGCGGCCGTTTATTAGTTCGGCACTTTGCCCATTGGATGGAACCCCAGGCTAATCGGATCGCCACAGGCAGGCTGTGCTATTGAGATGGAGGCCTCCACAAATGGTGAGGGAGGTCCGCTCTGTCAACAGCAAAATCCTGGCAACAATGCCCTTAATTGAGGACAGAACTTGGTAGGAAGAATAGAGGCGTAGACTATTTTCTAAATGGGGAGAGAATTCAGAAATCTGGAGTGCAAAGGGACTTGGGAGTCCTAGTCCAGGATTCCCGTAAGGTTAACTTGCAGGTTGACGCGGTAGTTAGGAAGGCAAATGCAATTTTGCATTTATTTCGAGAGGACTAGAATATAAAAGCAGGGATGTGCTGCTGAGGCTTTATAAGGCTCTGGTCAGACCACATTTAGAATATTGTGAACAATTTTGGGCCCCGTATCTCAGGAAGGATGTGCTGGCCCTGGAGAGGGTCCAGAGGAGGTTCACGAGAATGATCCCAGGAATGAAAGGCTTAACACATGAGGAACATTGGAGGGCTCTGGGTCTATACTCGATGGAGTTTAGAAGGATGAGGGGGGATCTGATTGAAACTTACAGAATACTGAAAGGCCTGGATAGAATGGACGTGGGGAAGATGTTTCCATTAGTAGGAGAGACTAGGAGAGACTAGGACCCGAGGGCACAGCCTCAGAGTAAAGGGAAGACCTTTTAGAACAGAGATGAGGAGAAACTTCTTTAGCCAGAAAGTGGTGAATCTATGGAATTCATTGCTACAGAAGGCTGTGGAGGCCAGGACATTGAGTGTATTTAAGACCGAGATAGATAGGTTCTTGATTGGTAAGGGGATCAAAGGTTACGGGGAGAAGGCGGGAGAATGGGGTTGAGAAACTTATCAGCCATGATTGAATGGCGGAGCAGACTTGATGGGCCGAATGGCCTAATTTCTGCTCCTATGTCTTATGGTCTTATGGTCTAACTATGTAAATTAGCTACCCCGTTCCGTTGCATGGCAACTATTCCAGGTCATAGTGGCCTGGGGAAGTTCCCCAGTGGTGGGAAAATTCCGCCCAATGTTTCAGATGTGAGCAGTTTGCCACAATTATTCTAACAATGGGTTCACACTGAAACTCTAACTCCTTCACTCTCTTTATGTGGTCTGCTGAGAATTTCCACCATTTCTGTCTTTGTTTTAGATTTCCAGCATCTGTAATATTTTGCTTTTTATTCCAACGCTTTTCCCTTCGTACACTTCAGCTTATTCAAGCCTCTGCTGCTTGGCTCCTATCCTATCCCAGCTTCCCAATCCCCCCTGTTCTACACTGGCTCCCTTTTCCCCTAATGCCTCAAATATCAAATCTGCACCTTCAGGCTTAAATCTCTTCATGATCTCACCCCTCGATATCGCCACAATTTCTGCTACCTTACTAACCCGGCCCTTGATATCAATGAACAGGAAAATTGGCAAGGGGTATAAAACAGAGAGGAGTAGGGGCAGAGTGAGGAGCGGGGTGATCAATTCACCATCTGCCTCCACATTCAATGGATCATCCTTTTCCATTTCTGTCACATCCAGGATAATGCCACCATGAAACAGACTTTCTCCTCTGATCCCCTTTCAGCTTTTCAAAGGGACTCAGCAACACACTGGTCCACTCTTCAATCACCCTCCAAGACCCCCATCCCTTCCCATGACACCTTCTAATGCAAGCGCAGGAAATACGTTTCCTATTGTCCAGTGTCCCACATGCTGCAGTACCTGTATTAGCTGCTCACAATACGGTCTCCTCACTGGGGAGACCAAACGCAGATTGGCGGACACACCTCCGTCAGTCCGTAAACGTGACCCTGAGCTTCCGGTCACTTCCAGCCATTTTAATTCTCAGCCCTACTTCAACTTGGATCCCTCCATTGCCTGCATCCTACAATGAAGCTCAGCATAAAATTGTGAAATTGCCCTTTTTGGCAGAAAGAATAAAAAAGAAGCATATTATCTAAAGAGTGAGAGATTGCAGAGCTCTGAGATGCAGAGGGGTCTGGGTGTCCTAGTGCATGAATCACAAAAGGCTATTTCGCAGGTACAACAAGTAATTAGGAAAGCTAATAGAACGTTATAATTCATTGTGAGGGAAATTGAATACAAAATTAGGGGGTTTATGTTTAAATTATACAGGGCACTGCTGAGACCACATCTGGAGTATTGTGTACAGAATTTGGCTCCTTACTTAAGGAATGATGTAAGTGCATTGGAAGCAGTTCTGATAAGGGTTACTGAACTAACACCTGGATTGGGTGAGTTGTCCTGTGAGGAAAGGTTGGACAGGCTAGGCTTGTATCCACTGGAGTTTAGAAGATTAAGAGGCGACTTGATTGAAACATATAAGATCCTGAGGGGTCTTGACAGGATGGATGTGGAGAGGATGTTTCCTCTTGTTGTAGAATCTAGAACTATTTAAAAATAAAGGGTCACCCTTTTAGGGCAGAGACGAGGAGAAATTATTTCTCTCAGAGGGTTGTGAGTCTTTGGAACTCTCTTCCTCAAAAGGCAGTGGAAGCAGAGACTTTGAATAATTTTAAGGCAGAGATAGATAGATTCCTGATAAGCAAGGGGCTGAAAGGTTATTGGGTGTCGGCAAGAATGTGGAGTTGAGGTCACAATCAGATCAGCCATGACCTTATTGAATGGTGGAGCAGGCTCGAGGGGCCGAGTGGCCTCCTCCTGCTCCTCATTCCTATGTTCATAAGCTGAAGAAGCAGCACCTCATCTTTCCATTAGGCACTTTACAGCCTTCCAGACTCCACATTGAGTCCTGGCCAATATTTATCCTTCAACAAGTACTATAAAAAAAATTAGAACATAAGAAATACAAGCAGGAGCAGGCTATTTGGCTCCTCAAGACTGCTCTGCCGTTCAGAAAGATGATGGCTGCTCTGGTTGTGGCTTTAAATCGATTTCCCTGGCTCCCTTCCATAATCCTTGGCTCGCTTGTGAGTAGAAATCTGCTGAACTCAGCCCTTGAATATATTCAATGAGTCAGTACGGTCATTATTTACTGTCATTTGTGGGATCTTGCTTTGTAGAAATGGGCTGACGCGTTTTGCTATATTATCGTAGCGACTACACTGCAAAAACACTTCATGGGCTGGAAAGTGCCTTTGGGGCAACCTGAGGTTGTGAAAGGTGCTATGAACACAAGTCTTTCTATCTCTTTATGCTACAAGGGGAGCTGATGCCATCTCCTTTAATTGGTTTCTCGTCATTTGAAAAGCTTTGCAAGCCATAAATTTAACATCTTTAAAAATTTCAAGTCAAAACAGGCAATTGTTTACCTTTTTGAAGTGTTCACCAAATGCACTTGCAAAATTATTGCAAAGATCTGCCACACAGTAATTTCAAACTCTGGAAAAGAAGGATTCTGTATTTAAGTAGCACTTAACCACATCCTCTGGGACAGTGCATTAGCTTAGAGTGCAGTCACTGTTTCTTTATTGTGGATAAATATCTAGTGGCTGAAAGTAACAACTTGCATTTATATGGTGACTTCACATGAACTCCATCAGCCAAAGATTTGACACTGAGGCAAAGAAGGAAATATTAGGATAGGTAACTGAATGATTGGCCGAAAAAGCAGGTTGAAGAAACAACTTAGAGGAGGAGAGAGAAGCATAGAGGGAGAGAGGTTTATTGGAGGGTTTCCAAAGCTTACAGCCTAGGGTGGCTGAAGGCACACCTGCCAATGGTGAGGAGAAGCAAGCATGAGAGAGCAGAGTTGGGGGAATACAGATTTATTGGAGGGTGGTAGGATTGGAGGAGTTTGCAGAGATGGGTTTTGGAGGAATTTGAATACAAAGGATGGCAATGTTAAATTCAAGTCATTGCTGGACCAGGAACCAGCACAGGTCAGCAAGCACAGGATGGAAGGGTGGGCGGAGGTGAGAGGGGGTGGGGTGGGGGTGGTGGGTGGGTGGTGGTGGTGATGGGTGAATGGGACTTGGTGTGGGTTGAGATACAAGCAGCAGAGTTTCGGATGAGGTGAGTTTTCGGGAGGCCGGCCAGAAAAGCTTTGGAATAGTCGAGCTGGGATTTAGCAAAATCGTAGCTGAGGGTTTCAGTAGCAGATGGGTTGAGACTGGGACAGAGGAGGGCAATATTGTGGAGGTGGAAATAGATGGCCCTTTGTGATTGATTGGGTTTGGGTTTGGAATCTCAGGATCACATTAGTTTGCTGAATTTTGCTATTTTATGTAAATTTAATAATTTTGTCATCAATTCCAGCAGAGCAACAAGATCTCTATTCCCATGCTGAGAAACCCTTATCCTGATTCACGAGTAGTTAGCACAACTAAAGCCTGCCAACTTCCAATCACTTCTAATTGTGCTGGTGCGAAACTCGTGGGTGTAAAATGAGAGACATCAAGGATTCAGGAATGCAAACTCAGCCTCCACTCTCTGAGACCCTGCAAGTGGCACTAAGCCTCATTGCCAACAAGGTGAGATTGGAAAGAGAGGACCCCCAGCATTGCACACTAGGCTCACAATGCACTCAACTTCTCCCAAGCAATAATTCAGGGGGAGGAAGTGAAGCTGTGTCATCAACAATACACACCTTCTGTTTGAACCAACCAGCTGCTTTAAATAGGCTTTCTTGGTCAAATTCTTTCCCACGGTCTTGGCCAGAAATATTACGCTCGTCGGGTGGGCGGGCGCGCCCGACCTGAGTGAGCGTAAAATGACGCGCAGTGACGTTGGGCAAGCGCCCCGATGTCATCGCGCACGCGCGCAATATTTCGGTTGGCGGGCACGCGCGTGAGTCAGCAGCGCGCCTGCCGACAAGTAGATTGCCTATTACGGCCATTAAAGTCACAATTGAAATAAATTCTTTCGCTGCCCGTCCAACCTTATGGTCGGTGGGACAGGCGAAAAGGCCGGGCGGCCTTTGGATCTTTTAGGAAACCTCATCCACGGGCGGGATTAAAAATTCAATAAAAATTTAAACATTTCATAAATAACATGTCCCTGCTCACGTAACAGAGTCACATGAGGGGACATGGGCGGGAGTTCACGCTCGCCCTCCTCACCACTCCCACCCACACAGGCAGCGCTGAGCATTACCCGCTGTAGCGTGAAATCGTGGTGCAGGACCAACCACGGGCGGCAGTCAGCCTCCCAGCCGCTCCCGCCCGCCCCCGCTGAGCCTGCCCAACGAGGGCAAAATCCTGGCCCTTGTACCTCATCCATCTACACTGGCAGCAGCGGTAATCTTGAGGGCATGGCCTACTCAAGTAGGCTTCATAAAGATAGCTTGATGTTGCCCAGTTTTTATTAAGAGTTTTCTTTTTGCATTTTCAGTTAAATCTTCTATATTTTGCTTCTTGCATTTCTTGGTTTTGTTGGGTCATTCAACTTTTTTGCCTTTTTTATTCCTGGCCATTATTTTCTTTTATAAATCTGGTCAGATCGGTGTAGAAATTTACAGCATAGTTTCTACATAGGCCGAAGCAGGGTCAGTGTTTTTAAATAGATTATTTAGATTATACATTTGTGCATACAATGGGCTGAACTTTCCTGTGGGCATTGGGGGCCCAACATCAGGATAGTTTGCGGGTCCCGGGACTGCTCTTGTTGTCAAGGCATCCGCCAATGCAACTTTACCTGGGGCGGGCTCCTAACTGGATGCCCCCGTGTTTGACATCAAATTAAGGATGGTGGATGGGCTCTCGGGGGTATGAGGTCCAGTTAGAATGCCCAAGCACTGTGCAGCTGGCAGCTCCATTGAGGGAGGTGGGCACTGCTGAGGCAGAAAGGTGATCGTGAGGGCACCTCAAAAGGAGGTGTTCCCGGAAGCCTGCTGAAAACTTAACATTAAAGAATCCTTCCTTCTTTCCTTCCTCCCTCCCTTTCACCCTGCTCTTCCTTCATGATATTGACTTTCTTGAGTGTTGTGGGAGCTGCAGTAATCCAGGCAAGTGGGGAGTATTCCATCACACTGCTGATTTGTGCCTCGTAGATGGTGAAGAGTCTTTGGGGAGTCAGGGAGGTGAGTCACTCACCCAGCCTTCTACCTACTTTGTTACTACAGTTCCACTCCACCTGTGCTTTGCCGCCACCCTTGTAAATTTTTCCTTCTCAAGTACTTCCCAATTCCCCCCTGTGAGTTACAATTGAGTCTGCTAATTGATGGTGAAGTACTGGACAAAATGAGCTGCCATTATATCTGCCTGTGTCTGCAGCTGCTAACAAGCTCAGTTAGCGCATAGCAAAGTGTTTCCTAACACCTGCTACACTGACAAATGCAGCATTTGACCCAGACAAATAGTCTCTATTTTAACCCTTTGATGATGAAGCTGAAGGGAGTGGTGATTTAGAGTTCTTACTTTCCGGGACCTTGGGAGACTGGAGATGTTACTTCTAACCTCGTACTTGCCTTATTGACAGGAATTGGAAGATTACAAGGATGGAGAATAGAATCATGGATGCAGAAACCCTGAAGTTGTTTAAGAGGCAGTTAAAAAGTAACTTTGTTTTCTTTATTCTTTTATGGGATGTGGGCGTCGCTGGCAAGGTCAGCATTTGTTGCCTATCCCTAATTGCCCTTGAACTGAGTGGCTTGCTAGGCCATTTCAGAGGACAGTGAAGAGTCAACCACATTACTGTGGGTCTGGAGTCACATGTAGGCCAGACCAGGTAAGAGCGGCAGATTTCCTTCCTTCAAGGGGGCTAATGAGCCAGATGGGTTTTTACAACAATCAATCATGGTCACCATTACTGAGACTAGCTTTATATTCCAGATTTTTCATTAATTGAACTTAATTCTACCACCTACCATGGTGGGATTTGAACCTGTGCCCCCAAAGCAATAGGCTGGGTCTCAGTGATATTACCATTGCACCACCATTTGGCCCTGTCGGTCATTATTGGATGGATGAATCATCGTAGCCTAAATTCTCTCTCTCAACCTGTGGTAGCAATTACTCTGTGAACAAATACTCGTGTGATAACTTACATTTCTAACTACCTTCTCAAGGGCAACTTGAGATGGACAATAAATGCCAGTCTATTTTTCTCTCCGCAGATGCTGCCAGGCCTGTTGAGTTTTTCCAGCATTTTTGTTTTAATTTCAGGTTTCCAGCATCTGCAGTATTTTTGCTTCTCCTCACGGAAGGAGATTATCTGGGTCATCCCCACATTGCTGTTTGTGGGAACTTGCTGTGTGCAAATTAGTTGTGGCGTTTCCTGCGTTTCAACAATGACTACTCTTCAAAAGCACTTCACTGGCTGTGATATGCTTTGGGATGTCCTGAGGTTGTGAAATGCGCTATATAAATGCAAGTGCCTTCTTTCACCTTCTGATCGTGAATGAGAATGAGTTGGCACTGAAGGGGTTGCTTGGTAACAGGGGCACAAAGTTTCATTGAAGAATAACATTTTAAAAGTCAGTATATTAATATATCTCAAGGATATGATTTTAATTAAATATGTCCGATTGTAGATAAATTTTACAGCCAGTGTATAAATTAGTGATAATGCTATTTTATAGTAGTTGGTAAAGATAGCTACTATTATAATTATATTCCTGGAAGGTTTTAATTAGATTCCTATGGTACCATCTTGGTTAAATTTTGAAGAGGAAGTGTTGTTAATTGAACTGATGCAAAATCCTAAACGTGATATGGGCTAAATGGGATAATGTTAAAGGGGGTGCAGGAACAGAGAGATATGGAGTTTCCATATCTAAATCTCAGAAGGCGGCAATTTGGTAAAGCTATTTTAAAAATAATATGAGTGTTGGATTTACGACCATAGGAACAGGAAGAGACCATTTAGCATCTCTTCTGCATTCAATGAGGTGATGACTAATCTGTGCCTTAACTCCATATACCCACCTTTCTTCTGCATCCCTCAATACCTTTGGGTAATAAAAATCTATCAATCTCAGAATTAAGATGAACAATTGACCTAATATCATTTACCTTCTGTGTAAGAGAGTTCCAAACCTCTACCACCCTTTGAGCGTTTCCAAATGTCATTCAAGAAAAGCCTGGCTCTAATTTTTAGACTCTGCCTCCTAGCTCCTAGACTCCCCAACCAGCGGAGATAGTTTCTATAGTTTTATAGTGTCATTCATAACCATAGGTTGTACCGGGGTGTTTTACAGGCAATATTTTACTTTTGAAGTGGAGTCACTATTGTTATATTTTTGTTTGAGGAGTAATTTTTGAATGTAGGATAAATGAATGAACGCCGGGTCTGAGGGGCTAATTCCAGATCAAAGGGAGGCCCATGTTATGTTAGTGAAGCCACGGTTTGAAGTGCTAAAAATTAAACAATGGGAACCTCATTAACTATCCCTCGAGGAGATGGTTTGTCTGTGAGGGCTTGGGAGAGGGTTCAAATTATTCATGTAATTTCCCCAGATCAGAGGAGGATCTGAAGGCAACTAGGAAACAAAGGAAGGTTATAAAGTACCCCTATACTTTTCAGGTCAAAGGAAGTGTTCAAAGTTAAAGATAATTGACTTGCATTTCTATCTGAAAACAGACCATGGTGTTTCACTTTGCTATGGTGATAGACTAAGAGGGGCGGTTTCCTTTGTTTTTGTTTATCTTAGTGGTTTCTAACAGAGAGTGGGCAGTCTGTGTCCAGAGCAGCTTAAAATAGGAAGAGAGAGCTGGGACAATGAGCAGAGATGCCCTCCGGAACCAGGGGTGTTTCTGATTTGGAGTTACGGTACAAGAATGCAAGTGGGACCCATGCTCGGGCTGGGAAGTCTAAATTCGTAAGGTTTAGAAGTAGGGATAGAGGATTCACCTAGCTGGATGCTCAAGGGAGAATCCTCAGGAAGCCACTCACCTCTGAAGAAAGTACTGAAACTAAGGAGAATTGGGGTGAATTTCTGGGAGCTGTGACACACAGCTTGGTTTGGTTCCAGGAATGACCACACATGCAAAAGGATTCTAGGTTGAAATTAAAAGTAGAACAGGGAGTGTTCTGTTCGCAACATTAATTTAAAGTATAAGTGCTTTTGAGATATAGTGTTAAGCCAGTACTGTTAGTTTTGTTTTGACATTTGTCACACTAAAAGTTTTGTTTAAAACTTGGAATCTGGTTGCGTGATCTTTTTGGTTAATAACTCGAATTTCTTCTTGAAAGTTGCTGGTCTCTACTGAGATTGCAAAATTATTGAATTGTTACATTATGATCACAAGACAGAGAAGTGATGGAGGGATTGTGGAGAACAACAAGGTGATGGGATGTGAAGAGGGAGAGAGGGAGAGAGAGAGAGAGAGAGAGAGATGCAGTTCAGAGACCTGGGGGATGAACAGCTGTGTGTAATGACATCCCAATTCCTTGAAGAATAGACATGGACATTTAAAATCTCACAACACTTTGCACCCTAACAATATTAAGCAGTAACTGAGGAATCTAGACTGGAGGCGGATGTTTGAGGGCAGATAAACAACTGACATGTGGGGGGCTTTCAAACGTCGGTTGATAAGAATTCAGGACCTGCTAGGATGAAGGATAAGTATGGCAAGTTTCAGGAACCTTGGATAACGAAGGTTATTGTGAGATTAGTCAAAAAGAAAAGGGAAGCATTCGTAAGGGCTAGAAGGCTGGGAACAGATGAATCCCGTGGAGAATATAAAGAAAGTAGGAAGAAACTGAAGCAAGGAGTCAGGAGGGCTAAAAGGGGCCATGAAAAGTCACTGGCAACCAGGATTAAGGAAAATCCCAAGGCCTTTTATACATATGTAAAAAGCAAGAGGGTAGCCAGGGAAAGGGTAGGCCCACTCAGGGACAGAGGTGGGAATCTGTGTGTGTGGAGCCAGAAGAAATGGAGAGATACTAAATGAGAACTTCTCATCAGTATTCACCAAAGAGAAGGACTTAGCAGTTGATTTGTCTAGGGAAGAGTGTGGAGATAGCCTGGATCATGTTGAGGTCAAAAAAGAGGAGGTGTTAGACGTCATGAAGAATATTAAGGTAGATAAGTCCCCAGGGCCAGATGGGATCTACCCCAGGGCACTGAGTGAGGCAAGGGAGGAGATTGCTGGGGCCTTGACAGAAATCTTTGTATCCTCACTGGCTACAGGTGAGGTCCCAGAGGACTGGAGAATGGCCAATGTTGTTCCATTGTTTAAGAAGGGTAGCAGGGATAATCCAGGAAATTACAGGCTGGTGAGCCTTACGTCAGTGGTAGGGAAATTATTGGAGAAGATTCTTCGTGACAGGATTTACTACCATTTGGAAGCAAATGGATGTATTAGTGAGAGGCAGCATAGTTTTGTGAAGGGGAGGTCGTGTCTCACTAACTTGATCGAGTTTTTCAAGGCAGTGACAAAGATGATCGATGATGGAAGGGCAGTGGATGTTATATACATGGATTTCAGTAAGGCCTTTGACAAGGTTCCTCATGGCAGACTGGTACAAAAGTTAAAGTCGCACGGGATCAGAGGAGAGCTGGCAAGATGGGTACAGAATTGGCTTGGTCATAGAAGACAGAGGGTAGCAGTGGAAGGGTGCTTTTCTAAATGGAGAGCTGTGACTAGTGGAGTTCTCTAGGGATCAGTGCTGGGACCTTTGCTGTTTGTAGTATACATAAATGATTTGGAGGAAAATGTAACTGGGCTAATTAGTAAGTTTGCAGATGGCACTAAGGTTGGAGGAGTTGCAGATAGTGAAGAGGATTGTCAAAGGATACAATGGGATATAGATCAGTTGGAGACTTGGGCGGAGAAATGGCAGATGGAGTTTAATCTGGACAAATGCGAGGTAATGCATTTTGGAAGGTCTAATACAGGCAGGAATTATACAGTAAATGGCAGAACCCTTAAATGCATCGACTGGCAGAGGGATCTAGGTGTACAGGTCCACAGGTCACTGTAAGTGGCAACGCAGGTGGATAAGGTAGTCAGGAAGGCATATGGCATGCTTGCCTTCATCTGCAGGGGTATTGAGTATAAAAGCTGGGAAGTCATGCTGCAGCTGTATAGAACTTTGGTTAGGCCACACTTGGAATATTGTGTGCAATTCTGGTCGCCACATTACCAGAAGGATATGGAGGCGTTGGAAAGGGTGCAGAGGAGGTTTACCAGGATGCTGCCTGGTCTGGAGGTTATTAGCTATGAGGAGAGGTTGGAGAAACTCGGATTGTTCTCACTAGAGCGACGGAGATTGAGGGGCGACTTGATAGAAGTTTACAAAATTATGAGTGGCATGGACAGAGTAGATAGTCAGAAGCTTTATCCCAGGGTGGAAGAGTCAATTACTAGGGGATATAGATTTAAGGTGAGAGGAGAAAACTATAGAGGAGATGTGCAGGGTAAGTTTTTTATGCAGAGGGTAGTGAGTGTCTGGAATTTGCTGCCAGAGGAGGTGGTGGAAGCAGGTACGATAGTGGTGTTTAAGAGGCAGCTTGACAAATACGTGAATAGGATGGGAATAGAGGGATACGGACCTCGGAAGTGCAAAATGTTTTAGCTTGACAGGCAATATGATTGGCGCAGGCTTGGAGGGCCGAAGGGCCTGTTCCTGTGCTGTACTTTGTTCTTTGTTCTTTGTTCTGAGCAATTTTTCTCTTGGAGAGAGAAAGAAGGTTTTCTACTTTACAACAGTGATTACACTTCAAAAACACTTCATCGGCTGTAGAATACTTTGGGATGTCCTCGGGCTGTTTCCTTGGGATTTTTTTTAAGTGACAATTTGAGTTACAGGAAATTATTTTATTCCATTTGACTTGCCAGCAGCCCATAGTCTTCAGTGCTTTTCCTGTTTCATCGGCACTTAGAAATGTATTTGAAGGGACAAGAACATTTTTAAAATTCTTTCTCGGGATGTGAGCTTCTAGCCAGCATTTTATTGCCCTTGAGAAGGTGGTGGTGAGCTGCCTTCTTGAACCGCTGCAGTCCATGTGGTGTAGGTGCACCCACAGTGCTGTTAGGGAGGGAGATCTGGGATTTTGATCCAGTGACAGTGAAGGAACAGCAACATATTTCCAAGTCAGGATGGAGAGGAACTTCCAGGCGGTGGTGTTCCCATGCATCTGCTGCCCTTGGCCTTCTAGATGGTAGTGGTCGTGGGTTTGGAAGGGGCTGTCAAAGCAGCCTTGGCGAGTTCCTGCAGTGCATCTTGTAGATGGTGCACACACTGCTGCTACTGTGCGTCAGTGGATTGGGTGCCAATCAAGCAGGCTGCTTTGTCCTGGATGGTGTTGATCTTCCTGAGTGATGTTGGAGCTGTACTCATCCAGGCAAGTGGAGAGTATCCCATCACATTCCTGACTTGTGCCTTGTAGATGGTG
The DNA here is from genome assembly GCF_964194155.1 of Cetorhinus maximus. Classification (NCBI taxonomy): domain Eukaryota; kingdom Metazoa; phylum Chordata; class Chondrichthyes; order Lamniformes; family Cetorhinidae; genus Cetorhinus; species Cetorhinus maximus. The sequence continues at coordinate 109,605,765 of NC_135892.1, forward strand.
GACAGGCTTTGGGGAGTCAGGAAGCGAGTTACTTGTCACAGGATTCCCAGCCTCTGACCTGCTCTTGTAGCCACAGTATTTATATGGCTGGTCCAGTTCAGTTTCTGGTCAATGGTAACTTCCAGGACATTGATAGCTGGGGGAATACAGTGATGGTAATGCCATTGAATGTCAAGGGCAGATGGTTAAGCTCTCATTGGAGATGGTCATTGCCTGGCACTTGTGTGGTGCAAATGTTACTTGCCACATATCAGTTCAAGTCTGAATGTTGCCCAGGTCTTGCTGCTTAAGGACATGGACTGCTTCAGTGTCAGAGGAGTTGCGAATGGTGCTGAACATTGTGCAATCATCAGTAAACATCCCCACTTCTGACCTTATCATGGAGGGAAGGTCATTGAAAAAGCAGCTGAAGATGGTTGGGTCGAGGACACCATCCTGAAGAACTCCTGCATTGATGTCCTGGGACTGAGATGATTGACCTCCAACAACCACAACCATTTTCCTTTGTGCTAGGTAAGACTCCAACCAGTGGAGAGCTTTCCCCCTGATTCCCATTGATTCCAGTTTTGCTCGGGCTCCTTGATGCCACACTCGGTCAAATGCTGCCTTGATGTTAAGGGCAGTCACTCTCACCTCATTCCTTGAGTTCAGCTCTTTTGGCCATGTTTTGATAAAGGTTGTGATGAGGTCAGGAGCCGAGTGGCCCTGGTGGATCCAAAACTGAGCATCACTGAGTAGGTTATTCCTGAGTAAGTGCTGCTTGATAGCACTGTCATCCCTTTCCGTCACTTTGCTGTTGATGAGCGTAGATTGATGGGACACTAATTGGCTGGGTTGGATTTGTCCTGCTTTTTCCAGGCAGGATATATCTGGGCAGTTTTCCAGATTGCCAGTGTTATCGCTGTACTGGAACAGTTTGGCTGAGGGCGTAGTTCTAGAGCATAGGTTTCCAGTACTATTGCTAGAATGTTGTCAGGACCCATAACGTTTGCCTTCAGCTGTTTCTTGAATTCACGTGGAGTGAATTGAATTGGCTGAAGACTGGCATCTGTGATGCAGGGGGCCATAGGGAAGGTTGAGATGGATCGAGATGGTTGAGATGGATCGAGATGGTCGAGACTCTGCACTTAGGAGGTGGAGTGGTGGTAAGTGGTAATCAATAGGTTGTTTCCTTGTCCATGTTTCTTTTGATGCCATGAGACTTCAAGGGGTCCAGAGTCGATGCTGAGAACTGCCTCCTGACTGGCTACCACTGTGCCACTACCTCTGGTGGGTCTGTCCTGTTGGTGGGACAGGACATACCCAGCGATGGTGATGGTGGTGTATGGGACATTGTCATACTCATGGAATGATACCTTACAGACAATGCCAACTGTTGCTTGACTATTCTGTGAGACAGCTCTCCCAATTTTGGCACCAGCCCCCAGATGTTAGTAAGGAGGACTTTGCAGGGTCGACAAGGCTGAGTTTGCCGTTGTTGTTTCTGGTGCCTCAGTCGATGTTGGGTGATCAGTCTGGTTTCATTTCTTTTTGTGGGCTTTGTAGCGGTTTGATACAACTGAGTAGTTTGCTCGGCCATTTCAGAGGGCATTTAAGAGTCAACCACATTGCAGTGGGTCACATGTAGGCCAGACCAGGTAAGGACAGTAGGTTTCCCTCCCTAAAGAACACTGGTGAACCAGATGGGTTTTTACAACAACCAACAATGATTTCATGGTCACTATAGCCAAGACTAGCTTTTTAGTTCCAGATTTATTAACTGAATTAAAATTCCACCAGTTGCTGTGATGGTGGTGGGGCTCAAATCCATGTCCCCAGAGCATTAGTCTGGGCCTTTGGATTACTAGCCCAGTGATATTACCCCTACACCACTGCCTCCTCCTAATTGTGCAGATCTGGCGAATCCAGGTTTTTTTTAATGTATATTTTATCTGCTCCATCCACCCCAGTGATCGATAATCCAGAATATGTGAACAGTGATTGAATCCTGTTACACTTAACTGTCGAAAGATGATCAAGCTTGAGGAACAGCAACTTATCATTCGACTCGACTCCAGCCTTCTGAGCTCAACATCAGCTTCAGATCAAAACCTCTGCCTTCATCTTGTTCAATGTGTTTTAGCTTCTTTTTTTTTGGTTGTTTCTGGGCTGGTCTTAGCTGGTTTATTTCTTTACCCCTTCATGTTGCATTCAGATTGTTTTTATGTAGCCATTTGCACCTCATCTGGCCACAACCTTTTGTTTTTTCACTATACTCATAACCACTCTATTTGCAGTATTTTGCTTTCACTCTATTTGTCTGTTGCATCATGAAATCTTTTGTTCTTTAATCTCTCCTGCCCTCCACCCTATCACAGAGCTTCCCTTTTGTTGCTCTTGCCCCCTCCCCACTTCTACTGACCTAAAAACTCTTACATTTCTATCTTTCTTCAGTTCTGATGAAAGGTCACTTGACCCGAGAGGTTGACTCCGTTTATCTCCACAGGTGTTGCCAGATCTGCTGAGTATTTCCAGCATTTTGTTTTTAGAACCATAGAACCATAGAACACTACAGCACAGAAAACAGGCCATTCGGCCCTTCTAGTCTGTGCCGAAATATTATTCCGCTAGTCCCATTGACCTGCACCTAGTCCATAACCCTCCAGACCTCTCCCATCCATGTATCTATCTAATTTATTCTTAAAACTTAAGAGTGAGCCCGCATTTACCACGTCAGATGGTAGCTCGTTCCACACTCTCACCACTCTCTGAGTGAAGAAGTTCCCCCTAATGTTCCCCCTAAACCTTTCCCCTTTCACCCTGAAGCCATGTCCTCTCGTGTTTATTTCTCCTATTTTATTTTATTTAGAACTTCCCAGCTAGTAGCTAAATGGATGATACTACAAGATCTCACATTTTAAGACATTTATTGTAACAAACAGTCTAAAAGCACTTCTGGCTAAACACCTCTTTTGTAGGCAACTTTTACTTTAAACTGCAGAAGAAATCTTTTGACACAACAAAAAAGATCGCCATCAGGTGCACGTTATATTGTCTTTTAAGTAGGCATTCAATTCTCTCGGAAATCAGTCCAACATGATTGTCAGTTCCCGATGGTTTACTTCTGATCTTTGCCTTCCACAGCCTGGAAACTTTTTAACTTCAGAACTGTCTGTCATGGTGCAAGATTTTCTGGAGACTTCTCCCTCTAGCGAAAGCCAGGTAAATCTTCGAGCAGTAAACTAAACTGACCATACTCCACACTGTACAGTTCACTAAAGGCAGGAATTTACATCCAGCGGGTGGGTGCGTGTCTGACCCGATCAGGCGCAGAATTACACGTCATGATGTTGGGCAAGCGTCCCGATGTCATCACTCACTCTCGTGATATTTCGGTCGGCAGGCACACGCGAGAATCGGCAGCGCGCCCGCTGACAATTAAGAGGCCTATTAAGGCTCTTGATCAATTAAGTTATATCTATTTTTTGCTGCCTGTTCCACCGTATGGTTGGCGGGTGGGCAAATTGGCCGGAGGCCTTTGCATTTTTATCAAAGGCGGGAGAATGGGGTTGAGAAACTTATCAGCCATGATTGAATGGCGGAGCAGACTCGATGGGCCGATTGGCCTAATTTCTGCTCCTATGTCTTATGGTCTAAACCTCATCCACGGGCGGGATGAGGTTTCCATGCAGTAATTTAAAAAAAAATAAACATTTTTACACGTCATTTTTAACATGTCCCTGTTCGTGTGACTGAGTCTCATGTGGGGGCATGTTTCTCTCATTTTCATCATGTTTATTTCTGAATCCACAATCCTCCGGCTCCCTGAGGCAGCTCTGTGCCCTGAGGGAGCTTTCTGTGCGCGCTCCCCTCCCCCACAAGTGCGCAGGCTTCAGCGCTCGCTCTCCTCCCGCCCCCCCCCACCCCGGCAACGCTGAGCTCCTATCGCGGTCGGGAGGGGCCAATCGTGGGTGGTGGATCGTTGCCTGGCCGCTCCCGGGCCTGCCCTCCGCACTCGCCCGACGACTGCGAAATCCTGCCCGACAAACGTACCACGTACCCCACTGAGCAGTGCACGAAACCGGCGCCGTTTGCTTCTATAGTGGATTTGGAACTTGAGCTTAACAGAAGAGGCAAGGACACAATAGGGCTACAATACTCCAACCAACTTGTCAATTCTCCAGCCTGGAGTGCGTTTCAATGCGCCTCCCTGCTGAGAGCAGGGGATCAGTAAATTCGTCCAAAAGTTTAATTAGGGTCCACCATCTGCTGTTTCCACGTTCACAATCTGAGGCAGGAACAGCAGCCGTTGCTAATTTTAGTGAACGTGTAGGCGACGCTAATCATTTACTATGGAGTTCGGCTGGATATCCAGGCACCAGTGGTTTGTTGCCAACAGGCTGTGGAATATTAATCACCTTCAGCACAGTCGTGGTGTCTCTCAGTCTATATCTGCTGCTGAATTAACCCGCTGGCAGGAAAGATATGTTGACCCAGGAGGGGGCTGCAGTGCCGATTAACCAGAATGATACCGGGGCTAAAAAGGATTAAGTTATGAGGACATGTTGCATAAACTTGGCATTTTCTCCCTTGAGTGTCGAAGATTGATAGGGGCGCTAACCGACGCGTTTAAAACCATGGAAGGGTTTATTCGGGTAGAGAAACTATTTCCTCTGGTGGGAGAGCGAGAACTGAGAGGCAGAACCTTAAAATTGGAGCTGGTCCATCCAGGGGTGATGTCAGGAAGAAATTCTTCACATGGAGGGCAGTGGAAATCTGGAACTGTTCCTGAGAACAGCTGGGGAGGCTCGATGTCCAATAGAAAATGTCAAAACTCAGCTTGGTAGATTTTTTGTTAGGGAACGATACGGAATCAAGGCCAAGGGTTGGCCTAATTAAGGGGCAGTATCATCCCAGATTTGCAGTGTTCATGTCAGTCAAATATGAAGCCTTTGGTTCCTGCACAGGATGAAGGCAGGTGTCTCAGTCCAGGGGCACTTTCCTGTGCAATGTGTAACCTCCAGATCAAAGTGATGGTCCAGCCTCACACTCACTGGACACATTAGTGTTGCCTGCACCTCGATGGTGCTGGTCATTGCTGCCGGAATGTAGTGTCACAGAGTTCCATCATTCTCTCTGTGTGCTCTCAGCGCCTTTGAGATAGGGCTGGCCCCATCTCTTCAGTATCTGTGACCGGTGACGCTGTGCTTCTGAAGGGGTCAGGTTCTGCGAGCTGACAAAGGATCAGCTGCATTTAAAGTTTCACAGCTCCGGTTCCATGATATGACCCTGATCACAGAGCGTAGGCGAGCTGCCCTCAGCTAGACAGGAGTCAGACATTCACAGAGGCAATGTAAAGATCAATGGAGTGTCCTCGCTGCATCTCGTCATCATCCTCCTGGAATCTAGTGACTATTAGGGCCTCTGCTGCGTCTCCATGACATGAGCCTGAGCACTGAGGGTATGTGCGCTGCCATCAGCCACACTGGAGTCAAACGTTCACAGATGTAAGATGAGGATGTCAGGACTGTCCTCACTGCATTTCAACATCACTCTCCACGAGTCTTGCGACTATGAGGGCCTCCCAGGTTCGCCTGCTTCACTTGGCCAGTGCGATGGCCTCAATGTCAGTATCCTCACCTTCACAGACCTCATCATCGTCTTCCCCTTCAATAGCCTCATCGGAGGAGACATGCTGCTCTTCCACCTCTTCCTCAGCCAGGTCCTCCCCCACAGCAACGCCAGGTTGTGGAGCAGGCAGCAAGCAGCGATGCGTGACACCCTCTGGGGACTGTATTGCAGTGCATTAGTGGCCCTGTCAAGGCACTGGAACCTCATTTTGAAAATGCCTATTGTTTGCTCCACTAACGTCCGGGTTGTGGCATGAGCCTCATTATACCGTCGCTCTGCTGGTGTCTGAGGCCACCGCACAGGCTCATCAGCCATGTCCTCTGCGGGTAGCCCTTGTCCCTGAGGAGCCAACCCTACAGCCTCTGTGGACCGTGGGAGATGTCAGGGATCTGAGACCTGCTAAGGATGTAGGTGTCATGGACGCTCCCTGGGAGTCATGCGCAAACCTGTAGGATGCGTTTGTGGTGGTCACACACCAGCTGAACATTCAGCGAGTGGAAGCCCTTGCGATTGACGTAGTTGACTGCTTGTTGCCATGGAGATCTGAGCACCACATGAGTACAGTCGATGGCTGCCTGCACCTGTGGGAAACCTGAGATCTGCACAAATCCCGGCGCTCTTGCTTCCTGGTTTTCCTGGTCCCGGGCGAAATGCACAAAGTTCTGTGCCTTTGTGAAGATGACGTCCGAGACCTTCTGGATACAGTTGTGGATGGAGGCTTGTGAGGTCCCACACAGGTCACCTGTGGAGCCCTGGAATGAACTACTGACGTAAAAATGGAGCGCCGTGGTCACTTTCACGGCCACTGGCAGTGCCCTCCATGTCCCCATGGCGTCAAATCCTGCAGCAGGCGGCATATGTGACCAACCAGTTCCCTAGACATATGCAGTCTTGGGCGACACTGGTTCTCAGACATCTTCAGGAATGACAAGCGCCACCTATAGACCCTGGGTCTAGCGAGGTGCCTACAAGCACCGGCTCTCAGAGGATCTTCAGCTGCGAGTGCATCAAGGCCCTGCCACCCCTTCATCTTGAAGGAGATGCTCCTCCCTTTGCTCAGCCAGGCACCTCTGCCGCTTTCTTCTTCTTCTCTGCTCCCTGTAAACCGTGAGGGAAACCGTTAAATCACCAGGCTCTGGATATTCTTCTCCTGCAGGATCAATGCCGGAGAAATGCACGAGTTAGCATATGTGTCCTAAGAACCTCTCTTGGTTAAGCCTGAAGGCCCCTTCATGCATGCAGGAGAGTGCTGGCCACCACTCGATGGACAGTGTAGAGTGCGCCTCATGGATGTCCGAAACCCCACCCACCTCCGTCCCACTCCACTTGACCGATTGGCAGCAGCTTTGCCCATTGGACTGCATGCTGTGCTCTCAGCTCAGGCACATTCTCCTAACCTGCACTGCAAGGCTGCGCTGTTAGCTTGAACCAGGATGGATACTGGTCCAAACCTGAATAAGGACATTGCAAGGGGCTGTGAGCGTCTCCCCCAGTGACTGCGCCATGGCCGCCTTTCACAAGGGGGTCCTACAACTTGCCCAGTTGGCCAATTGCTCAGCTGCCCCCCTGAAGCACACATTAATTTGCAGTCTGTGCCCAAGGGGTGAAAAACTCTGGAGCATTTGGTGCACATTCATGCTTTTGCATTGCTTGAGTGGGCAGAAATGCTTCAGAGGCCGGACTCCAATCACCTCAACGGAGCTGCTGCTGAACAGTCTCAGCTGTGGAGGAATGCTCACCTTTGACAAGCTTTCCCAAGTGCGTGGCTGCACCCCTCACATCCCCTCCCCACCCCCCCGCCCCCACCTGCCCGACATGTCCTTCAAGCTGTGCCACCTCGCCTCCCCCCGCCGGAGCTCTTGTCCCGGCATCGCATTGAAAGCCAGCCGGGGAGAAACGGACACGGCTGTGCTTCCTGGGAATGCGCAGCGCCTCTTCCCTGACATCCTACGGGCAATGCTCGTGGGCACTGCGCCAGGTCGCATGCCCTCGCCTCCGAGTTCCCCTCTCCGTTCAGCTCACCAGGTGCACGCCTTTTAAAGGCAGTCGTGAATCACGCCGTTCTGAAGTCGCGCCGATGTGGGGAGCAGATTTGACGTGCGGGGCTGATTCAGGCATGACGGCACAATAGTGAGATGCTAAAGTGTTGAAATCAGCTTCCCGACAATGCAGCGGTGGGGAGCGCGGCCCCGCCACTGACGGGCGACGTGGATGATCGCAAACTGGTTTCACAACAGCGTAAAACCTATTCTCAGCCTTCTCACCATACTGTGAATCACGCCCCCCACCCCCTCGCCTGCCATGACACCCGATGCCAAAAGGGGGCCGTAAAACTCCGGCCAAGGTGCTTGAAAGGGTTGAAGAATTCAAGAGAGGAGCTATTTCCTCTTGTGGGCAGCAGTCCGGAACAAGGGGATGTGACACTGAAATGAAACCGGGAGTTTAGGCTGTAGTGGCAACTGCGAACCTTATCGATGTGACAGTCTACAAGTTGCGCTACATTGGTGTGACTATTTCGATAATCTGTTGCATCCACGTGGACACAAAATGTATTTTAGCAAACAGGTTGGCATATTGACTGCTGATAAGAAAGCTACAGTCAGCTCAACAGGAATTGCTGCTTTCACTGCCCTCTTCTCCTACATTCTTCCTATCATTAGCCTGGCACTGATGGATGTTGGAGGCTGTGTAAAACCTGCTTGTTCTTGGCACCCAGCTGCCACCATCAGTGGGTTGGGAGATTGGGCTGCCAAGTGACAGATGTCATTTAATGGAGATAAATATAATTTGACAAGACTGGGGAACACAGCACCAAACACAGGAGAAAGTTCTGGACCTAGTTATGAAACGTTATCTGACTCCTCCAGCACAATCAGAGCCAATAGTACAGAGAGCTAACATGAACTATGGGGCAAGTACTGGCACTTAACAAGTATGGACTGGGCGCTGGATAGCCACCAAAGAAAGATTTGCATTTATATAGTGCCTTTTACATCCTCAGGACTTCCCAAAGCACTTTATAGTCAATGAAGTACTTTTGAAGTGTTGTCACTGCTGTAATATAGGAAACATGGCAGCCAATTTGCACACAGAAAGCTCTCACAATGTGATGATGACCAAATGATTTGTTTTAGTGATGTTGGTTGAGAGATAAATGTTGACCCAGGGAGAATTCTCCTGTATCTTCGGCAGTGCAGCACTCCCTCTGAATTCTACTGGAGCGTCAACCTGGATTAGGTACTTGAACCTTACGGAGGAGAACTTGAGCCCACAGCCTTTGTGATTCAGAAGCGAAAGTGCGACCCATTGAGCCCCAGCCGGCACCTTAATAAGGTTCAGTGCCACTAGGCACCTATTACACAACAGGTCTGCTGTTAGAGAGATCCTCAGGTGCCTGTTGACCTGCTTAAAAAGGTACACGCAGTTGCACTGGTGCCTGATGCACTACAGTACAATGGATGCCACAGGACATACTGTGTGTCTTGAGACTTAGCCTGCATTATCAGGATTGAGATACATTGAGTGGTGAGGAAGGGAGGCTGTGTGCCTGAATGAAGATACTTGTCTAAGATAAAAGCAAAAAACTGCGGATGCTGGAAATCCAAAGCAAAAACAAAAATAAAAATACCTGGAAAAACTCAGCAGGTCTGACAGCATCTGTGGAGAGGAACATAGTTAACGTTTTGAGTCCGTATGACTCTTCAACAGAACTAAGGAAAAATAAAAGAGAGGTGAAATCTAAGCTGGTTTAAGGGGGGGGTGGTGGGACAAATAGAGCTGGATAGAGGGCCAGCGATAGGTGGAGATTGCCAAAAGATGTCACAGACAAAAAGACAAAGAGGTGTTGAAGGTGGTGATATTATCTAAAGGAATGTGCTAATTAAGGGTAGAAAGCAGGACGAGCAAGGTACAGTTGCCCTAGTGGGGGTGGGGTGGGGGGAAGGGATTGAAATAGGCTAAAAGGTAGAGATAAAACAATGGATGGAAATACATTTAAAAATAATGGAAATAGGTGGGAAAAGAAAAATCTATATAAATTATTGGAAAAAAGGGGGATCGGAAAGGGGGTGGGGATGGAGGAGAGAGTTCATGATCTAAAATTGTTGAACTCATTGTTAAGTCTGGAAGGCTGTAAAGTGCCTAGTCGGAAGATGAGGTGCTGTTCCTCCAGTTTGCGTTGAGCTTCACTGGAACAATGCAGCAAGCCAAGGACGGTCATGTGGGCATGAGAGCAGGGTCGAGTGTTGAAATGGCAAGCGACAGGGAGGTCTGGGTCATGCTTGCGGACAGACCGAAGGTTCCACAAAGCAGTCACCCAGTCTACGTTTGGTCTCTCCAATTAGAGGAAACCGCATTGGGAGCAGCGAATGCAGTAGACTAAATTAAGGGAAGTGCAAGTGAAATGCTGCTTCACTTGAAAGGAGTGTTTGGGCCCTTGGACGGTGAAGAGAGGGGAAGTAAAGGGGCAGGTGTTCACCTCCCACGGTACCTTCCCATGCAACCGCAGAAGGTGCAACACCTGCCCCTTTACTTCCACCCTCCTCACCGTCCAAGGGCCCAAACACTCCTTTCAAGTAAAGCAGCATTTCACTTGCACTTCCCTCAATTTAGTCCACTGCATTCGCTGCTCCCAATGCAGTTTCCTCTACATTGCAGAGACCAAACTCAGACTGGGTGACCGCTTTGCAGAACACCTTCGGTCTGTCCGCAAGCATGACCCAGGCCTCCCTGTCGCTTGCCATTTCAACACTCCACCCTGCTCTCATGCCCACATGTCCGTCCTTGGCTTGCTGCAATGTTCCAGTGAAGCTCAACACAAACTGGAGGAACAGTACCTCATCTTCCGACTAGGCACTTTACAGCCTTCCGGACTGAATATTGAGTTCAACAATTTTAGATCATGAACTCTCTCCTCCATCCCCACCCCCTTTCCGATCCCCCTTTTTTCCAATAATTTATATAGATTTTTCTTTTCCCACCTATTTCCATTATTTTTAAATGTATTTCCATCCATTGTTTTAGCTCTACCTTTTAGCCTATTTCGATCCCTTCCCCCCACCCCACCCCCACTAGGGCTATCTGTACCTTGCTTGTCCTGCTTTCTACCCTTAATGTCACCATTAGCACATTCCTTAGATAATATCACCACCGTCAACACCTTTATGTCCTTTTGTCTATGACATCTTTTGGCTATCTCCACCTATCATTGGCCCTCTATCCAGCTCTACCTGTCCCACCCCCCTTAAACCAGCTTATATTTCACCTCTCTTCTATTTTTCCTTAGTTCTGTTGAAGAGTCATACGAACTCGAAACGTTAACTGTATTCCTCTCCGCAGATGCTGTCAGACCTGCTGAGTTTTTCCAAGTATTTTTATATTTGTTTTTGTTGAAGATACTTGTCACCTGATTCCGATTCAAGCTTTTAACAGCCAAGGGAGCTTCAATCTCAAGGGCTAAAAGTCCTCTTTACAAAAGAATGCTTAGACAAATTTTGAGATGAAAGGAATGGGCTTGGGTTGGGAGAGAAAGAGAGACAAGAGGCACTCGTGTGCTAATTTAACTTCTAGACACGTTTAACCCTCTTCAACTTCCAATTATTTAGTCTCTGGACCAAAATAAACCTCCCTGGGAAGAAGCTATTAAAGAGTGTCAACTTCACACTCTCAAAAAACGTGTGCAAAATAACACTTCTTTGCCTGATAACATCTGGCTGCCTATAATTGAAGTTACCTATGAAAGGGCTCAAAGGACTTTGATCATTTGCAAAAATAAAACTGCAGATGCTAGAAACCCAAAATGGAATCAGAAAATGTTGGAAAGGCTCAGAATCAGTCAACAGGCAAGTTCATATTCCAGCTGCCAACCATTAACTAGCAGAACTAATGGATTACTGATTTGGAGCCTTAATCTCTGCAAGCTTTTTATTTAACCTCCACTCTTTTTGTTACCTCTGATGGTGCAGCCTGCCTGAAATGGCAGGTTTGGGCCTTTTTACTGTCTTTTTTTTAATCCATTGTTAAACCCCGGTAATATTTGCTTTCAACATTTAGGATGTGAGTTGTAGCAGTTGTGGATCCACTATGGGAACTCTGAGCCGTTATTCCTGCCAAGAAACTGTTCAAAAAGATTACACTGGTCTCTTTGTCCTCGTATTTCAAACGCGTATTACCACTAGTAACCCAGTCCCAGTCCTGTGCCAATCTTGCTGCGCTGCGGTGGAGCTGAGGTAGAGGGTTGGACATGGTCCTATTGAATGGCGGAGCAGTCTCAAGGGGCCAAATGGCGCACTCCTGATCTTATATTGATCCGAATCTCCTCGGAGCTGCTCCCACTCCGCCTTCCCCTAACTACACCGGAAACCCTATTTGCATGTGTAAGTAATGCTCCTGTCACACCTCTGCTGAATTGGGAGCAGCTCCAAGGAAACGCCTAGCGACGATAGAACTCAGGGCTTCTTCGGTTTCCCACGGAAGCCTAGGGACACAGCAAAACCTTTCATGAAAACAATAGCCCTTTATTTTTTTCAGATCGACAGAAAGAAAGAGCCCCCGTTTATACAAGGCCTTTCCCAACCTCAGAACATCCCAACCCATTTTGCAGGCAAAATGGTGAACATGAAGTCAGCTTCCCCTTATGGTTTCAAACAGAACATACAGAACGGACTGTTACTCTGAATAGGGTTCATCTGGAGGCAGAAAACTCACCCCTGTTCAACCTCAAAATGTCATCAATTGACAAACTAGATCCAAGAAACTCCCAATATTGAAAGCTATTTTCAATTTGATAGGAGAGGGGTAATGCCGGAAAATGCCTATTAGATTCCTCTCCACCCTGAAACTCAAATCACAGGTCAACCACAAATGAGGGAGGCCATTCAGCCCATCTTAACTCATCCATCCAGAAAGCCCCTCCACAAATTCAACGCAACAACCAACAGTGTCCTAAATGATTTCAAGGTTTTTGCCTCCAACGCTCTATCCAGGAATCTGTTCCATGTCTCCTGTGAAGGGGTTCCTGATATCAGTCCAACATTTGAAATTGCACCCCTCATCCCTGACTGTCACCATTTGAATTGAAGCCATGTTTCGGATTAATGTTATCTGTACCACCTTCAGTTTTTAGTTTCATTCACAGGACCTGAGCATTGTGACAAAAAACACAGCTTTTATTGTGTAGTCCCAGGTGCTGAAATAGTGCTTTCTTGATGAAACTGAGCGTCTTTTGCTAGGTCACTTCAGAGGGCAGCTAAGAGTCAACCAATGAATCACATATAGGCCCAGGCAAGGTAAGGACAGCAGGTTTCCTTCCCTAAAGGGAATTATTGATCCCGTTGGGTTTTTAACCACAAATTGATAGCATTAAAATCATTGGATAAAGGTACAAAAAAGTGAGTTTGTGTTTTGGTGTGATTATGTAAATGATATAATTCTAATTTTTTCTGAATTATCAGTGATGACCATGTACCATCAATCACATGGTTGGCAAGGACCAATCAGAGCTGAGAAGCACATTCCAGAAGTGACATCGAAAAGTAACAAGTAACATTCATGCCACACAAGTGCCAGGCAGTGATCATCTCCAACAAAAGAGAATCTAACCATCTCTCCTTGAAATTCAATGTCATTACCATTACTGAACCCTCCACTATCAACATCCTCGGGGTTACCATTGACCAGAAACTGAACTGGGCCAGACATATAAATACTGTGGCTACAAGAGCAGGTCAGAGGCTAGGAATTGTGCGACGAGTAACTCACTTCCTGACTCCCCAAAGCCTGTCCCCCATCTACAAGGCACAAGTCAGGAGTGTGCTGGAATACCCTTCACTTTCCTGGATGAGTGCAGCTCCCACAACACTCAAGAAGCTTGACACCATCCAGGACAAAGCAGCCCACTTGATTGGCACCACATCCACAAACATTCACTCCCTCCACCACTGAAGCACAGTGATCACAGTGGCATAATCTATAAAATGCACTGTAGCAACTCACCAAGGCTCCTTCCAAACCAATAACATCTACAACCTAGATTGGAAGGATAAGGACAGCAGATGCATGGGAATACCACCACCCACAGGTTCCCCTCCAAGACGCACACCATCTGACTTGGAAATATATCACCGTTCTTTCACTGTCACTGGATCAAAGTCCTGGAACTCCCTTCCTAACAGCACTGTGGGTGTACCTACACCACAAAGACTGCCACGGGTCAAGAAGGTGGCTCACCACCACCTTCTCAAGGGCAATTAGGGATGGGCAATAAATGCTGGCCCAGCCAGTGCACATCCTGTGAGCAAGTAAATTTTTTAAAAAGCCAGGTCTTTAATGTTCACTCAGATCATCAGCAGAGGTAGACAGGTTCAACAATGCAGCACTCCCTCAGTAACACACAGGGCTATCAGTTTCAATCTTGTGCTCAACTCCTGGAATGAAATGCAGGATAATTACAGATGAGGACCATTTGGCCTATCTTAAATCATCTATCCAGAGAGCTCCTAATGCCCCTCTTCCCTTAATAGCGTGCAATTGTTCAGTGCCTGATGCTAAGAGTGTTTATTGCCTCCACTACTGCAATCTCTAGTATTGATCCCGAGGTGAAAGTGCCTCAGGTTGAACACAAACTGATCAAACTGTATCAGGCATGGAATCGCACAGTATACACAGTTCAAAGCTGAAATAAAATTAATCTAAACACAGCCGGGAAGGCAAATGAAGTTGTGAAGTGAGTAATGAGGCAGATGTCAGCGCTGTAATAAGGAATGAGAAATAAACAGCTGGCTCTTGTGCTTAATAACAGGAAGTGATGATCATTTCATTTTCAGTAACAAGTCAAATATGAAGCATTGACAGCAGCAGGGAAGATTAAACCCCCTTTAGCATTAATTTCTCCTGATGCTTCCAACACTAATTTCTCCGGAAGAAACATGACTCTTCCATAGTCAGTTCTCACAATAGCTCATTAACAGCTGGATGATACCAGCAGTTCTCTGGTAACTTATTAAAGTGACTATTCCTCAATACTGAGTTTGGGCAGTAAGTCGTGACAGACCATACCTATCTGCAGGGTCCCTGTCTTTACACATACATTACCTCCCAGCACCTGCATTGACCAATTATACCCCTGAATCTCTACCAGTACCATCAGAGACTGGCACTGACCCACAGAGCCATTCCCTGCTCCTTCAATGACTGGCACCTGACCCACGGAGAGGGAACACTTACATCCAAAAAAGCACATTTACATCTCCCGCGCACTTGCGCTAAAGCAAGAACAAACTCTGTTGGCGGATTGAGAACTCGTGAAGGTTGCACAGTATAAACCTGGCACAGGAAGTTGGGATGGAGTGTACACATCCTCTCCCACTTTTCCAGTTCTTGCTCAAGCTCCTTGGGTCTGGTGAGTTGCTAAGCGATGACATTTATCTCTCGGTGATCTGCATTTGCACCCTGAGTCATAAAGTTGTAGGTTCAAGTCCTACTCCAGGAAACTTGAGCACATAACCTAGGCTAACACTCCAATGTCACCAGTCAAGCAGAGTGCTGCTCTGTCAGCCGTACTGACTTTTGGATGAGACATTAAACCAAGGCGCTATCTGCCCTTTTACATGAATGCAAAAGATTCCATCACATTATTTCGAGGGAAGGGCACTGTCCTGCTAATATTTATCCCTAAACCAACATGCTAAAAGACAGAGAATCTGATAAGTATTACCTTACTGTTTTGGTGATCTTGCTGTGCACAAATTGGCTCCCCTGTTTCCAATGTTAGAACAACGACAGCACATCAAAAATACACTTTATTAACTGCAAAGCACCTAGGGAAATCTTGAGGTGTGAAAGGTGCCATATAAATGCAAAGCTTTCATACATTTTCCTCACGGGTGGGATTTTCCGGTCCCGTCAGCAGTGAGCGTCATGGGGGGGGCGGAATGGGAAAATGTGGAGAACAACCAAAAGCCAGTTTCCCGCCGGCATAAAAAGAGTTTGCAAATTTCCGCTCCCGACTTCCATGGTGGGTCAGATAGCCCCTCAGGCCGGGCCGGGAACCGTATTCGCATCGATTGGAATGTCCTGAACGCTCATTAAAAAGGCAGCTCGCCAGAATCACACCCCTCCCCCCCACTCCAGATCAAATGGCCACACCAGCGGCAAATTAGGCCGATGTGCTTCACGGCCGGATATAAGTGACGTGCGCCTGGCGAGCACTGATTCACTCGTTACCTCCAGGTATGTTTGACTACCTTTCATAGCACTGCGCTCACAGCTACTCCGACTCCACGCCAAGGCTGCACGGGCAAGACCAGCACAAACTCAAAGGGGGGTGTCAGAGCCATGTGAGACCAGCAGGGAGGTGGGCTGGGGGGGGTTGGTGTGATGGTGGTGGGGGAAGGGGCTGGAGGGCAAAGGCTTGACTGAGGGGTGGGATGATTGGGGAAGAGAGCACAGAGACACCTGACTTGGGCGGTGGGGGGAAAATTAGTTGGGTCCAGAAAGCATAGACAGTCCTGTGCAATAGGGCCACGGGTAGTCAGGGCCAATCCTGTGGATCAGCACCACAGGGTTAGTCCTGTGGATCGGAGCCACAAATTAGAGGGCTGTGCCTGGCACGCCTGTCCTGGTCCCAGTCCAGGGAGGGAGGGGGCCTGTCAATCCTGTGTCAGTCATGCCCAGCATGGTGCACAGGGCATGGTCAGTCCCTCCCACATGTTGGTCCTGGAGTTTGTTAGCTTGATACTGGGATGCAGATGGCACTGTCATATCAGGGGAAGCGTAGGTGGGGAACAGGTAATGTAGGTGGGGGGCACTCGATGGTCTCATGGTGGGGGGCTCTCTGTGAGCCACAGTACAATGGGCCTCAAAATGGGGAGGGGGTCAGGTCTACACAGGGCATCGGGATATCAACATCAAATGGTTCAGGGGGTTGGACAGGGATATCAATAGCTATAGTGATGGGATCGAGGATTAGATGGGGAGGAAGGCGAGTGATTGGAGGGAGGGGAACCTGCACATGATGCTCCTCCAGATGGTAGGGGGGGATATTGATGGTCACAGTGCGGGTGCTTGAAGCTGCTCTGGTAGTAAAACCTCAGCACCACCATTTTCCGAGCTGATCCAATGACGCGGGACAAAAACAAGCTCTGAAAAACGTCACCGGGGAGGGCTCCCAGGGCTTGTGGGAGGAGCCGACTACTGCACTTGGGGGCCGATTGAAGGGGGGGCCCTACTAATTTCCGCCTTCCAAATGGAGAGGAAGGTACAGCTGAGACATGTTAGGAACAGTCGAATGCCAATGAAGGGAATGTGGCGCCTTAACTCATGTCGCACATTCTCGCGAGAGCATAAACCCGATTGGGGCTATTTTAGGATTCCATAGACCCTTTGACTCTCTCATGGGAAACCCAGAAGGAAATAACTGAATAGGTACCACAGGCTAAAGTAGCCCTAAGAACGCTAAACCTTGCAGTTAGCAGTTGAAGATTTTGAAGGCCCCTCCCCCACAATACCCTCATAACATGAGTGCAAGTTAGGGCAGCTGTGTAATCATGGGGGGACTTCCTTCTGCCATCATGGGGGTAAAGTATCTCCTGGCATTTCTTCACAGCGTTCAGAGGTGCCCCCCGACACATTGTCGATGAACTTGGGGCAGGAGGCTTCTTACCTGTCGGGGCCATCACTGCTCACGGCCAGTCCCGGGCTGCGGAGGGTGAATGATGTGCGCGGGTTAGGGTGTGAAGGTGACGACTGGAAAGAGGATCCGGTGAGGTCACAGGGGGACGGACGAATCCCAGCCCAGCGCACCAAGAGATACGGCATGCTTGATGTTGGTGCATATGTAATGAGCTGAGAATCAGATGATCTGGTATGGAAACCCGCTGCGCTGGCTGGCAGCAACTGCGCCGCTTTTCATGCCCACCACCGCACTCAATCTCCGGGGCAGAAAATTTCACCCTATGTCTTTTTCCCCTTAGCGGCCCATCTCCCGGAAGCCTTCACCAATCGGTGGGGGTAGGGTCTATGGTGCTAGATGCCCCCGTGGTACATTCCCTCAATGCCTAATTTTCATGCTGGAGATTTGGTCAAGCCTGTGGCTTACCTGACGATGGAGGGGTGGGGCATCACGGCAAAACGTGACCCCCGGTGTTAAACTGCCAGCAATGTGGAGCCGGGAACCTCAGGGGCGACAATGAGGGGCGACCACAGAGCACACGGTTGCCTCCTGGCTGAGATCAGTGCAGGGCATTGACCAAACCATCGCGGCCTCTCCCACCCCACCCCGCCCCCGACTCTCCGATTCCATTTGGCTAACTGGTTAAAGCGGCCGGCACATTGTAGGAGCTGAGGAAATGTACGAAAAAAAAGTCCATTTTCCTGTAAACAGGGATGGCTGGATTCCATTCCTCACTTGAGAAGGGGGAGCCATCCTCCTCACTTGGCCAAATGGTGGCTAAGAGACCTCCAGTTTTATCTGTCGCCGCTAATGCGTCGGGAAAGAGGTGGCCGGCACCATTTAAGAGAAATGCTTACCCGGCCCTTGAAACTGACGCTGACAGCTCAGGTCGCTGGAGCTGCTTGGGGCCTGCATCGAAAGGCTCCTCGCAGGCCCCAGGGAAGCGCAGCTCCGGCGGGGTCAAGGAGACCACGCCCCCTTTTTTACAGCACTTGCTGCCGTAAAGCAGGTAAGTTTAAAGGGCCAGGCAAATTGACAGGCCAGGGAGAGGTGTGAGTGTCTAAGTTAAGTGGATAGGATTTGGGGAGTTGGGGGTTGTGGGGTTTGGAGGGGGGGTTGGGGGGTCGGAGGTCGGGGAGTGCGTTGGAGGGATGGGGGGTGGGGTCTGGGTTTGGGGGGTTGCTGGAGGTTGGTGGGGACGTTGGTGACCGGGGAGTGGGGGGGGGGTCAGAGGTCGGGGGGTGGGTGGTGGGGGGCGGTGTCCCCTGGGGGGAGTATGGGGGCAGAGTCCTGTGGTGGGGGGGGGATGGAATCAAGGGTGTGAGGGTTGTCCCACGGTGGCGTGGGCGGTAGTGTATGTCCCGTGGTGGGGGGGTGGGGGGTGTCGGGGGTGTGGGGGGTAGTTAAGTGGAGTCGGTCTGGATATTTACAATGGTTACCCGGATGTTAGAAGAGGTTTTAATCCTTCTAACTTTTTCTGGGTAATTATTGATGTAACTCCAGCGGAACCAGCCCAAGTTTGTGATTGAAATCACATTTTCGGATGGCTCCCAGCACAGCCCAATTGTCCAGAGGAAGTTTGCATTTCTGGTCAATTGCCGTGCAAACCTTTACCTGGGAACTTCCAAGAGGAATTCCCCAGTGCATCTTTGGGGTAACCACATCCCCAAAATCCGACACTGGGGAACCTGGAGGTTACAGCCCAATGCATTTCTCATTTGCTCGAGGTTATTAATGATAGCAAATTATTTTAATTCTCATGATCTGCTGAGCTCTGTTTAATTGTAGGAAAGGAACTGGCATCTTTCTGCATAAGCCAGGAAAAATTCCTGCTGAAGTGAACTCTTTATTTTCTTTGATGATGCTTTGTGCTCCAAAGAACCAATTACATGGTGCTGACAATGAAGCACTTAAACTGGAGGTGGAATCATATTTTCAACAGCACCCTTGTGCTGTGGGATGTGCAAACATGTTCTGTGTCAGTCCTTTGTCAAACCACTCCACAGATCAGTCAAGGTGAACGTTCTTTCATCTGCTGTACGTATTCCCAAGGTCTCTCGCCTGATCTTTTGGATTACTCATTCATTTGTGGAGCCTCACAAAAGATCAAGATTTTCAATAAATGCCACGTGTTCTCAGCTAATATAATTGCTTCTTACATTGTTTCAAACAAAAGTATTTCCTGAGCAGCATTTTGCTTCGATTCATTCCCAAGCTATGTAGACCAGCATTAATTGTCCGTGCGATGTCCCATTGCCCATGCGATTTCTCATTGTCCGTGTGATGTCTCATTGTCCGTGCAATTTCTCATTGCCCGTGCGATTTCTCATTGCCCGTGCGATTTCTCATTGCCCGTGCGATTTCTCATTGTCCATGTGATTTCTCATTGTCCGTGCGATGTCTCATTGCCCGTGCGATGTCCCATTGCCCATGCGATTTCTCATTGTCCGTGTGATTTCTCATTGCCCGTGCGATTTCTCATTGTCCGTGCGAATTCTCATCGTCCGTGCGATTTCTCGTTGTCCGTGCGATTTCTCGTTGCCCGTGCGATTTCTCATTGTCCGTGCGATTTCTCATTGCCCGTGCGATTTCTCATTGTCCGTGCGATGTCTCATTGCCCGTGTGATTTCTCATTGCCCGTGCGATTTCTCATTGTCCGTGCGATTTCTCATTGCCCGTGCGATTTCTCACTGCCCGTGCGATTTCTCATTGCCCGTGCGATTTCTCATTGTCCGTGCGATTTCTCATTGCCCGTGCGATTTCTCATTGCCCGTGCGATTTCTCATTGTCCGTGCGATGTCTCGTTGCCCATGCGATTTCTCGTTGCCCGTGCGATTTCTCATTGTCCGTGCGATTTCTCATTGCCTGTGCGATTTCTCATTGTCCATGCGATTCCTCATTGTCCGTACGATTTCTCATTGTCCGTGGGATTTCTCATTGTCCGTGGGATTTCTCATTGTCCGTGGGATTTCTCATTGTCCGTGCGATGTCTCACTGCCCGTGCGATTTCTCACTGCCCGTGCGATTTCATGCTTGTCGTGTGGGCAAAACGAGCAAGTGACCAGCCAACAATTTCAAGAACCTCATCCACGGGTTTGCTAAAAAGGGTCAGCAGCATTGTCAGTGTCAGTAGTGAGGAGTTTTGGAGATAGTTTGCTGCTGGTGACTAATTGGCACTTGGCAACTTCATCTCTGTTCGGGGCCCTTACATGGGAACTTCCAAGAGGAATTCCCCAGTGCATCTTTGGGGTAACCACCCCGCAAAATCCGACACTGGGGAGCCTGGAGGTTACAGCCCAATGCATTTCTCATTTGCTCGAGGTTATTAATGATAGCAAATTATTTTAATTCTCATGATCTGCTGAGCTCTGTTTAATTGTAGGAAAGGAACTGGCATCTTTCTGCATAAGCCAGGAAAAATTCCTGCTGAAGTGAACTCTTTATTTTCTTTGATGATGCTTTGTGCTCCAAAGAACCAATTACATGGTGCTGATAATGAAGCACTTAAACTGGAGGTGGAATCATTTTCTCAACAGCACCTTTGTGCTGAGGGATGTGCAAACATGTTCTGTGTCAGTCCTTTGTCAAACCACTCCACAGATCAGTCAAGGTGAACGTTCTTTCATCTGCTGTATGTATTCCCAAGGTCTCTCGCCTGATCTTTTGGATTACTCATTCATTTGTGGAGCCTCACAAAAGATCAAGATTTTCAATAAATGCCACGTGTTCTCAGCTAATATAATTGCTTCTTACATTGTTTCAAACAAAAGTATTTCCTGAGCAGCATTTTGCTTCGATTCATTCCCAAGCTATGTAGACCAGCATTTGTTGCCCATCCCTAGTTGCCCTTGAGAAGGTGGTGGTGAGCTGCCTTCTTGAGCCGCTGCAGTCCATGTGGTGTAGGTACACCCACAGTGCTGTTAGGAAGGGAGTTCCAGGATTTTGACCCAGTGACAGTGAAGGAACGGTGATGTGGGGCAGAGTTTTACGTTCCATTAGCGAGCACGCGCCAGACACGATCACACATTAAGTAGCGCAGCTTGACGTCTGTCAAGCGTCCCGGCTTCATTGCACACTCGTACAATATTTCAGTCGGCAGGCGTGAGTGAGCGCCAGAGCTGTGCCTGTCATTAATTAAAAGGCCACTTAAGGCCATTAAAAAGCCAAGTGATGGCAATTTCTCATTGCCCGTGCGATGTCTCATTGTCTGTGCGATTTCTCATGGTCCTTACGATTTCTCATTGTCTGTGCGATTTCTCATTGTCCGTGCAATTTCTCATTGCCCGTGCGATGTCTCATTGTCTGTGCGATTTCTCATTGTCTGTGCGATTTCTCATTGTCTGTGCGATTTCTCATTGTCCGTGCAATTTCTCATTGTCCGTGCGATGTCTCATTGTCTGTGCGATTTCTCATTGTCTGTGCGATTTCTCATCGTCCGTACGATTTCTCATTGTCTGTGCGATTTCTCATCGTCCATACGATTTCTCATTGTCTGTGCGATTTCTCATCGTCCGTGCGATTTCTCATTGTCCGTGCGATTTCTCATTGTCCGTACGATTTCTCATTGTCCGTGCGATTTCTCATTGTCCGTACGATTTCTCATTGTCCGTACGATTTCTCATCGTCCGTACGATTTCTCATTGTCCGTACGATTTCTCATTGTCCGTGCGATTTCTCATCGTCCGTGCGATTTCTCATTGTCCGTGTGATGTCTCATTGCCCGTGTGATTTCTCATTGCCCGTGCGATTTCTCATTGTGCGATTTCTCATTGCCCGTGAGATGTCTCATTGCCCGTGTGATTTCTCATTGCCCGTGCGATGTCTCATTGCCCGTGTGATTTCTCATTGCCCGTGCGATTTCTCATTGTGCAATTTCTCGTTGCCTGTGTGATGTCTCATTGCCCGTGCGATTTCTCATTGCCCGTGCGATTTCTCATTGCCCGTGCGATTTCTCATTGCCTGTGCGATTTCTCATTGCCCGTGTGATGTCTCATTGCCCGTGCGATTTCTCATTGCCCGTACGATTTCTCATTGCCCGTGCGATTTCTCATTGCCCGTACGATTTCTCATTGTCCGTGCGATTTCTCATTGCCCGTGCGATTTCTCATTGCCCGTACGATTTCTCATTGTCCGTACGATGTCTCATTGTCCGTGCGATTTCTCACTGTCCGTGCGATTTCTCATTGTCCGTGTGATTTCTCATTGTCCGTGTGATTTCTCATTGCCCGTGCGATTTCATGCTTGTTGTGTGGGCAAAACGAGCAAGTGACCAGCCAACAATTTCAAAAACCTCATCCACGGGTGGGATAAAAAGGGTCAGCAGCATTGTCAGTGTGAGCAGTGAGGAGTTTTGGAGATAGTTTGTTGCTGGTGACTAATTGGCACTTGGCAACTTCATCTCTGTTCGGGGCTTCATTGTTAGCATTTCAATGATCAATGGGGAATGCAGTTTTGAGGCTCCCATCAATGATGAGACTACACAAGGATGTTTGCAGCATCTGAAACTCTCACCTCTGTGCACTGCAGTCTTACCTACGTCTGACACCCCAGCCTCTCCCCAGCCTGTGGACCGAGGTGCGTGGTGCCTCTCCAGGTCCAAGGCATCCTGCTCATATCAGGAAAGGATTAGGAGATTAGCTTGGCCTCTGCCAGTTTGTGACTTTTCAATGTTTTTATGGGTGGTCTTCTGAAAGGACAGAGGAGCAGAGACTAGTCCCCTCTCTACCTGCAGCACCATTGCAGCCTGGCCAACCCCACCTGAGGAACACCTCGCAGGGCACATCCGAGTTGTGGCCCTCGAGCCGCAAGGCACTCTGTCCAAGCAACCAGGGCTCACCCCCTTGGCCAGCTCCGGCATCATTGACAGTTGTCACTCAGAATCTAGCACACCTGAGACAACAGGGGGGCCGGGGAGGGGTGGCCAGACCTTAACACTTCACCACTCTGATCCATACCAACACAGTACTCACCCGTCCCGAGCATGGCAGGTCATTAACCCTCATGCGACACTGGAACCAGGTGAGCCGGACAACATCATGGCTGCTGACCAGCTCTGCCACCTCCTCCCAAGCTCTTTTCGTCAGGTGCGGTGGCCTCTTCCTTCCATCCCTGGGGACAAGGATGCGGCTCCAAGCAGCCACCTCCTCCAGGAGGACCGCGAGGATCTCATCCGAAAACCGGGGCCGGGGGGCTGAGTGCCCACCCGACCCGCCCTGCCGCCTGGCGTCTGCAGCCGCATTGGCTCTGCTGACCACGCCGGAGTTGCCCTAGCCTTCCAGGGCCTGGCTGTGCCGATTTTAAACTGACCACTGCGTCGCCATGGGTCCCGGCGGCCGACGGACTCCGGCCCCCGCCCGCCGCTTGGCAACCAGTGAAGCGCCGCATTTCACGCCGGGCCGGCCTTAACTGGCCCGCTGGCGTGACATTGTGGTCGGGGACTGGACGCGGGGGCAGCCTGTTTCCCAGCTGCCCCCCGGGCACGCCCACCTCAACTGCCCTCCGGCCTCAAAATTCTGGCCAAAGTTCCAAGTCAGGGTGGCGTGTCAGCTGGGGGAGGGGAGGGTGGTCTTGAAGCTTGTGCTGTTCCCATGCCGCCCTGATAGAGGGCATGGATTTTGAAGAGGTTGCCAATGGAGCCTTGTTGAGTTGCCGTAGTGAATCTTGTAGATGGTACACGATGTGGCCACTGTGCGTCGGAGGCGGAGGGAGTGAACATTGAAGGTGGTGAATGGGGTGCCAGTCAAGCGGGGCTGCTCCGTGCTGAATGGCGTCGGGTTTCTTGAGTGCGGCTGGAGCTGCGCTCACCCAGGCAACTGGAGGTTATTCCACCACATGACTGAATGGTGCCTTGGGGCTGCCGGAGAGGGTTTCAGGAGTCAGAAGGCAAAATGCCCAAATTCTGATCGGCTCTTGTAGCCTGAAGGGGGGAGATTATAGCTCGGCGGGTGGGCAGACGTGCTCCCGACCCGACTGAGCGTGAAATGATGCGCGAAGACGTCAGCCGCTCGAGTGTCCCAATGTCATCGCGCATTCGCGCCATATTCCGGTCAACAGGCACAGGCCGGAGTTGGCAGCGGTTAGTTGTAGTCTCATCATTGACGGAGTCAGGTGAGGGGGCATGTTTTATAACATTTTAGAAACCTGTATTTTTTTATTTTGAATAATGTTCATCTCCCTGAGGCAGCTCGGAGGTGCCTCAGGGGGATTTGCAAGTGGACAGTTACGCGCACGCGTGAAGGTCATACCCACCCTCCTCCCTCCCCCCACACACAGACAGCACTGAGCGCTGCCGCTCGCTTTTCATGCTGGCCGGGCTTTAATTGGCCCACCAGCGTGAAATAACGGTCCCACCCCCACTGCCCCCGCCAAGCCCACACAACGAGGGGAAAGTCCTCCTTTAGTGTTTATGTGGCAGGTTGAATTATGTTGCTGGTCAATGGCGACTCCAGGATGTTGATGGTGGGGGGATTCAACAATAATATTGTCAAGGGGAGATGGTTCGATTCTCTCCTGTTGGAGGTGGTCATCGCCTGGTATTTCTGTGGCATGAATGTTATGTGCCATTTATCAGTCCAAGCCGGAATGTTGTCCAGCTCTTGCTGCATGTGGTCAGAGACTATTTCAGTATCTGAGGAGTTGGGAATGGTACTGAACATTGCACCATCTTCAGTACACATCCCCACTTCTGACCTTATATTGGAGAGGAGCAGCTAAAGAGGGTTGGACCTCGGACATGATCTTGAGGAACTCCTGCAGCAAAGTCCTGGAGCTGAGATAATTGGCCTCCGACAATCACAGCCATCTTCCTTTGTGCTAGGTATGACTCCAACAAGAGAAGAGTTTTCTCTCTGATCCCCATTGACTTCAATTTTACTCAGGTTCCTTGCTGCATGGATGTCAAGGGTAGTAACTTTCAGCTCTTGGAATTGTCTCTTTTGTCAACGTTTGAACCAAGGCTATAATGATGCCTGGAGCTGATTGACCTGAGCGTCATTTAGCAGGTGATTGATAAGTCAGTGTTACTTGATAGCACTGCGAACAATACCTTCCATCACTTTGCTGCTAATCAGGAGTAGACTGATCAGTGGTAATTTGTTCAGTTGGCTTTGTCTGGTTTTCTTCCAGACGGAACATACTCAGGCAATTTTCCACATTGTCAGGTAGATGCCAGTGTTGTAGCTGTAGTGGAACAGCTTGGCTACTGACACAGCTAGTTCTGGAGCACAAATCTTCAGCAATACAGGCAGTATGTCATTGGGGCCCATAGCCTTTGCTGTATCCAGTGCACTCAGCCATTGCTTGATATCACATGGAGTGAATCAGATTGTCTGAAGATTGGCATCTGTGATGATGTGGACCTCAGCAAGAGGCAAAACAAATCATCCACTTGACATTTCTGGCTGAAGAAGTTTGTGAATGCATCAGTCTTGTATTTTGCAATCACATGCTGATCTCTGCCATCATTAAGGAACCTTCTCCTCCTAATTGTTTAATTGTCCACTCCCCTTTCCTCTTGACCCTCCAATCTCTTTCCTCCCCTTAGACCATAAGACCATAAGACATAGGAGCAGAAATTAGGCCATTCGGCCCATCAAGTCTGCTCCGCCATTCAATCATGGCTAAAAAGTTTCTCAACCCCATTCTCCCGCCTTCTCCCCATAACCTTTGAACATTTGCCCTCCCACCTCTCTCCATCTCTCTCTCTATTTCTCTCCATTTAGCCTCTAAATGTAAAACGTAGTTTCGCACTCTCTGCTCAAATGCTAGCAACTATGAGAAAATGGGAAAAAAAAACTGCCCTAAAGTTGGAATGAATTGGCAATCCTACCCTGAAATGGAACCAATGCCCTTGTGAGCATAAGGCTGAAGTTGAGCCTGATCCTATGTTGTGTTTGTTGGGAAAAAAGTATCTGAAGCTATATTCTGTGTCTAGCCTTGTTATATCCAACCTGAGGCCATTAACGCTGACACTGAGTGCGAACATTAACATCCCTCATTTTGATGAACACGAAGCTTGTCTGTTAAAACATTTATGGGTTATATAGTTTAAAGAGATATAAAAGTCTTGGGGGAATTTAACAGGTCAATAACTCCATCCTCCTCTGTTCCTGAAATTTATGGCGTGACCAGAAGCTCAATGATTGAAACGCTGCCTTACGATTCTGCGCCAGCCTTGCATTCATCAGGAGGAGCTGCGTGGTGTTGGGGAAGGGGGCGAATTGTGGCTCGGGCAGGATCTGGGGCCATGCGTGGCTGGAATACACCAGGAAAGTCGGAATGAAGCCGGGCTCTGCCTGATTTTACTGTAGTAGGCCTCACTGCCATGCTGCCATTCTCACTTCTGGCCACGTCCGGCAGGAACAGTCTGAGAAGATGTAAGACTGTGGAGCTTTAAGGTTTCTGAAATGTGGGATGCAACAACTAATCTCCAAGTCTGAAAGCAGAGAGTCCATTATAAGAGCCAATGGAGTAGGTGTAAGGAGGACTAGGTGGGGGACAATGCAGTAGATAAAACATAGAGATGGAACTAGACCATCGCAGAGGGAAATAGAACTGACCAATATACTGCTGTCAGCAAGAGGCTGTCTGGTTGTATGTACACACAACCTTGGATAGTGATATGCACATTGCAGACTGTGGGCTTAATCTTAACAAATTTCTCCTGTAATTGTGCACAAATATTCTGCAAAGTAGATTTATTGGAACTGAGAGTTTATAATTAGCAGGAAAATCTGAACGGACTGTTGCTCTCTTCTCTAGAAAAGAGGAGGGTGACCTGATAGAAGTCTCTAAGATGCTAAAAGGATTTGATCGGGTAGATGTTAGAGAAGATGTTTCCACTTGTAGGGGACACCAGAACTAAGGGGACATAAATTTCAGGTAGTCACTGCAATCCAATAGGGAATTCAGGAGAAGCTTTTTCACCCAGCAAGTGGTGAGAATGTGGAACATGCTACTGCACAGAGTAGTTGAGACAAATAGGAACATAAGAATATAAGAGCAGGAGAAGGCCATTCAGCCCATCAAGCCAGCTCTGCCATTCAATATGATCATGGCTGATCATCCACTTCAATGCCTTTTTCCCACATTATCCCCATATAAAAGCATAGAAACTAGGAGCAGGAGTAGGCCATTCGGCCCTTCGAGCCTGCTCCTCCATTCATTATGACCATGGCTGATCATCCAACTCAATAGCCTGCTCCCGCTTTTGCCCCATATCCTTTGATCCCTTTCGCCCCAAGAGCTATATCTAACTCCTTCCTGAAAACATACAATGTTTTGGCCTCAACTGCTTTCTGAGGTTGCAAATTCCACAGGCTCAGCACTCTCTGGGTCTACCCCATATCCTCAGACTGTGACCCCTGGTTCTGGACTCCCCCACCATCGGGAACATCCTTCCTGCATCTACCCTGTCTCGTCCTGTTAGAATTTTATAAGTTTCTATGAGGTTCCCCTTCATTCTTCTGAACTCCAGCGAATATAATCCTAACTGACTCAATCGCTCCACATATGTCAGTCCCGCCATCCCAGGAATCAGTTTGGTAAACCTTCGCTGCACTCCCTCTATCCCTCTATGTCATTGGTATTTAGAAATCTGTCAATCTCTGCTTTAAAACATATTCAATAACTGAGCTTCCACAGCCTTCTGGGATAGAGAATTCTGAATATTCATAACCATCTGAGTAAAAACATTTCTCCTCATCTCGGTCCTAAGTGGCTTCCCCCTTATTTTGAAATTGTGTCCCCTGGTTCTAGACTACCCCCCCCCCCCCCCCCCGCCACTTCTGCCCACCCCCAGGGGAAACATCTTACATGCACCTACCCTGTCTATTCCTTTAAGTATTTTGTAGATTTCAATGAGATCGCCTCTCATTCTTCAGAGCTCTTGAAAATACAGGCCCAGTTTCTCCAATCTCTCTTCATAGGACAGTCCCGCCATTCCAGGAGCAAGTCTGATGAACCTTCGTTGCACTCCCCCCATGGCAATAATATCCTTCCTAAGGCCAAGGGACCAAAACTGCACACAGTACACCAGGTGCAGTCTAACCAATGCCCCATACAATTGAAGCAAGATTTCACTAACCCTGTGCTCAAATCCTCTTGTGATAAAGACTAACAACATTAGCCTTCCTAATCGCCTGCTGCACCTGCATGTTAGCTTTCTGTGCCTTATGGACAAGGACACCTAGGTCCCTTTGCAATTCTATGCTTTCTACTTTCTTACCAGTTAAGAAATATTCTGCACATCTGTTCCGCCTCCCAAAGTGAATAATCACATATCTTTCCACATTATATTCCATCTGCCATGTTCTTGCCCACTCACTAAGTCTGTCCAAATCCCCTTGAAGCCGCTCTGCATCTTTCTCACAACTAGTTTTGTGTCATCCACAAACTTGGAAATATTACATTTGGTCCCCACATCCAAATCATTGATATATATTGTGAACAGCTGGAGCCCAAGTCCTGATCCTTGTGGGACCCCACTAGTCACAGCCTGCCAACACGAGAATGACCCGTTTATTCCTATTCTCTGTATCCTGCCTGTTAACCAGTCCTTAATCCATGCCAGTATATTACCTCCTATCCCATGTGCTTTAATTTTGCTAACCAACCTCCTACTGGGGGGGGACCTTATCGAAAGTCTTCTGAAAATCCAAGTACACTACGTCCACTTACTCCCCATGATCAATTCTGTTAGTAACATCCTCAAAGATTCCAACAGATTCATCAAACATGATTTCCCATTCATAAATCCATGTTGACTATGGCCAATTAGATCATTATTATCTAAGAGTTCATTTATCACATGCTTTGTAATAGTTTCCAGCATTTTCCCCAATACTGATGTCAGGCTAACAGGTCTGTATTTCCCTGTTTTCTCTCCCCCTCCCTTCTTAATCAGTGGGGTGACATTTGCTACCTCCCAATCTGCAGAAACCATTCCAGAACCTATAGAATTTGGAAAATGATCACCAATGCATCCACTATCTCTATAGCAACCTCTTTCAATACTCTGGGATGTAGGATATCAGGTCCCCAGACCATCTCAACCTTCAGTCCCATTAATTTTTCCAGTACAACGTTCTTATTAATTCTAATGTTCTTCAATTCCTCATTCCCCCATGTCCCTTGGATCTCTAAATCTGGGGGATGTACTGTATCCCCCTCAGTGTAATCATTTAGCTTCTCTGCCATTTCTTTATTCCGCATTATAAATTCTCCTGACTTCTGCCTGTAATGGACCCAAATGTGTCTTAGCCAAACGTTTCCTTTTTAACGTACCTATAGAAGCTTTTTACAGTCCATGTTTATGTTTTTTGCTAGTTTATGTTAATATTCTATTCTCCCTTTCTTTATCAGTTTCTTGGTCCTCCTTTGTTGCATTCTAAAACCCTCCTAATCCTTAGGTTAACGGCTATTTCTGGCAAATTAACAGGTCATGAGGACTCGAAACGCCAACTGTGCTCTTCTCCGCCGATGCTGCCAGACCTGCTGAGTTTTTCCAGGTATTTCTGTTTCTGTTTCTGTTTTTGTTTTGGATTTCCAGCATCCGCAGTTCTTTGCTTTTATATATATATATTTTGGCCTTTTCTTTTAATCTTACACAATCCTCAACATTTTTTTGTCAGCCACGGTTGACTGACTTTTCTTCTTGCGCATTTTTTCTTTGCTTTGAAGGAAGGTATAATTGCTGCAAACTATGTAATGGTTCTTTAAAGGCTACCCATTGCCTATGTATCGCCATACCTTTTAACGTTTTTTCCCAATCCACCTCAGGAAATTATAAAAGGTATGAGGGGGCAAATTGGCTTTGTTCAAATTTAACACCCTGGCTTCGGATTGAACTAACTCACTTGTCAAACACGGGGCAAAGATTTTACCCCCGGCGGGCGGGCACGTGCCCAACCCACTCGAGCGTAAGATGACGCGCATCGATGTTGGGCAAAACGTCCCGACATCAAAAGCGCAATCGCGCAATATTTTGTTTGGCGGGCGCGCGCGGGAATCGGCAGCATGCCTGCCGACAATTAAAAGGCCTCTTAAGGCCATTAAAGCCTTAATTAGCTTACATTTTTCGCTGCCTGTCCAACCTTATGGAGGAATGAGGTTTTCAAAAGCAAATAAAAATAAAATTAAAATTTTAAAATGTAATTAATACGTCACGTGAGGGGACGTGTTTCATAACATTTTGTGAGCCTTTATTTATTTTTTTGAAAACTCTTCATCCCCCCCCCCCCCACCCCCTCCCACCCCCCGAGGCAGCTCTGTGCATTAGGGAGATTTGTGAGCGCTCGCTCACGCATACGCGTGAAGAGTTCACGCTCGCACTCCCTTGGCCCCCCCCCGCACAAACAGCGCTAAGCGCTGCTGCTCATGTTTCACGCTGGGTAGGCCTTAATTGGCCCCATCAGTGTGAAATCGTGGTCCAGCCCCAATCGCAGGCGGCGGTCAGCTTCCCGACCACCCCCGCCCGACCACACCGGGCCCACCCGACAAGGGCTAAATTCTACCCATAATGTAATTATGGTCACTCATCCCTAAAGATTCCTCTATAAGATTATTAATTAGCCCTTTTTCGTTACATAATACTAGATCTAAAATAGCCTGTTCATTACTTGGTTCCTCAACATACTGCTCTAGAAAACCATCCCAATCATACTCCAGAAACTCATCCTTTACAGCATTAATGCTCATTAGGTTTACCCATATATGCAGATTGAAGTCACTCATGATTACTGTATTACCCATGCTACATGCTTCTCTAATCTCCTGATTAATACTATGCCCCACACTATCATTATTATTTGGTGGCCTAGAAACAACTCCTACCAATGTTTTCTGCCCCTTGCTGTTTTTTAGCTTCAGCCATATAGATTCCACATTTTGTTCTTCCAATCCAAGATGCTCCCTTACTGATGTATGGATCCCATCCCTTATTATCAGCGCAACACCACCTCCTTTTCTTTTTTGTCTGTCCCTCCTAATTGTCGAATATCCTTGAATATTCAGTTCCCAGTCTTTGTCGCCCTGTAGCCATGTATCCATAATGACAATTAGATCATCTGTGCCTTTAAATCATCTACCCTGTTGCACATGCTACGTGCATTCAGGTAGAGCGCCCTCAACTTTGTCTTTTTGACATTATTCCACATTCTAA
Organism: Cetorhinus maximus; assembly: GCF_964194155.1. Taxonomy (NCBI): domain Eukaryota; kingdom Metazoa; phylum Chordata; class Chondrichthyes; order Lamniformes; family Cetorhinidae; genus Cetorhinus; species Cetorhinus maximus. Next base: position 109,637,201 of record NC_135892.1, read on the forward strand.
GCTTAGTTGACGTTCGCCTTTTTTCTGTCTGCCTTCTCATTTTCCTTGCTACTTTCCTACTTTCCATGAACTGCTTTACTTCTTTCCAATTTGGGCCACCCCCCAGGTTCCCACCCCCATAACAAGCTAGTTTAAATCCTCCCCAACAACACTAGCAAATCTCCCTGTGAGGGTATTAGTCCCAGTCCCGTTAAGGCATAACCCATCCATCTTGTACAGGTCCCATCTGCCCCACAACAGGTCCCACTGGCTCAGGAGTCTGATGTCCTCCTTCCTACACCAATTCTTCAGCCACGTGTTCAGTCAATCAACCCTCCTATTCCTATGCTCACTAGCACGTGGCACCACTGGGAGTAATCGAGATCACTGCCCCTGATGTCCTGCCTTTTAATTTCCTTCCTCACTCCCTAAAACCTGCTTTCAAGACCTCATCCCTCTTCCTACCTATGTCTTTGGTACCAATGTGAACCTCAACCTCTGGCTGTTCACCCTCCCACAGAAGGATATCCTGCAGCCACTCTGTGACTTCCTTGACCCTGGCACCAGGGAGGCAACACACAATCCTGAAGTGACGTTTACCGCTGCAGAAACGCCTGTCTGATCCCCTGACTATCAAATCGTCTGTTACCACCTGTTGAGTAAATGGCACAGGAAGTTATTTTATGCTGACACATAGTAGGGGTAACTTTGACTTTGACAGATAGTGTAACACGAGCAATAACCGATCCATTGAAGCCAATACAAATGAAAACTGAGAGAGATGTATAACGGGCAGTTGATTCAATGTCGCTCAAAGTCACAATTGCCCCTAGAAACACTAAAATGTTAGCAAAACACAGCTTAGGCCAAATTGCCAGGACATTGTTCCTGCAGTGAGCAGGGTCAATTTGTGAAGCAATCAGCTGGTTACTAAAGCTTCAATGCAACACCACGTGCTGGCCTCTGGGAAAAGACTCAATTGCAGCAGTCAATGTGTCAATGGGAACAAGAATAATATGTGGGTTCTGATGCAGCAGTGGATGAATGCACTGTGTGATGCTGAGGCAGAAACCATCTTCAACCCATGCTTCATGCTGGGGACAGTGCAATTGAACCTCATGCCCCTGCACTCGAAGAGGAAATATCAGCCAACATTCACTCTCCTGGCCCGTATTCAGGGACCTCCACCCACCCACACTTCAGAAAGTATTTGTGTTTGGATTTTGAGAGGTGCTGTGATCAGCCCTAGCAGAGGTAGCCTGTTGACACTGACTGTTTATGTTTGACATGAAGAATGGGCACTTTTCCATGTGCCAATAACTTGGATGAATGTATGGTTGCTAAATTTACCGATGATACAAAGATAGTAGAGTAAGTTATAAAGAGGACATGAGGAGTCTGCAAAGGGACATAGATAGCTTATGTCAGTGGGCACAAATTTAGCAGATGGAGTAAATGTGGGAAGATGTGAACTTGCCCCATTGGTGGGAAGAATAGAAAAGCAGCATATTATTTAAATGGAGAAAGACTGCAGAACTCTGCGGTGCAGAGGGATCTGGGTGTCTTGGTACATGAATCAGGAAAAGTTATTATGCAGGTACAGCAAGTGATTGGGGAGGCAAATGGAATATTTAAGTAGGGAAGTTTTCCTACAGTTGTACAGGGTGTTGGTGAGACCACATTTACCATGTACAGTTTTAGTTTCTTTATTTAAGAAAGAACATAATCGCATTAGAAGCAGTTCAGAGAAGGTTCACTCAACTGACTCCTCAGAGGAAAGGGTGACCATAAGAGGAAAGGTTAGACAGATTGGATCTCAATCCATTGGAGTTTAGAAGATTGAGAGGTGATCTTATTGAAACATATGAGATCCTGAGGGGGCTTGACAGGGTAGATGCTGAAAGGATGTTTTCCCTTGTGGGAGAGACAAGAGCAAGAGGACACAGTTTAAAAATAAGGGGTCTCCCATTTAAGATGGAGATGAGAATTTTTTTCCCTCAGAGGGTTGTTAGTCTGTGGAATTCTCTTACCCAGAGAACAGTGGAGGCAGGGTCATTGAATATTTATAAAGCTGAGTTAGATAGATTCTTGATTGACAAGGGAGTCAAAGGGTCTAGAGGCTAGACAGGAAAGTGGAGTTGAGGCCACAATCTAATTAGCCATGGTCTTATCAAATGGCAGAGCAGGCTCGAGGGGCTAAATGGCCTACTCCTGCTCCTAATTTGTATGTATGTATGTATGAATCATCTATCACGATTGCTGTTCCATTCTTCTTCCTCCTCTCCTGTGCAGCTGAGCCAGCCATGGACTTGGCTATGGCTGCACTCCCACCAGGAACCGTCACTCTCACCAGTATCCAAAATGGAAAACCGATTAGCAAGCAAGATAGAGTAAGGGGACTCCTGCACTACCTGCCTGGTTCTCTTAGACTGCCTGGCGGTCATCCATTCCCTGCATGCTCCTAATCTGCGGCGTGACCAACTCCTTAAAAGTGCTATTGACGTAGTTCTCTGCCTAGTATAGATGCAGAGAAGGGGAAGCGAGATAAACACTTTCAAATTCTTAAAATGCCTTACATTGGATGTACAGCACAGAAAGAGGCCATTCAGCCCAACCAGTCCATGCTGACATTTATGCTCCACATCAACCTCTCCCCACCTTTCCTCATCTAAATCTACCATCGTGAACATCTATTCCCTTCTCCCTCATATGCTGGGCTAGCTTCTCCTGGATGGATTTGAACACGCGCTGCCAGCAATTTGACTCCTACACTATTGCTGTCCTGTGTTTGGGGAGACGGCTACAATGTGAATGATGGCATGTGAATGAGACAAGGCCCCCCTTAGCAGGCTGATTTTCAATGGTTTAGAAAAACAATAAGTGCGTTAAAAAGCAAGTTCCCAGGTGTTACAAAAGGATGTACTTGTACTTGTACATTCTGGGGCTGAAAAATCAGTGAGCCTTCCAATAGAAACTCGAGGAAAATTGGAAAACGTAAATTGTTTATTGGCCTTGCCCTCACCAACACACCCAAAAGCAATGATAGATAAATTACTGCCAGTCACATGGAACCAACAAATTAGTCACTCCATGCTTGAGAAAATTTCAGAATTTTCTGTGTATTTCAGAAACAGCTCTCCTAATAAATCATTCCAGTGTTATTCAAAGGAAATTGAAGTCTGTTTCAGAATAAGAAATAGTCTATAACACATCAGTGCCTGTATTTACATGACACCCTCCTTCTCTGCGTTTCAGAGATTTGTATACAAAATACAGGGGCCCATTTCTTTGCAACCAGTTCAAAATTACCTTCTGTCCAACACAAGATGTTCACTCATGATTGCACAGCGTTCCACACCATTTGCAACTCCTCAGCTACTTAAGCAGTCCGTGCCCACATGCAACAAGATCTGGACAACATTCAGGCTTGGGCTGATGGGTGACAAGAAACGTTTGCACTGAATAAGTACTGGGAAATGACAATCTCTGACAAGAATTTAACCATCTCCCCTTGACATTTAATGGCATTTCCATCGCTAAATCCCCACCTTGTGAGGGGTATAGACAGAGTAAATGCGAGTAGGCTCTTTCCACTTAGATTAGGAGAAATAAACATGAGAGGACATGGCTTTAGGGTGAAAGGGGAAAGGTTTAGGGGGAACATTAGGGGGAACTTCTTCACTCAGAGAGTGGTGAGAGTGTGGAACGAGCTACTATCTGACGTGGTAAATGCGGGCTCAGTTTTAAGAATAAATTAGATAGATACATGGATGGGAGAGGTCTGGAGGGTTATGGACTAGGTGCAGGTCAGTGGGACTAGTGGAATAATATTTTGGCATAGACTAGAAGGGCCGAATGGCCTGTTTTCTGTGCTGTAATGTTCTATGGTTTCATGGTTCTTTGACATCCTGGGGTTACTGTCAGCCAAAAACTTAACTGGACCAGTCATATAAATACTGTGGCTACAACAGCAGGTCAGAGGCTGAAAATTCTGTGGTAAGTAACTCACCTCCTGACTCCCCAAAGCCTGTCCACTATCTATAAGGCACAACTCAGGACTGTGATGGAATAATCTCCACTTGCCTGGATGAGTGCAGCTCCCATCAACACTCAAGAAGCTCAACACCATCCAGGACAAAGCAACCCGTTTGATTGGCACCACATCTACAAACATTCCCTCCCTCCACCACCAATGCACAGTAGCAGCAGTGTGCACCATCTACAAGATGCACTGCAGCAACTCACCAAGGCTCCTTAGAGAGCACTTTCCAAACCTATGACCTCTACCAACTAGAAGGACAAAGACAGCAGATAAATGGGAACACCGTCCAGACTTGGAACTATATCATTGCTCCTTCTCTGTCGCTGGGCCAAAATCTTGGCACTCCCTCCCTGACAGCACTGTGGTAGTTCAAGAAGGCAGTTCACCACTACCTTTGTGAGGACAACTAGAAATGGGCAATAAATGCTGGCCTTGTCAGTGACACTCAGGTCCCAAGAGTGAAATAAAAAATCCCGGTCAATAAAAAATGCATTTCCTGCTCCAGAGATGCCATTGTTTTCTAAACAAATTACCTCCTGATTTGGAAATTAGAGTGCTGACTCAAAAGAATATGAGTTTAACTTCTACTCCAGCAACTTGAGTACAAAATTGAGCCAGTACCGAGCGGGTGCTGCACTGTTGGAAGTGCCGCTTTTCAAATGAAATGTTAAACCAAACCCCCTTCTGCTCTCTTATAAAGGGGACATCTAAATCCAGCATCAGAAGAGGCTTAGAACTCCATAAACTGTGTTGATTTACGTACATACGAGAGGCCAAGTAGATAGCTTCAAATGGGGACATGCTGAAGAAACTACGATTGCAGTCAAAATCTACAGGCTACAGGAGACATAGTCTCAGAATAAAGGGGTCAGCTATTTAGGGCTGAGATGATTTCAATGGGTTGTGAATCTTTAGAATTCTCCATGTCAGGGAACTGTGGATATTCAGTCATTGCATGGGAGGTGAGCATCGCTGGCCGGGGCAGTGCATCCCTAGTTGCCCTTGAGAAGGTGGTGGTGAGCTGCCTTCTTGAACCACTGCAGTCCATGTGGTGTAGGTACACCCACAGTGTACACCAACATATTCAAGGCAGTGACCTATAAGTTTTTGGATACTAAAGGAATCAAGGGACACAATGTAAGAAGGGGTAGCTGAAGCAGATCAGCCATGATCTTATTGACTGGTGGAGCAGACTGAAGAGGTCAAATGTCCGCTCCTACTATCCCTTAGGTTTTATGAAATCAAAAATCAGCCATAATTCTTGCTCCTGGATCCCGGCTGGAAACTCTACACATGTTTTAAGTATCAATTTCCTAATTGACAAAATGAGGAAATTTGTCAAGGTCACAGAGTTTATAAAGGAGATTCACTAGGATGATATATGATGGATGGGAGGCTTTGGTTAAGAGTATTGGGATTAGAGAAAACAGGATTAATTTCACTGGAACAGAGAAGATTAAGAGATCTGATAGAGCCAGTACAAGTGCAATGGGTCACATGGACTACTTTTATCCCATTTAGCTATTTCAGAAGGTTTCTATGTACTATCTTCTCTTCACCTGCTGAAAGATCTTTCATTTTGTATTCTGGAACTTGTGGGTTCCTCAACATATGGTCAAATACTTTTTAAAAAATTATTAATTCATGGGCTGTGGCTGCTTGCTGCCCATCCTTAATTGCCCCTGAGGAGGTGGTGGTATGACACCTTCTTGAATACAACTGAGTGGGGGGGTGGGGTTTGCTAGGCTACTTCACAGGGCAGTCAAAAGTCAACCACATTGCAATGGGACTGGAGTCACATATAGGCCAGACCAGGTAAGGATGACAGATTTCCAAAGAGCATTAATGAACGGATGGGTGTTTATGGTAATGGAGTCGTTTCCTGGTCACCGTTACTGACGTTTCATTCCAGTTTAATTTAATTGAATTTACATCCCTGGATTAATAGTCACGGCCTCTTGGTTACAAAACCAGCAACATAACCACTTTGCCACTGCACCCCTATGGCACGAATACGTTCTCTGCACATATTGGCAAAACATGGGCAGTGAAGGGGATGAAATACCTCAACTCATATTTGTTTCCTTCAATGGCCTCCAGTTGGAAATACAGCAAATAAGAGGGGAATTGTAGTTATACAGTGTCAATCTTACAGCCAATCCAGTTACTTTTGCAATGTGGTCACGGCTGTTGTGCAGAAACATGTGCCAGACAGCTTGCCCATAGTAAGGTCTCAGAATTAACAAGTTAATTTTTTAAAAATCAAGTGTGGGTGATGTTGCTCGAGGGAGGGATGCTGGAGCAGAGAGTTTCCAGCAGCCCATTAGTGTTCCAAAATCACCTTCTCAAGGTAAATTTGGGATAGGCAATATAAATATTAACCTTGTTAACAAGGCCACATCTAGAAAACAGATGAAAACAAAACAGTCACAGGCAAGAAGTGATATCTTTGGTTCTGAATTCTGGGACTTGTATTTCCCAACATAGGGTCAGGCCTTCAAATGATTAGAATACACTCTCTACAAACATTGGTAGGAACCTGACGAGTGATGAAGAAGGAGGTTGAACGTTGAGTGCTATTTCTTGAAGTCTGGCATCCTTGAATGAACATGCAACAAACAAGAGAGAAATTGTATTTATTATATGGTTCATTCTATCGTTATTCAGACTAGAGATGCACTTGAAATGATGCATGCACCTTCACAATCTACGTTAGATGTAGAACCCTACAATTCCATTCTGACCACTCACACCACCCTCGAGCACACCGATGGTTCCTTCATGGTAGACAACGAAGCCATCAACGACATCTGCCAAAAGAATCTGGGCGTGGAACATCCAGGCTACATCAACCTGAACAGGCTGATTGGCCAAATTGTGTCGTCAATCACAGCGTCTCTCCGCTCTGATGGAGCACTGAATGTCGACCTGACAGAATTCCAAACTAACTTGGTGCCCTATCCTCGTATCCATTTCCCTCTGGTGACTTACTCTCCAATGATCTCGGCTGAGAGAGCTTACCATGAGCAACTGTCTGTGGCTGACATCACAAATTCCTGCTTTGAGCCAGGCAACCAGATGGTCAAGTGTGACTCTCGCCATGGCAAGTACCTGGCTTGCTGCTTACTCTATCGGGGTGACGTGGTGCCAAAAGATGTCAACGCTGCCATTGCCACCATCAAGGCCAGGCATTCCATCCAGTTTATTGACTGGTGCCCAACTGGTTTCAAAGTCGGCATCAACTTCAACTACCAGCCTCCCACTGTTGTGCCTAGTGGGGATCTGGCCAAGGTGCAGCGTGCTGTGTGTATGCTGAGTAACACCACGGCCATCGCTGAAGCCTGGGCTCGTCTCGATCACAAGTTTGATCTGATGTACGCCAAGTGCGCCTTTGTGCATTGGTACGTGGGCGAGAGGATGGAGGAAGGGGAGTTCTCAGAGGCCCGTGAAGACATGGCAGCCTTGGAGAAAGATTATGAAGAGGTTGGACAGAGAGCAAAACTAACCTGCACCTCTGACTATGCTTATGGAGCTGCTGGCCACCCTGGCGTCATTCTACCTAATGCTACTTTGATTTTGATGTAGAGCTCTTGAGACTCGAGTGAAATCATTATTCGGTTTGTCTCCTGCTTTTGGCACACAAACATGAGCAAGCTTGAAGATTGTGCATTGAATATGCAGGGCTTGGCTATAATCACACTACATTTACCTTCCCCATCCACAACCTGCCGTATGTCAGCAACAAATCTGCTTCTCTCATGTCCTTTTGGGCTGTAACTTAAAACCTGATGATCTTAATCCTGAACATATTTTTTTAATCTTTTTAAAAAAATTAAGCTTTGCTTTTTGATAATTCCAAGTTGTGCATGATCAAGAATGAACATCAAGCTGCCTGTTAGTAAAAAAGGACAGCTGATCATTTATGACATACTACTTGTCATGAAGCTAATGTTTTTTTTAATTATATTTTTGTGGCCTATTGTAAAGTAGGTTTATGGGTGTGAGTGTGGATGGCTGTCTGTGTAGCTGATTTAATTGAATTAGACTCAGATAGACTGCAAGCTTGAAATTATCAAAAGAAATCAGGGGTAAAAGGCATTTGAAATGCTAATGAGTAAACATAGATGAGGGCTTAGCATGTAGGGTGTGAAGGAATTTTCATTTTTAAATAAGTGAAGGAGTTGTTTTGGTGTCAGAGGGATGATAGGATGTTTAAAACTAGCAAGATAAGCAAGGCCAAGCAGTGTGTTTATTTTTCCCAAAGGTACTGACGATATTGACAATATGAAAGGTTTTTATATTATGGGAAAAGTAAATTTCCAAAGACATATAGAACAATGGAATTTACAGATTAAAGAGAGAGAGAGAAACACATATAAAGAGGAATGGAAAGCTATGTTGGAGGCCATGTAAGATCTAAGAGGGCCATGGAAAACAGCCTTGGGGAAGTCTCCAGCCACTTAAGCAGAAGTCTGCTGTGTCCAGTAACCAAAGGTGGAGGAAAGTCTTTGTAGTTCCACTGTGGAGTGGGTGCTGTGTTAAACATACTGACATGCTATTTAAATTTAAAATCTATTTTGGACTGTTGCCTTAATGGGGGTGTGTAGTTGAGAGTCAGGTTAATTAGGAATTTTGGGATTTGTTGTAGTGTTAAGTAATTGTAATCTTATGTATGTGCTTTAAATCTTTTCTTTTGTTAATAAATGCTTTAATTTAGTTTTTTAAAAAATCTCTAACGGTATTAGCGGACTCGTTACTTCTGAATTCGGTATCCAAACCTTCTCGTAATAAATACAAATTGCAAAACCATTGTGATAGCGTGGCCAAGTTTCCCTTGTGGATTTGGTCTGCCTGGTACACATCACCTACCATGTCATAACAGAACTGAAGGCTCTTTGCAGGATATTTGAAATTCTTTGATTGGCTTGGAGCTGGTGAATCTTAAGGCTATGAGTACGAGAAGCACATTAAACTCAAAAGTTGGTGTGAGGGATTTTAAAGTGGTGAGACTGTAAAAATGGCTTTATCCATCGCTAAGACTTTCCTGGAAGCAGAAGACATAACTCTGATTGGTTTTTAAAAAGTACCTAAGGGTAAGTTAACAGAATTGGTGGGTAAGTTGCAGTTGAAGTTAACTATAGAGGCAAAGAAAGCAGGCTTAATTGAACTGATAGCACAGCATTTGAAATTGGAAGGGATACCTGAAGCAAGCGAGTCACAGCTGGAGGTAGTGAGACTTCAGTTACAAATGAAGAAGCTTGAACAGGAACAAGCAGCGGAAATGGAAAAAAAGAAACTGGAATTGGAGGCAGAGGAAAAGGAAAAGGAAAGAGAAAGGGCTTTCCAAAGGGAGCAAGCAGAAAGGCCGGGGAGAGAGAAAGAAAATAGGAAAAGGAATTGGCACTGAAGAAATTAACAATGGAGGAACGAGAGATGGAGAGGGAGGGAGAATATCAGCTTAAAAAGCTGAAGGTTAAAAAAGAGATCACAAAGGCTGAGGGAGGTTCTGAGGATGAAATGACCACTTCCAATCTAAAGCCCAGTAGGAAGATATTTAACTTTGTGCAGGCTCTTCCGAAGTTTGAGGAAAGGGAGGTAGAGTTGTTCTTTATTTCATTTGAGAAGATAGCTAAGCAGATGAAATGGCCACAATAAATCTGGACATTGCTTTTACAGTCTAGGTTGGTAGTTAGAGCTCAAGAAGTTTATGCTTCACTGTCAGAAGAAGTATCAGTGGATTATGATGCAGTAAAAAAGCTATTTTGAGTGTATATGAATTGGTTCCTGAGGTGTACAGGCAGAAATATAAGGAGACAGCTTGGTCAAGTGTATATTGAGTTTGAGAGAGTAAAACAAAGTAATTTTGACCAGTGGATATGGGCATTAAAGGTAGAAACAATATATGCAGCTCTTAGAGAAGTAACTCTTTTGGAAGAATTTAAAGACTCAATTCCTTGGTAGTGAGAACTCATGTGGAAGAACAGAGGGTTAAAATGGCAAGACAAGTGGCAGGGATAGCTGGTGATTATGGGTAGGGTTTTTAGCTCAGCGGGTGGGTGGGCGCCCGACCTGACTGAGCATGAAGTGATGCACAATGACATTGGCCGAGCATGCTGACATTAACGCGCAGTCGCACGATAGTTCAGTGCCGGTAGCGCAACCACCGACAATTAAAAGGCCTATTAAGGCCATTAAGTTATCAATTGTGCTGAATTTTTCACTGCCCGTTCAACCTAATGGTTGATGGGCAGGCACAAAGGCCTTTACATTTTTTTGGAAACCTCATCCACGGGTGGGATGAGGTTTCCAAAATCAAATGCAAATGAAATAAACATTTTAATCGTTAATTAAAAACATGTCCCTGCTCATGTGACAGAGTCTCATGAGGGGACATGTTTTATTAAATTTTTCTGAAGTCTAATAATTCGTTCAGTATATTCTGCATCTCCCTGAGGCAGCTCTGTGGCTCAGGGAGATTATTCCGCACTCTCTCACGCGCATGCGTGAAGTTCACGCTAGGCCCACTCGCACTTACCCCCCCTCGTCCGCACAGGCAATGCTCAGCTTCCTGACTGTCCCCGCCCACTCCTGCGAATCCTGCAAGCCAAGGACAAAATTCTGCACCATGACTCAGTTCATAGATCTAAACCCTTTTTTGTTACCCGTTGAAACCTGAGAAGGATAGAAAGTGGGAAAGTGAAAGGACAGTAGATAGCCAGGGAAGAGAAGGAGCAGCTGGAAACTCTCAGGAAGAATTTTCTCAGGCCAAAAATGAAGATGCTGAGGGTAGGAGTGACACTCAAAAAACGGAGGTGTTTTCATTGCAATAAGGTGGGGCACATGAAGTGTTGGACATTACAGGGAAAATCTGTTGCGGTAGTTGGAATGCAGAAAGGTTCTGGAAATAAGAGTACTGTGGGTTCTGAGACACAGGCATAGGGAAAACCAGTGGTTTGTGTACAGGTAAAGCAGGAAGAGTCAGTGATAGGTAAAGAACTAGCAATGTGTTCACAGTTTACCCAAGGGAGCGCTGAAGGGCAGGTTACATAAGTATTTAAAGATTTTGTACATGAAGGGAAAGTCCTTCCATCTGTACTGTGTGGAGCCTGCAAAGATATTTAAATTTTAAGAGACTCAAGGGCTAGTCAATCCTTAATGTTATGGGATAGCGATATTTTGTTGTTCAGAGGAAGTATTGCAGGAAAAAGTGATAATAAGTTCAATTCGTGGAGATGTTAAACCTATTCCATTGTGAAATTAAAGAGCAAGTGGAATTTAAAGAGTAAGTGGAAAACAGGTGAGGTGATTGTTGGGGTAGTGGAAAAATTGCCCATTGCAGGAGTTCAATTTATTTTAGGCAATGATATAGCTGGATCACAGATGTTGGTGATGCCTACTGTAGCTGAGCAGCCTGTGGTGGAGCAGCATAAAGAGCATCCTGGATTGTTTCTAGATTGTGTAGTAACAAGGTCATAAACTCACAGGTTAAAACAGGAAGAGGAGGAATTTAAAAGGCAGGGAAAAGGTGCTGATATTCAATTAGCTGATGCTATCTTTGATAAGATTGCTCAGGGAGAGAGAATGGAGGAGAATGAAGCTGAAGTGTATAGTGTATAAACTGGTAGAGTTACAGCAGAAGGATTCACGAATAAAGCAGTTATATCAGACAGCTTATTTGGGTGCAGAGGCAGCATGTGTTCCAGATGTTAATGAGGAAGTGGAGACCACCTCATGTTTCAGCAGACGAAAATTGGATGTTAGTGCATCGGATAGTTATACCATCTGGATACACATCCAGATACGTAACCATACGGACTCGAAATGTTAACTCTGTTTCTCTCTGCGCAGATGCTACCAGGCCTGCTGAATTCTTCCGGCATTTTCTGTTGATATTGCACATATTATGGCGTGGGCCTGAACCTACAGCGTTCTGACTCAGAGACGCGATTGCTACCAATGGAACAGCGGCCATGCCAAAAGTGGTGACGAGTGGTACAAATCGGCCTCAATTGAGAAGAAAATCAGGAAATGGCTGTCAATTTTCTGCCTGCCATCTTGCGTTCCTGCCTCAGCTGGAGCTATGCCCAATTGCCGAGCTGCTGTTGCGTCCACCTGACCTGGGAGTGATCGATGCTGACAGTGGCCGCCTTGAAACAGACAGCCTTTCATTCGCTAGAATTTAACACGCTCTTGCCTGAGCGAGCACAGAATAAATAGATACTTCTTCAGCCTAAAACAGGAGGACATCTGGCTGCTAAATGATGCCACTAAATCATCAGCGATAGTAATTGCTGAGCCCACATCCATTAAGGAATGAAACGAATCTTGCATTTCTTATCAATTTCACTTGGAAATAAAGTCAACTGAACCCTACTCTTCTGTTCTGCGAGCCAACCTATCCAACTGGGTTTAAAGTCGCAAAATCAGGTTTTTAACTGATGTGCGTTCGTCTAGAAGAGATTTACAATGAGAGCTGATTGCAAAGAGTTGCAGGCACTAACCCTTCAAAGAGCTTGGCGATACATCATCAGCGGGTGGAAGAGCCAATTTGCTGAAGAAACAGGTTGCATATTTATCAGGCTTAACAACTTAACGGAGAAGAGGATGCCAGGCAGCCTTTCCTTGTGTTCAGGCTCGGGTTTGAAAGAGCTTCAAATAAACGAGTAGCAATATTTTTGCATTTACACGGGCAAAAAAAAAAAAGTCGTCAATGCTTTTAAAACAAAAGAGCTACAGGGAATTGGGTTACAAAGGGTGATCAAAGGCTTGGTGGATTTTAAGGAAACTCTTCACGGAGGAGGTGGAGTTGGAGTGACCAAAGGGGGTTTCAGAGCAAGGGGTCTAGGCGGCTGGTGGCTTGACCCCCATCGACTGGATGAAAGGGAAGGTGGGGCAAAGCATAAGCGTCTGTGGATTTGAAGATACGGAGACAGTGGAAGTTTGTCAGGCTGCAGGTTGTTCCATAGGCAGACGAGACTCTGAAGCTTGGATAAAAACAAAAAAAACTGCGGATGCTGGAAATCCAAAACAAAAATAGAAATACCTGGAAAAACTTATAAGCTTATATTTCACCCCTTTCCCATTTCTACTTAGTTCTGTTGAAGGGTCATGAGGACTTGAAACGTCAACTTTGCTCTTCTCCGCCGATGCTGCCGGACCTGCTGAGTTTTTTCTGAAGCTTGGATGTTATCCAGATCTTATCTTACCCCTGCCATCCTCTGATTTCCCCCCACTGCCCAGACCCCGCCCCCCCAGCCTCCCCCCCTCACCCACCCCTCAGCCTCCCCACTTGCCTCTCTACCCTCCACATCCCCCCACCCCCCTCCACCCCCCACCCCCCCCAACAGCCTCCGATCTCCCCTTGCCAGTTTGAAGGAAATAAAACCTGGGGCCAAGTATTGGGCGGTAGAGGGGCCCTCAAGCTCCACCATTCAACCACATGGATTGCCCTACATTTCAAAACCACAGGGTTAATAGTTCATGACATTTTTACACCATAGGATTAACGTTTCACTTGATTGACTTTTCGTCAGAGGCGACCTTCGACGACCTTTTCTTTGTTTTCTGCTCTTCGCAATCGTGTTTGACCATCGGTAACGAGAGGGTTAATTTTTTGGGGGGATAGAAAGAGCCTCAAAGCTCTTGTTCGAAATAGAGTAAAATGTCAAGTGGCTGTAGGCGATCCACTTAATCTGCTTCACTCATCAGCTTTCATGAGCTGTCCGCGTTCTGAATCCACACGCATGGTGAATCAATTCAAATGGAATTTTCTGAAGGGGATAAGCACCTGCTGATTCAGGTAAATTGTTTGGACAAATCCCAGGAGAGGTAAATTAAAATTCAGAAGCTGGGAATAAGGTGAGACAGCCAAGTTGAGCGTAAATGTTAGCAAGCAGGTCACGTGCGCATATTGGTGATGCTATCAGGATTTGAGTGGAATATTTATTTGAAGGCTTCATTTGAAGACTTCATTTCTCAACAAGCCAACACAGCAGGGAATGGCTCTGGGCCACAACAGGCTCATAGGGTTGCCAGCTCCAGCAAGGTGTATTCCTGAAGATTCCAGTACATATACTAAAATTGGAACGAGACAGAGAAGATGAGAACAGCCCCTGCTGAGCAAAGATGACACGCAAATTTGTGAAGTGTTCCATATTTTTAGAACAATGAGAGGGGATCTCATATTGAAACGTATAAAATTCTGACAGGGCTGGACAGACTGGATGCAGCGATGATGTTTCCTCGGGCTGGTGTGGAGGAGGTGGGGATCTAGAACAAAGGGGGTCATAGCCTCAGGATATGGGGTAAGCCACGTAGAACCGAGATGAGGAGAAATTTCTTCAGTCAGAGGGTGGTGAGCCTGTGGAATTCTCTACCACAGAGGGCTGCGGAGGCCAAGTCACTGAATATATTTAAGAAGGAAATAGATAAATTTCTAGACACTAAAGGAGCCAAGGGGTATGGAGAGAGAGCGGGAGTATGGCATTGAGATAGAGGATCAGCCATGATCATATTGAATGGCAGAGCAGCCTTGAAGGGCTGAATGGCCTATACCTCCTCCTACTTTCTATGTGTCTATGACTTTTTGCCTCCACATTCTTAACATTGTTTGCTCAACATGTCAATCTTCATGTTGCCCCCGCCTTCCCATAGCCAATCAGAAAGCGGAACAACTCTTCATTACCCAGTTGGATGATTCATTCAAAACAGAATTTATTTCCCATCTTTAATATTTTAAACATTAATACACACAGGTGTTCAAAAAAAAAACAAAAGAAAAAGACAATAACATTTATAATGCCCCTTTGACTTATCTCCTGGATTGCTGGCAGTGATTTCCTGGAGATTAATCTTTAATTAGTGGAGACCCCAGGCCATTCTTGGAGGTTTGGAAGCCCTACACCTGACATGGTCTTGGGCACTGACCCTCTGGATTTCGGAGGGAGACCTTTTCTTTCTTTCTTTCTGTCTATCCCTCTCTCTTTTCTTGGACGGTCACCACCACATTGTTCTCAAATCCCTCTATGGATTGGATTTTCCCTGTGACCTCTCTGTCACGCCAACATGGCCGCACTGTGTGGGAAAACAGTCACTCATTGTGGTTTGTTCCAGAGTGGCCAATTAATGATAATGGCCAGAGGGCGGGCTCACCATCCTATTAGGGACGGCGTGGGTGGGCTCTCGAAACTGGAGGGCCAATCAGGAGTCTTCCAGCTTAAAATCAGCAGCAGGATGCCATGGAGTAGTGAGAGGCCGCTTCGAAATGGAGGCGCCATCTCTCCAACTTCCAGGTTAAATAAAAAATGGCTTTTTCAGTTGGGCCACCACTGTGGGGTGGGGTGGGGTGGGGTGAGGGCGCAGTTGGTGACCACTACACTCAGGCAGGCAGGGAGAGCATTGACGCTTGCCTGGAGTGCTGACCCTCCTCGGCCTGTCACTGGAAGCCAGCTCCAAGTAGTTAAACTGACGCCCCTCCCCCTCGCAGGCACCTGGAGGCTGATTGGAAAACCCTCGCTGGCCTCCATTAACAAGCCTCAATGGGTCCTTAATTGGTTGAATCGCCCATGTGCTCACCACACACGGGTGGCTAGCCCTGCTGCCTCCTCACCCTGTTTCCCAGAAAATGACCCAGGACTTGGAGTTCAGGAAGCAGCACGCAGGCCAACAGCGCTACACCACCCATCTCCATTCTCCATCAGCTCCTGCGGGGCCTAAAACTCAGGCCTTATGTCTCCCTCTTTCCTCCCTCCCACCACACACACACACACACTCTCACTCTCTCTCTCTCTCTCTATCTCTCTCCCATTCCCTCTTGCAGAAAAGACGCATCACTACCTGTTCAGGTCAACAGGTAATATAATCTGGTTTTACAAACTGGGCCCATTATCCTGAGAGCAAATGAGAAAAAGATGCATGTGTCAACTCAAAAAGTAGAGTAACCAGTATAAGCCCACCACCCATCAAAAGCTGAGGAAGTGAGTATGAATTCAAAGTGGCTGCTGGTCAATATGCTAATGTAGCCATCCATCTCACTAAATATTAACATGATTCAATGCCTCACCAGCACAAAGGCTACAATACCATCTGTCTGTCACTCCAAGAGATCATCTACACATACCATGAGGAGTGAGGAGAGGGCCATAATAGACAAAGATACTGAGCTGAATAGACTTTACCAGATGACATTTCCCCTGATTAACAAGCAGGAGACCTGTCCTGCTCTGAAGAAGAGTGATGCGGACTCGAAACATTAACTCTGTCTCTCTTTCTCTCCACAGAAGCTGTTAGACCTGATAAGTTTTTCCAGCATTTTCTGTTTTTGGTGTGTGTGTGTGTGTGTGTGTGTGTTATAGTGAGTGAATGGCTTAGCTTCTGAGTAGCAATGATAAACCCCTCAGCAACACGATCTCAAACATGCCAATTAGCCAGGGGGTGTGGAAATTGAGAAAGGAATTATCTTTATGCGGCAAATTAGTCCAACAAGACACAAATTAATTTACCACAGGGAGCAACAGCATTCATAGACACAGTCAAGCACACAGACAGGAGATGATATGACTTTGGGCTCAAGAAGGGCTGTAATAAGTCAGGCTGGTTAGTACATGTGGCTGACTGTTACATGGTGGAGAGAAGCTGCCCATCCATAAATGCTGAGTATCAGGAAAGTAGATATTCAGTTTACTGTTCACTATCCAAGAAAAGGGATGTTTGGACTGAAGTAAAATAACATTTGCTCAAGAAAATGTTTCTAATCGAGAGGAAGCTCTTGTACATGAATTGTAGAATTAGGGGAGGTTATTTTAACTTAACCTGCTCATTGGGAAATTGACAGGATCTAGTGCAATTCTGGTTTTATTTCACTCACCATTAAAATGAACTGAGACCAGTATTAGGTGGGAGTTGTTAAGCCACATCCCATCTGATCCCATGGGATTCCTGCCCAGAAAATGACCCAATTTCACAGGTGGTGTGTCCCAGTTCCCTCAGGAACACCAGTTGCTATGTCAATATGCACTTTTACATGTACGTTGCAGTCTGGAGCTATGGATAGTGGTGGTAAAGGCTCCAACGTTCTTTCCAACACACGGCTGACCAGGAATCTCTCCCACTCTTACCGCCTGTCATTGGTGTGTGTTGGAGGGATTTGCAGGTTGACACTCAACCCGTTTGGCCAGGTTATGAAGGCACCTTCCTTAGCCATCAAGTCCTGGCGGGGGAGGGGGGGATGCAAACCAGGAGCTACTGGCTCAGAGGCAGGAATGCTACCCACTGCACCACAAAAGCCCTGCATGGCCAGGATTTTTAGGATGGTGGGGTTTCCTAATTCGTCATCCATAGAGTCGGCAGGGAACGCATCCCTGCTGACACCGTCTGCCCCACAGCCATTTCACGCCCCAACAAGGGCTAAGTGGCAGCAGACGGGGTTTCTGCCCCTCACTCAGGAGGGAATCCCGGCTTAGCGAGCTGCCGGGCAATCTGATTGGCTGGCAACTCTCAAGACCCTGCAGTGCCAGAGGCTGCAGTGGACAGGACTGGGACTGGAACTCCCGGGATTCCAGGAAGAATTCAGTTTTGGGGGTCTCAGGACGGGGAGGGTGGGGGGGTTGGGGGTTTTGGGGGCGGGCATGGGGTGGTGGCGAGGGAGGTACCGGACCTTAATGGGATAGGGGTGGGGTGGTGGGGGGGGGGGAGTGCCGATGTTAAAAGGGGGCTTCTGATGGAGGCCTTCTCACCCGAGGCCCGAACCCGATTATTTTCGTGCTTCCCCCATGCCCAGGAACTCCTCCCGCTAGCCCAAAAATTGAGGCTGAGCAGGAAACGGCCCTTAAGTGGTCAATTATTGATCGCTAGTGGACCATCCAAGGCTTTGCCCGCCCCTCTGTAAAATTACTGAGAGTTCGGAGCGGGCAGGAACCCATCCAAGAAAATTTACGCTCAACCCTGCCTACAAACCCACCAGCGGAGGGGGGGCATAAAAGTCAGGCCCATAATCTTACAGGGCAGAAGGTCAAATGCCCCATTATGCCCCTGCTCTTCAAGTGCAATCTTCTGAATTCCATTTCCCTAAACATTTTTCCAGCTTGGTAGCAGCTCCCTGTTGGGAGTTAGGGCCTAAGCTCTAAGCTCAACATTAAGCTCAACACTTGTGCACAGGACACGGGGCAACGGAATTCGGAAACAAGAGTGGAGCCTGATGGGGAACCTCAGTGGAATGCTGGGTTCACACCCTGCCCGATTTACTCCTCATTGACTGTGAGGCCGAAGGTGTGCCACATGGTCAGAGGCGTTGCCTGTTGGATTACCTCTCGGGTGGGCATAAAAGATCCCTTGGCACTATTCCAAAACAGAACGTGGTGGTTCTCCATGGTACCTGGACCGCTGTTTATCCCTCAACTGACATCACTAAAAAAAGGAAAATCTGGCCATCATCTCAGTTCTGTTTGTGGGAACTTGCTGTGCAGACACTGGCTGCTGTGTTTCCTGCGCTACACAACAGTGACTACACTTAAGAAGGGTCATCATTGGCTGTAAAACACTTTGGGACGTCCTGAGGTTGTGAAAAACAAGCATTGCTTCCTTTATTTTGTATAGTTGTTCCCCTATCTCCATTGCAATATTCAGGGATCTATGCTGTACACCTGACGACATCAAGTTCCATTTACTTCCTTAACCAAATAGATTGACTGTCCTTTTGTTGCAATGGGATCCTGGTCTGGACTTTACGCTGGTTGGTTTTTCACAGCACAATTCATCCAAAGCAGGGAAACCTGTGTGAAAATCAAGGAAGTTCAAGTGCAAATGACATACAGCACAAATCACCAATCCACAATTTTTAAGCTAGTTTAAAAAGCATTGAGCCAGAACATAATTGGCCACACTCAGATTGCACAAATCCCCACGGTGAGTTTCTGCTATTTGTGGGTTTTCAGCCAGGCACCTAAAAGTAAGCTTGGGGCATTGGGGAGTTGGCTGGAGGAATCGGGGAGGGTTGTGGAGCAGTGGTAATGTCATTGACCAGAGACCCAGCAACTCAGGCTAATGCTCAAGAGACGAGGGCCCAAATGCTGCTGTGGCAACTGGTGGAATTTAAAATCATTTAATTAAAACATTAAACCTGGAATTGAAAGCTAGTCTCAGTAATGGTGGCTATGAAACTATCATCAGTTGTCATTAAAACCCATTTTGTTCACTAGTGTCCTTTAGGGAAGGAAATCTGCTGTTCTTTACCCAGTCTGCAATTATACAAGTGATGCGGCTGCTGTCGGGTGCCCCACCTGCCAGTGGGCCAATTGATGCCCTTAACTGGTGCAATAATTATAGTTTTGATAAACGCAGGACTGTAGCTTGAAGAATAATTCTGTGTTGTAAGATCACATTATCTGTGTAAACCAATCAATTTGCAGTGTGGGGAACCCCTAGGAGGGAGTTCTTTTTTAGTTATAGAGCTTGAAGTACACATGTAACTGCTGCTGCTGTCTTGTAAATAAAGTTCAATATCCATGACAGTATCAGTAGGAGTGACGAATGCACGGCCGTTGTAGAAACAAAGACCTGCCTTTATATTGAGGATACCCTCCATCGTGTTGTGTGGCACTACCACTGTGTTAAATGGGATAGATTTCAAACAGATCGAGCAACTCAAGACTGGGCACCCATGAGGTGCTGTGGGCCATCAGCAACACCAGAATTAGACTCAAACTCATGGTTGTAACCTCATGGCCTGGCATATCCACGACTCTACCATTACCACCAAGCCAGGTGATCAACCCTGGTTCAATGAAGAGTGCAGGAGGGCATGCCAGGAGCAACACCAGACATAACTAAAAATGAGGTTGAAGCTATAACACAGGATGACTTGTGTGCCAAACAGCATAAGCAGTAAGTGATAGGCAGAGCTAAGCAATCCAACAACCAATGGATCAGATCTAAGCCGTGCAGTCCTGCCATATCCAGTCGTGAATGCTGGTGGACAATTAAACAACTCACTGGAGGGGGAGGCTCCACAAATATCCCCATCCTCAATGATGGAGGAGCCTAACACATCAGTGCAAAACATAAGGCTGAAGCATTTGCCAAAATCGTACTGAAGATTTGTGCTCCAGAACTTGCCGCGCCCCTAGCCAAGCTGTTCCAGTACAGCTACAACGCTGGCATCTACCCGGCTATGTGGAAAATCAACTCTATAACAAATGGGCAATTGGCTGTTAAATGGCTGTAGGGCCATTGGCGCTCCCCTCAACAGACTCTCCAACAGCTTTTTAACCGGGTGGGTGGGGAATCCAGAGCCTTGTATAGCTTCAGCCCTTTCACTCTGTTTCTCCCTCCACAGATGCTGCCAGACCAGCTGAGTATTACCACCATTGACTGTTTATAATTCAGTGTAATAATGATGATTATTTTTTTCTTCTTTTTATCTCCACTGGTGAATGAAAATTGTCCTTGGCATCAAATCACTATTTTCACAAAGAAACCGTAACAGACTTCAGTTGTTTCATTCCACTTGCTGACGTTATGTCCTGTAGTGTTTCTGCTTGATGTCCTACATGTGTGCTGAGGTGATCTCATTGAGGGCACAATGAAGAGTTGATGAGAACAACACTGTTTCAAGATCAATAGAGATTAGTTCCAAGCTCTGAACATTTTCACTGGTGATTTCACATGCTAACCTGCCAGCACAGCTCTCTCCATAGCCTCTCAAGGCTGTAAAATGTTTTGGAATGTCCTGATGTTGTGAAAGGTGCTGTGGAATGAAGGGGAAGATGTACTGTCAGAGGTACCATCATTTATTTCCAAGAGGCAATCGATAAAAGGTTAATAGGCAAGATAAGGTCTCATGGATTTGGGGGAAATATATTAGCATGGATAGAGGATTGGTTAACAGAGAGTGGGCGTAAATGGAGCATTTTCAAGTTGGCAAACACTAAATCATGGAGTGCTGCAAGGATCAGTGCTGGGGACTCAGTTATTTACAATCTATATAAATGACTTAGAGAAAAAGACAGTGAGTAATGTATCTAAGTTTGCTGATGATACAAAGCCAGGTGGAAGGGTAAGCTGTGGGGAGGACACAAAGGCTGCAAAGAGATATAGACAGGTTAAGTAAGTAGCCAACAAATGGCAGATGATGTATCATTTAGGGAAGTGTGAAGTTATTCGCTTTGGTTGTAAGAATAGAAAAGCAGAATATGTTTTAAAAGTGAGAAACTTGTAAGTGTTGATGTTCAAAGAGAGACTTGGGTGTGCTTGTACAAGGAACATGGAAAGTTGCATGCAGGTGCAGCAAGCAATTAGAAAGGCAAATGGCAGGTTGGCCTTTATTGCAAGGGGATTGGAGTGCATGAATAAAGAGGTCTTGCTAGAGTTGTACAGGGTTTTAGTAAGACCACATCTGGAGTACTGTGAGCAGCTTTGGTCTCCACATTTAAGAAATACATACATTTCATGCATTGGAGGCAGTACAGCGAAGGTTCATTAAACTGGTCCCTGGGATGAGGGGGTTGCCCAATGATGAGAGGCTGTGTAAATTGAGCCTATTTCCTCTAGAGTTTAGAAGAATGAGAGGTGATCACATTGAAACATACAAGATTCTGACGGGGTTCGATAGGGTAGATGCTGAGAGATTGTTTTCACTGCTCGGGGAATCTAAAATGTGGGGGCACAGTCTCAGGATAAGGGGCTGATCATTTGGGGCTGAGATGGGGAGAAATTACTTGATTCAAAAGGTTGTGAATCTTTGGAATTCTCTACCCCAGAGGGTTGTGGATGCTCCATCGTTGAACACATTTAAGGCTGGGGTAGGCAGATTTTTGGTCTCTCAGAGAATTAAGGGATATGGGGAGCGGGCAGGAAAGTGGAGTTAAAGCCCAGGATTTGCCATGAGCGTAATAAATGGTGGAGCCGGCTCGATGGGCCCTGGGGCCTATTTCTTGTGTTCTTGTATTTAGATGAAACATTAATTTGAGGCTTCCTTTGCTCTATGAGAAAGGAAAACTTATTTATAAAGAGCCTTTCAACACCTCAGGCATCCCAAAGCACTTGACAGCCAATGCTGGGTTCAGCTGTGAAGTTCCCCAGGAGCAATTGTGGCCCTGCACACACTGTCCTTGATTTTCCATGGGGTATTTGAAAAGCCTTGTCCAACACAAGTCACGTGGAGTGCAAATACTGAATGGCCTCCTTCTGTACTGTAACATTGGTCTTGGGCAACATAAGTCCAACCAGGAGAAGGGTCCAGTCTAATGCATTCAATTCAAATCATCATTAAATCATCTCTTTGGTATCTCCTTTCTCTTCCTATCCTCCTCTGTTCTAAGAGATACCAAAGAGATAGTTTAACGATGATTTGAATTGAATGCATTAGACTGGACCCTTCTCCTGGTTGGACTTATGTTGCCCAAGACCAATGTTACAGTACAGAAGGAGGCCATTCAGTATTTGTACTCCACGTGAACTTCCTCCCAATGTAACTATGTGGTCCCACCCTACTCCTCAGCCCAGTTTGTAAAGTCAGATATGCCATTGTGTTATGTCTGATGGTAGAACATGTTAGCAGTGGGTACCACTCTTGCCTCTGAGGCAGAAAGTTAGGGGCCCAAACCCCACTCCAGGAATTTCAGTGCAAAGTTTAGGCTGACCCTGCATTGTTGGAGCTGCTGTCTCTCAAATGAGATGTTAAACTGGGGTGCAGCCTACCCTCTTAAGTTGTGTGGGAAAGGATTTTGAGGAAGTATAAGGGAATTCTCCCAAGTGTCCTGGGCAATATTTATCCTTCGCCAACATCACAAAACAGATGATCTGGTCATTATCGCATTGCTTTTGTAGGATGGTACTGTGTACAAATTGTCTGCCACATTTATAGCAGTGACTACATTTAAAATACTTTGGCATGCCTTAAGTTTGTGAAAGGCAGCTATGTAAATGCAAGTTCTTTCTTTCTTAATTGACTTTCTGTCCTAGCAAGAGACCTTCGATCCGGAATGATTTTCCTACATGTTTCTTATTTTGCTCACATATCCTGAGAGAAGCTGACAGCTCATCTTCCTTTTGAAGTTATCTTGAAATACAGAGCACTGAAGGCGTGAACATAAATATAAAGAGTTTCATTTCATTCATTACACCAGGGAAACTTAACTACAGTCTATCAGATAAGGAACTCCATTTACGAGAACATGGAGAAGGCATCCAATGCTTGTTTATCTGTCGAGGTTTCTTTCAAGATTTTTTTTACATAAGCTTCAATGTCATGAATGCTCCAGTGTTCAGTGATGACAAGGTGCAAACCTTAAAACTTTAAAATACATTTTTCTACATACACGATGCTAATAGTGAGGTTTGAATAATACATGATTGTGATATGAAATGAGAATATGGAATTAAAAAATGAATATTTGGCTGATTGGAGGAACTTCGTCTTCCCCACTCACCCCTAATTGTTTGATTATCTTTCATGACCCAATTGTTGACTCAATCCAATCCACACACTGTCCTGAAGGAAATGATCCCTTTACATGAGTCTCCAGGAAGAGGAAAGGTCTATGAAATCTCTTGTTGGACCTTGCTCTGTTTTTGATGCCCTCTTCACTTTCAAATTACTCAAGGCCTCTCAACCACACTGCTCCTACCTTTTCCCTCAAGTTGAAAGACCATTGACTAAAGTGAATCCGGCACATGACTGACCTAATTAAGCCTCTCCATAGCCATCTCTTCTAACTACTCCAGGGTCATCCTTCAGGGCAAGGACAATCCCACAGGGTCCTACCGCCTCTCTTTCATCCTCATTCGTCAATGCCTCAGTGCGAGGACCTTTTTTCATTTCAAAGATCAAAAATATCTGTGCAGTTGCCTCTACCTCTTCCCCTGCTGTCCCAATCTCCTTACATGGTTCTCTCACCCCAGTCCAGTATCATTCTTCATCATTCCACATCATTTTCTTCCAAGATATAGTTTCACCACAAGACCTACATTCATTCCTTTGATCTCCTGTTTTCCTACCCAGCTGCTAACTATCTCTCTTTGTACAGTACTCATCAACATCGTTAGTCATTCCCTTTTCCTTCAAATGCTCCCATCTTCTTCGAAACTTCAATCATCCCTCCCACGCTTAAAGAAAAAACACATTTAACTCCTTTGATCTCTCCAGGTACCATTCATAACTCTCTTATCCAAGGACCTTGAATGGTTTTACTAGTTGCATTCTTATCTGTCCCCCAACATCCCATTCTAGTAAAGGTCACTGACGCATCTTCTAATTTGTGACCACAGTACATCATCCTTCCTTAATCTCTCTGGATGCTCAATGCAGAGAGGGAAAACTTGGTTCCCTCCATTCTCTGTCTTCTGTGGTCCACCTTGATGGGATTACCCTTGCTACCTGTCCCAACATAACAAGCATATCTCCTGCAATGACTGCTTCTCTTGCCCTCACACTGTAGCCTCTGAAGCACAGACCTCTGAGGCGTGAAAATTCCATGGTTGGCTCCCTCCTTTTCCTCGGTGCATTCTGTTGCTCAGGAGGCATTATCCTCAGTTTTGCAGTCAATTTCCTTCTCATGCTGTTGTCACCCGGTTTTATCTCCTCGCCACCACCCTCAATTTCCATGATTTTGTCAGACTGCCTACCTGTCATCAGCTAGAGAATGAGCGAGTATAACAAACAAACATTTGCATTTATATAGCGCCTTGCATGACCTTTGAAAGCCCTAGTGCACTTACAGCCTGCAAAGTATTTCCGAAGTATAATCACTATAGTGGTCAATTTGTACACTCAAGGTTCCACAAACAGCCGTGAAGTAAATGGTTAGATAATTTGTCTTAGATGTTGGTTAAGGGATAAATATTGAGCACTGCTGAAAAAAAGAGACATACTGTTGTAGCTTTTTGTCTTGCGCACATAGGACAGACTCAAGAATGCCAAATTTCAAAGGGAGCCACAATTTATACTGCATGAGAAAAGGGAGCTGATTGGTTGGCAAGTCAGCCCTGATTGGTCAAAGCGTTGCCATAGAGAATGCAGCAGGGAGTTATTGTCCCCCAAGCTTTTGTTTAATTCAAAAAAGGTGTAATTCCTGGATATATTATTTTTGCCCTCAGAGAAGCTACATACACATTGGCCCCCGAAGTGAACTGTGGAGCTTAGTCTGATTTTGTTGCCGGTCTATCTTTCTTCAGGCGTTCTTCAGTTCATGAAAACAGCCATGTTTACTCAGTTATAAATTCAGCTGACAAGCTGAAGCATCTCAGGGAGACAAGAACGTCGTAAAGTCTCTGCCTGAGGAGTTGAGGTGCCCAACTGTAATACCAGGAGCTGCAAATTGAAAGGCCTGTCCTCTAATTTACTGTGGCGTCAGAAGTAATTGATTCAGTCAATAATATTGTACTCCATCAGTGTAAAGTACACAAAATCCCTGATACAACATCTAGAAAATCAATGCTCTCAAACTACATGTTTAGGGCACTGAGTAGCTCTAATTCAATTAACCCTATCAGAGAAAAACCAAACACTGTTGTTAGCACTCAATGCTTTGAAAACACTTTGGTTCTGTCACGCAGAGGTAGGTTTTACATTTCTCGGCAGTGTGAGGGAGGCAGAATGGAAGCTGAGGTGTCCGCTCACTCATGCCCTAGAGTCTCTGCACAACCAATAAAGTATCGGATGGACAAATATTGGTCATCCAGGGGGAAGGCGGCCAAGTAGAGGTGCATAGGAAGGTGGCTTCCTGACCACAAAGCCTCCCCCTTGCTCCCTTAACCTTGCAGCTATTATCAGGGCCAGGTTTGCATGCCTGTTCTCAGATGCCACAATATTAACCAGCTTTTGGGAATTTGGGTGTTATGTTCTACTCCGGGTTCGTTTTGCTCGTGATCCGGTTGCACGCGTATCTGTCTGCGGGTGAGTCGATTACCATTCACTGCAGACGCAGAGACCAATATGAAATGAAGCACATGCTATTTATTTACATAGACGGCAGAGCACTAACCATGATGTGTGCTTCCCCAACCAGGCCCTACTCTAGGTTAACATTAACATGGTAGCCCACGCTACACAGCTATTGGGTCTTCCAGTCACGTGTTCAACCTGGTCACATTCTCTTAAAGGTGTATTACACCTCAGATTACCACATTGTGCTAATCTAAAAAAAAAATATTGTCGTGAATTTTGGTAGCAGCTCCATTTACAGTGGAATACAAATCATACCTTAGTGTGAATACATAACTTGTGGGTTCTGAGAATTGTCCTGTCATACGGCAGAGCGGGTAATGCTCTGCGCAAGGCTAGAATTGTAAAGACAACCTGCTCTCAGAATCAATCTTTATTATCCATTGAAGGCACAACAAAAGATTTTAAAAAGTCATTAAAGAAATACAGGCTCTGCCCCCTTCCCCAGCAGAATCTGCTGGTCCACTCAACCATGGTCCTGCCAGTAGGCCTTTTTTTACCACTCTTGTGTCACCACGTTTTAGCTGGTGGATAAGAAACTTTCCTTACATCCGAAAAATGTGCAACAGACAACGAAAAATCCCGGATGATTGGGTTGTTAACACACTAAATAGCTTGTTGATTCATGATTTCAAAATGGTGGGCGGTCAGCCGACCGGAGGGCTTGAGCCCCTACCATATCATTAGAGACTGACGATGGCCATCCCACTGAATCTTTGTTCACCATGGTGGGTCAGCATATCCAGTTTGGGAAAGTAAAATTCAGCCCTTGGCTTAGCAGCATAGAGTAAGATACTTGTAGCAGTTTTACATGAAGCAAAGAAGTCATGTGACACGTTATGAATCACTGAATAGAAACCAGCTGCAATATTGTGCACCATTTTGAGCACCACACTTTAGGATTGCATTGTGAGGTATTGGAGAAGGTATGGGGAAGATTTACTAGGATGATACTCAGAGCTGAGGGACTTCAGTTATATGTAGAGAAATGGGGGTCACCTTAGAGCAGAGAAGATTAAGGGGAGATTCTAAATTGTAGGGAGTCTTGATGGAGCAGATAAGGAGAAACATTTCCACTGGTAGGAGGGTCAATATAGATTGAATATAATTGGCAAAAGAACAATTGGGCAGAGGAGGAGAAATCACTTTACACAGCGATGATCTGGGATGTTGGAGGGATCAAGGAGGGTGGAGGCAGATTCAATAGTAACTTTCAAAGAGGCAATTGGATAAATACTTGAAACTGAAACATTTGCAAGGATATGGGAAGTAGAGTAATTGGATAGCTCTTTCCAAGAGCTGGCACTGGGACAATGGGCTGAATGGTCTCCTTCTGTGATTCTATGAAATAATGCCTTAGCACTGAAAACTTTGCCTTTAATTTTAACGCTTAATATGAAATATTTCCCGCTAGATTGCACCACATATTCCAAATGTTATTTCGGAGAGATTTCTATAATCTTGCTGATGTCCCTCAGTCTCATCGGTTTCATGTCACGGCAGGGTAGAGGAGGCTTGGACGTGGGCATTGACTTCGATTTTCTAAGGATCTAGATTTTAGATCCTTAATCATTCCAGCTGATACAGGAAAGGAGAAGGAAATGCCTTATGGCCATATCTTGGCCTCTTTAGTCCCCGTTGCTTCCTGCCCTCATTTCCCACAGTGAGATGTGCCCAGTTTTTATATAGATCCATGCGAATGAGACAAAAATTGAAATAATTGGACCTCCACCTGTCAGTTCTACCTCATTCTCATTGAATTGCATTCAATGTCCACTTAAAGCTGTCACCTGGGGCTCCTGATAACGTTTAACAAGCGCTTGGAGCCTACAAGGCTACGGACCAAGAGCTGGAATATGGGATTAGGGCTGGACAGCTCTTTGTTGGTCGGAGTGGACTTGATAGGCCAAATGGCCTTATATTTTGTGCTAAAATTTCTGTGATTCCACGTACTAGATGCTCTGCAGAAAGCAGTAGTGAACTTAAAGGCCGAGCATCAGCGTTTTACAGGTGCAGTTATTTCTCAGTCAATTGTTGATGTCTTGTTTTTGTTTCATTGGAACAGACTGGGGGAAAACTCCAGGGAAAAATGGCAGAAGCAGCATTAATAATCAATAAGCTTATTATAGATTATAAATCCTCAGCTCGGGACATTGACTTTAAGTCAGCCTGAGAGCATTAATCTAACTTCCCGTTCCTGAAAATCTTATCGTTGTGCTTTAGTTTTGTTTTCAAAGTCGGCAATGTGCATTGATCATTTATTTCCCACAAAATAAGTTTTACTGACAGAGTTGTAGAGAAAAATAAGTCAGGGATTTCTCCAACACCTGTCCTCCATTGTCAAGATCCATGGGATTGCCTTGAATGATTATGTTCCAACTAGAACATCTTTCCCTATAGCTAGACTTCCCACCCTTGCCCCATTAGTCTTGAAGCCCCCGCCCCCCACCCCCGGCCAGGAGCTGCCCTTGTAACTCCCCACCCCCCCACCCTTCTTCATCCACATCCTGGCCATTAGAGGCACAACCCACAGACACAGAATCATGTTTTTGTCAAAGCTTTTCGTCTTGCACTCATCAGAACAATTCGCAAGAATATCAAATGTAAAGGGAACAAATATAATGGGAGCAACAACATACAGTATAAAGTGTGGTTCCCTTTACAATTGGCACTCTTGCTAATTGTCCTGTTGAGTGCAAGACAAAAAGCTATCACACAGAATCAGTGTTGATGCATACCCTGAAGAGCCATCACTCCATCACTCCATCACCCCACCACTGTACCGCTCTCAACAGTCTCTCTACGGTCAGGCTTCCAATCTTGGACGATACTTATCTTCCTGCACCTCAACGTTAGGAAGACTAAAGCCATTGTTTCCGGCCTGTGTGGTGTCAGCCTTGGCTCAGTGGGTAGCATTGCCTCTGCTTTAGAAGGTTGTGGGTTCACATCCAACTCCAGAGACTTGGCTATTTAATGCAGGCCAATATAGCAGCAGCAAGGGAGTACCACATTGTTGGAGGTGCTGGCTTGCAGATGAGATGTTAAGCCGAGGTTCCATCCACTCCATGAAAAAGAGCAGGATAGTTCTCTCTAGTGTACTGGTCAATGTCTATCCCTCAACCAGTATCTAAAAACAGATTATCTAGTCATTATCACATTGCTGTGTGTGGGAGCTTGCTGTTTGTAAATTAGCTGCTGCTTTTCCTACGTTTCCACTGTGACTATATTGCAAAAAGTATTTCATTGGCTGTAAAGGACTTTGGGACACTGTGAGGTTGTGAAAGGCACCATATAAGCTCAAGTTTTTTTTAAATCACTGGGTGCATCCCTCCCCTGGCCTCTCATTTAGACAGTTCACAAATTCAATGCACCTTTCATTCCTGAGTTGATCAATTCTGTTAACAGAAAACTTAACCTGTTCACCACAAAAATGGCATAATACCTCTATAACAGCTCTTCCATGCTATTTTCCAATTCAACCCCACTTGAAAATTAATGCTACCCCAGCCAATAAAAACAAAGCAGCAATAAAGGCACAGTAACATTCAGTATATAATTAAAATTTGTGTATCATAGATCAATATACAATACATCATATAAATGTGAAAAGCTGTGTTTTTAAAGCACTTTGTAAAAATGTTATTATTTTATGTACGCACCAGGCCATTACTTCATCTGATCATCTCCAGCTCATGGACCTTGGCCAGGAAGCAGCAGAAGTGCAGGTTGAGGGTCTTGAGGTGGATGATGTTGGAGCCCAGGTAGTTCCACAGCACCAGGGTAATCTGGCTGGGTCAGACAGACTGCAGCTCAACAGCAGAGGCATCGCTGCTGGATTCATTACTGGGGCCGGGATTCAAGACTCAGTGAAGCAGCCATGAGCAAGAGCCCATGGCCCAGCTAAAGAAACTGAAAGATGAGTAAGGGAAGGGCAGGGACAGATGCGGCTGGGAGGTTGGGCAGTCCGTGACCCTATTCGCTATTTCTGAGATGCCAATTTGCGTCCCGACCCACTGTTTGCGAACTGCTATATAATATATGACACTGCACACTTCAGTCCCTTCATTGTTGAAACATACCTTTAGCAACCTGTAGTAATTATGGTTTTATTTGGTGTGTAGTGTACCTTTAAGAATAATACGTGCTAAGGAAGGTCACATGATCCATAGTAACCAACAGGAGAGTGGCACAGACTGCCTCAGCTGTCAGTGTAGAGATAGAGTTGGAGTTGAAAGCACATGTGTAGTTGCTGCTGAGTATACTGTAAATAAACTTAATGTTTCCAGCCAAGAAGTGTCTGCAGATCAACTCTATCATTAATAGCACAACTCAGCCACCCTATAACAAGCTGGTGACAAGGATGAAAGAGGACTGAACAGAAGAGATCAAGTTAAAAAGAAATCGGCTCTGTACGTCACCCAGTGATTGGAAGTAGCAAGCTCCGTTAGAATTGAAGAAGTTATCCCCTCTCAAAATGCTGCAATTCAGGAGAATTGATCCTTTTGAACCAGCCACGGAAGATCGGTCTCAATACATAGAGCGCCTCACGTTCTTTTTTCAAGCGATCAAAATTATGGGGGTAGAGAAGGGGCAAACGATCCTCTTGAGTACTTTGTGGGAACAAAATCTACTGTCTGAATAGAAGTTTGATGGCACTCAGTGCCCCAGATTGGAAGAATTTTGATGAATCGGTGGACCTCGTGAAGGCTCACTTTCAACCCAATCCCTCTGTCACGATGCAGAGATTCAGGTTTAATTCGTGAAACAGAGTGCCAGGTGAGACAATTGCAAGCTGCGTGGCAAATTTGATGCAGCTAATTGAGCATTGTGACTTCGGTACGATTCTGAATGACATGCTCAGAGATCATTTAGTGTGTGGTGTGAAAGAGGACACTATTCAGAAAAGATTATTGTCCAAAGTGAATCTGGATTTCCAAAAGGTGCTACAGATAGCGCTGGCCATGGAAAGCGCTGTAAGGGATTCAAAAGCAATACAGGGTGCGCAAAACGGCGCCGTCCTCCACATCGGGCAGGAAACCTCAGCCGAAAGTGGTGCGAGAAAGCGAGACTCTGCTGAGAAGCGGGAAACAGCCCCCGCTAGCTGACGAATAAAGAAAAATAACTTAAGAGCAAAACCGAAGAATAATTTTAGTAGAGGTGGAAGCATTCAGTCTCTTAGCAATTGGCAGTTTAAAAAAATTGAATGCTACTATTGTCATAGAAATGGACATATGAGGAGGCAAAGCAAGGAAAGATTCAAGTAGGCTTTGTTAAAAAAGAAGAACCCCAATGAAATCTACGATGTAGAAGAGCCTGAAATGACAAATTCTGACATTTACTCGTTTGATCTGAAAGTTGGAGAGACAGAACCAATATTTGTCACAGTGAAAGTGAATGGCAAACCTGTTAAAATGGAAGTGGACAGAAGAGCTCCCATTACAGTAACTGGGGAGCGTACTTTCGGATATTTGAATAATGGTGAACATCAATTAAATTTAGAAGAAACAGCCGCCAAGCTAAAAACATATACGGGTGAAGACTTTCAGGTAAAAGGCATAAGCAGAGTAACTGTCCATTATGGAAGCCTACCGGTGCTCGTATTGAGAGGCAGAGGACCAAGCCTTCCAGGGTGAAATTGGCTAAGGGAAATCAACCTTGATTGGCCACTGAGATTCCAAAAGGAAGCTGGAAGCGTTCCTGTTTTGAAAAAGGAGTGTGTAAATGACTCAAACAACCTGACGAAATGCAGGCTGTCTTAAGCCAAAACCTGGGAGAACAGCAGAAGGAACTCAAAGAGAACCTGCTTGATGACAGAGTTCGAGACGAGGTGAACAACCTTCGCAGGGAAAAAGAAAACCTGTTGAAAGACCTTCACACACGACAAGATTCCCTCAGGTCAAAGTTTGTACCTCTAGAAAAGTATGAAGAGAAACAGAAAGAATTCAGCATCTCTGTGAACAAACTGAAGAATCGGTTGGCAGAGAAGACACAACAATGCTCAATTTTCCAGGAGGCAGCAAACAAATACAAAAAAGATTTGGAAGAGCTGAAGAATCAGCTAAATGAAGCCAAAGGGGCTTTGGAAGCAAAAACTGCAGAATTTTCCAAGAATCAGACAGATAATGAAATTTTGGGAGACTCAGCCACTGAACTCAGACAAGTTGAGCTTGCATCTGAGAAAAGTCTGGCCAAAATTAAGTCAAAAAGAAGGCTGAGATTAAAGTTGGCACTAGAAAGAAGATACAGAAGTGCTAATAAGGCCTTAATTCTGGCAGTATATGGATACACTTTCGTACATAGACATGGTAATCAAATCGCAAACGTCGATGCCCTTAGTCGTTTGCCTTTACAAGAAAATGATGCACGTCCCAGTTCCACAGGAACTTGTTTTACTGTTAAGTTTCTTAGATTCTGCGCCAGTATGTACTCGACAGATCAGAGGCTGGGCAAATTGGGACCCAGTCCTATATCAGATACAAGAACAAGTGCTACACGATTGGCCGCAGGAGCCCATATCTGATGAAATGAAAACTTGGAGTCAGTGGGGACCCCACCATTCGAAAAATTCAGGCCACAATCTTTTCGATTCACAGGTAAGAGTGCTATCTGCTCCTCCAGCAGCTGATGCCTTATACTCCAGCCTCGGGATTTCGGGCTTCTATCCCTTGAAAGAGAATTTTCTAAGTGTTTGCAAATAAAAATGATGGCTGAGAATTTCTTCAAACCTTCTGACTAAACTTGGAGATGATGGGGGGATCCAGTTTACATATGAAAATGAGGCCTTCCACTGCACTTCACTCAATAGGGAAGCAGAGTTGGTGCACCTCAGAGGCAAAATTGTACAGACATATGGGAAAGGGCATAGAAGCTTGATGAGATCGGATGGCTCGAGCTGAAGAGGTAGCACCTACAAGGATATGATGTGACAAAGGACCTCCTGCCAGCTAACAAATTCCCTGAAGCTGATTAAAGGTCCCTTGGCACCAGTAACAATTTAACTGCGGACCACAAGATTAACAATTTGTTCCTTCATCATCGCCGTTGTATTATGGCAGGCAAAGAGATTGAACCTCCCCCTCCTCCAAGTACCATGCCCTAAGAGGTCATTGGCAACCACAGACTTTCATTGGATCGGTCCATGATTATGCCCAGCAAAGTACTGCAGCGATTTGCCATTGCCTTCTGCAGTATGGCTGACCAGGAAACTTCCCCGCACTTCTCGCCTGCCATCGGGCACATTGGAAGGATTTACAGGCTGATAATCAACCTGTTTGGCCACGCTATGGACACACATTCTGTGGCCATCAAATCGTAAGGTGGGACTTGAATCCAGAGCTTCTGTGCCAAAAGCAGAGGCACCACTCAGTTGGTCACAAGGCTCCCCAGAGATTAGACACAGATCTTTAATGGAGGCATCTTCTTTCTGCTGCCACACGTGTTGCTGACTGCATGCAAACTAACTAATTAATATGGCTACTGCATCATGTGACATTGCATCACTTCCTGTGATGACATAACGATTTACATAATCAAATATTTAAATGAACATACTTTACCTGTGATGACATAACTATTTACATAATCATATATTTAAATGAACATACTTTACCTGTGATGACATAACTATTTACATAATCATATATTTAAATGAACATACTTTACATATGGTTTTATCTAATGTGTAGTATACCTTTATGAAGAATGTTATAATGGAAGATCATATGATCTTGTGTAACCAATGGTAGAGTCGTGCGGGTTACCTCTAGTTAGTCATAGCACCCTCGCCTTTGAATCAGAGGGTTGTGGGTTCATGTCCCACTCCCGGAAACCAAGAACTGTGAATGTACTCGAAAGAGTTACAATCTGTGACTGTTGATAACTCGAAAGAGTTACCTCTAGTTAGTTGGAAGTCAGTAGCCTGCAAGGGAGGAGCAGAAGTATGTAGGTAGAGCTTGGTGTAGAAGCACACGTGTAACTGCTGAGTACCTTGTAAATAAACAGAATGTGTTCCACCTAAGAAGTGTCTGCAGAACTGCTCTATCTAAAGTACCAACTCAGTCACCCCACGTGCAACAAGCGTGCAATTGCGGCTCGCAGGTCACAACAACATATTAGTAAGTGCACTATCACAGCTATCACAACAGGTGCGTGGTCAAAAACTCCCTAGTTAACAGCAACATGTGAGCTCGTTCACAACCATTGACTGTAGCAGTTCAGTTTTCACTACCAATTTCTCATGGGTAGCTTGGAACGAGTGATAAATGCTGGCCTTGCCAGCAACATCCACATCCCATGAATGAATAAGGGAAAGAAGGCACATTCCTCTATCCAGTAGATGTGAATTTAAAAATGGGCAATGGGACTGTACACTCCTAACGTTACTCAGCATAAAGCACGCCACAGTGAAGGTGAGACAGTAATGTACTGGGATTGAAAGGAAAACTTGTCCCTGGAAGTGGGAAATGACGCAAATGGAAACATAGGGAGCGGAATCGTCTGGTCCCGTTGGCAGTGGGGGTGGGTGGGGGAGGGGCAGAAATCACAGCGGGATCATCCGATGGTGTCTGCCATGGGCAGCATCTCCCTGGAGGCTGGTGTGAACCCGATTTGCACCCCGTTAATGGGATGGAAAGTAAGGCCCGGCCGGAATCACTCCCCCCTCTCCCCCCTCACGCCCCGATTTACCGTGACGCTGGTGGGAAAACACGCCGGCCCAGAACACGTTTGGACAAGCGTGACGTGCAGAAACTGGGACTTTAGTGTTAGGGCCTTGCTCAGATCGCCGGACATCCGAAGAGCAGAGGACGCCGGAGGCCCTACAGCTACCGGACCCCTGGAGGAACACGCGCCCCGGATGCTGGGTGGATCCTCACGCACAGGGCTCTGCTGCGAAGCAGCTCTCGGGAGCTGGGAGCTCTCGATTGATGCTTCGGGTCTGCTTCAGAACATCAAGGTCTTGGCCATGGTCAATGATCAGTGGGGTGGGGCGGGGTGTTGTGGGGGTCGGCGTGGCAGGGGGCAGTGGGAGGGGCAGACCCAGCTGTGAGTGAGACAGGAAGGCCTAGGTGTTAGTGGGAGAGGAAGGTGTACCGAAAGGGGGGTGGGGGGGAGCTGCGGGGTGAGGTTGGGGGTAGGGTCAAAGGTGTCGGGGAGTGTGAGGTTGGGAGGGGGAAAGAGGGTGTCTGCAGGGAGGAGGAAATATGGAGGGAGGAGGAAGTACAGGGAGGAAGGGGGGTGTAACAGGGGAGAATATGGCAATGGGGGGATAGGTGTAAGGGGAGAGGAAGGCGTAAGGGAGGGAGCTCGGAGCGGGTAGGTATCCGGGGGGAGGAGGGAGTAAGTTGCGGGGGATGTCCAGGTGAATGTGCAAGGGAGGGGTCTGTGGAGTCTGTGTTGCCTCCTGTGGAGCGAACTGAGAGTGGGCATGGTAGGAAGGAATATTTCGTGTGAGCGGGGGCAGAGGGAGATAGGGTGGGAGGGTAATGGTAGAAGGGATGGTGAGAGTGGTTGGTGGGGACTTGGAGGCAGACACAGACCCTAGGGGTGGGAAGGAGGAGGTTCGGGAGGTCACTGTGGAGGGGGGTGGAATTTTCTGGAAGGTAGGGAATGCGCACGTTCACCTGGACATCCTGGAATGACAAGGGCTCAGGTTGGTAGGTGACGGTGGGTGGCCGAAGGCGATGCTAGTGGGGTCAACCGTTATGGGGGAAAGGACATGGGGAGGAGAAAGGATGAGGAGCTTATCTCAAACTTGACAACAACATTTCACAGAAATCGAAAGTGAGCAGAGCCTCGTGTTGGTCGGGCACAGGTGCTGCTTGGGAGTGAGGTCAGTGGGTGGGCGGAGATTCAGGTCAGGCTCAGATGGACAACGGAAAGGGAACCCCAGCAGACAGCACTGAAAATACTCGGGACAGTGAGGTGAGTGTGATATGGATGAAGGCTCCGCGTGTGTGGGAGAGGCTTGGACGAGACTCCGAAAGGCCCTGCCCTACACACACACTCCTCCCCCCGGATTCACTCCTGGTCTCGCTGCATGGAGCTGAATTGCCAGTTGTCGGGGGGAGGAGGAGGAATGCAGGGGGAGGACTCGCGAAGCCTGTCAATGAAGCTGAAAGACAACATTACACAATATTCAGTGAAAGTGAATATATTTTCAGATTATAAAGTGACAAAATGTGTTCACCCGTGTAACAGCTTGTGATCAGAATTTCCTAACTTTCTAGGCCTACCGCTGCTTCTAGGTGCTGCCCTGACATCTGCAACAGGGGTGGAGTCAGCCTGTACAATGATTGGCCCTGTTGTCTCTGATGACTTTGGCTTGTGTCCTGTGGAGATCTGAGGCCTTGGGAGCCCTGGCTTGCTTTGGTTGTCCTCCTGTGGGCCAGCTGCTCCCGCTGCGGTGACAGAGGACAATGTTGAGGGAGTCACAGGCAAAGGGGACTCGGAGGGAGAGGGTAGCCTCTGAGATCCCTGAGTGGATGACCCAGGGGTGTCCAGCTGCCGCTCCTCCTCCCTTCGGGTGCCCGAGGGCCCCAGCCTGACTCCTTGAGGAGAAGGAGCACCTGGAGGGATGTCGAGGTGCCCCGTTTCCCCCTCGCATTGTTACTGTAGAAACTCATCCATGGCTTCCGTGATGGAGTGCAGGTTGCGCACATCTCTGTGTTCTGCAGGACCAAGGTCTCCTTGGCGTCCTCCATCCTTCCCATGGAGACCTCCACGTGTGTACATGTGGGCACCACATCATCGGACAGCAGGTGGATGCACTACTCTGACTCGTGTGCCACTCTGTTGAGAGCTTCCAACAGCTCTGTGTGATATTCCCCTGCCTTCTGCTGACTCTCCAGGATGAGTTGAATCCAGAGGCTCTTCATCTGACTCAGACCTCACAGATACCTCTTCTCCAGCAGTCCTCTGAGTTTGGATGAACCTGCCTCCTCCTGCTGTGGACACGTGTCCGTGCGGGGAGCACCAGATTGTGAACCCGAGCTTGCTCCAGATCTAGTTCCCACCGAGGTGTGTGTCTCTGCGCTGGTGGAGGGTGTGGGTAAGCACTGTGACAGGTCTTCCAGGCTGCTTATTCCCAACTCTTCAAAGGAGGAGATGTCCTCTTGGCTGGAGGTGAGGATGTGGATGGAGTTGAGGGACTGGCTGGCTGAGGGTGTTGGTCGCTTGGCGGAGCTCCCTGTGAACCAAAGCGGAGATAATGAGTGCATGGCAGCAGAGTCAAAGCAGGAGAGAGAGCACTCATAGTTTCATTGAGAGAGGGATGATGTGATGCAGGATTCTCACGTGAGTGTTCGCGACCAACCTCACCGTCACCGCAGGCCCGGTCCACGTCCTCACCAGTCAGTGCGATGGCACGCTCCTCAAAGTGAGTGAGGGGCCTAATGTGGGCCAGTCCACCCCGGATCTGGGACCTCTCTCTGCTGATGTGAGCCAGCTTCTCCTGCATGGAAACAGATGGAGAGAGTGTGAGCGGGATGCATGGCACAGCAGATGATAAGGACGCATGGAATGTTTGTGTGGTGAGCGGAGACATGGGCGGGCTGAGGACACGAGCTCCAGGGGATATGAGCCTGATGGAGATGTGAGGGTGTGTGTGAGAGTTAGTGGTGTTGTCTTTTGAGGTATGAGATCCCTGTGGATGTGTGATGGGTTTGTGATTGTGTGAGTTGAGAGTGATGAGGTGGTTGACTTACCCTGGTGGAACGGATGAATCATTCATCCTCTTCCTGTACTGGATGGCTGACCTCCTCTGTGCTCCAGTGGCACTGACCACCACTGCCACTGCCTCCGAGGCCGGGTTGGTGACTCTGATGGACCTCCTGCAGCCAGAGCTGGGGTACAGGACATCGCAACAGCCTTTCACTGCGTCCATCAGGAGTCCCAGGGTGGCCTTACCAGATTTGGGGGCTGTCCTCTGCTTCTGGGCCGTCTGTCACCTGGAGCAGTCCTGGTCTGAGGAAATGAAGTCGGCTGCGCTCTGGTGCGCTTTAAATATGGCCCCCGGAGTGAGGAAGCGCTGAGGTCATGGTGTGGCGGGCTAATCCGAGTCTACCCGCCAGCGATCCAGCGTGTTCCCTGTGAATGCATTATTAATAAGACCTGCCCGCCCCAAATTTGCCTGAAATGTTATGGGTAGGCAGGGGGCAGCCTGCCCTTGGGCCTATTGGCCACTTAAGGTGGTCATCCCACCCTCGCTGGTATTTTACCGGTGATGGGCTGAGGCCCACACCATGTAGGAAGCCCGGCTGCACAGGCTGGTGTCAAGCAAGGTCGGCGGTGGTGGGGGGTGGCGGGGGTGGGGGGAGGCAACATCCTTCGTGAGTCCCCTGGGTCCATGAGATGCAACCCCCCCCCCGCTCATATCCCTCTCCAACCCCCCCGCCACATCCCCACATCCCTCCCCCCCAACCCCACAAAGGTCATCCTCCCCTTTAGCCCTCCCTGCTGACCTCTTGAATCTGGCTGCCCCACCTCCCCTCACCCCACTCACCGAGACCCCCCCCCCCCAACCACAGACGTACCTGGGCTGCTCAGGGTGGTGGGGAGGCTGCGGGTAAACCCGGTCGTGTCAACCCCCCACTGCTTCCGGCTGACGGTACTGGAGCTACAGGACTGCCGGCCACCTGGTCGCTCAGCCAGCAACTCTCCAAGGCAGGACTCCCTCCTGAGAAAAGCAGAGCAACACTCACCTTAAAGTGATTAACGCTGCCCCCAGCGGTAAACTGCTGGAGGGCAGCAATCAGGATGTGGATGGGCTCCCCACTGTGTCTTTTTAAGCTAGGGGCAGCAGGGACCACGGTGCGCACTGTAAAATCCAGCCCTCAGTGTTATGCCGAAATGTTCCCCTGCTTTTAGTTTGCTTCCCTCCTGTAGATCATTCCTCATTCCCAGATGTAGCAGTGAATCCTCCCATGTTGGGCTTCCTCCATACGGGTTAGACAGGAGGACTGTACACATTGTAGAAAACCTGTATCCTTTACTTTTCTCTTCTGGCTGATTGATATCAGGGTGATTGAAACCCCCCATGATTATTGTCTTATATTGGCTACTTATTCCCTAATTTGTCTGCATAATTTTTCCTCCACCTCCGCTGCACTATTATGTGCCATGACTATATCTATTATTATGACTGAGCTTTTATTATCTTTTCCTTCTGTTCACATGAATTCTATTCCTGTCGTACTGGTGACTGCCTTTACTTTTTTTCCACTGTCGTTATGTTATCTCTAATGAGTTCACCTACCCCACCTCCCCTTTTTCTCAACCTATTTTTTCCTCTAAATATGTTACACCCTGCAATCTTTAATTCCCGGCCCTGTTCCTTTTCGTAGCGATTATCTTTCGAAAAGATTAACTTTCCAATTCGAGCAGCTTTCTGCCGAATTAGCTGCCATGAGTATGGATCAGACCAATTTGAGTGCAGAGTGTCTCTTAAATGTTCCAGTGCAATCAGCTTAATTAAACCAACAATTGCTTTGCCAAAAGAGAATTATGTTGCTGTTACTGGTGTCATTACCGGGCCCTTAAAGAGACCTCGCCATCCAACGAGGTACAAATTTGCTGCAGCATTACAGGACCCTGTGCGCTCCTTATCCGGATTCATCCTCCTTCGGTCTTCAGTCAAACTGTCCCATCGTTGTACGTGGTCTAAAAGGTGATTCTGCATCGCGCTAAAAGTGGGACTGCTGCTTCCCAAACCAGGCACATTCATCAGTTCTACCCAAGCGTAGTTATTGTTTCCATCCTGGACGTTGCTACTCAGGGGATTATCTCATGTCGCCTTTGCTCAATATCGGTATGAACCTGGTTCCGTTTGTAGTGTTCTTGCTTAAGAGAAGAATATCATGGGTTCAAACCACCCCCCCACACATAAGACTTATATACAAACATAGGAGAAGGCAGGAGAATGGGGTTGAGAAACTTATCAGCCATGATTGAATGGCGGAGCAGACTCGATGGGCCGAATGGCCTAATTTCTGCTCCTATGTCTTATGGTCTTATATTTTTTTTTTCTTTATTCTCTCATGGGATGTAGGCGTTGCTGGCAAGGCCAGCATTTGTTGCCCACCCCTTATTGCCCCTGAACTGACCTTGCTAGGTCATTTCAGGGGGCAGTTAAGAGTCAACCACATTGCTGTGGGCCTGGAGTCACATGTAGGCCAGACCCAGGTAAGGTTGGCAGGTTTCCTTCCCTAAAGGGGATCAGAGAACCAGGTGGGTTTTTGTCATAATCGATGACATTTTCATGGTCACCATTACTGAGACCAGATTTAACTTCCAGGTTTATTATCTGAATTCAAATTGCACCAGCTGCCATGGTGGGATTTGAACCCATGTCCCCTGACCAGATCTCTGGATTACTAGTCCAGCGACATTACCACTACACCACCAGGTGCAGGAGTAGGCCATTCGGCCCCTCAAGCCTGTTCCGCCATTCAATAAGACCATGACTGATCCAATTGTGGCCTCAACTCCATTTACCTTCCTACCCCCTACAACCTTTGACTCCCTTGGCAGTCAAGAATCTATCTAACTCGGCCTTAAAAATGTATCATGACCCAGCCTCCACTGCTCTCTGGGGATGAGAATTCCACAGACTAACAACCGTCTGAGAGAAAAAAGTTCTCCTCATCTTTGTCTTAAATGGCTGAGCTGTTATTTTTGTAAAAAAGCACACCCAAAGCTCAGAGATCAGTGCAATAGGAAGAACGACTTGCATTTATATAGTGCTTTTCATGACCACTGGATGCCTCAAAGTGCATCACAACCAATCAGGCACTTTATTTTTGAGATGCACTCATTGCTGTATTTTGGAAACATGGCAGACGATTTTCACACAATAAACCTCCACAAACACCAATATCAAAATGACTAGATAGCCTGTTTTTGTGATGGTCATTGAGGGCTAAACGTTAGTAGGATACCAGGGAGAAATCCCCCACTGTTCTCCAAAATAATACCATGCACCATTGTATCTACCCAAAGAAGTAGATGGGGCCTTGATTTAACATCTCATCTGAAATACAGCACCTCTGACAGTATAGCATTCCCTCAGTACTGCAGTGGAGTGTCAGCCTTGCCTTTAGTGCTGAAGCTCTGGAGTGCAGCTTAACTCAAAATCTTGTAACGCAGAAGCAAGAGTGCGACCAGCTGAGCTACAGCTGACACATATGTTACGACCGATGCAGTTGGTAAAGCGGAGTTAAATAAAATTCCCAGAGGGAAACTTTAAACAACTGTCATAACCTATAATTTTAAGTGTTATGTTTGAGATGTGACTCTAAATTCAGGAATCAGACTACCAATTCTCGAGGTTTAACATTAAACTAAATGAAACACTTTATTAGTTTACACAGGTTAAAATATATATACACATGCCTTCAAATTACTACTATCATAGCTTTTACCAAATTCCCAAACTAATCTCCATTAAGGCAACAGCAACCCATAGACTTAACCAGGCACCAGGCAAAGCATTTTTACCTTACAAATTCAAAATGAGGTTCCTTTCACTTTGGTTCCTGTGGAGCCAGTTGGAGGCTTATAACTGCCTTTTGATCTCACATTGCCTCTGTTCCGCACACCCGAAAACTGCTGAAGTTATACCTACCATCCCCATTGAATGTAAATGTAAATTCTCATTGTATCACCAGCCTCTTCTAACAATAAAACGCCTTTCATAGTACCAATTTTATTAGTAATATAAACACATGGCTTGGTATTTGCTAGATAGGTATCAGTTTTCACCCCACTTCTCGAATGCTGTATTAAAAAAATGCAAATGCACGCTATCTCTCTTACATACCAAAACTAATACACATCAAAGCACCCAGACTAGATTTAATCCATTTAAGACACACCCACAGACTAAACCGCTATTTTAAAAGAAAAATATTTTCCAATAATATTTTATACATTAAGAGCTTCATGACACATAGCACTGCACTGTATCATCAGGTATGTTATCCCTCAAATGATGGGCTCCAATGAAGGCCTGTTTGGTGGGTGCAAAGCAGTCCTGAGCCTCTTGAAACAACTGAATTGTCATTTGGGCAGCCCGGTGGCTGGTTTAATTCTTCTCCTTCTCCTCACAAATATTTTTGTCTAGGCGCTCAAGTGGTAACACTTTCACCGCTGAGTCAGAAGATTGTGGGTTCAAATCTCACTCCTGAGACTAGAGCACAAAATCTCTTCTGCAGCTCTGGGGGTCCTCTCTATTGAGAAAGACCATGATAACCCACAGCCTAAAGCGGATGAGGGAGGAGCTTTCCTCTATGACTTCCTAAGGTAATAAAGGCTTTAGTAAGTCATAAATCCCAGCTCATGAGAAGCATAATCTGTACAACTGTTTCAAATTGTCTTATAAAGAGCCGTACCGATGCTTTACATAAATTGATATTTTGTCCCAGAGAACGATAGCCCTACAGCCTTGCATCTAACTTATCGCTTTGCCTATGATCCTGGTGGGGGAGTCCGGAATAAGGGGGCATAACATTAAAATTATATCTAGGCTATTCAGGAAGATACCAGGAAGCACTTCTTCACACCGAATGGAAACCTGGGAGTCTCTTCCCCCCCAAAGAGGCTGTTTGAAACTGGGAGTCAATTGTTCATTTCAAGACTGAGATTTTTATTGGATAAGAGTGTTAAAGGTTACAGAATCAAGGTGGGTAAATGAAGTTGGGATACAAGGCAGCCATGATATATTTGAATGGCAGAACAGGCCCATTAAGGGGTTGAAGTACCTCTTCCTGTTCCTCCGTTCTTTTTCCTGTAGAGAAAAAACTGTTCCCACTGGTGGAAGGGTCGAGATCCAGGGAGCACAGACTTAAGGTAACTGGCAAAAGAAGAAATGGCGACATGGGGAGAAACTTTTTCACACGGCGAGTGGTGAAGGTCTGGAATGTGCTGCCTGAGAGTGTGACGGAGGTAGGTTCAGTCAAGGCATTCGACACGTAATTAGATTGTTATCTGAAAAGGAAGAATGTGCAGGGGGAATGGCGCTGGGTGCATTGCTCATTTGGAGAGCTGGTGCAGACACGATGGGCCAAATGGCCTCCTTCAGTGCTGTAACAGTTCTGTAATTCTACGCTCCAGGCTGAACATGCTCTCACCAATCCACACCTAGAAATACGATATAGGAACTGACCTTTTTCTCCAACATATTGAGAAATCTAGGATAAGAACTGAGGTTCACAAGAGCCAAGAATAAAACAAAATGGATCAGAAACTAGCTATTCTGTGACACCAAGTGATTTTTTTTTAAAAGGATTATAGCGGGAGGGGAAGTCGAGGAGCTCCTTGGATTTGAGATCCTGGGGAAGCCTGAGTTCGAGCTGGGACAGCTGAGCGGAGCCAATTTTGCCTTTTCGGCATCGATTGGGTTGTGCGATGAAGTTTGTTGCTGTTGAGAGGCCTAACGGTTGTTACCATTTCTCATGGCGGGGCTTCTTTCCCACTCTGCCCGTGAGCTGGTGCAGTGTGTTTCCAGCTACTCACCTCCAATCGGAGGAGTCTGAGAACCCGGCCACTCTGGTGCAGTGACGACATCTTTGGAAAACTCGCCTTTGATCCCGTGCAAGTTCCTGCTGATAAAAGAAGCGGGCACCGTGCTTTAATTAGCTTTAAGTAACCACAGCAAACAAACATGACGACCAACTAATTAATTTTAATTAATCTGTGAAAGGTCATCATAATTACCTTG
The DNA here is from genome assembly GCF_964194155.1 of Cetorhinus maximus. Lineage (NCBI taxonomy): Eukaryota > Metazoa > Chordata > Chondrichthyes > Lamniformes > Cetorhinidae > Cetorhinus > Cetorhinus maximus. The sequence continues at coordinate 109,680,872 of NC_135892.1, forward strand.
ACAATGGTTATGCATGAGATAGCTTTTTAATTATTTCCTTCGGCTTCACTGTATGCCCAAATTAGCCTCCTTTAAAGCATGCACGATGGTCTATTAAGTGTCCTTCATACCTATCCATGATTATCAAGTTCACAGGATCTTGCAGCAGAGAAGGAGGCCATTTGGCCCATCATCCTTGTGCCGGCTCTTTGAAAGTGCTATCCAATTTGTCCCACTCCCCTCGCTCATTCCCCAAGGCCCTGAAAATATTTCCTTTCTAATTACATATCCAATTTCTTTTTGAGAATTACAACTAAATCTGCTTCCGCCACCCTTTCAAGGCATTGCGGTCCAGATCACAGTATCTCACGACGTGAAATAAAATCCCCTCATCTGACCTCTGCTTTTCTTTTGTCAATTACCTTAATTCTGTATTCTGTAGCTATCGACCCTCCTGGCAGTGCTTATCTGCTCTGTTATGATTGTTAATAATTTTGAACAGCTTTATCAAATCACCCCTTAACCTTCTCTACTCTCAGGAGAACAACTGCAGCTTCTCCAGTGTCTTCAGGTCACAGTAGCCGCTCGTACCTGGTGCCATCCAAGTATATCTCCAAATTTCAAACAATCAGTCTCGTATAAATTGTTGTGATCGTTTGAAATTTGGCATTCTGGCTTTTGTCTTTATCACTGATAATGAAAGAAAAATACCGAATTGCATCTGGAAATATTGGGCTTTAAAAATAAGACCTGAGATTTTAAAAAATGCACACAAGCCATTGGCTGGAATGCTGCAGGGTGACTCCCCAAGAGGCAATGGAAACACATCCTGTCGTCAGACAAGGTACATAGGAACATAGGGACAGGAGAAGGCCATTCAGCCCACCGAGCCTGCTCCGCCATTCAATACGTTCATGGCTGATCGAACACTTCAATGCCTTTTACCCACATTATCCCCATAACCCTTTACGTTATTGTTAATCAGAAATCTATCAATCTCTACCTTAAACATACTCAATAACTGAGATTCCACGTCCCTCTGGGGTAGAGAATTCCAAAGATTCTCAACCCTCTGAGTAAAGAACTTTCTCCTCATCTCGGTCCTAAGTGGCTTCCCCCTTATTTTGAAATTGTGTCCCCCTGGTTCCAGACTCCCTAACCAGGGGAAACATCTTACCTGCATCTACCCTGTCTATTCCTTTAAGTACTTTGCATATTTCAATGAGATCACCTCTCATTTTCGAAACACTATAGCGAATACAGGCCCAGCTTCCCCAATCTCTCTTCATAGGCAGTCCCGTCATCCCCGGAACAAGTCTGGTGAACCTTTGTTACACTCCTTCTATGGTAATAATATCCTTTCTGAGGTAAGGGGACCAAAACTGCGCACAGTACTCCAGGTACAGTCTAACCAAGCTTCTGTACAATTGAAGCAAGATTTCACTACTCCTGTGCTCAAATCCTCTTGTGATAAAGGCTAACATTCCATTAACCTTCCTAATTGCTGCTGCACCTGCCTGTTAGCTTTCAGTGCCTTATGGACAGGGACACCCAGGTCCCTTTGTACATCCACACTTTCTAATCTCTTACTATCTCTGCACACCTGTTCCTTCTACCAAAGTGGATAACCTCACATTTTTCCACATATTACATCTGCCATGTTCTTGCCCATTCACTAAGTCTGTCCAAATCCTCCTGCAGCTGCTTTACATCTTCCTCACAACACACATTCCTGCCTAGCTTTGTATCATCTGTGAACTTGGAAATATTACATTTGGTCCCTGCATCCAAATCATTGATGTATATTGCGCACAGCTGGGGCCCAAGTCCTGATCCTTGTGGTACCCCACTAGTCACAGCCTGCCAAAGCGAGAATGACCCATTTATTCCTGCTCTCTGTTTTCTGCCTGTTAGCCAATCCTTAATCCATGTCAGTATATTGCCTCCTATTGCATGTGCCTTTATTTTGCTAATCAACCTCCTGTGGGGGATTTTATCAAAAGCCTTCTGAAAATCCAAGTATACTATGTCCATCGACTTTCCTTTATCAATTTTGTTAGTAACATCCTCAAAAAACTCCAACAAATTCATCAAATATGATTCCCCATTCTCAAACCCATGCTGACTGTGCCCAGTCAAATCGCGATTATCCAAGGTTCCATTTATCACATCCTTTGTAATAGTTTCTAGCATTTTCCCTACTACTGATGTGAGGCTAACAGTCTGTACTTCCCTGTTTTCTCTCCCCCTCCCTTCTTAAATAGTGGGGTGACATTTGCTACCTTCCAATCTTCAGGAACCATTCCAGAATCTATAGAATTTTGGAAAATGATCACCAATACATCCACTATCTCTACAGCAACCTCTTTCAACACTCTGGGATGCAGAATATCAGGTGCCAGGGACTTATCAACTTTCAGTCCCATTAATTTCTCCAATACAACCTTCTTACTTAAACTAATTTCCTTCAACTCCTCATTCTCCCTAATCCCTTGGATCTCTAAATCTGGGAGATCTCCTGTATCGTCCTCAGTGAAAACAGACACAAAGTAATCATTTAGTGTCTCTGCCATTTCTCTATTCCCCATTATGAATTCTCCTGACTCTGCCTTTAATGGACCCACATTTGTCTTAGCCAAAACGTTCCCTTTTTACACACCTACAGAAGCTTTTACAGTCCGTTTTTTATGTTTTTTGCTAGATTGCATTCATATTCTATTCTCCCTTTCTTTACCAATTTCTTGGTCTTCCTTTGCTATATTCTAAAAAAACCTCCCAATCCTCAGGTTTACTACTACTTCTGGCAACTTTATAAGCCTTTTCTTATTATCTTATACTTATAAAGACATCCAGAACCTAATTGTTCCCTCCAGTAGAAACAATGGGACAAAATGGGAGATGAGTTTCAACACATCAAAAGATCCTGTGAGCAATGCCCAGACAGATTTTGAATTCGCTTCCCACTTGGAATATACAAAGAAGGGGTTGAAAGTGAGATGAAAAGCTGCCCTGGTGTCTGTCTGTTGGTGGGTGTTCTGAGAGAGAGCAAGTGCTGGAAGTTTGGCTCAGAAGTAACAGCCACACATAGTACCCCTGCAAATCACCATTTTGCAGGTATCCTGAACTCTCTCCCTTTCTACTGAATTCAAGGCTACGGGAGCCCCTAATCCAACTATTCGTCTACCGGAGTCAATTCTCTTGGGATCTCACCTTCCAAACCCACAACCACGACCATCTAGAAGGACAAGGGCAGCAGATAGATGGGAACACCACCACCTGGAAGTCCCCCTCCAAGCCACTCACCATCCTGACTTGGAAATATATCACCGCTCCTTCACTGTCGCTGGGTCAAAATCTTGGAACTCCCTTCCTAACAGTGCTGTGGGTGTACATACACCACATCGACTGCAGAGATTCAAGAAGGCAACTCACCACCAACCCCTCAAGGGCAACTCGGGATGGGCAATAAATGCTGGCCCAGCCAGCGAAGCCCACATCCCGAGAACAATTTTTTTAAAAAATGACCGTATATGCATGCGTTTTATCCTTTCATGCCTTTAGCAGTTAATAAACTTACTCTTATCTTTAACTCAGCAAAGTTTGATCCAATTGGCTCCTTCAAAACCAGAATGATTGGGTCTGGGGATAAAGGTATCCACAAAAGGGGTCCTGTTTAGATTAAATCTTGCGACCAACAGAGGGAAGGGTGGGTTGCTGAATAAAGACAAAGAATAAAGGGAGCCAGTTCATCCCTCCTCACCTGGGGCATAACAAGTTGGGGGTGTCCTAGCCAGACGGTGACAAATTGCGGGATCTCATCTGGGTCAACAAATTTGGGGAACCTCACCTGGGGGGTGGGTCGTAACATCCTGATGAGTGCAAGACGAAAAGTTTCAGTAACATGTCACTCCTGTCAGAGGCACTTAGAGAAATAAAGAAGTAGAGTTGGTTGCAGCAGAGAAATTCCATTGCAGCACAGCTGAGGATCTGGGAGGAACAGAATCGTTATTGCACCACCACTGGAGGAAGGCATAAATTACAGTGTGACGTGTTTACATAGGCAGTTACCATTATAAATGAGAGCATAGGAATTTATGATCAGACAGACTGACACAACAAGCTTGCCATATGTGAAAACAGGAAGATGTAAGATTTTTAATATATCACATCACTCAAACAGCTCAAAGTGCTTCATGATAGATTAATGTTTGAATGTGTCGACTGTTGTTATGTAGACAACCTTGACAACCATTTGGCACCAGTGAAGTCACACAAACAGCAATACTTTTGCTTGCGTTGGTTGAGGGAGGAATGCTGACCACAACAACTGGAGAATTTTCTGCTCTTCTTATTCAACTGAACAAACAGGCAGGTTGAGAAACAGCAAAACAATCTATTTGTAATAAGTTCCATTTCATACCAGCTTCATAGTTAAAAGCATCAAACTGAAAAACAGCCAAATGTAGCTGACAGGCAATGTCTGCCGGCTAACCTGTAAGGCTTTAATTAACATGTGAAATAGCCTTGGATAGTTCTAATCTTTCCATGGGGCTGGATCTAATGGGGTGCCGTGGTCCCCGCCACCCTGACTATAAAGTTGGGGAGAAATTGCCCACTATCCCGATAGCTGCCCTGCAGCAATTTAATGCTGGGGTTGCCTTGGAGACCTGCCAGCCAATCCCAAAGAGGCAGCGCAATTAACTGCACAAAGGCGGGAGCATAAGAACCTTCTCAAACTGTAAGTGCAGGAGACTAAAGTTAGTTGATTTGAAAGGTCAATGCGGAAAGGGGAGGATGGAGAAGTTGTTATCAAGAGAACAAATAATTGCTACTGAAAGGTGAAGATGAGTGCAGCTGGAAATCTTCGGACCCTAGTTGCCACGGGAAACTTGATTCTGCCAAACCTACCAACTCCATCACGTGGGCAGCAGATTCGGGGGAGCACCATCACCTCCAAGATCTCCCCCCTCCTCAACTCACACGCTATCCCAATTTGAGCATCCAGCACCCATTCCTTAACTGTCGCTGCATCAAAAATCCCGGAGCTCCCTTCCCTAACAGCGCTGTGGGTGTACCTACACCACAGAGGGGCTGCAGCGGCTCAAGAAGGCGGCTCACCACCGCCTTCTCAAGGGCAACTGGGGATGGGCAATAAATGCTGGGCCCAGCCAGCGACGCCCACATCCCCAGAATGGGTAAGCAGAAGGAAAACAGTCTCCTGATATCTCATGCCATCAAACTAAAGAATTTTAGTTTTCTCCACACTTTTTATTTTGAGGTGTGCCAACTCTGAGCACATAACAACAGTGCCGCAGGTTCGATATTCTCGTATTAAGCTGTTTTTCAGTCAGTGTTGACCTGACCACTCAAGGCGTTCAACCACCTGAATGATGGGCAGTTCTGGCCTGACAGTTATGGGTTTTTCATGCACAGAACCTTCACCGCGTGAAGACGTTTGATTTATTGGAGTATGCAAAGGTTCCACAGGCCTTGAGTGAGTTTTTCCTGAAACCATGAATGCAGAGGCGGCCTGGAAACCTAGGCTGATCCTCACATAGAGACGGTACTTCTATACCCCACCAATGGCTATAAAGAAAACCAACTACCCCACCTTAGAATTTGGGCTAAAGCACGCACATAAAGTTGAGATAAAATTCAATTTCCATGTGCTCAATGAAACAAACTTGGATTTATATAACGTCTTTCGCAATGACCAGAATTTTACTCTCCCCTCCCTCCCCCCGCCGCTGGTTGGGGGGTCATGAAATTGAAGGGGCACGATTCCCTCCGTGTTCCCGCCTACTCCAACCATGCAGAGATTTTACGCTGGGGTGGGCAAGGCCTCGGACAGGATGCCTGCCCGAGCCCCTATTGAGGCCCTTGAATGGCCAATTGTCGGCTGCTTAAGGGCCGGTTCCCGTCCGGCCTCAATTTTTACGCTGCATAGGAGAAGGCCAAAAATCATCAGTTACATCTCAGGCGGGAAGGGGAGGGGGGGTAGTGAGGCAGGAGGGGCACCTCCATCAGAAACCCCCTCCTGAAGTTGAGCGCCCTCACCCCCTAAGACCCGGTGGCCTCTGAACCTCTCTTGCCCCTCCCACAGCCTCTCCCCCGTGACTCAGATCATCCCCTTTGCAACCCCCCCAGGTCTTCCCTATGCTCCCTGCCCTGGGACCCCTTGAACCTGGGCCTCTGGTGCCCGAGCTTAGTCTCAGACATCCTCCTGCACCCTTCTTCTGTCCACTGCAACGCTGTCGCTGCAGGGATTGGAGAGTTTCCGTCCAATCATATTGGCCGGCAGCTCTTTTAGGTGGGACTTCCTCCCGAGTGAGGGGCAGAAGTCCCGCCTGCAGCCACTTAACGTTCATTCGAGTGTGAAAGGGTGCAGGGTATTCAGAGTCGGTGGGGATGCCGCCTCTTCAGATGGCGGGAAGCAAGACCCCACCATCCAAAAAATTCAGGCCGATGTTCCAAAGCGATTAGTAGCCACTCAATTACCTTTGAAGAGTTGTCACTTGTCCTGTAGATAATGCAGAGCCAACATGCACTATTTTGAAGAAGAGCGGGGATGTTCTCCCTGGTGTCCTGGTCGATATTTATCTCTTGGTGAACATCACTAAAACAACTTAACTTATCATTATCCACATTGCTGTTTGTGGGAGCTTGCTGTGTGCAAATTGGCTGCCACATTTCCTACATTGTAACTTCTTTAAATGCCCAAAAGCACTTCATTGACTGCAAAACATTTTGGGGCATCCAGAGATCAGGAAAGGTGCTGGTTCTTTCCCTTCATTGGAGCCGAGAATTGGGAAGGGAATAAACTGGACATCCATCCCAAATTCTCCATTAAAATCAGGGCTTTCAATATCAGCCCGACAGAAATGAGAGAGAGGCTGAGGGCAGAGCCGGAGAATGGCAGAGATTAGGAAAGATGTGGCGAGTTAGAATGTTAGGGATCCCAGGAAAAGGAGAACGGAAAGTAGCAAGGGAGAGGATATGACAGAGAAAGGACCAGGGAACAAGCAAGAGGGTGGGAGATCGGAGGAAAGTGAAAAGAGGGGAAAGCAAAGGGAAAGGTGCAAAATAAGGGGACGGTGAAAGAAGGGAAGCTGTGGGCACTGAGGAAGACCGAGGGGAGAAAGAGGAAGAGGGAGAGCCTTATTCCTGTCTTTTGCCAGGCTGAAAACTCTGCTGCAATATTGTACGTCACTGCTGGTATCTTTAATAACTATTTTACATTTTTATTTCAGTGTCCTACTTGGACATTTCAATACCTTATTTACTGGACCATTCCATGCTGTCTGCGTGAAATGTGTTTGCAAATTAGAAATAGACCGAGGTTGATGAAACAAGGCGAAGCAGCATGGCGATGAATAATGATCTATTCATAGAGTCGCAACAAGTTGCCATTATTAACAGAGAAAAGGAATTCCCAAACGAGTGCACTTTCCTGACCCTCAAAGGTGACTTCTTTGTGATCTGCCCCGGCAAAGGTACAAAGTTAACCTCCAGCGAGTCATGTGAGCCAGGACAGTAAAATGTCATGAGGTTCCTTTTTAAGGCTGAGCATATGCGAGAGGTGGATGATGCAGCAGCATGTACAATAGCTTGGGGCTTAACAACCCATGAGAAAAATTAATCATTTTAGGCTTGCCATTATTTCAATATCAAGGGGCTTATTTATATTTCAATATGAAAAGCAATTTTTAAGAGACAGTTTTTTTTTCTGACTTTATGATATTTATATAAATATATTAATGAAAGGGAGCGGTGGCTTTGAAACTTGACTGGTCAAGGAGAATTCAGCAGTAATTTAAACATCCACGCACTTCACAGTCATCTTTCTGATTTATAGAGTTCTCAATGGCCTCATTCATAAAATCTTAGAGCGCAGAAGGAGGCCATTCAGCCCTTTGTGCCTGTGTTGGCTCTTTGAAGGAACTATTCAATTAATCCCATTCTCTTGCTCTTTCGCCATAACCCTGAAAATATTTCCTTTCAAGTATGTATCCGATTCCCTTCTGAAAGTTACTATTACCTCTGCTGCTGCTGCCTTCTCCAGCAGTGCATAGCACCTTGACGCATAAAAATTATTCCGTCCTTTCTGCCACTGCAAACAGTTTCTCCTTACTTACCCCATCAAAACTCTTCATGATTTTGAACACTTCTATTACATTGCCCTGGAACTTCCACTCTCTAAGGAGGACAATTCCAGCCTCTCTAGTTTCTCCATATTCTTCTTAGCTTTTTACAACCTCCTCCAGTGCCATATGTTCCTGCCCAGGTGTGCTCTTTTGCCTTATACTGGACTGCTGCGTAATCACCTCTCCCTCTCCTTTAGGTGTCAGCTTGGTTCAGTTGGTATCACTGTCACCTCTGAGCCAGAAGATTTTGTGTCTCTAAGTTGGCCACGATCGGACTAAACCAGACTGTTTGCCACCTCGGCATCCTGTCTGACCCAGCCCTGAGTTTCTGACTCCATCACCAATGCCACCTATTCCCATAATGTTGTCCATCTCCGTCCTGTCTTGGCCTTTCTGCTGCTGATATGCTCACCAATGCTTTTGTTACCTCCTGCTCCCATGTTCTCTTGTCTGCCTTTCCATCTTCCACCCACCATAAATTTGAGCTCATCCAACACTCTGCAGCCCCTAGCCTAACTTGCACCAAGCCCCATTCACCCATTGTGACCTACATTGGCTATTGGTCCAGCAACATACAGACATGTGAATTAGGTGCCAGAGTAGGCCATTTGGCCCCTCGAGCCTGTTCCACCATTCAATAAGATCATGGCTGATCTGATTGTGGCCTCAATGCCCCACCCCAATACCCTTTGATTCCCTTGTTTGTTGAGACTATATCAACCTCTACCTTAAAAATATTCAAAGAGCCTGCCTCTACCACTCTTCTTGAGGAAGAGATTTCCACAGACTCATGACCCTCAGAGAAAAGTTGTCTCCTCATCTCTGTCTTAAATGGGAGACCCCTTATTTTTAAACTGTGTCCCCTAGTTCTGGTCTCTCCCACAAGGGAAAACATCATCCACTCATGAGTCAAACCCCTTCTGGATCTTATATGTTTCAATAAGATCATCTCTCATTTCTTCATTCATTCTCATTCATTTAATCATGCAACACCTCAAGCGTAAAATTCTGATCCCCATATTCAAATCTCTCCATGGCTTCTCCTCTCCCTTTATGTGTAGCCTCCTCCAGCCCTAATTTTACCCTCCTCTAAACCCTGGCTTCTTATGCACCCTTCCACCCCAGCTCCCGTCACCCCACCATGGGTACCGCTCATATTTTTGCCAGAATTGTCCCGCTCTTCTGCAGCCATACCCACCTGCTTATCCATTTTAAAATCCCCTCCCTAGTCTCAAATCCTTTTATGACTCTTTGGGGAGAAGTTTCCCCCTGTCGGGGGGGTTGTGCGGGGGTGGGTGCGAACCCAGGTCTGCGCCGCCATTTTATGCGGGCGGGGCCAATTAAGGCCCGCCCAGCGTGATGGGCACCCTGTGCGGGCGGGGGAGGGGATTCACTGAGTCGGGGCCTGCGCTCTTTCACACATACGCGCGATAGAGCGCAGAAATCTGTGCCTCAGGGAGATTAGTTTAAGTTTTAAAAGGCTGAATAAAGGAAAGAAAAAATTTTAAGAGTTGTCCCCTCGTGTGACAGTGTCACATGAGCTGGGACATGTCAATGAATTTTTAAAAAAAATTTTATTCAATTTATAAACACTTCATGAAACCTCATCCCGCCCGTGGATGAGGTTCCATGAAAAATGCGAAGGCCGCCTGGGCTCTTCACCTGCCCCCCAACCTTAAGGCTGGACGGGCAGCTCAGTTTATTGGTTTAATTAGTTTTTAAATGGCCTTAATAGGCCTTTGACAGTTCGGCAGGCGCGCAGCTGAGTCGGCTGTGCACCCGCTGAACTGAAAATCTAAACGACGCGTGGTGACGTCGGGACGCCCGCTCGATGTCACCGCGCATCCTTTTACACGCTGGCGAGAGGGCCCCACCCCCGCTCGCTGACCCGAAAATTCTGCCCTTTGTTAACATCAGTGCTGCAGTGAAATTCTGCCTCACGTATTCAGTATTCTGTAAGGGGAACATATTAAAAAAAAAGGCTCCTTTTAGCTTGGCATGTGTTAACGTTGAAGTGTCACCCAAACCCAGTATTTTGCCATCTTTCCCACACCAGAACACATGAAGGTTGGATAAAGCACTTGTGAGAATGGTTGTAGCAAAAGCAAATTGCTTCAAACAACAGAGGTCCCACTACTTGTTTTTCCTGCAGTCGGAGAGTGTCAGGTAGACTAAAGCCACTGAAATAACTGTTTCCTCTGTGCCACTATTCAGCATCATTTATCTCAATTACTTTATGGAACAAAGCAAACACATGATTAACTCCTGGTCTTACTGGAAAGCAGACTGAGTATCCAAGGGTGTTAATCCTAATTACATAGCATTTGAAAATACAGCAGATTAATGAAACATTGTAGGGAACATGGTGACTCATTAGTATTAAAGTTCAACTCCCATCTAATTTATTAACCATTTAATTAACTGAATGTTTGTTGATGACGTCAGTGCCAGGATATAGAATGTTCTGAAACATTTTGCATTTAAACACTTTAGGGGTCTCAGGTCATGTGTATGGTGGGATAAATGTAAGCGCCTTTATCTTTAGATGACTTTGAGGTTTTTCTGACCACCACTCTGGGGGCAACTTCTCTGCGTGAAACGCAGGAATTCAGAAAGATCCACCGACAAATCCGTGCCTTTGCCCAGTGATTCCACTCAGAACTCAGACTCCTGAAGCAGCTGCTCTACTCGGAACTCGGTCTTGGCAGGAGACTCCCTGGAAGGCAGCGGGAACACTTTGGGGATGTCCTCAAAGCACCTCTGAAGAGGTCAAACGTTCCCACTGACTCACGGAGGATCCTGGCTTGTGACCAGCCAAAACGAAGTAAGCTCATCCGGAAAGGAAGCCAACCCATCGAAAGATTTTGTCAGGGGTGTGCAGAGGTGAGGTCGACTGGGTGCACAAACCTCGAAACGACCCATCTACCCAACTCTTTAAGCACCACCTGACCCGCATGTAGAAGAGCCCGCAGGTCGCACATTCGGCTTATCAGCCATTCCAGAACCCATTAAACCGAGTGGAAGCAAGTCATCCTCGACCCCGAGGGGCTGGCTAAGATGGACTCTCAAAAGTACCTCACGACTGTAGGGGACATCCTATTGTGGAAACTGCTATATAAATGCAACTCTTTCTTTTCTTTCCCTAGGGCAACTGGGGATGGGAAATAAGGGCGCTCCTGGTCTCTGTGCTCTAAAGGTTTAAAAATCCACTCTCTCTACAGTCAGAAGTGAAAACCTACTGCAACAGCCCTTACTATCGACTACCTGTTCTGAGTGCCAATTTTGAACAATTACTGCCTTGGTTTCAGTGTGGATTGAGTGTTGCTAGTTGGGACTGGCTAAAATTCATTTTGAATTGGTGACTGTCATTCAGCAGAGAGAGGAAACTATTATCTGATCAGCCAGGCTGGATCCAAGGTCAGGCTGCAGTGGTGAAGAGGTGAAACAACACTGTGGGCAGAATTTTCACGCCGACACATTAAACAATGCGCGGTGATGTTGGGCATGCGTCCCGACATCACCGCGCGTCATTCCGATCGTTCGTTCGGCAGGCGCGCACCGGAGGCGAGAGAATTCAGGAATCTGGAATGCAAAGGGACTTGGGAGTCCTAGTCCAGGATTCTCTTAAGGTTAACTTGCAGGTTGAGTCGGTAGTTAGGAAGGCAAATGCAATGTTGGCATTTATTTCGAGAGGACTAGAATATAAAAGCAGGGATGTGCTGCTGAGGCTTTATAGGGCTCTGGTCAGACCACATTTAGAATATTGTGAGCAATTTTGGGCCCCGTATCTCAGGAAGGATGTGCTGGCCCTGGAGAGGGTCTAGAGGAGGTTCATGGGAATGATCCCAGGAATGAAAGGCTTAACATATGAGGAACGTTTGAGGACTCTGAGTCTATACTCGATGGAGGTTAGAAGGATGAGGGGGGATCTGATTGAAACTTACAGAATACTGAAAGGCCTGGATAGAGTGGAAGTGGGGAAGATGTTTCCGTTAGTAGGAGAGACTAGGAATAGAGGGCACAGCCTCAGATTAAAGGGAAGACCTTTTAGAACAGAGATGAGGAGAAACTTTTTTAGCCAGAGAGTGGTGAATTTATGGAATTCATTGCCACAGAAGGCTGTGGAGGCCAGGTCATTGAGTGTATTTAAGACGGAGATAGATAGGTTCTTGATTGGTAAGGGGATCAAAGGTTACAGGGAGAAGGCAGGAGAATGGGGTTGAGAAACTTATCAGCCATGATTGAATGGCGGAGCAGACTCGATGGGCCGAATGGCCTAATTTCTGCTCCTATGTCTTATGGTCTTATGGAACTGTCAAAGGCCTGTTAAGGCCATTAGGAGACTAATTGAGACAATTGACAGGACTGCCCTTTCGGCCTTAAGGTTGGCGGCAGGTGAAGGGCCCAAGTGGCCTTCACGTTTTTCAGGAATCCTCATCCACGGGCGGGATGAGGTTTCCTGAAGGCTTTATTCCATAAATAAATATTTTTTACACATTTCATAAACATGTCCCAGCTCATGTGACAGTGTCACATGAGAGGACACGTCTAAATAATTTAAATCTTTTTTTTATTTTAAACTTTCAATTTGAACTTAATCTCCCTGAGGACAGCTCCGAGCCTCACGGAGATTTCTGCGCTCTTTTCCGCGCATGCGTGAAAGATCGCAGGTCCCTGCTCCTCTCCCTCCTCCCACCGCCCGCGTAGGTAGTGCTGAGCGCTACCGGGTGCGTAACACACTGGGCGGACCTTAATTGGCCCGCCCACGTAAAATAGCGAAGCGCAGCCCCGATCGTGGGTGGCAATCGGCTCTGCGCCCACCCACGCCTACTCCTGACCAGCCCGCTCAACACGCAGAAGACTCTGCCCTGTGTTACATCACCATCGAGGCTGATACTTCAATGCAGTACCGTCTTTTGGATCAAATGTTAAACCAAAGCTGCATCTGCCCTTTCCAGTAGACATAAAACACCTCAAAGACTATTTCGAAAAAGGGTATGCGAGTTCCCCCTCGCGCCCTGGCCAGTATTTATCCTTCCGCTAACATTACTAAACAAATTACCTGGCATAAGCTCAATTCTCTTTGTGGGATCTTCCTGTTCGCATTTCCTACATCACAACAGTGACTACACTTTGAAACCTACTGGCTGTGAAGTGCTTTGGGACGTATCCTGAAGGGTGTTATTTAAATGCAAGTTCTTTTCAATTTTCCACCCAAGTACAATTAAATGAAAACTAAAGTTTTGAAATGTTTTCAAGGCAGTTATCAGGAACAACTTTGGAAAAAGGTGACTTTTTTTGAAAGCAACTATCTTTACTTTCGCAAAGGTGATTTATAAAGCACTTATCACATCTCAGAGCCACTTCATAGACAGTCAATTGCATCGAAATGCAGTGCTGTCATCAAAATTGATAATCTTATAAATTTCCAGTAGCCACATCATTATCACAGATTAGAAACAAGAGGGGCTCAAGTACTGACCCCTGGGAGACATCACTCAATACTCCCATCAGTCTAAAATCATATTTCTTACAAATACTTTCAGTTTCCTATTGTTTAATCAATTCTTTAGTCCATTTCATGTTCCACCTTAGATCCTGCTAATATTTAGTTTAATTAGTAGTCTCTCATGTGGAACAGTGCAACAGTTTTCAGTACGCCTAAATAAACTATATTTATGGCATTGTTCATTTTATCTTCAATGATGCTAAAGAGGTTAGATACTCACCCATTCAACACCTTCGAATAGCTGTTTACCTTTTTATATGTAGAAAGGGCATGAATTTCTATAGCATCACCTATCCAGGACAGCTTAAAGCACCTTCTATTGGAAGAGATCCTAAAGTGTTACTTACAATGAGTCAGGAGATTACAAAGGGGCACTGGGTGTGGAAATGGAGGGGAGGCAATTTATCTTCACCAAAAATGTTTGGAAAGAGATTTGTTGGGCATTTCATCCCAGATGATGAAGTTAGCGTTTTTTTGATTATTCACTGGGAAATAAATCCGTGTCCTCATATGCAGCATAAAGAACCAATATCTCATCACTGCCCCAATGGCAGGAGGTCAACGGCATTGACCTCCATCATAGACAATGGACTCAGCCTAATCTGCCCAGGAAATGGATGTTATCGCTGCCTGAGGATGAGAAATGATCTGAAGTGCATTTGCGGCCGTAAATCCCTAAACGGCCTGATGCGGAAAGCACTTCATTCTTCCAGTCAGCATCTCAGCAAGCCATTAAACGGATGGCCAAACTAGACACCTTGTTATAAACTTTTCCATTCATACAAATGAATAATTTCCTTACTTGTGGCAGGTAGATAAATTCACGATCAAAAGTGTTGGTTGCACCTAGCGCAATTTAAGAAAAACAAAATAATGTCTCCATGAAAATTAGAGAAGCATCTCTTTATTGTCCTTGTTTTAAAGTGTGAGTGCTTATACCAAAGGCCAAGGAATAGTTTAAAAATATATTCATTTGCCTCTTAAATTAACGAATGGCGCTAAAAGGACTCACACAAATAAAAATGCTTAAACTGACAACTTACATTCAGAACCTTCCTCCACGCTTTGACATTGACACTGTCCTTTTAGAATTTCCTGCGTATCTAAACTCGATTTTGAAATCTATCTCACGAAATGCAGCTACTTGAACCAATCATATCATGTTGCAAAATAGAAATAGAAATGAAAAAAAGTGGCGAAATTTCAAAGTGCAATTTTTCATCTTTCAACGTTGTGCTTATTAAATAAATAGCTTGTCTGAAACCAATCGCTTTCGTTATTTCTTCCAGCAAAGATAATTCCCAAAGAGCTGACAAAGTAATGCTTTACTTTAGGTACATGTCCTGCCAACGCTTTCCCATCAAGTTATGGCAGGGCCGGGAGGAAACGAGGATTGAAAATATCAATTCTGAACCATTTTGGAAAGCCTGGAACTTATAGAAATGAAGGCCACTGAAGTCGGTTTTGAAAGTTGGCAAGAAACTAGAGTTGAAGCCCAAGATCAGACATGATTGTATTGAATGACAGAGCAGGGTCGATGGGCTGTATCGTCTACTCCTGCTCCTACCTCTTGTGTTCTTGTGAACGCTTGTGCTGGCTGATCATCCCCAGCAGTGACCTGGCCATAATTGGTAGTTCAGTAACACAGAGCAGGAAGAGTGTGTGGGGGTAGAGAGCTGCTCAGAAATTGCAATGCAGAGATGAAGAAAGTAAGAATGGTGAAGATTGCAGTGGCAGACTAGGGAACAGCCGGTCGATTGGAAAGGGAGGGAGGGAGGAATGGAGGGAGGAAGGGAGGGAGGAAGGAGGGGAAGAAGGAAGGAAGGAATGGAGGGAGGGCAGAAGGGAGGAATGGAGGGAGGGTGGAAGGGAGCAAGGGAGGAATGGAGGGAGGGCAGAAGGAAGGGAGGGAGGAATGGAGGGAAGAAGGGAGGAAGGGAGGAAGGAAGGGAGGATGAAAAGAAGGAAGGCGCTGCAATTACATAGCACCTTTCACATCCTTAATGATATCCAAAAGTTTCAATAGTTTGTGAAATGCATGCACTGTCATGATGCAAAAAACCATGGCAGCCAATTTGTGGACAGCGAGGTCCCACAAACAGAAATGTACTAATAGCCAAATAATCTGTTTCAGTGAAGTTGATTAAAGGAACTGCCCTGTTCTATTTTGAAATACTGGCGCAGAATCTTTCATATCCACCTGGGAGTGTTTAACCACTTGCCCAAAAGACAAGACGTGTAACAATGCTGCACGCCCTTTATCACACTGCAAGTGTGAGCCAAGATTTTGTGCTCAAGTCTCAGGAGTGGGACTTGAACCCATAACCCCCCAATTCAGAGCTGAGGAATGATACCTGCTCAACCACAGATCTGTGACTAGTAGAATGGTAAATATCCATTTGATTTGATATGTGACTGACGATGCACTGACTATTTCACATGTGTTATGATCCCAGCTGATGTTAATATTGGACAAGTCAGATCCCAGAGTGAAACCTGGCTTGGTAGATGCTAACATTGTTTTTTTCTTTAGAAACTGTGGAGGTCAGTTACTGAACACATTCACAAGAGTCTGCAATTATTAAACAAGAAGAAATTAACCAAATTACGCTAGACAAAAAGGTTGGAAAGATTTCAATGTCAATACCAGGAAATGATTCAAACTCTCGCCATTCCTTTTATCCCAGCAACCCTTACAGACAAAAAAAACCCCAGTGAAGATTTATCACTGTCTCAACACAAAGGGCTGAATTCTCTGGTCGGTGAGCAGGAGGCCGAGGTGTAAAATGACAGGCGGTGATGTCGGGCGTGTGTCCCGATGTCACCGCGCGTCATTTAGATTTCCAGGTCGGCGGACGTGCAGCCGACTCAGCTGTGTGCCCGCCGAACTGTCAAAGGCCTATTACGGCCATTTAAATAGTAATTAATTCAATTAGCTGAGCTGCCGGTCCAACCTTAAGGTTATTGGGGCAGGCGAAGAGCCCAGGCGGCCTTCGCATTTTTCATGAAACCTCGTCCACGGGCGGGATGAGGTTTCATGAAGCGTTTTAAAAGTCAATAAAAATGTTAAAAATAATTCTTTCACGTGCCCCAGCTCGTGTGACAGTGTCACATGAGGGGACGTTTTTTAAAAAGTTTTTATTTCCCTTTATTTAAATTTACACATGTCAAACCGATCTCCCTGAGACATGGGAGATCCCTGTGCGTGCATGCGTGAAAGAGCGCAGGGAACGAAATCCCTTATCACGGAAATCCCCCCCGCCGCCCGCACAGGGAAAGCTCAGCGCCTT
This sequence comes from Cetorhinus maximus, assembly GCF_964194155.1. Lineage (NCBI taxonomy): Eukaryota > Metazoa > Chordata > Chondrichthyes > Lamniformes > Cetorhinidae > Cetorhinus > Cetorhinus maximus. Next base: position 109,697,794 of record NC_135892.1, read on the forward strand.
AATTGGCCCACCCACATAAAATGGCGGCGCGTCCCTGATCGAGGGCGCTGATCGGGTTTGTGCCCGCCCCCGTCTGCCCCTGCACAGCCCCCGCCCCGACGGGGGGTAAGTTCAGCCCCAAGATTCCTTGCTCGGGTCAGCTCAGTTTCAAACAGTTTCCTTCTGGTGGACTTCTGAGCATTCACTAGCTGCCTTTCTTCAGCTGGTACCTCTCCCAGAGACAACCAAAAACTGCAATCTAAACTCATTATTACTTCAGCTTCAGAGCAAACACAGGAGTTCTCTGAACTCAGTTCCCCAGCAGGCTTGCAGGATCTCTTATTAGGGAGATTAGACTTTCTGCCTGCACTCTCTGGTATACACACACTAACTGACTGCCTTTCTGTTTTTTCCTGTCTCTCGGTGTGTCTCTGGACCCTTGTTGCGAGGCAACAGCAGAGCTTTTTCTGCTTCATTTTTCTTTAACATCACTAAACTACAATTCCCTTCATAACCCATGTCTTAACTTCAAGAGTTGTAAAATCTCATTAAAAATGCATGTCTACAAACAGGGCCCCAGACCTCCCAATACTCAACTCACAAAAACCTCAAAATAAAACTAAAGCCAGCTTTCACCTTTCTTAACGCCCAAACACAAGATATAAATTAAACTTAAAGCTACACATTGTTCCTACACACGACAGATACCAACAAGCAAGACTGCTTGATCCATCTAAAGCACAATGTGTCTATCACATGGTTTATGTCCCCAGTACCCTAACCGTAAGCCTATTCTGCATATTGATCACTCTGTGACAACGAATGTCCTGACATCAGTTCCCAGTTCCCCCTTTCTCTAGTTTGAATCTGTGCTCCTTTGTCTTAAAGCTGTGGTTTTGTATAAAGTGGCATTCTTCTTTCTATACTGCTTGCTGTATCCTGTTGTTATGTTCCCTCTCAGCCACTCTAATTAAGTTGGGAAGCCCTAACTTCTCCAGTTTTCCCTCATAACTCAGTTCTCTTACACTGTGGGGTTCAGTCTCATAGCTATTCTCTGAATCACTCCCAGGGTTGGAATATCTCACTTGTTTCTTATTTCTTTGATGATAATGGACAAGCCAATTTTAACACGCTTTTATCTTCTCCGAGGCACTTTGCTCTGCATCCAATTCTTCTTAAACATTTGGAGAGGGCGGGCTAGCAGTTGATGATACTGACTATGTGTCAGGTTTCTGATGGCATTGGTGATGCTTTCAGCTACACAATCTTTGCCAAGTGATTGAAACACAATAGTGCTTCTGACCCTTCACTTCCAGCCTTAGCAATAATTGCTTCAATTGTTAGTTTGTGTGGGTGTGCAGTAGAGCTTCAGTCACACCAGACACCATCCAGGGCAAAGCAGTCCACTTGATCAGGACCCCGAGTTCAATCTTAAACATCCACTCACTCCTGTGGGGACTCAAGGGCAGAGTTTTTCACCCAGAGGGTGCTGGTGACCTTAAGAGCAGGGGTGGGGGCGGGTGGTTGGCGGTGCCGGGGGTGTTATTGAGTGATGGGCAATCGCCACAGTGCACGTGAAAAAAAATAACAGAGCTAAAGGCAAGAGGAGACTCCCAGGCTCAGCCTCTCACAGGCTGTTCTAGAAACAAAGAACAAAAAGCATCCCCCTCTGGACAAACAGTCAAAATAATGGAAAAACCATTAAAATACAGGGCAGTTGGCCCCCCCGAGTGGGCTTTGGAACTCACTGCCTGAAAGCAGAGGCAAGAACCCTCATCACACTTAAAAAATACCTGGATGTGCAGTTGAAGGTCTGGAACATCCAGGGCTATGGACCAAGAGCTGGGAAGTGCGATGAGTCCTGATGGCTCCTTGTTGGCCAGCACAGACAAGGGGGTGCCTTTGAACGCAGAATGACCCCAACATGTCAGACTGTCAAGGAGGGTAGATTTTGGATGATATTAGGTTGCTAAATAACTACGTAAAAGAGTATTATTTTAGGAGCAAGTGTTGAGGCTTTTAATCTGTTTTTCATATACAGATTTGTAATTAATTCTTGGAATACGCACATCGCTAGTCAGACCAGCATTAATTGCTAATCCCCCATGGCCTCTTGATGGTGGGCCTTCTTAACCCCTTGTGGTGAAGGTAACCTCACAATGCTGTTAGGTGTGGAGTTCCAGGATTTTACCCCAGTGGTGATGAAGGAAAGTAATAGATGTTCAAGTCAGAATGGTGTGTAATTTGGTGGGAAACTTTGAGTTGATGGTGTCAGCAGCATCTAGAGGAGAGTGTGAGAGGAGGACCCTGGGACTGGCAGTCAGCAGCACCTAGAGGCAAGTACTAGAGGTGTTCGATGAGGTACTGCACATAAGGCTGCTTAATAAGGTAAGAGCCCATGGTGTTGGGGGTAGTATATTAGCATGGATAGAGGATTGGCTAACTAATAGAAGACAGAGATTTGGGATAAAGGGGGCATTTTCGGGATGGCAACCTGTAACTAGTGGAGCGCCACAGGGATCAGTGCTGGGGCCACAATTATTTACAATATATATTAATGACTTAGATGAGGGAAGTGAATGTACTATCGCCAAGTTTGCGGATGACGCGAAAATAGGTGGGAAGGCAAGTGATGAGGATGACACAAAGAGTCTACAGAGGGATATAGACAGGTTAAGTGAGTGGGAAAAACTTGGCAGAGGGAATATAATGTGGGAAAATGTGAGGTTTTTGGCAGAAAGGATAGAGGAGCTGAATATTATTTAAATGGAGAAAGACTGCAGAAAGCTGCAGCACAGAGGGATTTGGGGATCCTTGTGCATGAATCACAAAAAGCTAACATACAAGTTCAGCAGGTATTGGGAAGGCAAATGGAATGTTGGCCTTTATTTCAAAGGGAATGGAGTATAAAAATAGGGAAGTCTTGCTAAAACTATACAAGGCACTAGTTAGACCACACCTAGAATACTGTGAACAATTTTGGTCCCCTTATCTAAGGAAATATATACTGGCAGAGGAGGTTCATTAGGTTGATCACGAGTATGGAGGGATTTTCTTATGAGGAGATGTTGAGTAGGTTGGGCCTGGAGTTTAGAAGAATGAGGGGTGACCTTATTGAAACATTTAAGCTTCTTAGGGGGCTTGACAGGGTAGATGCTAAGAGGTTGTTTCCCCTTGTGGGAGAGTCTAGGGACAGAGGGCATAATCTCAGAGTAAGGGGTCACCCATTTAAAACAGAGGTGAGGAGGAATTTTGTCTCTTAGAGGGTAGTTAAACTGTGGAATTCTTTACCGCAGAAGGCTGTAGAGGCTGGGTCATTAAATATATTCCAGATTGAGATAGACAGATTTTTAATCAGTAAGGGAATCAAGGGTAATGGGGAAAAGGCAGGAAAGTGGAGTTGAGGACTATCAGATCAGCCATGATCTCATTGAATGGCAGAGCAGACTCGATGGGCCGAATGGCCTACTTCTGCTCCTATGCCTTATGGCCTTATGGGCCGAATAGCCTTTTTCCATGCTATAAGATTCTTTTTTTTTTAATGAGCACAGGCACCCTGTGGAATATGTACTCATAGAATCAGCGCAGAAAGAGGCCATTCGACCTGTCGTGTCCATGCTGGCTCTCTGAAACCGCAGCACAGTACGTCCCCATGAACCACCTTTTCCAACAGCCCTGTAATGTTTTTTTTCCTTCTCGTGCTTATCCAGTTTCCTTTTGAAAGCCACATTTGAACCTGCACCCACCACATTCTCAGGCAGTATATTCCAGGTACTAACTGCTCTCACTGCGTAAAAAGATTTTTCCCTCATGTTGCCTTTGGTTCTTCTGCCATTCATCTTAAGCCTGTGCCCTGTCGTTCTCAACCCTTCCACCAACTGGAAGTTTCTTTCCGTTCTGCTCTCTTCAGACCACTCATGATTTTGAACACTTCTCTCAAATCTAAACTCAGCCATCAATTCTCTAAGGAGAGCAATCCCAACTTCCTCCAATCGTCCTCTGCCAACGTCCCTCATCCCTGGAATCACTCTCGTAAATCTTTTCTACACCCTTTCTGAAACCTCCAAGGCAGCCTGACCAACTCAGCCAAGAAATGCCCCCCAGACACACACTTTGGGCAGAATCTTGTGCCCTCCCCCATGGTGAGTTTGGTGGTGGGTGGCAAACCCTCCTGCCCTTGCTGATGATTCCCTTCCCCTCTCCAGTGAGCCCCCCCACCGCCCCTCCCCCTCCTCCATCCAGCTATTACATACCTCTGGCCTGGGGTCCCGCGGCAATCCTAGGCCACTGGTGGGTGTCGTACCAACAGCAGCCACCTCTTCCCCGGTGGCACTGCCATTCAATAGAGCTGCCAGCCTCTGAAGTCTGGCAACTATTGACAGGCAGGGTTTCAGCTCCCCGGGGTTCTGGGATCCTGGGGAAATGCTCGCTGCTGGCTTGTCAAGTATCTTGATTGGCACTTGATGTGGCGTGCCTTCCTGTAAAGGAAGCCAGAGTTATCACCGGCTCTTGAGGCCCCAGTCACTGCTACAAGATTCCGCCCCAACATGACAAAAGCAGATTTATTCGATCCCCATCGCCTTACCATCTGTGAGAGCTTGCTGTGTGCAAATTGGCTGCCGTGTTTCCCACGTCATAACAGTGACCGCACATCAAAAGTACTTCATTTCCTGTAAAGCCAACCTCACACCCTCCAATAGAACATAATTAAACTGGAGAAATAGTGCAGAATCCTAGTGGAACTGGACTCCACCCCATCAACTGTTCCCTCCACTGGAGATTCAGGACGTGGGGATTTTCCGATTAGAATTTCCAGCCCAAATACCAGAGGTTCACCAATATTAAGCACCTCATATCTGCACTGTTACAGCAGTACGTGAAGTGCAAATAAAAGAATTCAAATATTTACAGTGTGATGTTTTCTCTGACACTTCACCATATCACTACTGCACTTTCTCCCATCATGTGGAACCTGTCCATGCACAGCTCTGGAGCATCAAGCCATTTCCCCTCTGAATCCTGAGGACTTTTATTTAGTCTTCCCGATTTCCATCACCCAAAATATTTGCTATGTCTTTGTGTGTTTGCTTTCATTCTCTCTCATCTTTATGCAGACGAAAAAGACAAGAAGCTGTTACATTATGCATTGAAACCGCTACCGACTGATATGAGAAAAAAGATGTGTTTCATCATAATTTCTCCTGAGGGTGTACATGGTCATGTTTCCGTTTGTAACAGAGCTCTGTGGTAGGAAGCTGCACACAGCGATCTCACCAGGCTGATGAGCATTCTCAGAACAAGTGGATAGGCCTGTCGTGTTTTAATAACGATATAAAGGCACCAATCACTCATTAGGGATTGGGTAAACATGTGTGGGTTCATTTATTTAAACTAGGTACATGAAAACAGATAGACAAGGATAGAAATCTTGAAGACACCAGCAGCAGAGCTGAGTGTGTGTGTGTGCTCTGTTCAAAAGCAAAACTAAAACTAAAACTGGATCGCAAGACACACTTCCTTTCTAATGATGTCATGCTGATATCCCTTAAAGGCATATTACGCAAGGTCTACGCTACATGAGCATCATGAATATCTGAGTGTTGGCAAGAACCAGGCTCCGCGTGCTGGACCTGAGCATGAAAAGTTCCAACTCTCAGCCTGCTTACACATATCAGCAATATCCCTATGCTATTGCTGGTCTGTATCGTGGAACATAGGAACAGTAATAGGCCATTCATCCCCCTTAAGCCTAATCCACAATTCAATTAATGCCTGACTGATCTTGATCTCGACTCCATTTACACACCTTGGGCGGTATTTCATGCAGGCAATGGGGGTCTCACCTGCCATCTTAACCCTACGATGCCACTTTTCAGGAAGGCCCTCCATATTAAGTGCCACTCAGGCACTTGACAGGCCAGTGACGGACCTTCTCCGAGATCAAGGATCTCAGGGGCGAAAGTCCCACCCACAGAGAGCTGCCAGCCAATCAGAGACCGGCTGCTCTATTGTACGGCAGCGCCACCGAGGAGACGGTGGCTGCTGCTGGTAGGACACCCTCGGCCTAGGGACATGGATGGACCCATGGGCAGGTGGCTGATGTTGGGAGGGGGTTTACAGGGTGAGGGTTGCGGGGGAACAGGGCTAGGGAGGCAGCAGCAAGGGCAGGGAGATGCCACACAGAAGGCACCCCCCCACACCTCACCCGATGCCAGGCCCCTCGATCAGACACTGAGTGTCATTGAACAAGGGACCCTGACCCTTGGAAGCCTGAAAGCAAACAGGCCAGGGTTTGTTTGACATGCTCCTACAAGGATTAATACTAGTGGCAGCGGAATGAGGTCTTTTGGCTTTAATTGCCCACTTAAGGGCCCTAATTGGTGGCGGGGTGGATGGCTTTCCATGGACCTTCCCGACATGGACTTAATAGGGGCAGAAGTGGGAAGGTAGCGGAGCCCTCACCTGCCATCCTCTTGTTGATTAAATGCCTTCCCCACCACCAAACATGTCACTGGGGTAGGCATTCAATTTCATCCCTTAGCTCGGTATCTCTCCATATGCTTACCCAACAAAAATCTATTTCCCCTGGCCTTGAAAGCTCCAACTATCCCCTAGCTCCCATTGTCTTTTTTGGGGAGAGAGTTCCAGAGTTTCACTTACTCTATGCCTTGCCCTAATTTTTCTAATTCCCCTTATTCTGGAATAATCAACCAGAGGAAATAATTTCCCTCTAACTATTTTATGGAATATATTTTTATCTATTCTGATGTTTCAGGGTATACATTTCAACGAGAAAGAAAAATTCCAAGGGGAAGACCCATTATCCGCGGTTAACTAAAAAAGCTAAAGATACTATCAAGCTTGAAGAAAAAGCATATAATTATGCAAAGACGGGTGGCAGGTCAGAAGATTGGACAGAACATAAAGATCAGCAAAGAATGACAAAAAGATTAATAAGGAGGGAAAAATTAGAATATGAGAGAAAGCGAGCTAGAAATATAAAGACGGATTGTAAGAGTTTCTATAGATATTTAAATAAGAAAAGAGTTAACAAAGTGAGCATTGGTCCTATAGAAGGTGCGCCTGCGAAATTGATAATGGAAAGTAGGGAGATAACGGCTGAATTGAACAGGTATTTTGCATCGGTCTTCACCATAGAGGATGCAAGTAGCATCCTGGAACTAGCTGTAAATCAGGAAATGGAAGAGAGGGAGGAACTCAGGAAAATTACAATCACCAGGGAAGCGGTACCGAGCAAATTGTTGGAGCTGCGGGTTGACAAATCCCCGGGTCCTGATGGACTTCATCCTAGGATCTTAAAAGAAGTGGCTCATGAGACACCTGATGCGTTTTAATTTTCAAAACTTCCCTAGATTCGGGGAAGGTACCATTAGATTGGAAAATTCAGAAAGGGATGGAGACAGAAAGCAGGAAACTACAGGCCAGTTAGCTTAACATCTGTCATAGGGAAAATGTTAGAAGCTGTTATTAAAGATGTTATGGCAGGGCAGTTAGAAAAGTTTAAGGCAATCAGGCAGAGTCAACATGGTTTTGTGAAAGGGAAATCATGTTTAACCAATTTATTGGAGTTCTTTGAAGCAGTCACATGTGCTGTGGATGAAGGGGAACTGGTGGATGTACTGTACTTAGATTTCCAGAAGGCATTTGATTAAGGTGCCACATCAAATGTTATTGCAGAAAATAAGAGCTCATGGTGTAGGAGGTAACATACTGGCATGGATAGGAGATTGTCTAGCTAGCAGGAAACAGAGAGTAGACATAAATTATTTTTCTGGTTGGCGGGAATGTAATGAGTGGCATGTCTCAGGGATCAGTGCAGGGCTCTCAACTTTTTATAATTTATATAAATGATTTGGATAAAGGGATGGTTGCTAAATTTTCTGAGGACACAAAAATAGGTAGGAAAGTAAATTGCGAACAGGGTATATGCAGGCTACAAAGGGACATAGATAGATTAAGTGAATGGGGAAAGATCTGGCAAATGGAGTATAATGTGGACAAATGTAAAATTGGCCATTTAGGCAGGAAGAATAAAAATGAAGCTCATTATCTAAATGATGGGAGATTGCAGAGCTCTGAGATTTAGAGGGATCTTGGTGTCCTTGTGCATGAATCACAAAAGGCTAGTATGCAGGTACAGCAAGTATTTAGGAAAGCTAATAGAATGTTATCATTTATTGTGAGGGGGATTGATTACAAAAGTAGGGAGGTTATGCTTCAGTTGTACAGGACACTTGTGAGACCACACCTGGATCACCTTGGAGAGTATTGGTCTCCTTATTTAAGGAAGGATGTAAATGCATTAGAAGCATTTCAAAGTAGGTTTACTAGACTAATATCAGGAATGGGTGGGTTGTCTTATGAGGAAGGATTGGACAGGCTAGGCTTGTAACTGCTGGAGTTTAGAAGAGTAGGAGGTGACTTGATTGAAACCTTTAAGATCCTGAGGGGTCTTGACAGAGTGGATATGGAGAGGATGTTTCTTCTTGTGGGAGAACCTAGAACTAGGGGTCACTTTTTTAAGACTTATTTAGGACAGAGATGAGGAGAATCTTTTTCTCTCAGAGGGTCATGAGTCTTTGTGACTCTCTTCCTCAAAAGGCGGTGGAAGTAGGGTCCATGGATATTTTTACGGCAGAGCTAGATAGATTATTGACTAACAAGGGGGTGAAAGGTTATCGGGGGTAGGCAGGAATGTGGGGTTGAGGCTACATTGAGATCAGCCACGATTTTATTGAATGCTGGAGCAGGCTCGAGGGGCCGAGTGGCCTCCTCCTGCTCCTAATTTGTATGCGCGCATTTTAACAACTTGAACACCTTGATTAAGTCATGTCTCTACGTGCTAAAGGCAAGAGAATATAATCCAAGTTTATCAACCTGTCCTCATTATTTAAGCCTACATGTGAGGTCCCGAGAATGTGAACAACACTGTACAAATATGTTCCCCTATTACAACTGCTGCGACGATGAATAAGCTTTCCTCATCTGACGCTTTGCAGAGACAATCACCTTTTAAATTTAATTGATGACCATTTCCTTTGTGCTGGTCGCGATGATGGAAGTCAGTGCTTGGAGTGCATTCCTTCTAACCATTTTCTCTGCTCACTGTCATTAATATGTCACACACCAGAAACATGCAACAGCCAACAAAGCTACTGTAAAGAACCCCCTAAGAATGTGGTTCAAAGTAGGGTCTGGAAGATGTAGGAAAGAAAGAAAAGCTTTTATTTATAATAGTGCTTTTCACTGGACATTAAGGAGCAACAGAACAGTCAGTGAAGTACTTCTTGAAGCGTAGTCAGACTTGTAATGAAGGCAATGCAGCAGCCAATTTGTGCACAGCAAGCTCCCACAGCAATGTGATAATGGTCAAATAATTTGTTTATTGCAATGTTGATTGAGGGATAAATATTGGTCAGGACATCATGGACAACCCGTCTATTCTTCCTCGAAATAGTGCCATGGGATGGTTTATATCCACCCAAGAAGGAAGATGAGGCCTCGGTTTAATGTCTCATCTGAAAGACGACAGCTCCAATAGTGTCAGTGTAGGTTTTTGTGCTCAAGCCTGTGAGACTTGAACCCAGACCCTTGTAAGTCAGAAGTAAGAGTGCTGCCAAATGTGGCACCCTGACACAAATTAACTGAAGGGATTGGAGGAGGGGAAGGGCTGATGTGTTTTCCCACATCTCAGCTGCCTCCCTGGCAGAGCGTAACTCATACAGGGAATGACCCCATAACCATCCTGGTCCGTGTGACTTAGTAGCGTTGTGAATATCTGCCCCCCAACCCCCCCCAACCCCCCCCAGTCCCCACTCCCACCCCTCCCAAAGACATTTTTGTCACAGTCACAAATCGTGGAAAACCCCTATCACGGGCTATTGCTGGGACATGCTTCCAATCGCCTGGAATTTAGCTTGTGTGATATCAGTGGGAGTGATTTCAATAATAATAAAGATAATGGGGGCAGGAGCGGGTTGCCTGTCACAGTCAATCTGCGACCCCTCGTTTCACACTCCCACTGACATTGAGAGTTCTGCCCTTAATGTACCTCTGTCTGATCTTCCAATGCAGGCAGTGGCCTTTTTCCCTTCATTTGTCAACAAATGAGTTGACATTTCCATCAAAACAGTGGACAAAGCAATGTATTAGATATTTGCATATTAATAGAACTTGCTGGTCATTTTATATGCATGATTGACAGCTCACCTTTAGCTCCCTCATTAATTTTAAGTACTTGCTGGATTAGCATGTTAATTGTTCATTAAATTCGTCACCGCAGGTTAAGTCTAGTAATTAATAGCAGAAGCAGCTTGTTAATGAATGGTTAATTGTTCATGCAATGTCAATCAACAGCTCGGACATAAAAGTTGAATAATGTGGACTGTGGAGACTCATTAATTCAGGTGTTAAATTGTTCTTAGAGTTTTTAAAAATGATAAATTTTATATGCAATTGTTTTCTTACTTTTTCTATCCGTCTCCTCTTTCTCTATCTCCTAATTGAATCTTTCTTTCTGTCTCTTTATATTTCTCTCTGTATCTTATTTGACTCTTTCCTTCGTGTCGTCCTTGATTTTTTTTTCAACCCCCCAGTCCCTTGGTTTAAAAGGAAAGAATTGCATTTATATAGCGCTTTTCGTGATCTCAAAACATCTCAAAGTGTTTTAATGAAGCACTTTGGAAGTGTAGTTGATTCTGTAATGCGGCGAAATGAAGGAGATGCACCATTGGTCTCGTCACTTGGTTATCAGCTCACATTGCCCAGAACTGAAATGTTCAGAAAAAAGTCAAACTAAAGATGCCAACTCCAGCAAGATTTGTCCCATCTTTCTTCCGGATTAGCTTGTGCAACAGCTAAAACTAAATTCATTCCCATTTCAGTTTCACACGGCTTTAATGGCTGTGTGTGGAGTGATGGTCGCCTCCCTCAAGCCCAGTAATGGACCTGTCCTCAGCCGGCCGTGCACTGAGGGAGTGCTGGAACCTTTGAAGGTGGTGGCTTTGTGGATGAGAAGTTGAGCCAAGGGTCGATCTGCAGGTTCAAGTGGTTAAGAAAAATCTCATGGAAGAGTTCTGGTGTGCATATTGTCCATCTCTTCTTAGGCAGTCACTTGGGATTGCTTCCACTCTGGTTTGATGGGTTCTGAGACGGCTGGTCAGTCCAATGTGCGATCTGCAGCTTCTGCCACATGTGGGGCAGGTGGTGTTTGAAGAGTTGAGCAGGTGAGGTGTTTGGAGGTTTGTGCACTCCCTCCAATGCCTCAACGCACCTCCGGGTGCTCCCAACAAAGCTTCTCAATGTGTTCAGTGTCTTCCTGAATAAATCTTCTCGACTTTAGTCAGTCACAAGCCAGCGTCTCCCATGGGTCGGCGGGGATGTTTTATTCCTTCAGGGATGCTGTCCCCCTGGGAGTCTCCTGCCTCAGCCGAGTTCTGAGTGGAGGACTTGCTTCAGGGGTCTGGTGTCAGGCATACGAGTGCGGCTGGTTTTGAATGATTAGTGCCAATGTCCATTCAACCTCAGTTACTGCATTCTGCAGGAATTTTTTTTTAATCCATTCATGGGATGGGGGCGTCGCTGTCTGGGCCAACATTTATTGCCCATTCAGAATTGCCCTTGAGAACTGAGTGGCTTGCGAGGCCATTTAAGAGTCAGCCACATGGCTGTGGGCCTGGAGTCACATGTAGGCCAGACCAGGTGAGGACAGCAGATTTCTTTCCCTAAAAGATGGTCGTGAACCAGATGGGTTTTTACAACAATGGCTTCATAGCCATCATTAGACTTTTAATTGCAGATTTTTCATTGAATTCAAATTCCATCACCCACTGTGGGGGGATCCAATCAGGTCCCCAGAGGATTACCCTGGGTCCCTGGTTCAGTGACAAGGCCACTACACCATCACCTGCCCAACTCACTGCGTGTTTCATATTTAATATTGCAGTATGGGCAGCAGTGGCAGGGCAATATTTATTGTCCATCTCTTGTTGCCCTTAGCTGGGCATTACCACACAGAGTGGGACTGGAGTCTCTGCGAAGTCAGGCTGCTAAGGGAAGCAGCTTCTCCTTCTTGAAGGGCTCAAGCGAACCAGTGGGGTTTTTACAACAATCTGGTAGCTTGAACGAACATCTTTTCTGCGCCCCTGTCATGCACCTTGTGCCTCTGGAGGAGTTATCCACTTAGTCCCGCTCCCTGGACCCTGTCCCAATGCCATGCAAATTGTCCCTCTTCTAGTATTTATCCATTTTATCTGTTGAAAATTGCTGTTGAATTTGCTCCCTCCACCCTTTCAGACAGTGCATTCCAGATCACAACATTTACTAAATTCAGTTGTATAACTGGCCAGGATGGTATTTAAACTCACAACTCCTCGCTGTGATTACAGTACAACAACCATTAGGCTCGCACATCTATAGAAAACCCTGTGGGTACATTTTAATTTTTTTTTTTCTCTATTGATGTTTTGTGATCATTACCTTTTCTAAGAAGATTCACCAGATTGATTCCCGGGATGGCAGGATTGTCGCATGAGGAGAGATTGGGTCGACTAAGCCTGTATTCACTGGGGTTTAGAAGAACGAGAGGGGATCTCATTGAAATATATAAAATTCTGACAGACATGGACAGACTGGATGCAGGGATGATGTTTCCTCTGGCTGGGGAGGGTCTAGAACAAGGGGTCACAGTCTCAGGATACGGGGTAGGCCATTTAGGACTGAGATGAGGAGAAACTTCTTCACTCAGAGGGTGGTGAACCTGTGGAATTCTGTACCTCAGTAAGCTGGGGAGGTAAAGTCACTAAATATGTTTAAGAAGGTAATAGATAGATTTCTAGAATCAAAGATTATGGGGAGAGAGCGGGAGTATGGCGTTGAGATAGAGGATCAGCCATGATCATATTGAATGATGGAGCAGACTCGAGGGGCTGAATGGCCTCCTCCTATTTTCTATGTTTCTATATGTTTCTATCATGGTAGAGAATGTTACTGATACGAGATTGAGCATTTTGCCATATCAGACCGACAGTGTGTAAGGAACAGTAATATTGGGCAGAATTGTCCCAGATTTGCATTAAGTGCGATAGCGGGCGGGACAAATGACACTTTACCCGCCGACCACAATGGCAGCTTTTCACACCGTATCGTCCCAAACCCGCTGCATTAATTATGCGTTCCCGGGAATCACGCCGTTTCCATGGTGGGCGGGCTCCAATTCGCCTGCCACACCGTCACCTCGCTGTTTCCTCATGCCAGGCACTATATTTAAAGTCCGGCCACGCTCAGTGCTTCCAGCCCAGGACTGCAGCAAACAAGACATGGCCCTGAAAGGGAAGAAGACTGCAGCCCTCGAGTGCCGTTTGGACACCGTGGGGGCCCCGCTGTGATGTCCTCTACCCCCACTCTGTCCACAGGAGGGGCAGCTACCCTCCCACTCCGGCTTGGCAGGCGATGGCAGTGGTGGTCAGTGCCAATGCTGCATAGAAGAGGTTGGCCATCCAATGCAGATAGAGGATGAATGATCTCATCTGTGCAGCCAGGATAAGGGAACTATCTCATCACTCTAAACTCACACTCAGACCCATCACACATTCACTGGCATCTCACTCACTGCCAGCTCAAGGGACATCACCACTCACTCTCTCACACACACCCTCACATCTCCATCTGGCCTCATCGCCTCTGGAGACTGCCTCCTCAGCCCTCACCATCGTGAGGCCACTTGCACAGATCAACATGTTCCCCCACACACACACCCTGGGATACCCCCCTTTCCCAGTACAGCCCTCGCCCTGCAGCCTCTTCCCTTGCCTGAGGCCACTTCTCCCCTTTCCCCAAACAAGCTCTAGTCCTGCAGCCATTGAAAAGCCACCCACATATGGCTGTCCTGGTAGGTAGACACCTGCCAGTGAACCCCCCTAACAGTGATGTGGTGCTGTCTGTGAAGCCTGGCGCTGATGACTGCGAGTGCTGCCCGAAGCAAGGTAGGCAAACAAACCTCAAAGTCCTGAGTGAAGTGCAGCCCGCCAAGTGCATGCCTTATATATTCTGTCGTGAAACGCATTGGTGTGTTTTCCTGCTGACATGGGCGGACGATCCGGCAGGGGGAGATGATTCCAATGGGCTGGCCTAATAATGATATGCAGATGTATTACAATGAGGTTCCCGACATCCGGTGGACAATCGCAAACTGCTTTCACGCCGTCATGAAACCAATCGCGTCATATTGTCCACTCACGCCACCCAACACACCCAACGCCAGCAGGCAGGGAAAGTCCTGGCTATCATTTGAATCAGAGCTAGTGGTTGAGACTTGCAAGACTGTCCAACCCAGCAGCATCGATGGGTTTAATTGAGATACAATGTGCTATTCGCAGTAGGCAGGTGTACAAAAATTCACCGAAGCTGTCAGCAGACATTGCGAACGCTAAAATGCTTTTTGAACTGAAGTAACCTGCAAAAAGCTGCATGCTGCTTTACCGCATATAAACCAGACCTCTGAATGGTGATGTAAACAATAATTACAGCCCGTGGGATATCTGTCTGAGGGGCCCACGGAGCCAGGAATATGACAGGAACCAACAAACAATCAATCAAGAAGCGTCAAAGCAGTATTTTGCTTCAATGCAAAATTAGAACCTGAGTGAAATTTCATGGCCAGGGTTTTTCATATGGTGGGCTCAGCGGGTGCAGGTGATGGGGAGGGGGGGGGCGCGGGGTGGGAGGGGGTGGGCGGAGCGGGTGGAAAGACGGGCATACAGACGATTATGAAAAATTACCTTGTACTGCAACCAAGCAACTTGGTCAGTAGCTGAAGAGCACTATCGGCTTGAGGTGGCTGCCCACTGGCTGACTGTATGTGTAACTTCCTGTATTTGTGACGATTGGGCGGGGGATGGGGTGGCAGTGTGATATTGTATTACTAACTGGCATTCCTACGAAACGTAGTAAAGGTGTTTGTGTTTAATTTGAGCTTTGATTTTGGCCTCCTTATTTCTTGCAATTCTCGTGTTTGAACTGTAGAGCAGCCTATCATAGATAGAGGTCTACATCTTCTTAGTGCCAACATCAGTAATGCCTGGTCAAGCATGAGATGGCAGGCTGATACCACCTCTATGATACACCAACTACGACCAAGGTTTTCTTCTGACTTTCTGACTTGGCATCGTAAATTCATATTTATTCATGAATATGGCAACCATATTGAGGAACTTAAAGGGGTTTCCTCCACATTCCTGGTAAAGTTCTGGCAGCTCAGTGCCAGAAGACCCAAGGGAATTCAGGACCAAGAGTCTTACTGCATTCCTCGGAAGGATAGTCTTGCCCCACTCTAATGGCGTATTCACTTCCCTTGCCAGCCACCCTGGTACCAAACTGATTACATACAAATTAGGAGCAGGAGGAGGCCACTCGGCCCCTCGAGCCTGCTCTGCCATTCAATAAGATTATGGCTGATCTCAATGTAACCTCAAGCTCCCATTCCTGCCTACCCCTGATAACCTTTCATCCCCTCGTTAATCAAGAATCTATCTAGCTCTGCCTTAAAAATATTCAAAGACTCTGCTTCCACCATCTTTTGAGGAAGAGGGTTCCAAAGACTCACAATCCTCTCAGAGAAAAAAAAATTCTCCTCATCTCTGTCTTAAATGAGCAACCCCACAAGAGGAAACATCCTTTCCATATCCACCCTGTCAAGAACCCTCAGGATCTTAAAGGTTTCAATTAACCCACCTCTTACTCATCTAAATTCCAGTGGATACAAGCCTAACCTGTCCAGCTTTTCCTCATAAGACAACCTGCCCTTTCCTGGTATTAATCCAGTAAACCTTCTCTGAACAACTTCCAAGGCATTTACATCTTTCTTTAATTAAGGAGACCAGTACTATACACAGTACTCCAGATGTGGTCTCACCAATGCCCTGTACAACTGAAGCAAAACCTCCCTACTTTTGTAATCAATTCGCCTCACAGGAAATGATAACATTCTATTAGCTTTCCTAATTACCTGCTGTACCTGCATACTAACCTTTTGCGATTCATGCACTAGGACACCCAGATCCCTCTGAATCTCGGAGCTCTGCAATCTCTCACCATTTAGATAATAAGCTTCATTTTTATTCTTCCTTCTAAAATGATTTCACATTTGCCCACATTACACTCCATTTGTCAGATCTTTGCCCACTCACTTAACCTATCTATGTCACTCTGTAGCCCCCTTACACCTTCTTCACAATTTACTTTCCTGTATATTTTTGTGTCCTCAGCAAGTTTAGCTACCATTCCTTCGGTCCCTTCATCCAAGTCATTTATATCAATTGTAAAAATTTGAGGCCCCAGCACTGATCCTCGAGGCACACCACTTATCATACCCTACCAACCAGAAAAAGACCCATTTATGCTAACTCTGCTTCCTGTTAGCTAGCCAATCTCCTATCAATGTCAGTATGTTACCCCCTACACCATGAGCTTTTATTTTCTGCAATAACCTTTGATGTGGCACTTTATCAAATGCCTTCTGGAAATATAAGTACAACACTTTCACCGTTTCCCCTTTATCCACAGCGCATGTGACTCCTTCAAAGAACTCCAATAAATTGGTTAAACATGATTTCCCTTTCACAAAACCATGTTGACTCTGCCTGGTTGCCTTGAATTTTTCTAAGTGCCCTGCCATAATATCTTTGATAATAGCTTCTAACATTTTCCCTATGGCTGATGTTAAGCTAACTGGCCTTAGTTTCCTGCTTTCTGTCTCCCTCCCTTTTTGAATAAAGGAGTTATATTTGCTATTTTCCAATCTAATGGAACCTCCCCCGAATCTAGGGAATTTTTGGAAAATTAAAACCAGTATATCAGCTATCTCACTAGCCACTTCTTTCAAGACCTTAGAGTGAAGTCCACCTGGACCTGGGGATTTGTCAGCCCGCAGCCCCAACAATTTGCTCAATACCACTTCCCTGGTGATTGTAATTTTTCCTGAGTTCCTTCCTCTCTTCCATTTCCTGATTTACAGCTATTTCTGGGATGTTACTTGAGTCCTCTATAGTGAAGACTGAAGCAAAATACCTGTTTAATCCGTCTGCCATCTCCTTACTTTCCATTATTAATTCCCCAGATGCACACTCTATAAGACAATGCTCACTTTGTTAACTCTTTTCATTTAAATATCTATAGAAACCCTTAATAAACGCATTTATATTTCTGGCTAGCTTTCTCTCATATTCTAATGTTTCCCTCCTTATTAATCTTTTTGTCATTCTTTGCTGTTCTTCATATTCTGCCCAATCTTCTGACCTGCCACCCGTCTTTGCATAATTATATGCTTTGTCTTTAAGTTTGATACTGTCTTTAACTGTTTTAGTTAACCACCGATGGTGGGTCCTCCCCTTGGAATTTTTCTTTCTCATTGGAATGTATCTATTCTGTGTATTCAGAGGTATCCCTTTAAATATCCACCACTGAACTTCTATTGACATATCCCTTAACCTCATTTGCCAATTCACATTAGCTAGCTTTGCTTTCATGCCCTCATAATTGCCCTTATTTAGGTTTAAAATACTTGTCTTGGATGCACTCGTTTCTCCCTCAAAATTAATGTAAAATTCCATCATATTATGATTGCCATTCTGGTCCCAAATTCAAACAGTATCTCCTTCATTCTGTGGGACCAATCGCTTGCTCAGTAGAAAGCAGAATTTAACCTTGGTGCAAAATTCCAGCTTTAAATTTGGTAAATTTGGTAAAGAGACCGGACATTCTACAGGATTCTCATTCCTTCATTCCTTGCACAGCAGATTCGAATCAGAAGGGCAAGGGAGCGAGATGGATCACAGCTACTGACTGCACTGGGACCGAGTTTTTCTGAACATTAGGCCCAGCAACAAGCCCAGATCACAAGTTCAAGCAGCAACTGATCTTCGAGGAATTGAAAGTCATTTGATTTAAGGGGTCCACACGTCCTGGGAGCAAAGCATCACAAGTCAGGTCCAGAGAAGAACCTTAGGTTCCCCCCTCAAAGTATCTGCTGACCAGCTGAGTTTTTCACAACATGCTCGGAGGTTGGAAATTTCCCTCTTTTCAAAGTCTGAGTTGATGTTCCACAACTGCCATTGACAGGAATCAAACTCCACTTCATTTGGATGACTAGTGCAGTTACATGAGTACAACGCTACTGTCTTCCACTGGTTGAAAGTCTTCAGAGCAGCTTCAAGGCTGTTGAATTGTTTATTGCTGTTGTTATTGGCGAGCTCCTATCCATGGTGGAATTATAGCAATGGTGGGTCCTTGATGCTGATGTATTGCTTCCTTTAAATGGGAAACCTTTCCTTTCCTCAGCCGTCAGTGTCTTAATGCCATGCCGAGTGAAGTAGGTAACCATGGTCTTCCAAACTTTCCCATCCTGGCAACATTTAGCCACTATCAGGGAAAACTTGCAGCACTGAGAAAGAGGAAGAAAAGGAAATCAAAATCTTTGAAGTGTAGTGCTGAAGAAGAATGCTAAGGGTAACCTGGGTGGAAATAAGAACCAACAAAGGAGTACTGGATCGGTTTGGAAGAGCAAGAGAACTTTTAAATAATATCAGAAGAAGACTAATGAAGTTCTTCAGACATGTTATCCATCCAGAACGGCTAGAGTGCCTAATCATCACTGGAGGGATTAATGGAAGAAGAGCCAGAGGCTAGAAGAACTCCAACAACGAGGTCTGGTTAAGCCAGTGTTTAATGTTGTCTAGCTGCTTCCTTCACTGTGCTTCCTTCACTAGCTCCAGCCCTTCTGGATGGATAACATGTCCAAAGAACTTCATTAGTCTTCTTTTGATATTATTTAAAAGTTCTTTTGCTCTTCCGAACTGATTCAATACTCCTTTGTTGGTTCTTGTTTCCACCCAGGTTACCCTTAGCATTCTTCTTCAGCACTGCACTTCGAAGATTTTGATTTCCTTTTCTCCCTCTTTCCCAGTGCTGCAAGCTTTCCCTGATAGTGGCTAAAAATGAAATATGATGCATGTTTTCCCAATCCCTCCATTTAGAATAGATTGCTGAACCTGTTTGGCTCAATCTACCATCAGTAACATTTGCACTCTTGAAGAAATTAATTGAACCCATTTTCTAGTCCCTCACATCTCCCTTTCTGGTCAGCTTATTACTTAAAAATCTAATTAAGTCTCCAGGTCTCGATATGACTGCACTTTCTAATGCTGCTATCTGTTGTCCATTTTTATAGCCATAATGAGATTTATTACACGGGAATAGAAACCAGGGCCTTTCTGAGGCCCGCATGCATTATCTAAACTGATGCACAAATAATTTTCTCTTTCCTTTATTCTCGCAACCCATGTAGCTTCTAAGGTAATTCCTATTAGTCTAATTCACTAATCTTGACTTCCTGAATCAGTCACTGAGGTATCCAGGTATTGCAACGGTGCTTTTCTCCTGTGGGGCAAGCTTACTATTGCAACTCTTATAGGGCGCCCGACATGCCGGAATGTAAAATGACGCACGATGATGTCGGGCGTGCGTCCCGACGTCAACATGAAGTCGGGCGATATTTCATTCGGCGGGCACGTGCCAGAGTTGGCTGCGTGCCTGCCGATAATTGGAAGGCCTATTAAGGCCA
Organism: Cetorhinus maximus; assembly: GCF_964194155.1. Taxonomy (NCBI): domain Eukaryota; kingdom Metazoa; phylum Chordata; class Chondrichthyes; order Lamniformes; family Cetorhinidae; genus Cetorhinus; species Cetorhinus maximus. Next base: position 109,717,409 of record NC_135892.1, read on the forward strand.
TTCGCCAGGTAATTAACCTAAATTTGACGCTGCCCGTCCGACCTTACGGTTAGCGGGCAGGCCAAGCGGCCTTTACGTTTTTCAGGAAACTTCATCCACGAACGGGATGAGGTTTCCTGAAGCTGTTGCAAATTAAATAAAAAATTTCATTTGAATTTAAAAACATGTCCCATCTCATGTGACACAGTCACATGACAGGGGACATGCTTCATTGAAGTTTTCTGCTCTTCATTAACTTTTTTCAAGAAGCGCTTCAGTCTCCCTGAGGCAGCTCTGTCCTCCCCCTGCCTGTACAGATAGCGCTCTACCACTCACAAACCACGCAGGGCAGACTGAGCCCACCCAAAGAATGGAAAATCCTGGCCTTAAATTTGTTGAGAGCGAGTGCGAGATGGGAAGAGGCTCATGTAGAGCATAAAACCAGCATGGACCGTTGGGCCGAATGGCCTGTTTCTGGGCTGTAAAAGCCTCATTATACACTATAACCTCTCCAGCCAGGAAATCCAAAGTTCAGAAATGTTTTGAGCCAACCCGAACAACTCATGGTAACATAATATAAAAGCAAAATACTGCGGATGCTGGAAATCTGAAACAAAAACAAAAATAGCTGGAAAAACTCAGCAGGTCTGACAGCATCTGCGGAGAGGAATACAGTTCATGCTTCGAGTCCGTATGACTCTTCATCAGGACTCAAGAAATATCGAAATGTGGTGAAATATAAGCTGGTGGAAGGGGGTGGGACAGGTAGAGCTGGATAGAGGGCCAGTGATATGTGGAGGCAAAGAGGAGATTGCCAAAGATGTCATAGACAAAAGGACAAAGGGGTGTTGACAGTGGTGATATTATCTAAGGAATGTGCTAATGGTGGCATTAAGGGTAGAAAGCAGGACGAGCAAGGTACAGATAGCCCTAGTGGGGGTAGGGTGGGGGGAAGGGATCGAAATAGGCTAAAAGGTGGAGATAAAACTATCAGCTATGCCTGTCTCTTTTTGGGGTATGTGGAACATTCCTTGTTCCAGACCTACTCCAGCCCCCTCCCACAACACTTTCTCCGGTACATTGATGATTACTTCGGTGCTGCTTCATGCTCTTGTCTGGACCTGTAAAAATTTATTAATTTTGCTTCCAATTTCTACCCCTCCATCATTTTCACATGGTCCATATCTGACACTTTCCTTCCCTTCCTTGACCTCTCTGTATTAATTTCTGGTGATAGACTGTCCACCAATATCCATTACAAGCCTACCGATTCCCACAGCTACCTCGACTACAGCTCCTCACACCCCGCTTCCTATAAGGACTCCATCCCATTCTCTCAGTTCCTTTGCCTCCACCGCATCTGTTCTGATGATGCCACTTTCAAAAACAGTTCCTCTGACATGTCCTCCTTCTTCCTTAACTGAGGTTTTCCACCCACGGTGGTTGACAGGGCCCTCAACCGTGTCTGGCCCATCTCCCGCGCATCCACCCTCACGCCTTCTCCTCCCTCCCAGAAACATGATAGGAGCCCCCTTGTCCTCACTTATCAACCCACCAGCCTCCACATTCAAAGGATCATCCTCCGCCATTTCCACCAACTCCAGCATGATGCCACCACCAAACACATCTTCCCTTCACCCCCCCGGCGGCACCCTGGTCCACTCCTCCATCAACCCCTACACCTCAACCTCTTCCCATGGCACCTTCCCATGCAACCGCAGAAGATGCAACACCTGCCCCTTCACTTCCCCTCTCCTCACTGTCCAAGGGCCCAAACACTCATTTCAAGTGAAGCAGCATTTCACTTGCACTTCCCTCAACTTAGTCTACTGCATTCGTTGCTCCCAATGCAGTTTCCTTTACATTGGAGAGACCAAATGCAGACTGGGTGACCGCTTTGCAGAACACCTTCGGTCTGTCCGCAAGCATTAACCAGACCTCCCTGTCGTTTGCCATTTCAACACTCCACCCTGCTCTCTTGCCCACATGTCCGTCCTTGGCTTGCTGCATTGTTCCAGTGAAGCTCAACGCAAACTGGAGGAACAGCACCTCATCTTCCGACTAGGCACTTTACAGCCTTCCGGACTGAATATTGAGTTCAACAACTTTAGATCATGAACTCTCTCCTCCATCCCCACCCCCTTTCTGATTTTCCCCCTCCTTTTTGTTTTTTCCAATAATTTATATAGATTTTTCTTTTCCCACCTATTTCCATTATTTTTAAATGTATTTCCATCCATTGTTTTATCTCTACCTTTTAGCCTTTTTCGATTCCTTCACCCCACCCTACCCCCACTAGGGCTATCTGTACCTTGCTTGTCCTGCTTTCTACCCTTAATTAGCACATTCTTTTAGATAATATCACCACCTTCAACACCTCTTTGTCCTTTTGTCTATGACATCTTTTGGTTATCTCCACCTATCACTGGCCCTCTATCCAGCTCTACCTGTCCCACCCCCCTTAAACCAGCTTATATTTCACCCCTTCTCTATTTTTACTTAGTTCTGTTGAAGAGTCATGTGGACTCGAAACGTTAACTGTGCTCCTCTCTACCGATGCTGCCGACCTGCTGAGTTTTTCCAGGTATTTTTGTTTTTGTTTTTATTTGAGATAAAATGATAGATCGAAATAAATTTAATAATTGTTGGGAAAAGAAAAATATTTTTTAAAAATATAAATTATTGGAAAAAGGGGGATCGGAAAGGGGGTGGGGATGGAGGAGAGAGTTCATGGTCTGAAGTTGTTGAACTCAATATTCAGTCCGGAAAACTGTAAAGTGCCTAGTCGGAAGATGAGGTGCTGTTCCTCCAGTTTGCGTTGAGCTTCACTGGAACATTGCAGCAGGCCAAGGACGGACATGTGGGCATGAGAGCAGGGTGGAGTGTTAAAATCGCAAGCGACAGGGAGGTCTGGGTCATGCTTGCGGACAGACTGAAGGTGTTCTGCAAAGCGGTCACCCAGTCTGCGTTTGGTCTCTCCAATGTAGAGGAAACCGCATTGGGAGCAGTGAATGCAGTAGACTTATTGAGGGAAGTACAAGTGAAATGCTGCTTCACTTGAAAGGAGTGTTTGGGCCCTTGGACGGTGAGGAGGGGGCAAGTAAAGGGGCAGGTGTTGCACCTTCTGTGGTTGCATGGGAAGGTGCCGTGGGAGGGGGTTGAGGTGTAGGGGGTGATGGAGGAGTGGACCAGGGTGTCCCGGAAGGAACGATCCCTGCGGAATGCCGCCGGGTGGGGGTGAAGGGAAGATGTGTTTGGTGGTGGCATCATGCTGGAGTTGGCGGAAATGGCAGAGGATGATCCTTTGAATGCAGAGGCTGGTGGGGTGATAAGTGAGGACAAGGGGGGCCCTATCATGGTTCTGAGAGGGAGAGGAAGGAGTGAGGGCGGATGCGTGGGAGATGGGCCGGACACGGTTGAGGGCCCTGTCAACCACTGTGGGTGGAAAACCTCGGTTAAGGAAGAAGGAAAACATGTCAGAGGAACTGTTTTGGAAAGTGGCATCATCAGAACAGATGCGATGGAGGCAAAGGAACTGAGAGAATGGGATGGAGTCCTTACAGGAAGCGGGGTGTGAGGAGCTGTAGTTGAGGTATCTGTGGGAGTCAGTAGGCTTGTAATGGATACTGGTGGACAGTCTATCACCAGAAATTGAGACAGAGAGGTCAAGGAAGGGAATGGAAGTGTCAGAGATGGACCATGTGAAAATGATGGAGGGGTGGAAATTGGAAGCAAAATTAATAAATTTTTGCAGGTCCAGACGAGAGCATGAAGCAGCACCGAAGCAGTCATCGATGTTACGGAGAAAGAGTTGTGGGAGGGGGCCGGAGTAGGAGTGGAACATTTCGAAGGAGCAGAGGAGTTCTCCCTGGGTGCCCTGGCCCAATTATGCACCCCCAACTAACAACACCAAAGCAGATTGTCTGGCCATGATTACATTACTGCTCATGGGCACTTGGTGCGCGCAAATTGGCTGCTTTTGGACACCTTGAGGTTTTTGAAAAGCGTTGTATAAATGCAACTTCTCCTTTTGTTTTCTTCCATTAGGTGATGAGATATAGCTGCTGTGACCTATTTACTCGGCAGCATGTCGAAATGAAGTTTAACAGCTGTTCAAAACCTTTCCTGGCAGTCCCAAATGTTTCTGTCAGAAACATAATCACAGCCTCATGGAAAAAGATCAAAATGACTGGAGTGAACGACAAACCAAACCAGGACCTGGCTTCCATTTTCCAATTTGTCTTCAGCAAGCAGGCAACAATCAAATGATGATGGGAGAGTGAGTTGATGTTAGTGATGACATAAATCCTTACTAAATTGTTTACAACTCAAAATACAAAGTATTATTCCCACTACAACTACAGAGTGCGTGCAGAAATTGAGCTTTACTGCAATTAACGTACGCAAGCAAAGTAGATACATTTTCAGATAAATCTTTCTCTTTAGCCTTGTGATTAGAGATCTTGAGAGGGAATGTTAAAGAATTAATTATGCTAATTATAAATATGTTTACATATGCAAATTAAGGTGATTCTGATTTCAATTTGTATAATCAAGCTAACACATACACCAGGAATCAAGCTTGCCACAGGACTTGAAAATTTGAAACTATAATTCATTGAGATTATAGAATGGTTGATGCACAGGAGGAGACCATTCAGCCCATTGTTCCCATGCTGGCTATCTGCAGAAGTCAGCAGGTCCCACCCCTTTCTCCGCACCCCTGTGCGTTTTATTCTCTTCAGGTGATTATGAACATTTGTGAACATTAATTCTTCAGTCATTTTCTTCCATCATTTAGAAAATTGATTTAGATACATGATTGTACAAGGGAGATCTTGTGCCACAGTGGGTAGTGTTCCCTACCTCTGAGCCAGAAACTCCAGGTTCAAGTCCCACCCCAAGAACTTGATGGCCAAGGAAAGTGCGTTCATAATGTGGCCAAACAGGTTGAGTGTCAACCTGCAAATCCTTCCTACGCACAACAGTGGCAGGCAGTAAGAGTGGGAGAGATTCCTGGTCAACCATGCAATGGAAGGAAATTGGAGCTTTTACCATCGTGACCCATAGCGCAGGGCCAGGACTACTGCATGCATGTAAAAGTCTATGATCCCACAGCAACTTGGACTCGGAGGTGGGGGAGGGAGGGGTAAGTGCCGTTTGGCTGGACAGCCAGTGTGGAACAGATTGGTGCCAACAGCAAAGGGCCAATCACTGTTCTGGATTCAGGACCTGTCTTCTTGCCCTTTGGGTCAGAGCTGCCTTTGGCACAGAGCTCAAGAGGAAGAATATAATTGAAATAATTAAAAAATAAAAACTTTTCAGGGGCGTTCGGGTAGATGGGCTTGAGGACGTAGTGTGGCCAACTGAATAGCTCCTGCGAAGTGCCAGTTTAGATGCAATGTGCCGAATTGACTCCTTCTGTGCTGTGGCATTGCATGATTCTTTCCCACTTGTGTCTGATCCCAGGCTGACAATTTGTGTTCTCAAAGGAGAGAACGGCTTGATTTGATTATATGTCATCAAGTTGCACTTACTCTGGGTTCTGTTCTTTCTGTGATTCCTAATGTAATTCAGACATTTCCAATTTCCCCTCTTTTGATAAAAAGCCAACCATTGAGATTCATCAGTGTTCAATTATTTCCTCAGCCCTGGCTTGCTTTTAGAAGGAGATAGCTGTATATCCAAACGCATCAGGAAATTAATTTAGCCAGTGAGAAAATAATTCCTTCTGCTCCATTATTTTCCAAGGCCGGCTAATTTTCTGACCCTGTCAGATTCTTTTTCTAATAAAACTAATTTTCATGGAAGAGAAAATATTGCATCTATCAACCACCGTGCGCACAGCTACAGGACTAAATAAAGTAACCTATGCCTTTTAATTAACTTATGGTATTTTGTGACGTAATGCCTTCTGCTAGTGGCACCAGGAGACTTTAGTATGGAATTTACATTGAATTTACGACACAGAACCAGGCCATTCAGCCAAAGTGATCGATGCTGATGTTTATGCTCCACATGAGCCACCTCCCAATCCTTTTCATCTAACCCTATCAACATACCCTTCCATTCCTTTCTCCCTCATGTACCTATTTAATTTCCCTTCTATAATAATGACTTTAATAAAATAATTTAATTTCCCCTGTAATATTGCAGAAAAGAGAGACATGTTGCTTCAGCCCACCAGAGTCAACTTGCCACTCGATCAGCAGCCTTTTATTCCTGGGCCTGGATATTGAGTTCGGCGAGCAGGGGGCGGCAACGTCACCCCGCCTCATTTCAATTTTCAGGTCGGCGGGGGGCACAGCCGAATCAGCTGTGCGCCCGCCGACCTGTTGACAGCCAACTGAGGCCATTTAAAAAGTAATTCAAGTCGTTAATGGACCTGCCCGTCCGACCTTAGGGCTGGCGGGCAGGCCGGGAACCCTGGCTGGCTTCAGAAAAAGCGGGATGAGGTTTCACAAAGCTTTTTAAAGATTTTTTTAAAGTTTGAATAAAAGCGATGGACATGTCCCAACTCATGTGACAGTACCACATAAGGGGACATGTCAGGGAAATTTTTATGTTTGTGCGTTGACCATTTTTGCATTTGGTGCCGATCTCCCTGAGGCAGCACTTAGCCTCAGGGAGATCTGTGCGCTCTTTCGTGCGCATGCGCGGAAGAGTGCACTCCCGGCTTAGGGAATCCCCGCCCCCCCCTCCCCCCCCCCCTGCCTGCACAGGGAGCGCATTGTGCTTCCTGGCAGACATCACGCTGGACAGGCTTTAATTGACCCGCCCACATAAAATGGCGGCCCGCCCCCGATTAGGGGCGCCGATCGGAGGCGCGCCTGCCCGCACCCGCTTCTGCACTTCCCCCCCGACAGGGGGAAAATTCTTCCCCTGCAGTATAAATTGTTGTGCTCATTTGAAATTTGGAATTCTTGTGTTTGTCCTGATGACTGCAAGGCAAAAAGCTTTGGCAACATGGCTCTCCAGCAAGATTTAAGTTCTGTACTACAAATGCATCTGTGCTATTTTCCTCCAATGGAAAGTGACTTCCACATTCTAACCATTCCCTTTGTAAAAAGGATTCTCCTGAATTCTTTACTGGATTTATTAGCGACTGTCTTATTTTTGTGGCATCTAGTTTTGAACTTCACTGTATCTGGAATAAAAATATGGTTTATACCACCAATGTATCTACATGAACATGGGAGCACCACCACGACCTGGAAGTCCCCCTCCAAGTCACTCACCATCTTGACTTGGAAATATATCGCCGTTCCTTCACTGTTGCTGGGTCAAAATCCTGGAACTCCCTTCCTGACAGCACTGTGGGTGTACCTACGCCACACGGACTGCAGTAGTTCAAGAAGGTGGCTCACCACCTCCTTCCCAGGGGCAACTAGGGATGGGCAATAAATGCTGAACCCAGCCAGCAATGCCCACAGCCCACGGAAGAGTAACAAAAGAACATATTCTTATTAAAAGGATGAATGAATCTCGTACACTTAGAGTGAGCTAATTATTTGGAATGGAGTTGTCCTTTGATGGGTATGCTTCTACCCTCAAACCCTTTAAGATACCATTGAGACAGGAGGGTGTTAGGGAAATTGTGGTTACTGTGGGTAGGTTCATCAACTCCAGCCAATCCAGAAGTCCGTTGAATTCATTGGTCTTGGACAGTCCATTTGACCCAACTGACCCATGCCAGGGTTTAGGCTTCACATGAGCCTCCTCTCACAATCCTTCATCTCACCCAATCAGCACTTCAGGGTCAGCTGGTAGCCTTGTTACATCTAACTCAGAAGGTTGCAGTTTCAAGCCTCACTCCAGGGCTTAAGCACAGAAATCAGGGCTAACCCTTCAGTGTAGAACAGAGGGAGTGCTGCACTATGGGAGGCGCTGTCTTTTAAATGAGGCATTAAACTGAGGCCCCACCTGCTCTCTCAGGTAGACGTGCAAGGTTCCATGATACTATTTCAAAGAAGAGCAGGGGAGTTAACACTGGTCTACTGGTCGATATTTATTCCTCAATCAACATCACAAGAACCGATTATGTGGTCCTTATCCGAAAAGGAAAAATGCGCAAGTCTATGGGGAAAAAGTGAGGGAGTGGTACAAGGTCAATTGCCCCTGCAGAGGGCCAACAGTGGGCCGAATGGCCTACTTCTGTGCTGTAAGCACTCTATGGTTATCCCATTGCGTTTGTTGGAATTTCCTGTGTGCATATTGGCTGCTGTGTTTCCTACATTGTAGGGTGGGGGTGATGAGCGGGACCTCAGTGCCTTGACTTCCGGCTTCGGAGCAGGACCAGATGCTGGGCCTAGCCCACCGTGGAACATTCCCTGCTGGGCGCTGGGTCCCCGCCAGCAGAGGTTGTTAGCCCAGGAGGACACTGGGCCGAGAACCCGCTTAGCCCTGTAGGCCCCCCTCAGGACGAGCAGAGATGGCCTCGGCAGGCTGGGGGGGAGGGGGGCGGGGTGGAGTCTGAAGTCCGAAGTCCGAAGCATGGGCTGATGCAGAGGGGGCAGAGTCTGGAGCCCAGTTCACAGGTTGGGAAAGCTGGGAAGCTAGAAGCTTGAGAGAGACGGAGACAGAGAGAGGAGAGAACGAGGGAGGGAGAGAGAGAGGGAGAGAGAGAGAGAAGAGGTTAGGGGAGCAGCAAGGAGCAGGAGCGGACATCTGAGGCTGGTGAGTCACAGCGTTGAGGGGCCCTGACCATGAATATGACAGACCGAAGCTCCTGACAAAGGCTGGGGTACCAGGCAATGGCAGCAGAGTGTGTGAACAGCTGCGGAATACCTAGGCAGACCCTGGACAGCACCCCTGAGCTCATAGGGCCATGAGAAGAGGGAGATCCCCTTCATGCCTGGGAGACAAGGTAGCCTGGTCACACCACCCTCGCAAGGGCAATTAGGGATGGGCAATAAATGCTGGCCTCGCCAACAACGCCCACACCCCGTGAAAGATTAAGAAAGGACATGGTCACAGAAAATTGGCAATAGGAGCTCCACCAACTGAACTTAGCCACCCGGTGGATTAGAGATCAGGAGTTAAACTCTCGACGGTTTTCTGGTGGACCTGGAGCATCGGCCAGCATTGTAAATAGCTTGTTCATCGGAGTTAAGCTTTTCCATTCATACTTATCAAGATTTGATGCCTGTGGAATATGAGACCCCTGTTTTGTAAATTTCATGCAGTCTGTGTGCTTGAACCTCTACCACAGTGATTACTCTTCAAAAGTATTTCATTGTCTGTAAAGTGCTTTGCGACATCCTGAAGTTGCGAAAGGTGCTATATAAATGCAAGCCTTCCTTTTAGTCCCTGATTTACTTATCTACCATGTGCTGTCACATGGTCGACTTGCCTTCAGTGGGCAAAGGGATGTACAGTATATCAGATTAGGGCTAGAGCTATGAGCCAACAAACAATTTATTTAACATTGGACGGGTAAATGAACAGTAATTATTCAAACAATAAACTTATAGTAACTACAGCCTTTACCATCTTCCCCAAGTTATCTAAACAGCAAAGACACCTCTCCTGGGCTACTTCCTAATTTAAAATGAGCCCTTGACGCACACATTTGCTGGATTTTCACTTCCAAAATGCTCCCCCAAACCTACTGCCTGTCATGAAGCTATAATAATGTTCATAATATTTTTCTGGTTCATTGTAAAGTAGGTTTCTGGGGTAAGTATAGTTAGGTCTGTCTATGTGTAATTTAATTAGATTTGGAGTCAAGTCGACTGCAGGCTTTGGCTCATCAAAAGAAGCTAGGTGCTTGATATGCTAATGAGTAAACACGGATGTTGGCTTAGCATGTAAGGTGTGAAGGGAATTTACATTTTTAGATAGATGAAGAGAGATTTGAATTTCAAAGGGATCTCAGTCTGCTTACAAATAGCCATATAAGCAAGGTTAAGGAATGTGTCTATTTTTCCAAAAGGTTACTGACAATAAATAGTAGCAACATGAACATTTTTATATTGTGAGGAGGATACATTTTCAAAGACATATAAAACAATAACATGTACACGTTAGAAGAGAGAAACATATATAAAGGGGAATAAGGCTATGTGTCAGAGGAAGGCATTGTGAGATCTAATAGTAGTGTGCGAAATAGCTTAATGGAGCCTCCAGTATTTGTGCAGAAGTCTGCTGTCTTCCGAAACTGAAGCTGGGAAAAAGTCATTTGGAATTCCACTGTCCAGGGAATTGTGTTAACTTGTTGGATTTGTTTAAAATCTAAAATCTATGTTTGGACTGTTGCCTTAAAGGGGGTGTAATTGGGAGTCAGGTTAATTAGGGATTCTAGGAGTTACTATAGTTGTAATTTGTAGGCCTATATATGTGCTTGAAATCTGTTCTTTTGTTAATAAATATTTTAATTTAGTTTTTAAAAAAATCTCTAAAAGTCTTGGTGGATTTATTACTTATGAATTCAGTGCACACATCGCGAAATAAATACAAATTGCAAAATTATTGTTAAAGCGCGATCAAGTTTCCCTCGTGAATTTGATCATCTTCGGCATCATAACATTGCCCAAATCAGAGTTGATAACTTGAACTTTAGGTAGTCGGGTAAAGTGACTGTAATTGGATGGTAAATACAACCTGTAATACATTATTTAAACTCCCATGAAGGTTTAGCGAAACAAAGGGTATAGAAATGACAGAATTATACAGGCACAGAAGGAGGTCACTCACCTTTAGTCTGTGCTATCTCTTTGAAAAACCATTCAATTACTCCCACTCTTGCCACTCTTTCCCCAAAACCATTCAAAATTCTCTGGGCGGAATAATCCCAGATTTGCAGTCAGTGCAGTAGCGGGCATGAGAAAAGACATTTTACCCACTGGCCACAATGGCGGGTTTTTGCACCGTATTGTCCCCTTCCTGTCTCGTAAATTATGCATTCACGGCAAACATGCCGTCTCACTGGTGGGCAGCCTTTGATTTGCCGGCCACGCCATTACCTCGTCACTTCCTCACGCCTGGAGCCGTATTTAAGCTGCAGCCACCCGAACACACTTCTCAATGCCTGCAGCCCCGGACTGCTTCAGTGGAGACATGACCCCAAAAGCCACGAAGAGTGCAGCCATCCCTGGGATGCCTTCTGGATGCCGTGGACCCCTGTCGTGATGTCTTCTACTCCCGCTCTGGCCGCTGGAAGCCCATCAGTCTGACCAATCCGGCTTGGGAGGTGGTGGCAGATGTGGTCAGTGCCAATGCTGCACACAAGAGATCAGCCATCCAGTGCAGAAAGAGGGTGAATGATCTCATCCGTGCTGCCCAGGGTAAGGCAACCATCTCATCACTCTAAACTCACACACTCACAAGCCCATCACACATTCACTGGCATCTCACTCACTGCCAGCTCAAGGGACATCGCCACTCACTCTCTCACACACACCCTCACATCTCCATCTGGCCTCATCTCCTCTGGAGACTGCCTTCCTCATCCCTCACCACCTTGAGGCCATTTACGCAGGTCAACATGTGTCCCCACGCATTCCCTGAGATACCCCACTTTCCCCAGCACAGCCCTCGCCCTGCAGCCATTCCCCCAGTGTGGCAGGATGATTCCTGTGAAAAGGGCTTATGATGAGGCATTAAAGTATTGAAATGAGGTTCCCAACGTGCAGTGGTGAGAATCGCAGCTCAGCCATCGACGGGTGGAGCAGGCAATCAGAAACTGCTTTCATGATGGGATAAAACTGAATTTTGACCTTCTTGCCATATTTCCCACTCACACTCGCCATGACGCCCGCCCGCCAATGGGGCCGGACGATTCCGCCCTCCTTTTCAAGCATTTATCCGATTCCCTTCCGAAAGTTACTGTTGAAACTCCTTCCACTGCCCCTTCAGGCACTGCATTCCAGACCCCCCGATAACCCGCTGCATAATAAAATTCTCTTCCTCACTTCCTTTCATTTCTCGCTTTCAAGCCTTTATCTTTTGAGCGTCGCTGTTGAATCTGCTTCCACCACCCATTCAGTAAGGCACTGCAGATCACGACGTCTCACTGCAGAAAGAAAAAAAAAAAATAGTCTCCTCACCTTGCCTCGGGTTTTGTTCCAAATGATCTTAACACTTTGCCCTCTGGTTACTAACCTTTCCGCCAGTGAAAACAACTTCAGTGGACCTCGAGAAAGTTGAAGAAGGTCATTGCTGAATATATCATCACCAACGTAGCAGACGCTGTTGGCCCGCTGAGTAACACACATAATTGATGAAATGTTTAAATAATAGATTATCTGAATGTGTCCACCAGAACAGGAACAGGAAAAGCACATCGATTTTCAAAGGCTCCCAGTGAAGCTTTCAATTGAATATTTTCTGATTTAATTGGTGGGTGATTGATAGCTTTTCTGCAAATGTAAACATCTTGTACTCCTTGTAACAATTATCAATACAATACGTGGATGATTAAATCAGGCCCTCCTCCTGATTGAAGTAGAACCTAATGCACATCTGGAGCAGAAATCCAGTGACATTAGCTTGCAGACAATTCCCAACGTTTCCAACGGTGTCAATTCGATCAGAGGATGTGATTCTTTGCTCCACAACGCCAGCATCCACAATTGCATCACTTCACAGAACAGTTTTCAAAAATACTTCCCAATCGAAAGAAACAAACTCCATTTTAAACTCTGCCTTTTTAAAAATTCTTTCGCTACCTTTTCTTCAACTTTTCTCAAATCTAGATTAAATCCCAATTGCTTCAAAACCATTTCATGTTTTGTAAGGCGTTTCTCGCCAAAGAGTTTATTTTTTTTGGCATAAACAGGGGTCAGGATCTTACACCTGGCGGGCGGGGATGGGCCCGACACGCCGGAACATAGAATGACTCGCGATGACGTTGGGCATGCGTCCCAACGTCATCGCAAAGTCGCGCAATATTTCATTCGGCGGGCTCACCCACCAATAACTGAAAGGCCTATTAAGGCCATTAACGTACTAATTAACTCCAAGTTTACGCTGCCCGTCCAACCTCACGGTTGCCGGGCAGGCGAAAAGGCCAAGCGGCCTTTACGTTTTTTAGGAAACCTCATCCACGAGCGGGATGAGGTTCCCTAAAGCTTTTACAAATTGAGTAAAAACTCTTTTTTGAAAAATAAAAACATGTCCCATCTCATGTGACACAGGGGACATGTTTCATCCAATTTTTAATGTTTTTAATAATTTCTTTAAGCAGCGCTTCAATCTCCCTGAAGCACGGAGCTGCCACAGGGAGACTGAAGCGCTCTCTCGGCGCGTGTGCGCTTGAAAGAGCGCTGGACCCGACTCTCCCCCCGCCCGCCCCCCCCTGCCCCGCCTGCACAGGTAGCGCTCAGCGCTACTGTTCATGCTCCACGCTGGGCGGACCTTAATTGGCCCGCCCGTGTGAAATCGTGGCGCCGAGCCAATCGGGGGCAGCGGTTGGCTCCATAACTGCCCCGCCCATTCCTGCCTGACACGGGAAAATTCAGGCCCAGGATTTTAGGGCCAAAAGAGTTAGAGAAACTCCAGCTTCTTAGAAATACAACAGGACAGCCGGACAGACTAACTGTTGAAGACGAATAGAATCTTTCCTGTATCTCTTTTGTTTACCCTTTCTCGCCTTCAAAACCATTTTCAAGTCCTGATGTTCACTGCTTAACCAAATTTGAAAGAAACAGGCAGTAAGATGAATCTTTAACTTTAGCAGCTCCTTAAATCTGGTACAAATGTTTTGAAACGTTCAAATCGGATTTCTGCCAAACCTCTTCAAGGCTTCAGGCTTTTTCTTTGTATTTGGGAGCAAACTATAGAGCCTTTTCACAGTGATACATTACATTTTAATTCCTATTTATGGTCATACTTTCATCCAGTAACTTTATGTTTAAGAAGAACACTTGCTTTAATAATTTGGCATGCATGGTATGTTCGCATGGGTTTGGGGTAAGGATTATGGATGGATGTGGTGGAGGGGTCAGAGTCAATTATGTTAACTGCTGACAGCCTCCATGATCAGCAGCGTGGTCTACTGGTCTCGCACTACCATCGTACTGGCATGGTCTCTAACGCTGCCTCCAGTCTCTCTAATCGCTACTCGACAGTATCGGGATTCATCTGTACAAGAGGGGAGAGAAAGCAGGGCTTACTGTTACTGTCAGCCTCCACAATGCACCTATTATGGCAGTCACAAGCAGCCCAGGGGGTTACAACTGAAACAGTGCGCCCCTTCCTGGCACCAAATTCCTGAATGCCTAGATTTCTGGTCAGCCAATGGGCCTTCAACAGCTGCTCCCTTAGCTATCACGGGTGTTTGGGGGTGGTTACCGTGGACCTGGTCCAAGCCAGCCCTGATATGGTGGATCAGCTTGGCCCAGGCCACTGTCTTGTAGTTAAGAACCCCCCGGCCCATTTCGTACTAACCGCTGGAGTCACTTCAGAAAGAGCCTCTTAAAATTCAGGGTATCAAAGTATATATCATTACCATTGTGGCCCTCCTCCACATCCACCACCTCTTGGTGTTACGGTAACAGTCATGAAGTCTCTTTGCAAATTCGCTCGGACTTTTGGCAGGGACCTGTTTGATGCTAACTAGGACCTCGGGAAAGCCAATTTTCTCTTCCTCTAGGGCCCTGGTCAGGTTCGCCTCTACCTCCTTCAGCAAGCCGTTGATCACAGTATTCATCTCTTGCTTTAACTCTAGGGAGCCTGCAGCGAGGAGGGTCTGTTCAAAATCGTTGCTCTCTAACCCTGGGTGGGAGGTCTTAAAAATTTCCCATTTTGGGGCGGAGGGGGTCGGTACTGGGGGGGGGGGGGGGATTCTGCTTCAGGGGAGGTGACACTTTGTTGCCGAATTAACTTCCTAAAGCTCTCCTTGCATCTTCTAATTCCTCACTTAGTCTGGTGTTTTCTATCTATCTGCAAATCAAAGTTCTAGTGTATGGTCCAGTATTTCCCTTGTATAATGTGCTGTAGATACACTCATAATCTCCGTCGCACTCTTCTACAGCACCTAGGATATCTCTCGCTCCAAGCACACCTGTTTTCACAGTCAGACTCTCTATCGGACGGTCCCTAGTGTATGCCAATGCCATTGAGACTCCTGGCTTCACCTGATAACTACTCCACGCACACTTCATTGCAACTTAAGACTGTGGCTTCTTGAATTTCATTCAACTACTGTGGATCCCATCCCTGACACCAGGCTTGTAAGCTTTTGTGTCAATCTTGGCCTGATAGCTCTCCTTGGGGAAATTTTACTGTATTGAAGGTGCTAGATAAATGCAAGTTGTTGTTGCTCTCAAATTCTGTACTGTTCCAACAAACGTGTTTGTCATGAATGGATTGACATTTCTTCTGAACAAGAATGAAATACAGAACTTTCATACTGACCCGATAGCAGGTCATAAGCCAAAGTTGTCAATCTTGTCCTAAAATAAATGTGCACCTGAAACATGGCGGAGTATGAAACAGACCTCCATAATGGCCTCTTCACTAAAATCTAGAGGCCATTTCGATTCGCAGAACCTCAGGGAACACATCATCAGCAGAGTGCTTTTACGTGAGAAGGCTGCCTCAAGGATTCCTCAGTTTGCCGAGAGGCGAGAAGCAAGATGAAGAATAAGGTGCCAGCTGCCTGGCGAAAGTGCCTCTCTGACTCCTGTTCCAGTCTGGGGTAAAAGAAATTCGATATTACTCACAATTAATCAAAGTTAACCTTGCACAAAACAATAATTGTGGTGGCAGACCTGCCAATCAAATCAGATTATATTTCACCCCTCTCCTATTTTTACTTAGTTCTGTTGAAGGGTCATGAGGACTCGAAATGTTAACTTTGTTCTTCTCCGCCGATGCTGCCAGACCTGCTGAGTTTTTCCAGGTATTTTTGTTTTTGTTTCAGATTATTGCAAGTTCGGCATGCGGGCATCACTGGCTGGGCCAGCATTTATTGCCCATCCCTAGTTGCCCTTCAGAAAGTGGTGGTGAGCTGCCTTCTTGAACCACTGCAGTCCATGTGGTGTAGGTACACCCAGAGTGCTGTTAGGGAGGGAGTTCCAGGATTTTGACCCAGTGATATTGAAGGAACAGCGATATATTTCCAAGTCAGGATGGTGTGTGGCTTGGAGAGGAACTTGCAGGTGATGGTGTTCCCTTATGTCTGCTACCCTTATCCTTCTAGGTGATAGAGGTCATGGGTTTGGGAGGAGGCTGCAACGGAGGCTTGGCGAGTTGCAAAAGTGCATTTTGTAGATGGTACACACCTCTGTATTGTGCATTGGCGGTGAATGGAGTGAGAGTTTAAGTTGGTGGATAGGGTGCATATCTTGGATCTTGAGGGTTGCTGGGCTGTACTCAGTGGAGAGCATTCTGTCACACTCCTCATTGGTGCCTTGCCACTGGAGGAGTGGTTCGGAGGGTCAGGAGGTGAGTTACTCATTGTAGAACACCCAGTGCCTGATCTGCTCTTGTAGCCACAGTATTTATGTGAATGGTTTAGCTGAAGCAGGGCAATGAGACAGACTTGATCAAAGGTTATGCCCATCATCACCGCGGGAAACCTCTGGTTGAGTAACAAGGCCGTTTCTTAGTTGTCAATCTTAAGCTGTGCTGTTCTGCATTTTCAGCTATTTAACTTCATGTCTATCCCAATCTCTTCTTATTGATAATCATCTATTTGTCTAGACTTTGCTAGGACAGCCACATCTGCTTTTCAGCATCTGTCTCCAACTCCATCTCATCCTAGCCCCTCACCTCCTCTTCATGTGTATGATTCACTCATGTTCATTGGTATCTCCACCATATCCAATGTTCCTCGATCCCCTGTTTTCACTGCTTCAGGAAGTCCACTCCACTAATACAGGAAAAGACAGGTTGTCTTATGAGGAACAGGTTAAACTGGAGTTTAGGAGAGTAAGAGGCAACTTGATTGAAACCTTTAAGATCCTGGGGGTCTTGACAGGGTGGGTGTGGAGAGAATGTTTCTTCTTATGGGAGAATCTAGAACTAGGGGTCTTTAAAAATAAGGGGTCGCTCATTTAAGACAGAGGTGAGGAGAAACTTTTTCTCTCGAAGGGTCATGAGTCTTTGGAACTCTCTTCCTCAAAAGGGAGTGGTAGCAAAGTCTTTGAATATGTTTAAGGCAGAGCTAGATAGATTCTTGATTAACAAGGGGGTGAAAGGTTATTGGAGCAAGGCAGGAGGTTACAATCAGATCAGCCATGATCTTATTGAATGTCGGAGCAGGCTTGAGGGACCCCCTTCTCCATTTTCGTATGATTGTCACATCGTCCACCTGGTATCAACCTATTTCTTCGGCAGCACTGGCTCACCTCATCCCAGAGCGGTCCTGACCCTCGGTTCTAATTCCCCCTTCACCACATTTGACAGTGTAAGAAAAAGCTTTTTCTCTCAATTCGCTCCACTCACTCCAGGTGAAAGGAGTTCTGACTGGAGCCTGCAGGAGTATGAGCTGCACCCTCGTTTAGGAAGGATACATTGGCTCTGATGGAAATGGGCAACGGCAAGAGGTTGTGAAAGGGCAGCTTGTCCAATATCACCCATTTTGCACCTTCAGTCAAGGTCACTATCACCCCCAGGGTTTAAAACCAGCTTAAAAGCAAAAAAACTACGGATGCTGGAAATCCAAAACAAAAACAGAAACAGAAATACCTGGAAAAACTCAGCAGGTCTGGCAGCATCGGCGGAGGAGAGCACAGTTGACGTTTCGCGTCCTCATGACCCTTCAACAGAACTCAGTTCTGTTGAAGGGTCATGAGGACGCGAAACGTCAACTGTGCTCTCCTCCGCCGATGCTTTAAAACCAGCATCGCTCACAAGAACCATGGGTGGAATTGTCCAGCCCTGCCCGCTGCCGGGATCGTCCAGTCCCGTTGCAAGTCAATGGAATTTTGGCTGGGCGCCGAATTTCCACCGGCAGGTCCCACCATGACGGGGCCGGAAAATCCCGGCCAATGTCCTATTTTAGCTTGAAACTTAACTGCAGGTATTTATCGATTTATCTGTGACTAATCTGCAAGGGGTACAAATATTTTGGTATTTGTTCAAATACGCGTTGATTGGAAAAATATGAACTTGAAATGGTTTAAATCAATTTAGTCTCAGTTTTCTCAAATAAAAGCAAAAAAAGAATGCTGAAAAGTGCTGGCAGCATCTGTAGAGAGAAAGAGAGTTAACCTTTCAGGTCAAGAGACCCTTACATCAAAACTAAATTTTCAATTTTCTCAAGGTTGGTAACACGCCGTCTTGCTCAAATCAGACAGACGAGTCTGAAGCTTTGGAAGAAAGGTGGTTAGGCAGAGAGACTTGCATTTATGTAGCGCCTTTCATGACCTACAGAAAGTCCCAAAACACCTTACAGCCAATGAAGTACTTTTGAAGCGTAGTCACTTTGTGGTATTGGTTGAGCGATAAATATTGACCTGGACACCAGCGATAACTCCCCCGCTCCTCTCCAGAATAGCACCATGGGGCCTTTTTCATCCACCTAAGGGCGCACATCTCACCCAGAAGATAGCATCACCAATGGTGCAGCACTCCCTCAGTGCGGCACTGGGGTGTCTCAGGCTTGATACTCGTCCTTAAGTGGGACTTGAACCCACAGCCTTCTGAGGCAGCCGTGAGGATGATACTCACTGAGCCACAGTCAGGGAGCCCAAAGGCTTGCAGCAGATGATGGAAAGGAATGGCTTTATAAGAATATTGATTGTAGATTAGCACAGCAGTTGTGAACTCTTTATTGTTCTGTAATGTATGAGGTGCTATTGAACCTTAACAACTCCTGTGAAATCAATGCTCTTCTATTATCCGCTTGACCTGTTACTGTTTAATAAATGTGTCTGATAAAGCCTAGTGTAGTGTTATCCTAACACCTTCCAAATAAGGAGGATGTGTGGAGGTCTCCCACTTAAACCAGCAGCTGAAGTCAAATTGAGAAGAGTTCAGAGTTTATTCGCTGCAAAGCTAATGTGATTATGATATTTTAGCTCGGATATAGGGAGCTGGAATTCACCACTGAGTATATTCTGAAGAAGTGTCTGAGTTGAAAACACTCCCACGATGTATCAGCGAGTCACACAGCCAACAGGTGATAGTATTTGAACCAGAAATGGAACCTGACTGGTGTGATATAAATCATAAATCACTTCAAAACTAATTTTCTTCAAGTGTAATGACCAAATTAATTTAAAAGATCAGCCTTGAATTAGATTAACTTTCCAATAAAGCTCAGTTTATTAGATTGAGTGAAATTTACCTAATTAAGAAGCATTACAATCCAATTATTTCACTTCAGCTCTCAAGAATACTTTTGGATTAAATAAAGAAGTTTATTATTAACAATGTCATCTATTCTCTAATTTCAATAAAATGAGGACGATCACAGCACTTTGTCCATTTCTCTGTTTCTCCTCCCCAAGCCATGTATTACTGGGATATTGTTCCTTGTTGCTGGTTATTCCCTAGGACTGCGTTAGGTCAGGGCTTGATTTTGAGTTAGGGCTTGTGCCTGTGGGGGAAGTCCCCAACTGAACCAAGAGACCCGAGGATTGCCTCACCTCTGAGTCAGGTGTTGTGGGTTCAAGCCCCCACTCCAAAGACTGGGGACACATATTCCAATTGACAAATGCAGAGCCAGCCATGATGGAGTGCTGCAAGGTCAGAGATGCTGCCTTTTGACTGAGATGTTAAACCGGGTCCCCGTCTGCCCTCTCAGGCGGACATGAAACGTACAGTTGGTACAATTTCAAAGAGAGGGCTCTCTTGACACTGTGAACAGATTATTTGGTCGTTATCACATCCTTGCTTGTGGGAGCTTGCTATGTGCAAACTGGCTGCTGTGGGTCATCACAACAATGACTACACTTCAGAAGTACTTCATTAGCTGTAACACACTTTGAGACACCCAGAGACTGCTCCAGAAATGTAATCCCTTTCCTAATGTGAAACCTAGCCCTAACACAAAGGACAGCTTGATGGCTTTTCCTGGCTGTGTTACTATCTATATTGGGCTTTGCCCTGTGTGCACTTACACTGATGCTGAGATCTTGGCTGCCAGTGACTCTGTGAGCGCCTCTCAGTTCTAAGACCGGGCAAACAATTTAGTTTGTGTGTGTCCTCAACTGCATCGGTTCTCATTGTCTAAGTTTGTTACCTTGGCAACGGTGCATTACGCAAGCCCATCGTTTCAAGTCCGATGCAAGCAGTGTTCAAAGAACAGGCTGAACTGGCATTGACTGATGACTCTGAGTCTCCAGTGACATCAAAACTGAACCTTACATGATAGCCACCTGCAGTTTGCAATGCACTGTGTTCTGCACAGCTTCAGAAAGGATTGAAAAGTTTCAAAGTTACTTTAATTCGCCCCTTCCATTTTATTTTACATTTGCTGAGGTGACCGGGTCATCTTAAGATAAAGGTTAATTGGTTTATTAGATAACACGCCATCCATGCGATCTTCTGGTGTGTTTTCCATTACCTGAGGAATATTCTAGACTATTTTTTTCTCCTTAGGCCCTGGGATTGTCTTTCTTAGGAGATTTTTAAAAATCATTCACAGGATGTGGGCTTCGCTGGCTGGGCCAGCATTTGTTGCCCATCCCTAATTGCCCTTGAGAAGGTGGTGGTGAGCTGCCTTCTTGAACCGCTGCAGTCCATGTGGTGTAGGTACACCCACAGTGCTGTTAGGAAGAGAATCCCAAAACTTTGACCCAGTGACAGTGAAGGAACGATGACATATTTCGAAGTTAGGATGGTGTGTGACTTGGAAGCCGACCTTCAAGTGGTGTTATTCCGATGCCCCCATTTCCCTTGTTCCTCTAGGTGGTAGACGGTTTGAAAGGTGCCATTGAAGGGCCTTGGTGAGTTGCTGCACTGCATCTTGTAGATGGTACAGACTGCTGCCACTGTGCGTTGGTGGTGGAAGGACAGAATGTTTAAGATGGTGGATGGGATGCCAATCAAGTGGGCTGCTTTGTCCTGGATGGTGTCGAGCTTCTTGAGTGTTGTGGGAGCTGCACTCATCCAGGCAAGTGAAGAGTACTCTATCATACTCCAGACTCATGTCTTGTAGATGGTGGACAGGCTTTGGGGAGTCAGGTCCTCAACATCACCGATGCCAGTCTTCAGCCAATTCGATTCACTCCATGTGATATCAGGAAATGGCTGAAGGTACTGAAAAGCGCAAAGGCTATGGGCCCTGACAATATTCCGGCAATAGTACTGAAGACTTGTGGTCCAGAACTTGCCGCGCCCCTAGCCAAGCTGTTCCAGCATAGCTACAACACTGGCATCTACCCGGCTATGTGGAAAATTGCCCAGGTATGCCCTGTGTACAAACAGCAGAACAAGTCAAACCTGGCCAATTACCGTCACTTCAGTCTACTCTTGGCCATCAGTAAAGTGATGGAAGGGATCATCAACAGTGCTATCAGGTGACACTTGCTTAGCAATAACCTGCTCACTGACACCCAATTTGGGATCGGCCAGGGCCACTCAGCTCCTGACCTCATTACAGCCTTGGTTCAAACATGGACAAAAGAGCTGAACTTCTTGGGTGAGGTGAGAGTGACTGCCCTTGACATCAAGATCGCATTTGACTGGAGTGTGGCATCAAGGAGCCCTAGCAAAACTGGAGTCAATGGGAATCGGGGCGAAAACCCTCCGCTGCTTGGAGTCATACCTAGCACAAAGGAAAATGGTTGTAGTTGTTGGAGGTCAGTCATCTCAGCTCCAGGATATCACCGCAGGAGTTCCTCAGGGTAGTGCCCTCAGCCCAACCACTATCACCTGCTTCATCAATGACCTTCCTTCCATCATAAGGTCAGAAGTGAGGATGTTCACTGATGATTGCACAATGTCCAGCACCATTCGCAACTCCTCAGATACTGAAGCAGCCCATGTCCAAATGCAGCAAGACCCTGGACAGTATCCAGACTTGGGCTGACAAGTGGCAAGTAACATTTGTACCACACAAGTGCCAGGCAATGACCATCTCCAACAAGAGAGAATCTAACCATCACCCCTTAACATACAATGGTATTATCAACACTCAATCCCCCCATTGAAAACATCCTGGGGTTACCATTGACCAGAAACTGACTGGACTAGCCATATAAATACTGTGGTTACAAGAGCAGGTCAGAGGCTGGGAATCCTGCAGTGAGTAACTCACCTCCTGACTCCCCAAAGCCTGTCCACCATCTACAAGGCAGAAGTAAAGAGTGTGATGGAATACTCCCTACTTGCCTGGATGAGTGCAGCTCCCACGAAACTCAAGAAGCTTGACACTGTCCAGGGCAAAGCAGCCCACTTGATTGGCATCACATCCACCGACATTCACTGCCTCCACCACCGATGCACAGTGGCAACAGTGTGTACCATGTACAAGATGCACTGCAGGAATTCAGCAAGATTCCTTCAACAGAACCTTCCAAACCCACGACCACTACTATTTAGAAGGATAAGAGCAGCAGATAGATGGGAACACCACCACCTGGAAGTTCCCCTCCCAGCCACACACCATCCTGACTTGGAAATATATCACCGTTCCTCCACTGTCACTGGGTCAAAATCCTGGAACTCCCTCCCTAACAGCACTGTGGATGTACCTACACCACATGGGCTGCAGCAGTTCAAGAAGGCAGTTCACTACCACCTTCTCAAGGGCAACTAGAGATGGGCAATAAATGCTGGCCCGGCCAGCGAAGCCCACATCCCATGAATGAATAATAAAAAAAAATTATTTGCCACAGAATTCCTAGCCTCTAACCTCCTCTTGTAGCCACAGTATGTATATGGTTGGTCCAGAAATGGGGATGGGGGAGAGGTGGGAGGTAATTGGGCTTAGGAAGTGTGTGGATATAGACATTGTCAGTTTCGGGCATGATTGCTGGATCTGGCCTTTCTCTGCTCATCGTTTTCCAGTATTGTTGCCTTCATATGTCGGACACAAGTAACATTTGACCCAATTGTCCATTCTCCTTGTGTGACTATAATGTAACTCTGCCAATGAACATTTGGTCTGTTGGATGGGAAAGATATGCTGCTACACACTTAAACATGTTCTCCTCCTCCAGTGGCTGATTTGGACTTGAGTCTTGCAACAATTGTATAGGGTTTTGGTGAGGCCACATCTGGCTGTACACCCACCATGGGTAGCATGGAGAGCATCTGTGCAGTGGAGTGCACTCTGGTCAGTGCAGCCTGTGGCCTGCACCCCTCCCAGTGGCAGTCTCTAGATAGTGATCAGGAAAAATAAAATATTGTATTTATCTGGTACCAGGATGGGCAGATACTTCCGCTTATCGCCAGTGTCAGAGCAATGAAGTGGTGGTGGCCTTTATAAAAAAGAAAGACTTGCATTTATATAACGCCTTTAACATCCTCAGGATGTCCTAATAGAAAATGAAGTACTTATCATGAAAGTACTTGCCATTGACCTGTGGACATTTTTAACATTCAAAGGTAGGATGTTCCAATGCAGTTACAATGGTTACTGCCTGGTAACAAGGGTGGGACCCTCTGGGAATATTTTGATAGGTTGCCCAGGTCAGTTCAAAGGCCAGTGAACAACTCTCCTCAGGCAGTCAGTTTGAGGCAGTTTGCCAGCCAAGAAGTGCCACAGACACAGGGACAAGAAAATGCCCTGTTAAGCAAGTTAAAAGGGAGCAAAGGAATAGGCTCTGAATTAAAGAAGGAGCTGCAATTAGCAGGACTGACTCTGTAATGTGGACCGTTGGGGCAAATGAACCCCTTTGGACCAGTCACGTTCTGCTCGGCACGGCCATAGGTGTGAAAGTGTGCTTGTGAGTTAGTGTTGAGTCACTTGGGAATTCAGGGAGAAGGAATGTTGGAAGGCATGATTGAAACTCTGCGAGGTGGGCTGTCTGAGATGTTTGGAGATAATTTCAAGGCAGGATCTTCAAAGGTGGAGATTGGAAACCCTCATGAGAAAGACAAAGTTTCAGTGAGATTGGTTAACTCACAGTGGGACTAATATCTGGATTATTACTTGAGAAATCCATGGACTCTGTCTTGGTTGCATTTGTCATTCACAATGTAGTATGGTGTGCTTGAACACAGCTTGCCTGTAAATTCACTTGTACTTCATAATTACCTTGAGTGTTCTGAACTTGCAAAGTTTGTTTTTGTTTGTTTAATAGCCGTGGAATCTTGTGGCTTTATTCCAAAAGCAGGAATCTTGAATCTCAACCTTTAACTACTTTAAACAAAGCATCACTGGCCCCTAACCAGATCTCCCCCCGCATCCCGGGGTGTGGCCAAGGATTGTACCATGCTTTTGAAGTGTGGCCACTGTAATAATATAGGAAATACAGCAGCCAATTTGCACACAGAAAGCTCCCATCAAGAGCAATGTGATAATAACCACACAATCTGTTTTTCTTAATCGAGGGACAAACATTGACCATGACACCAGGAAAAACTCCCCTGCCATTCTTTGAAATTGCATCACAGGATCTTTAAAGCCCACCTGAGGGGACAGACTGGGCCTCAGTTTGTCAGAGAAAGGCAGACCGGGCCTCGGTTTGTGAGAGAAAGACAGACCGAACCTCGGTTTGTGAGAGAAAGACAAACCGGGCCTCGGTTTGTGAGAGAAAGACAGACCGGGCCTCGGTTTGTGAGAGAAAGACAGACCGGGCCTCGGTTTGTGAGAGAAAGACAGACCGGGCCTCGGTTTGTGAGAGAAAGACAGACCGGGCCTCGGTTTGTCAGAGAAAGGCAGACCGGGCCTCGGTTTGTGAGAGAAAGACAGACCGGGCCTCGGTTTGTGAGAGAAAGACAAACCGGGCCTCGGTTTGTGAGAGAAAGACAGACCGGGCCTCGGTTTGTCAGAGAAAGGCAGACCGGGCCTCGGTTTGTCAGAGAAAGGCAGACCGGGCCTCGGTTTGTGAGAGAAAGACAGACCGGGCCTCGGTTTGTTTGGGAAAGACAGACCGGGCCTCGGTTTGTGAGAGAAAGGCAGACCGGGCCTCGGTTTGTGAGAGAAAGACAGATCGGGCCTCGGTTTGTTTGGGAAAGGCAGACCGGGCCTCGGTTTGTGAGAGAAAGGCAGACCGGGCCTCAGTTTGTTTGGGAAAGACAGACCGGGCCTCGGTTTGTGAGAGAAAGACAGACCGGGCCTCGGTTTGTGAGAGAAAGACAGACCGGGCCTCGGTTTGTTTGGGAAAGACAGACCGGGCCTCGGTTTGTTTGGGAAAGACAGACCGGGCCTCGGTTTGTTTGGGAAAGACAGACCGGGCCTCGGTTTGTTTGGGAAAGACAGACCGGGCCTCGGTTTGTGAGAGAAAGACAGACCGGGCCTCGGTTTGTTTGGGAAAGACAGACCGGGCCTCGGTTTGTTTGGGAAAGACAGACCGGGCCTCGGTTTGTTTGGGAAAGACAGACCGGGCCTCGGTTTGTTTGGGAAAGACAGACCGGGCCTCGGTTTGTTTGGGAAAGACAGACCGGGCCTCGGTTTGTTTGGGAAAGACAGACCGGCCCTCGGTTTGTTTGGGAAAGACAGACCGGGCCTCGGTTTGTGAGAGAAAGACAGACCGGGCCTCGGTTTGTTTGGGAAAGACAGACCGGGCCTCGGTTTGTGAGAGAAAGGCAACACCTCCAGCAGTGCAACACTCCCTCAGTATTACATTGGAATGTCGGCTTTTTGCTGAACTCTATGGAGTGGGACATCGCCCCATAACCTTCTGGCTCAGAGGCAAGAACGCTACCAACAGAACCACGGCCAATGAAAGCAGGAACACGATAACCCAATTTTTTGCGCTGGTTTGGTCGTTTACGTCCTGATTTTGCCAGTAAACCTGAGCCCGTTATTCAAACTGTTCCCTCAGAACCCATGGACCAAACATCTCACACTGAGGTACAAACAGAGAAACATAGAAAATAGGAGAAGGAGTAGGTCATTTGGCCTTTTGAGCCTGCTCTGCCATCAAATTAACTCCAAAGCACAACAAACAACATCTCAATGTGTCGTAAGCAATGTGAATGTTGATAAAGGTGACAGAATTGTCCATCTTACAGATCTGTTCAGGCCTAAAGTATGTAGCACTTTCCATGGTTCTTACAGGGCCATCAGCATAACAAATATGCTTTCACAAAGTGAAAACAGAAATGATATATTGTCTATTTTAAATTGATTCTGAAATTTATACAAGGCAGTGAACCTGTAATTCACTGTAAAATAAGGAAAAAATCTTGTTATGTCAAAGATTTGATATACCTTCAGGGCCCGCTCTGTAAAATCAATCTTCTTTCTGGTTGTGCGTCATTTGCTAAAGACTTCTAAAGAAAATTAGACCTGGCATCTATTAATCTTCACAGTGGTAGTTACCTCAGCAAGTTAAAAACTACAATGCCATCTCAGGATGAAGTGATACCATCAAAGCCCACAACTACCATCTTACAATTCTCTGACAGGCATCCATTATCCTCTATGTGGTCCTGTTCATATGCAGCAGCCATGAATTTCCTCGGGGAAGAAACTTTTTGTTTTAACACAGCGTGTTGTTAGGATCCGGAATGCTTGAGTATTGCTGAAAAAAGAGACATGTCGAAGCTTTTCATCTTGCACTCATCAGGACATCTCACAAGAATACCAATACAAGGGGAAAACAACAATTTATGCTGCATGTGAGGAGAGTGCTGATTGGTTGGCAAGCAGACTCTGATTGGTAGAGGCGTTGCCTTGGAGAATGCACCAGTGATGGCGACTGCAGTTAACTGCCGAGTATTACTTGAAGTTTAAACCAGGCAGCTTGACCCTGATTGGTCAATGTATTGCCCTGAGTCAGCGAATGGCTGTCACTTATTTTCTTTAGCTGAAACAGGTGCAATGTGTGTACATGTTCTTCCTTTCTGCAAAGAACAGGGCCCCATGTATTAATAAATGTAGCTTCCAGTACACGCAAATGCGCCACATTACGAGCCTGACTGACAATCTGGAATGTGGAAATGCACTGCCGGAGAGTGTGACGGAAGGAAACTCAATAGCAAATCAAGCATTTTCAGGGCTATTGGGAAAGTGCAAGGGAGTATTGTTGTAAGGTTGTATGTTGTCTCATGAAGAGGTCTAGAAGTTCATATATTTGAAAAATAACTGTTTATTAATAACACATTTTCTATAAATAAATATAATACAGGATACAGCTCTGACTAGGTGCTACCTTCATGTCAACTTCTACCAGTCTCACCACTACACTTTACTACTCCCATGATACTCTCTACATCATAATGTGGGCAGTACTGTTTCCCCAGTCCCACATTAAACTTTACAATCCTGAGCACCCCACTACTACACCACCACCCCCAGTCTTTACCCAAATGTGTTTACAATAATATCTACATGTTACCCCTTCTCTCCCCGCCCAAGTCTCCGACTTTACAGATTCAGATGGTCTGGAAGTTTTATGGCTCTTCCAGATCTTGATCTTTTCAATTTTGGAGGAGTAGTAGTCTCAACTGCTTTGGGCTGTTTGTTGGTCTGGAGATGGAGTTGTAGTACTTGGCGTTGCAATTATTTGGGTTTCTACATCTGGTTCGTTCAAATGTATAATATGAGGTTTGCCATGAGGAATGAGGAGAAGACTCCTTCTGTTCCATCAGATTGTGCCTTCTGCGGTATGTATCGCGTAAGACCATCATTGATCTGCAGCGCTCAGGGCAATGACGTCTTCTCTGTCAAGGTCCCGGATCCTCACCTCTGTTTAGCCTGTGCAGGTTTCTAGTACACGACCTCCTATTGTGAGTGGAAGCTTGTCACTGCCTGGAGGACTGTTCTCGCTCCTGAACCTTCTGATATCCCCTGGCTGCCAAGCCTGGGATTAATTTCTTCGGCAACATGGGAAGCTGAGTGCAAAGTTTTCTGCCCATCAGCAACTCTGATGGGGCTAATCCTCATTGCGCTAGGGGGAATCTATATGTCAAAAGTGCCTTTGGAAAGTCATCAATTTTCTTTAAGAGGGTTTTAATAGTGTGCACACCCCTTTCCACCTCACCATTAGATTGTGGCTACCTTGGGGAGCTGGTGAGGTGTTGAAATCCATAATTCCTGGCAAAATTAGTGAAATATTAATTGACAATTTGGGGGTTGTTGTTGGACACAGCCTGGTCATGGATGCCTTGGATTGCTAAGATTTCTTTCAACGACCTAATAACCAAATCTGTGGTCATTGTGTGTAAAGACTTCACTTCAATCCACCGAGAGGAGTAGTCAACAATAAGAGGGAGGATTTTCCATTGTATATGAATAGATCCATTCCCAAACATTCCCATGGTCTGGTAGGGAAGTGTGTGGGGATAAGGGTCTCCCCTCTGGACTGGTTTGTGCAGCACGCACATCTAGCGGTTTAAAATCATCTCTTCGATTGCTCTTGACATTCCCGGTCACAACACTGCGGGCTGGGCTCCTGCTCTGTCCAGGTGGCGTTGGTGGATTCACTGTAGAATCTCCGGCTGGAGAGAAACCGGAATCTCCAGCCGCTCATCATACACAAAGCACATCATCAATTACAGTAAAGTGCTTCCGCAGTTCAAAATAAATTTTCACCACATGGCCATCTGGATGCTGCAGTGGCCAACATTTTCGGCAGTACTGATGGACGCAGACAGAATCTTCATCTCACATCAGCTCCTGGCGTACTCTTGGAAGCTATTTGGAGATCAGTGGCATTTGTGTTGTCATGAACTGGGAATATGACTCAAACTCATTGGCCAGGTTGACACCGTGTGTTGCAAGATGGTCGACTGTGGCCCTGGACAGTGTGTCCACGGTCGTTTGATGCTTCCCCTGGACATACACTTTCTCATATGCAAAGCACATAAGACGCAAGTGGAATCTCTGAATTCTGGGGGACCACCCTGGCGAGTTCTTTCTCCATCCAATAGTGAGACCGACGGTTTGTGATCTGTCTTGATGATCACTTCTCACAAGCCCACGTTACCGCGAGGGCCTCTTCTTCAATAACTGCATACCACATCTCTATGTCTGACAGCCCCCTAGGCTTGTAATATACTGGCCGGCAGCATCCATCCAACTGCTCTTGGAACGGAACTGCCCCTAATCCTGTTGACGGGGCATCCGCTGTGACAGTAGTGGGCAGGGATGGGTCGCAGTGAGCCAGGGCATCTGGTGAGAGCAGCGTGTCTCTGACCTGATGAAACGCTTGCTCTTGGTGTGCATCCCAACACCAAGCATGGGCCTTTTAGAGAAGGTGTCGCAGAGGCTCTGTGACCCGCGCCAGGCTGAGCAGAAATTTTCTCAACTGGTTCACCATGCCCAGGAATCTTTGGGAGTCTGAAATGGATGGTGGGGTTGAAAGCACACTAATTGCCTTTGTTTAGTGTGGGTCCACCATGATGCCTTCGCTGCTCACAATATGACCTAAGAGCTGAATAGAGGTCTTAGAGAGCTCGGGTTTAACATTCAGCATCAATCCTGCTTCCTGCAAACATTTCAAGACAGCCGTGAGTCTCCTGTCATATTCCTCAACAGTCGCACCATGGACAAGGACATCATCCATGTGACAGGTGACTCCTTTCAGGCCTAGTAAGATGGCCGACATCATGCACTGAAAACCCTAGGTGCCGCGGTAATGCCAAACGGCAAACAATTGAAGCAGGATCTGCTAAATGATCCAACAGTGGTGAGAAGTGACTGAAGCATTCTGGGAGAGGTCGCTGCAGACACCACGACTCAGGAGGGAATCGAGGAGGACCCACTGTCAAAGAACGGAATAGCCCCAAACATTACATTGCTGTAGTGTTTCCATCCCTCCCTCCTCCTCAAACCTAAAAAAAAAAGAGAGAGAGGAAGAGGCAGTGCCTTCAGGAGTGCACCAAACCTGTGAGGGACATTCTTCTGAAAGTGGATTTTAAAGAAAAAGCAGCTGATTGGTGAGTAAATCCTGGGAGCAGACTTGGAGGGAGGAGCACTGGAGCGGTGAGTATAAATCTAGCTTACCTTGGGGATTCGCGGCCTTGTCTCCAGGGAGCAGACTCGGAGGGAGGAGCACCAGAGCGGTGACCTCGGGGCACAGAGTAACTGAAGCCAAAACTGAAAAAGTGACATCACAGGAAAGCTGTGGCCTGATTGGTTGGCAGGAAATCTGCACCAAATTTGAAAAAAAAACACTGCAAAGCTAATTACTAAATTAATTAACTAAGTCGAAATGGCTGGGCAGGTGATGTGCTGTAGCTGTATGATGTAGGAGCTGGCAGATCCCATTGCGAGCCGCAGTGACCACATCTGCAGCAAGTGTTGGTTGCTGAAAAAACTCCGGCTCAGAATTGATGAGCTAGAGTCCGAGCTCCGGACGCTACGGCACATCCGGGAGGGAGACAGTTACCTGGAAGCTTTGTTTCAGGAGGCGGTGACACTCGGTAGATTAAGTACCTCAAGTCCGGTCAGTGGTCAGGGTCAGCAGGGTGGAACTGCAAGTGAGGCAGGTAGAGGGATCCTGTGTTCAGGAACAGAGGAGCCTCAGCTCTTGACCTTGTCTAACAGGTACAAGGTACTTGCTCCCTGTGTGGATGAGGAACAGGGCTGTAGGGAGGATGAGCCAGCTGACCACGGCACCGTGGCACAGGAGGCCATTCAAGAGGGGGGAGCAAAAAGACAAGTGGTAGTTGTAGGGGATTCTATAGTTAAAGGAATTGATAGCATCCTTTGTAAGCAGGATCAAGAGTCCCGCATGGTATGTTGCCTGCCCGGTGCCAGGGTGAGGGACATCTCTGACCGGTTTGAAAGGATATTGGCAAGGGAGGGGAGGATCCAGTTGTTGTGGTCCACGTTGGGACAAATAATATAGGTAAGACTAGGAAAGAGGACCTGTTTGGGGATTATCAAGAACTAGGAACTAAATTAAAGAACAGGTCCTCAAGGGTTATAATCTCCGGATTACTACCCGAGCCACGTGCAAATTGGCATAGGGACGCGAGAATAAGGGAAGTAAACACGTGGCTAAAGGAGTGGTGCGGGAAAGACGGGTTCCATTTTGTGGGGCAATGGCATCAGTATTGGAACAGGAGGGATCTGTACTGTTGGGACGGTCTCCACCTGAACCGATCTGGGACCAATGTTCTAGCGAAAAGGGTAAATAGGGTGGTCAACAGGACTTTAAACTAGAAAGTGAGGGGGAAGGGAAGGGTAATACTCCAAGAAGTGTGACTAATGAGAAACAAAGCAGCAGGTTAGCGTGTGGGGGGGTGGATTCAACTTCATGGAAAATTATGAAAAAACTGAAAAGAAAGGAGAGCCCAGGAGAGGCTATTAAAGTCTCCAGAACACAAAATAGGACAGAGTGTTTGGAAAGGGCTAGGAATCTAACTTCAAGCACATCAGATAAAGGGACAACAATGAGAAAGGGGACGGGAAATACAGGACTGAAGGTGTTGTATCTGAATGCACGCAGTATATGAAATAAGGTAAATGAGCTTGTGGCGCAGATTGAAATTGGCAGGTATGATGTGGTGGGCATCACGGAGACATGGCTGCAAGGGGATCAGGACTGGGAGCTAAATATCCAAGGATATACATCATATCGAAAAGATAGGCAGGTTGGCAGAGGGGGTGGGGTTGCTTTGTTAGTAAGAAATGAAATTAAATCGATAGCAAGAAATGATGTAGGGTCAGATGATGTAGAATCTGTGTGGGTAAGTTGAGGAATCGCAAAGGTAAAAAAACCATAATGGGAGTTATGTACAGGCCTCTGAACGGTAGTCAGGATGTGGGACACAAGATACACCAGGAGATAGAAAAGGTGTGTAAGAAAGGCAAGGTTACAGTGATCATGGGGGATTTCAATATGTAGGTAGACTGGGAAAATCAGGTTGGTAGTGGATCCCAAGAAAAGGAATTTGTGGAATGTCTACGAGATGGCTTTTTGGAACAGCTTGTGGTGGAGCCCACTAGGGAACAGGCAATTCTAGATTTAGTGATGTGTAATGAGGCAGATTTGATAAGGGAGCTTAAGGTGAAGAAACCCTTAGGAGGAAGTGACCATAATATAATAGAATTTACCCTGCAATTTGAGAGGAAAAAGCTGGAATCAGATGTAACAGTATTACAGTTGAATAAAGGCAACTACAGAGGCATGAGGGAGGAGCTGGCCAGAATTGACTGGGAGATGAGCCTAGCAGGAAAGACAGTGGAACAGCAATGGCAGGAGTTTCTGGGAGTAATTTGGGAGACACAGCAAAAATTCATCCCTAGGAAGAAGAAGCATACTAAAGGGAGGACGAGGCAACCATGGCTGACAAGGGAAGTCAGGGACAGCATAAAAGCTAAAGAGAAAGCATACAATGCGGTGAAGAGCAGTGGGAAACCAGGGGATTGGGAAGCCTACAAAGACCAGCAGAGGACAACTAAAAAAGAAATAAGGAGGGTGAAGATTAAATATGAGGGTAAACTAGCCAGTAATATAAAAGAAGATTGCAAGAGGTTTGTTAGATATATAAGGGTAAGGGAGAGGCAAAAGTGGACATTGGGCTGCTGGAAAATGACGCTGGAGAAGTAGTAGTGGGGAACAAACAAATTGCGGAGGAACTGAATAGGTACTTTGCGTCAGTCTTCATGGTGGAAGACACGAGTGACATCCCAAAAGTTCAAGTGAGTCGGGGGGCAGAGGTGAGTATGGTGGCCATTACCAAGAAGAAGGTGCTAGGAAAACTGAAAGGTCTGAAGGTCGCTAATGTAACCCTCTTGTTTAAGAATGGAGTGAGGCAAAAGACAGGAAATTACAGGCTGATTAGCCTGACCTCGGTCGTTGGTAAGATTATAGAGTCCATTATTAAGGATGAAATTTCAGAATACTTGGAAGTGCATGGTAAAATCGGGCAAAGTCAGCATGGTTTCATCAAGGGGAGGTCATGCCTGACAAATCTGTTAGAATTCTTTGAGGAGGTAATGAGTAGGTTAGACAAAGGAGAGCCAATGGATGTTATCTACTTGGACTTCCAGAAGGCCTTTGACAAGGTGCCACACAGGAGGCTGCTCAGTAAGATAAGAGCCCATGGTGTTAGAGGCAAGGTACTAGCATGGATAGAAGATTGGCTGTCTGGCAGGAGACAAGAGAATGAGGATAAGGGGGTCCTTCTCAGGATGGCGGCCGGTGACTAGTGGAGTTCCGCAGGGGTCAGTGTTGGGACCACAACTTTTCACTTTATACATTAATGATCTAGATGAAGGAACTGAGGGCATCCTGGCTAAGTTTGCAGATGATACAAAGATAGGTGGAGGGACAGGTAGTATTGAGGAGGCGGGGAGGCTGCAGAAGGATTTGGACAGGTTAGGAGAATGGGCAAAGAAGTGGCAGATGGAATACAACATGGGGAAGTGTGAGGTCATGCACTTTGGTAGGAAGAATAGAGGCATAGACTATTTTCTAAATGGGGAGAGAATTCAGAAATCTGGAGTGCAAAGGGACTTGGGAGTCCTAGTCCAGGATTCTCTTAAGATTAACGTGCAGGTTGAGTCGGTAGTTAGGAAGGCAAATGCAATGTTGGCATTTATTTCGAGAGGACTAGAATATAAAAGCAGGGATGTGCTGCTGAGGCTTTATAAGGCTCTGGTCAGACCACATTTAGAATATTGTGAGCAATTTTGGGCCCCGTATCTCAGGAAGGATGTTCTGGCCCTGGAGAGGGTCCAGAGGAGGTTCACGAGAACGATCCCAGGAATGAAAGGCTTAACATATGAGGAACGTTTGAGGACTCTGGGTCCATACTCGATGGAGTTTAGAAGGATGAGGGGGGATCTGATTGAAACTTACAGAATACTGAAAGGCCTGGATAGAGTGGATGTTGGGAAGATGTTTCCGTTAGTAGGAGAGACTAGGACCCAAGTAAAGGGAAGACCTTTTAGAACAGAGATGAGGAGAAACGTCTTTAGCCAGAGAGTGGTGAATCAATGGAATTCATTGCCACAGAAGGTTGTGGAGGCCAGGTCATTGAGTGTATTTAAGACCGAGATAGATAGGTTCTTGATTGGTAAGGGGATCAAAGGTTACGGGGAGAAGGCGGGAGAATGAGGTTGAGAAACTTATCAGCCATGATTGAATGGCTGAGCAGACTCGATGGGCCGAATGGCCTAATTTCTGCTCCTATGTCTTATGGTCTTATGATCTAAATGGGGTGATAATAGTTGTCAGCAACTTAGATTTCTCGTCTAATGGAACCTGCCAGAAGCCGCTGTTGGCATCAGGCTTCGAGAGCACTGAGCTCTTGGAGAGTTTGGTCAAGCTGTCGTCCACCAAGGGCATCGGGCGGATTTCCCTCGCCACTGCCTTGTTGAGTTGTGTCAGGTCAACACAGATGCAAATGGACCCGTTTGGGCTTCGGAGCTGGGGCCATCCTGGAACACCATTTTGTCAACTTAGCGATGGGGGAGGTGACACCCATCTTGATCATCTCTTCAAGCCGCTGTTGTACTGGCTTCATAAGTGGGTGCAGTATTTTCCGTGGTGTAAACAAGCATATAGGCTTGGCATCGTTTCTCAGTGTTACGCTGTGTTCCACCTTCAATCGCCCCAGCCCAGTGAAAGATATTTAAAAATCCTTTTTGAAATCAGGAGCCAGGTCCTTGCGGGTTAATCCCGTTGATCATTTGGATGAAGTTAAAATCGACACAGGATCCCTGCTCAGGATAGAAAATTCTTGTTTGTTTTTATATTGGAGCATTGCTTGTAATGTACCTTTAACCTGGAGCTTGATGCCTCCTGGTCCATCTAACTGTGCTGTCGGTGGCTTCAGATACTGTTTCACTAGCCACGGTTCCTTATCTGACAGGAGCGTCACATTGGCTCCTGTGTCTAACTTGAAATTTGTGAGATGGCCATTTACGGATTGCCGGCATTCCAAAATATGAATCTGCGATCCTTAATTTCTCCCAAGGAGCATTGTTGGACTTCTTGGTGTGGCTCATCTATCCCATGGACTCATTTGGGATCCCCCACGTGACTCGCGATATTGGAGTTACGCATCTTTCCAAAGTGCCGCAGGCGGTTGCAGTGAAAGTACTAGGCACTGGTTGCTGGCACTGTTCGCGCCTGTGAAGTCTTCTAAAGCCACAGTGCTGACATGGTCTGCCACCATCTTGTGTTTTTCATAGGTCTTGCTTTCCTTGCCCTGGAGACTCTTTGCCCTTTTGTTGCTTTTTGAGCTGGACTGTTGGGGTTGCTCTCTACCACGGTTTAACTTCACCACGTAAAATGGATTGGTTTGGCTGGCAGATGTCTGATTTTCTGATGAAAAGGTTTTTTTCTAGAGTCAGATCTTCGTTAGATTGGAGTACATCTAAAAGAGTATCATTGGCCACTCGCACTACTATTCGCTCTCTTATGAGCTCCAACTGAAGGTCACCATAGTCACAGCCTTCAACTAATCTGAATAACATATATATGAAAGATTCCACAGAATCCCTGGGATTATGGACTCTTTTGCTCACTCCAAAATTTTATTGCTTCTTAGGTTAAAGTAGGTGTCAAAGGACTTCATGACCTCTTCAAAATTATCGGAAGATTAATTTATTCCTTGTCTGGCAATTATGTCATCAGCTATTGGGCTTACTGAATATAATAGTGTATTCACTTGTTCAGCTTCTGTTTTCTTATTCAAGCCTGATGCTATCATATATCTTAAAAGCATTTTTCTCCATCATGCCCAATTTTGTGCCTGGTCTGGCCCTTCTATCTGCTTTAATTGGTCTGGCAGTGTTCATTTACCATCCATGGCTGTTTTCAGCACAGGGGAGTACGGTTTTATTTTTTTGTTCTTTCTTCCCATCCTTGTTGGGATTTGGCAGGCTCCCGCCATGGCTACGGAGCTGTTTTAAACTTCAGCAATTTAGCAGGAAATCTTTTGAACGAATTGGTTTACGAACAAACGAAATAGGAGCAAAAGTAGGCCATTCAGCCCTTCAAGCCTGTTCCGCCATTCAATAAGATCATGGCTGACCTGTTTGTGTTTTGAGTTCCACATTCCCATCTACCCACGATAACCTCTGATTCCCTAGCCTAGCTGGGATAGACAGATTTTTGGTCTCCCAGGGAATTAAGGGATATGGGGAGCGGGTAATGGAGTTAAATGGAGTTGAAGCCCTAGATCAGCCATATTGGTCAGCAGGCTCGATGGGCCGTATGGCTACTTCTGATCCTATTTCTTGTGTTCTTGGAAGATGCAATGTCCACTGCTGGTCTTAAGATCGAATTGTGAGAACAGGTTGCATAAACCTGGTTAGTATTCCTTTGAGTTTGGAAGGTTGAGGGGTGATCTGACTGAGGTATTTAAGAATGTTAAGGAGATTAGTTAAGGTTGCCTCTGATCAAAAAAAAGGGCACATGATTTTAGGCTATTCAGGAGAGAAATCACAAAGTATACAAAGGGTATCGGAAATATGAAACTCTCACCACCAAAAGGCTGAAGAACAAGTGGCATTGTCAAGTCTGAGAGTGATACATTTTTTGTTGGATAAGGTTATCAAGGATTGTGAGCAAAAGCAGACCATTGGACTTGAGATACAGATCAGCCATGATTTAATTGTGGAACAAACTCGAGGGACTGAATGGCCTCCCCCTGTTCCCAGAAGCCATTCAGGCAAAGTTCCTGAATTATATGATCTCAGCCAGGGAATCTCTCTAGACATCATCCAGCAACCGAAGTAGTCCATGTCCAAATGCTGCAAGACCTGGACAATATCCAGGCTTGGGCTGACAAGTGGCAAGTAACATTCATGCCACACAAGTGTCACGCAATGACCATCTCCAACTAGAGAGAATCTAACCATCACCCCTTGACATTCAATGGCATTACCATCATTGAATCCCCCACTATCAACATCCACTGGGTTACCATTGACCAGAAACTGAACTGGACTAGCCACATAAATACAGTGGCTATAAGAGCAGGTCAGAGGCTAGGAATCCTGTGACGAGTAACCCATCTCCTGACTCCCCAAAGCCTGTCCACCATCTACAAGGCACAAGTCAGGAGTGTGATGGAATACTCCCCACTTGCCTGGATGCGTGCAGCTCCCACGACACTCAAGAGGCTTGACACCATCCAGGACAAAGCAGCCCTCGTGATTGGCACCACATCCACAAACAATCACTCCCTCCACCACCGGCGTACAGTGGCAGCAGTGTGTGTACCGTCTACAAGATGCCCTGCAGGAATTCACCAAGGCTCCTTAGACAGCACCTTCCAAACTCATGACCACTACCATCTAGGAGGACAAGGGCAGAAGATAGATGGGAGCACTACCACCTGGAAGTTCCCCTCCGAGTCACTCACCATCCTGACTTGGAAATATATCGCCGCTCCTTCACCGTCACTGGGTCAAAAGCCTGGATCTCCCTCCCTATCAGCACTGTGGGTGTACCTACACCACATGGACTGCAGCGGTTCAAGAAGGGGGCTCACCACCACCTTCTCAGGGACAGCTAGGGATGGGCAATAAATGCTGGCCCAGCCAGCGAAGCCCACATCCCGTGAATGAATAAAAAAAGCTGCCACTGACAGATACAGGTGAATGTCCTCCCTACACGTGCTAGCCAGGTTCATGCACAAAGAACATCGAAATCCCATCATGGCAACTGATGGAATTCAAATTCAATTAATATAATACGCAACTGAAAGCTGTCCTATCATTGATGTCATAAAAACCCATTAGGATCACTGAAGCCCCTGAAATCTGCTGTCCTTATGCAGTCTGATGTATGAGTGACCCACAACAAAGTGGTTGACTCTTAACTGTCCTCTACAGTAAGCCACTCAAGGGCATTTAGGGATGGGCAGCAAATACCAACCTTGCCAGTGATACCCACATCTCATGGAAGAATAAAAGAAAAGAAAGATGGGTAAGGGAAAATGGACCCATGTGTCCACTGTGTGTTTATACCTTTGTGAGAAGAGTTGGAAAAAAAATTGAAAAGGTTGTTGGTTTATTGGCGCAAAATAAGCATGACGAGAGACCGTCTTGTACAGGTGACTTCACACCTATGAGAAAGTAGCAGATCAAAGCAATTACATTGAAGTTACCACACTAGCAATACAGCTAACCATCACCAGAGACTCAGATTCATGTCACTTTGTTTAGTGAGCCAGCAGCTAGCTGCAACTTTTACAGGACTATGAGGCAACTATCTCCAAAGCCCCAGACTGTTACAACTTTCAGGCGGCAACTCTTTATTACCCTGCCATTCACACTTCCTTTGGACACATCTTTCCGTTCTTTACTTGTCCCATTATCACTCCCTTTGGCCTGTCCCACTAACACTTTTGTCATTTAATGTCTCCCATTTTCTGCCCTATCACAGGCTTCCCTTCAGTCCTTTATCCACCCTCCCCCGCTTGACCTATTTAAAATTCATGATGCCTCTAACTTTTCCCGGTTCTGGTGAAAGGCCATTGACCTGAATCGTTAACTTTGTTTTCCTCTCCACGGATGCTCCAGACCTGCTGTGTATTTATGTTTAACCAATTTATTAGAGTTCTTTGAAGGAGCAACATGTGCTGTGGACAAAGGGGAGCCTGTAGATGAACTGTACTTGGATTTCCAGAAGGCATTTGATAAGGTGCCGCATCGGAGGTTACTGCGGAAAATAAAAGCTCATGGTGTAGGGGGTAATGTATTAGCATGGATAGAAGATTGGCTGGCTGGCAGAAAACAGAGAGTTTGCATAAATGGGTCTTTGTCTGATTGGCAGGATGTGATGAGTGGGGTCCCATGGGATCTGTGCTGGGGCCTCAACTTTTTACAAATTATATTAATGATTTAGATGAGGGGAGCAAAGGCATGGTAGCTAAATTTACAGATGGCACAAAGATAGATAGGAAAGTATGTTGTGAAGAAGACATAAGGAGCTTGCAGATGGATATAGATAGGTTGAGTGAGTTGGCAAAAATCTGGCAGATGGAGTATAATGTGGGAAAATGTGGAGTTGTTCACTTTGGCAGGAAGAATAAAAAAACAGAGTATTACTTAAATAGGGAACGACTGCAGAATTCCGAGGTGCAGAGGGATCTAAGTGTTCTTAGTGCATGAGTCACAAAAAGTTAGTATGCAGGTACAGCCTGCTATCCTTTATTACGAGAGGAATTGAACTTATTAGTAAGGATGTTATGCTTCAGTTATACAGGGCATTGGTGAGACCATATCTTGAATACTGAGTGGAGGTTTGGTCTCCTTATTTGAGGAAGGGTGTAAATGTGCTGGAGGTGGTTCAGAGGAGGTTTACTAGATTGATAACTAGAGTGAGCAGGTTGTCTTATGAGGAAAGGTTGGGCAGACTGGGCTTGTTTCCACTGGAGTTTAGAAGAGTGAGGGGTGACTCGATTGAAGTATATAACATCCTGAGCAGTATTGACAAGGTGAACGTGGAAAGAATGTTTCCTCTTGGGGGTGAGTCCAGAACTAGGGGGCACTGTTTTAAAATTAGGGGCCGCCCTTTTAGGACAGAGGTGACGGGAATTTGTGTTCTCTCAGAGGGTTGTACGACTTTGGAACTCTGTGCATCAGAAGGCGGTGGAAGTGGGATCATTGAAGATGGTACAAGGCAGAGGTAGATAGATTCTTGTTAGGCAAGGGAATCAGAGGTTATCAGGGATAGACGAGAATGTGGAATTCAAAACACAACAGATCAGCCATGATCTTATTGAATGGCGGAGCAGGCTCGAGGGGCCGAATGGCCTACTTCTGTTCCTATTTCATATGTCCTTACGTTTCCAGCATTTTCTGTTTTACTTTCAGATCTTCGGCATCCGCAGTATTTTGCTTTTGTTTTGTTCCAGAAGATATGTGATTACCAAATGACATGAGCAAGGTGTTCAGAGTCTCTACTGAAAGCAATTTGCTGTCATGATATGGGAGAAGTAGCAGTGATACAGAACAGAATGAACATGGAGAGGCACTTCATTCTGCTTTCTTCCTGGAGATTTCACAGTGTCAAGAGACAGAAGAAAAATGTAATGGAGCCCAGGATATGACAGTAATTAATACAGATTTGAAAGTAAAATGATTCTGAATTTATTGCTTTTTTTTAACCCTCTTGTCGCTGTCTTGAAGAATAGCTCGTTCTTGCTGATTGCATTCTGAGCTAGAGGTGAGAATGTTAGGGACAGAGGATCAGGGGGACCACAGGTCCCTGAAGGCAGCAGCACAGGTAGATAAGGTGGTTAAGAAGGCATATGGGATACTTGCCTTTATTAGCCAAGGCATAGTATATAAGAGCAGGGAGGTTATGTTGGAGCTGTATAAAGCACTAGTTAGGCCACAGCTGGAGTAGCTGTGTGCAGTTCTGGTCGCCACGCTATGGGAAGGATGTGATTGCACTGGAGAGGGTGCAGAGGAGATTCACCAGGATGTTGCCTGGACTGGAGCATTTCAGCCATGACTGTATAGGCTGGGGTTGTTTTCCTTGGAGCAGAGAAGGCTGAGGGGGGACCTGATCGAAGTGTACAAAATTATGAACGGCATAGATAGGCAGAAATTTCTCCCCTTAGCGGAGGTGTTAATAACCAGAGGGCATAGATTTAAGGTAAGGGGCA
The DNA here is from genome assembly GCF_964194155.1 of Cetorhinus maximus. Classification (NCBI taxonomy): domain Eukaryota; kingdom Metazoa; phylum Chordata; class Chondrichthyes; order Lamniformes; family Cetorhinidae; genus Cetorhinus; species Cetorhinus maximus. The sequence continues at coordinate 109,757,924 of NC_135892.1, forward strand.
GGAGGCTTAGATGAAATTTTTTTTTAACCCAGAGGGTGGTTGGAATCTGGAACACACTGCCTGAGGGGGTGGGAGAGGCAAGGACCCTCACAACATTTAAGAAATATTTAGATGAGCACATGAAACATCATAGCATACAGGGCTAAGTGCTGGAAAATGGAATTAGAATAGATAGGTGCTTGATGGCCAGCACAGACATGATGGGCCAAAGGGCCTCATTCTGTGCTGTATAACTCTATGACTCTAAAGAACTTCCCACTAACATAGTACCTCTCACAACCTCAGGGTGCTCTAAAGTACTGAACAACAAATTAGGTGCTTTTGAAATATCATCACCATTGTAATCTGGGAAAAGTCAAGTTACATGCAGGCATTTGTGGGCAGATGGTGGTGTAGTGGTAATGTCACTAGACTGGTGATCTAGAGCTCCAGGCTGATGTTCTGGGAGAATGGTTCAATTGCTACCTAGTGCAATTTCTTAAATTTGGAATTGAAAGCCAGCCTCAGTAATGGTGTCTTGAAACTATCAAACATTGTAAAAACCCATCTGGTTCACTGATGTCCTTTAGGGAACAGATTCTGCCATCCTTACCTGGTCTGACCTATTTGCTACTCCAATGTGACTGAGTCATAGAGGTCTACAGCACAGAAAAAGGCCCTTTGGCCCATCGAGTCTGTGCCGGTCAAACAAGTACCTAACTATTCCAATCCTATTTTCCAGCACTAGGCCCATAGCCTTGTATGCCATGGCATTGCAAGTGCCTCTACCACCCCCTCAGACAGTGTGTTCCAGATTCCCACCACCCTCTGGGTGAAAAACTTTTTCCTCAAATCCCCTCTAAACCTCCTGCCCCTTACCTTAAATCTATGCCCCCTGCTTATTGACACCTCCACTAAGAGGAAATGTTTCTTTCAATCTACCTTATCTATGCCCCTCATAATCTTGTATACCTCCATCAAGTCCCCCCTCAGCCTCCTCTGTTCTAAGGGAAACAACCCTAGCCCAATGCAGTCTCTTCATAGCTGAAATTCTTCGGCCCAGGCAACAACCTGGTGAATCTCCTCTGCACCCTCTCCAGTGCAATCACATCCTTCCTATAGTGTGGGGACCAGAACTGACACAATACTCCAGCTGTGGCCTAACTAACGTTTTAAACAGCTAAAATTTCCAAGCACATATTTGTGCAAATCTCAGTGCGATAACACACAAAACCTGTTTCTCAGTGTCGCTGATTATTTCAGAAATGTCGTTAGGTAATTCTTTTTATTCTTTTATGGATGTGGGTAATATTGCCCATCCCTAGTTGCCCTTGAGAAGTGGTGGTGAGCTGCCTTCTTGAACCACTGCAGTCTATGTGGTGTAGGTACACCCACTGTGCTGTTAGGGAGGGAGTTCCAGGATTTTGACCCAGCGACAGTGAAGGAATGGCGATATATTTCCAAGTCAGGATGGTGAGTGACCTGGAAGGGGTCTTCCAGCTAGTCGTGTTCCCACCTATCTGCTGCCTTCGTTCTTCTAGATGGTAGTGGTCATGAGTTTGGAAAGTGCTGTCTAAGGACCCTTGGTGAATTCCTGCTGTGCATCTTGAAGATGGTACACACTGCTGCTACTGTGCATCGGTGGTGGAGGGAGTAAATGTTTGTGGATGTGGTGCCAATTAAGTGGGCTGCTTTGTCCTGGATGGTGTCAAGCTTCTTGGGTGTTGTGGGAACTGCACTCATCCAGGCAAGAGGAGAGTATTCCATTACACTCCTGACTTGTGCCTTGTAGATGGTGGGCAGGCTTTGGGGAGTCAGGAGGTGAGTTACTCGCCGCAGGATTCCTAGCCTCTGAACTGCTCCTGTAGCCACAGTATTTGTATGGCTAGTGCAGTTCAGTTTCTGGTCAATGGTAACCCCCACGAAATTGATAGTGGGGGATTCAGTGATGGTAATGCCATTGAATGTCAAGAGGTGATGGTTAGATTCTGTCTTGTTGGAGATGGTCATTGCCTGGCACTTGTGTGGCACGAATGTTACTTGCCACTTGTCAGCCCAAGCCTGGGTATTGTCCAGGTCTTGCAGCTTTTGGACATGAGCTGCTTCAATATCTGAGGAGTCATGAATGGCTCTGAACATTGTGCAATCATCAGCAAACATCCCCACTTCTAACCTTATGATGGAGGGAAGGTCATTGATGAAGCAGCTGAAGATGGTTGGGCCTAGGACACTACCCTGAGGAACTCCTGCAGTGATGTCCTGGAGCTGAGATGACTGACCTCCAACAGCCACAGCCATCTTCCTTTGTGCTGGGTATGACTCCAACCAGTGGAGTGTTTTCCCCCTGATTCCTATTGGCTCCAGTTTTGCTAGGGCTCCTTGGTGTCACATTCGGTCAAATGCGGCCTTGATGTCAAGGGCAGTCACTCTCACCTCATCTCCGGACTTCAGGTCTTTTGTCCATGGTAATGAGGTTAGGAGCTGAGTGGCCCTGGCGGAAACCAAACTGGGCGTCAGTGAGCAGGTTATTGCTAAACATGTGTCGCTTGATAGCACTGTTGATGACCCCTTCCATTACTTTACTGATGATCGAGAGTAGACTGATGGGGCAGTAATTGGCCGGGTTAGATTTGTCCTGCTTTTTGTGTACAGGACATACCTGGGCAATTTTCCATATAGTTAGGTAGATACCAGTGGTGTAGTTGTACTGGAACAGTTTGGCTCGGGGCAGGGCAAGTTCTGGGGCACAAGTCTTCAATACTATTGCCAGAATATTGTCAGGGCCCATAGCCTTTGCAGTATCCAGTGCCTTCAGCCATTTCTTGATATCACATGGAGTGAACTGAATTTGCTGAAGACTGGCATCTGTGATGCCGGAGACCTCCGGAAGAGGCCGTGATGGATCATCTACTCAGCACTTCTGGTTGAAGATTGTAGCAAATGCTTCAGCACTGATGTTCTGGGCTCCTCTATCATTGAGGATGGGGATATTTGTGGAACCTCCTCCTCCAGTGAGTTGTTTAATTGTCCACAACCATACACGACTGGATGTGGCAGGACTGCAGACCTTAGATCTAATCACTTAGCTCTATCACTTTGTTGTTTATGCTGTTTGGCACGCAAGTAGTCCTATGTTATAGCTTCACCAGGTTGACACCTCATTTTTAGATGTGCCTGGTGTTGCTCCTGGCATGCCTCCTGCACTCTTCATTGAACCAGGGTTGATCCCTTGGCCTGATGGTAATGGAGGAGTGGGGGGTGTGCCAGGCCATGAGGTTACAGGTTGTTCTCGAGTACAATTCTGCTGTTGCTGATGACCCACAGCACCTCATGGATGCCCAGTTTTGAGTTGCTAGATGTGATCGAAGCCTATCCCATTTAGCATAGTAGTAGTGCCACAGTATTTCTATGGCTAGTTCAGTTCAGTTTCTGGTCAATGGTAAGCCCCAGGATGTTAATAGTAGGGGATTCAGCGATGGTAATGCCATTGAAATTCAAGGGTTGGATTCTCTCTTGTTGGAGACGGTCATTGCCTGGCACTTGTATGGCACGAATGTTACTTGCCACTTGTCAGCCCAAGCCTGGATATGCCTAGGTCTTGCTGCATTTGGACATGGACTGCTTCAGTATCTGAGGAGTCATGAATGGTGCTGAGCATTGTGCAATCATCAGCGAACATCCTTACTCCTGACCTTATGATGGAGGGAAGGTCATTGATGAAGCAACTGAAGATGGTTGGGCCGAGGACACTACCCGGATAATGTGCCTTCTTGAATAGCAGTCCTTTGCCACAAACAAGTGGCTTTCTAAGCTAGTCAAGAGTCAATCACATTAATAGTGCATCGGCCATGGTTGTGTTGGCAACGCTCTCACCTTGGAATTACAAGGTTATGCGTTCAAGTTTCACCCCAGGGCACAAGCACATGAGCCAAAGCTATGTGTGTACGTGCTAGTCGATGCCCCTCACTGGGGAAATGTAGGCCTGCGGATAGCCTATCAGAAGAACTCAGATTGTTTTGCTTATGACAACATTTTGTCATTTCATTGTTCTTCAATATAGTTTGTACTCTTTGAATACAAGTACCTCTCTTGGAACATTGTGCAGTACTGAGGGAGTGTTGCACTGTTGGAGGTGCTGTCTTTTGGTTGAGATGTTATACCAAGGCCCCAACTGCCCTCTCAGGTGGTTGTAACAATCCCGTGGCAAAAAATAAAAAATACCTGGAAAAGTTCAGCGGGTCTGGCAGCATCGGCGGAGAAGAGTACAGTTGACATTTCGAGTCCTCATGACTCGAAACGTCAACTGTACTCTTCTCTGCCAATGCTGCCAGACCTGCTGAGTTTTCCAGGTATTTTTTATTTTTTGTTTTGGATTTCCAGCATCCGCAGTTTTTTTGTTTTTTACAATCCCATGGCACTATTTTGAAGAAGGATAAGGGAGTTTTCCTTGATGCCCTGAAAATACTTAAATCATCACAAAAACAGATTGCCTGGTCATTATCACATTGCTGTTTGAGGGAGATTTATGTGTGCAAATTAGCTGCCACGTTTCCTACATTACAATAATAGTTACCCTTCAAGAAATGCTTAATTGGCTGCAAGTGACTTTGAAATGTCTGGTGGGCTGCAAAAAGCGCTATATAAATGCAAATCTTTCTCCTTTTCCTTTCTAATGTGGGGCTGAGGTCACATACAGGCCAGAACGAGTATGGACGGCTGCTTCCTTCCCTCAAGGGCATTTGGTTTGAATAACAATCCAACAGCTTCATGGTCACTCTTACTGGTCTTCTTCTTTAATTCTCTGCCTGAAGGCAGGTCCAGCCATAGCACCACCACCTCCACCAAGGGTAGGGCAAGGAGGCAGGTCCCAAATCCACAATGTAGAACCAATCTTATCCACACCAGCCATCCAGCCAACAGATAGCCCCCTAAGGAGGCCGAGCTGCTGTGGCAATATGTGCTTTTACGTGCATTTTGTAGTCTGGAGCTATTATAGTGATGGTAGAGGCTCCAACATCCTTTCCATCACAAGGCTGACCAGGAATCTCTCCCACTCTTACTGTCTGCCACTGGCGTACATTGGAATGATTTGCAGGTTAATACTCAACCAATTTGCCCGCGTTATGAACATGCCTGCCTTGGCCATCAAGTCCTGAAGTGAGACTGGAACCCACTGCTCCTGGCTCAGGGGTAGGGACTCCACCCATTGTGACACACGAGCTGCCCACTTTTACTGGTACCAGCTTTACATTTACTCCAAAATTTTTAAACTGAACTCACGTTCTTTGCATCAGATCAAGTCTCTGGTTCACTAGTCCAGTAACAGAACTGCTACACTAATAGTTACAGCTTAGTAACAGATGCTACACTCTATAAAGTCCTTCACTGCTGAGTGCTTTGGAATATTTAAGTGATATTATTTGGCACTGAATAAGTGCAAGTACCTGTTGGATGAATGTAGTTTTACTCTTTCTAACACGATCAAGATTAAAGAGGCTGCAAGGCCCTTTCAAACTAATCAATTATCATAATTAGTCAATAGCTTCATTATCATTGTATCATGTGACTGCCGGGATGGGGAAGGTGACGTTAGGTTTTCTTTGTCCAGTAATTCTTATGCTGTTATGTTCCCTCGACTCTGCTAAACCATTTTTTTTAAAGCAAACTCTTGTCTAATCCCAATCAGTGGATGTTATGCTCCATGGGAACACTACTACCTGGAAGTTCCCCTCCAAGCCACACACCATCCTGGATTGGAAATATATCGGCTGTTCCTTCACTGTCGCTGGGTCAAAACCCTGGAGCTCCCTCCCTAACAGCGCTGTGGATGTACCTACACCACATGGACTGCAGCGGTTCAAGAAGGCAGCTCACCACCACCTTCTCAAGGGCAATTAGGGATGGGCAATATAGCCCACATCCATGAAAGGATAAAAAAAATTACCTAACGACATTTCTGAAATAATCAGCGACACTGAGAAACAGGTTTTGTGTGTTATCACAGTGAGATTTGTACAAATATGTGCTTTGAAATTTGCACAGTTTGGAAACATAGGTATAGAAACAGGCCATTTGGTTTCAAGCCTATTTCACCATTTATTTAGGTCAGCATTTCAATTCCATTAATCTCCTTGGTCCCTTATCACCTTCACTAAAAAAAATCTATCTCCGTCTTGAAAGCACCAATTCTCCCCATTAGACACAACCTTTGGATGAGAGAGTTCCAGATTTCTACATCCCTCTGTGTGAAGGAGTGCCTCCTGATTTCACTCCTAAAGGGCCTAGTCTTAATTTTAAGGTTAAGCGCCCTCGCTCTTCAATCCACCAACAAAGGAAATAGTTTGTTTCTACCCTTATCAAATCCTTTTGGCATTTTAGATCAGGTCCTCCCTCAATCTTCTAAGCTCAAGGGCAACAAGCCAGGTTTATACAATGTCCCCCCATTTTGTTTTAACCCTTTAAGCCCAACAGAGGCCATTAAGCCAGGAGCCCATCAACAGTTTCAAATGTATGGTTCAGATAAGGCAGTGCTCCTCTGAGCATGAGTTTAAGGCATGAATCCTGCTACATTTACTCTGTTAGGCTTGATCTGTACTTAATGCTCACTCTGGGGGTAGGATTTTTGGCTCCAGATGAGGACCAGCATGGAGGTGGGCAAGTGCAAATATTCACATTGCCAGTTTGCTGGTTGACCCCAGGCCATTTCCAGGAGGTGGGATTTAGTGGCCAAAAGGCTACCTGCCCATAAGGAGCGGGTAGCCAATTGAAGCTACTAGTGGCCCCTTAAGACTTATTGTTAAGGTTGACAGGAATTTTCCAGTCAGCCTATGCCACCACCCCACTCCCCAGCCCCCTCCCGAGGTGTAGGGGACTAGAACAGCGGCCTGGAGATGGCCTCCCAGCGACAGACCGGGGGTTGGGGGGGGGCGCCAAACTCAAGACAGGCTTTGAGGCCTCCCCACCTCCCCGCGGTCTCAACTCGGGCTGCAGGCCACCCTGTGAAGGAGTATCCCCACCTGCTGAGGCTGCTTCTTAATTTAAAAGTTGCTGAGAAGGTGTCTCAAAATGGAGGGGCCCTCTCCCTCCTTTCATGAACTGAAGGCTTCATCTCCTTCCGAGCTGCAGGGTCTCCTATTGGCCTTCCAGCTTCGAGAGCCCACTCGCTGTCCTTATTTGGATGACAAGCCAGCCCTCTGGCCATTGTTTGGCCAACTCAGAGAAAACCACTTCTGGGTAACTATTTCCCACACAGTGCAGGGTTGTGACCCTTCCATTGACCCTGATGTCGGGGTCCTGCCCAAAAGACAAAATCTGCCCTGGGCGCCTGAACTAGTAAAGAGACCTCAGCTTTGAAAGTTTGAAACTCTTAACCCACCCCCCACCGAACCCACCCCCTCACCGCTCCCCACCTAACCCACCCCCTCACCGCTCCCCACCTAACCCACCCCCTCACCGCCACCCACCTAACCCACCCCCTCACCGCTCCCCACTTAACCCACCCCCTCACCGCCACCCACCTAACCCACCCCCTCACCGCCACCCACCTAACCCACCCCCTCACCGCCACCCACCTAACCCACCCCCTCACCGCCACCCCCCTCACCGGTCCCCTCCTAACCGACCCACTCACCACTCCCCACCTAACCCACCCCCCACCACCCCCCACCTAACCCACCCCCCCACCACCCCCCTCCTAACCCACCCCCTCACCGCACCCCACCTAACCCAACCAATCACCCCCCCAACCTAACCCACCCCATGACTGCCCCCCTCCTAACCCACCCACCACCGCCCCCCTCCTAACCCACCCTCCCACCGCCCCCCCATCTAACCCACCCCCTACCGCCTGCCCGTCTAACATACCCCCCACCTTATGCACCCCAAACTGCCACCCCACCTAACCCACCCCCCACCACCCCCCTCCTAACCCACCCCCTCACCGCACCCCACCTAACCCACCCCCTCACCCCACCCAACCTAACCCACCCCCTGACTGCCCCCCTCCTAACTCACCCCCTCACCGCCACCCTCCTAACCCGCCCTCCCATCTAACCCACCTCCTACCGCCCCCCATCTAACATACCCCCCACCTAGCCCACCCCCCACTGCCTCCCATCTAACCCACCCCCACCTAGCCCACCCCCCACTGCCCCCCATCTAACATACCCCCCACCTAACCCACCCCCCACTGCCCCCCATCTAACATACCCCACACCTAACCCACCCCTCACCACCCCCATCTAACATACCCCCTCAACTAACCCACCCCCCACCACCCCCCATCTAACATACCCCCCCACCTAACCCACCTCCATCTAACATATCCCCCACCTAACCCACCCCCCATTTAACATACCCCCCCACCTAACACACACCCCACTGCCCCCCATCTAACATACCCCCCACCTAACCCACCCCCCACTGCCCCCCATCTAACATACCCCCCACCTAACCCACCACCCACCTAACCCACCCCCCCGCCGCCCCCATCTAACATACCCCCCACCTAACCCACCCCCTACCGCCCCCATCTAACATACCCCCCACCGCCCCTCATCTAACATACCCCCCACCTAACCCACCCCCCAGCCACCCCACACCTAACCCACCCCCTACCGCCCCCATCTAACATACCCCCCACCGCCCCTCATCTAACATACCCCCCACCTAACCCACCCCCTACCGCCCCCATCTAACATACCCCCCACCGCCCCTCATCTAACATACCCCCCACCTAACCCACCCCCCAGCCACCCCACACCTAACCCACCCCCAACCGACCCCCCATCTAACATACCCCCCACCTAACCCACCCCCCACTGCCCCCCATCTAACCCACCCCCCACCACCCCCCATCTAACATACCCCCCACCTAACCCACTCCCCACCGCCCCCCATCTAACCCACACCCCACCGACCCCATCTAACATACCCCCCACCTAACCCACCCCCCACCACCCCCCATCTAACCCACCCCCCACCGCCCCCCATCTAACATACCCCCCACCTAACCCACCCCCCACCGCCCCCCATCTAACCCACCCCCCACCGCCCCCCATCTAACCCACCCCCCACCGCCCCCCATCTAACCCACCCCCCACCGCCCCCCATCTAACATACCCCCCACCGACCCCATCTAACATACCTCCCACCTAACCCACCCCCCACCACCCCCCCATCTAACCCACCCCCCATCTAACATACCCCCCACCTAACCCACCCCCCACCGCCCCCCATCTAACCCACCCCCCACCGCCCCCATCTAACATACCCCCCACCTAACCCACCCCCCACCGCCCCCCATCTAACCCACCCCCCACCGACCCCCATCTAACATACCCCCATCTAACCCACCCCCAGGGACCCCATCTAACATACCTCCCACCTAACCCACCCCCCATCTAACCACGCCCCCACCGCCCCCCTCCTAACCCACCCCCCACCACACCCACATCTAACATACCCCCCACCGCCCCCCCTCCTAACCCACCCCCCCCCACCGCCAGCCTTAACAGCAGGAGAGAATTTCAGATTTCCACCCGCCATTATGTGAAGTGTAGCAGAAATTCAGAACCCTCTCCCCCACTGTTGACACAACTCCGGGGATCTCTGAGTAACAGATCTGATCCTCTCACCCATCAGTATTCACAGCGCCGCATGGATTCTGTTGCAAAGCAGCATTTGCAGAATTTAAGTGGATTAACAAAACCTGGAAGCCTTAGTCAAAAAGGCTATATACTTGCCTTCAAACTCATGAGCTGAACATCAGAGTCAATCAGAAACTAATCCACAGTGTCTGTCGTCAAGTGGTTCCACAACTCAACATACATCTTAGGAGACTGATTCCGGGAAGATTTAGCCTAATGTAGGCAGCTGGAATTCACTCCACTCTTTAACTGTCTGAATCTACATGCTATATCAGGCAAGTAATCGCACCTATCCAGGACATGATCAGATGAAACATCAGATCAGACATGAAAGAATATGGACAAGGCATGGTGCATCATCCCAGAGTGTCAGCTCTCACTCTGTGGCAAGGAGCCCCGAACAATTCAGGCAAAACATTTACTGTTTCATTACAGACAAAAATACAAACAAATGAATTAGGAGCAGGAGGAGGCCACTCAGCCCTTCGAGCCTGCTCCGCCATTCAATGAGATCATGGCTGATCCGATTGTAACCTCAACCCCACATTCCTGCCTACCCCCGATAACCTTTCATCCCCTCGCCTATCAAGAATCTATCTAGCTCTGCCTTAAAAACATTCAAAGACTTTGCTTCCACCATCTTTTGAGGAAGAGAGTTCCAAAGACTCACAACCCTCTGAGGAAAAAAAGTTCCTCCTCACCTCTGTCTTAAATGGACAACCCCTTATTTTTAAACAGTGACCCCTGGTTCTTAATTCACCCACAAGAAGGAACACCCTCTCCACCTTCACACCGTCAAGACCCCCCGGCATCTTATATCTTTCGATCAAGTCATCTCTGACCTCCAGCAGGTACGGACGGGCCTAGTCTATCTCACCTTTCCTCATAAGGCAACCCGCCCATTCCAGGTATTAGTCGGGTAAACCTTCCCTGCTTCTTGGCTGGTCACAGAATGTGCTGCTGCTCACGGTCCGATTTTAAACCAGTTCAATGGTAGCAAATTTTCTAAGACCGCGAAAGGGAGGTGGACAACTATTGAACCGGTCAAAATATTCTGAAACCTCAGTGGCTGCAGGTTAGGAACAAAGCAGAGGTGGGCGGAATTTGCTTATTCGGAGCGTAACACAGTATAGGCCATAGGGTTAGGGACGGTGTTTCAGGAGCTGGGAATTTCCTGGGTGCTGCTTCCACTCCATTGTCATAACGTCACCAGGAAAGCCATGGAAAGCCAGCTTGCAAAAGTGAAACCAGAACTAGGCCAATTGAGAGAGAGAAGCCTCGGAAATATCTCTTGCAGGGAAAGTGGAGGTAAAGAGGTGGAATTCTCTCCCACAAAATGCTGGGGTTCAACTAATCATTTTAAAGCTGAGATCAATAGATTTTTTTTTTTGATAGGCAAGGGTATGAAGGGATATGGAGCCAAATGGCGGGTGGATGGAGTTAGGATAGAGATCGCCTAGAATCTTATTGGATAGTGGAACAAGCTTGTGTAGCCTCCTCCCGTTCCTCTGTCCCTATGTAAACAGTGGAAGAGTGGAGGTAATCCAAGGAAATTCCTGACTGTTTCTGCAGGTCCAGAGTTTGAGGGATCTGCAGATTTCCTGGGCTGCACATCCAGCACAGATTTTCTCTGTGCCACAGTTTTTTTTTAAACAAATCACAAAGCCGCTCTTTTGGAAGACACCTACAGCTTCATTTGGAATAAGAAGTAAAGGATACAATTTTGCTGCACTTTATCAAACCAGAAGAATTCACATCTCCTGTGTGAAAGTAGGATGGTCATAATAATGACAGGAAGGTCTAACTTGTCTGTCACAATGGCTTCATACACATGAAGGCTGGAGCACCATGACTAGACGCCTCCCATTCCCCTAACGTCTCCCACCTCCAGCAACTATGTAATCCCCTGAACACAGAAAACAACACAGATACAAAACACTGGGCCGAAAAGGGAAATGGAATCTGAAAAATTCTTGCCCAACCTCATCAGATGGTTGAAACCAATCCTGGAGATAACATGGACCATGCTTATGATAGTGTTTAAAGGGTTAAAGGTTGTTTGTTCCATATAGTCTTTCGCTCTTTGCCATGAAAACCTACAGGCGTAATACTTCCCATTCAGTGCTGGGTTGCACAGCCACAGATGCTGAAGAGGGCTTTGGTCCTTTGCCCAAGCTCCCATTATTCATGATGAGCACAAGCAAAGAGTGTTGGTGGAAATGAGTGAATGCAATTTAAAACGTATGGTCAATGACAGACAGGAAAAGAATGCCTAGTCCATCCAGCCTGTCTCACACAACTTGCGATGCCTTGTGCATCGCAACATATTGATGGAAAGACTCTGGAATATGTTGATCAATTCCCATACCTTGGCACCCAGCATTGACGAGGACATCCACAAGAACACCAGGAGCAGGAGTAGACCACACGGCCTCTTGAGCCTGCTCCACCATTAAATACGATCATGGCTGATGTGGGCCTTCAACTCCGTTTTCCCACTAGCTCCCCATATCCCTTAATTCCCTGAGAGACCAAACATCTGTCTAACTCAGCCTTGAATATCCTCAATGATGGAGCATCCACAACTCTCTGAGGCAGAGAATTCCGAAGATTCACAGCCCTTTAAGTGAAGAAATTTCTCCTCATCTCAGTCCTAAATGATCCGCCCCTTATCCTGAGAATGTGCCTCCATGTTTTAGATTCCCCAACCTGCAGAAACAATCTCTCAGTGTTTACCCTGTCAAGCTTCTTCAGAATCTTGGTGATTCAATGACATCACCTCTCATTCTTCTAAACTCCAGGCAATATAAACTCAATTTACTCAGCTTCTTATCATAAGGCAACCCCCTCATCCCAGAGACCAATTTAGTGACCCTTCGTTAATGCCTCCAATGCAAGTACATCCTTCCTTAATCATGGAGAACAAACTGCACACACTCCAACATTGGATCAGCTCTGCCAACTCAGCCTTCTCCAAGCTATGGCAGTGAGTGTTTGACAATAAAGACCTCCGCAGATCAACGGAAGCCCTAGTGTATATAGCAACTGTCATCACCACATTCCTATACTGCAGTGAGCCCTGAACTGTGTATCAATGACACGTAAGAGCGCTGGAGAAATTCCATCAGCAATGCCTCTGCTGCATCCTCTGGGTTCAATGGGAGGATCATCGGACAAACACTAATGTCCTTCTTGAAGCCAGCTCCAGAAGCATTCAGGCAAAACTCCAAAATCAACTTTTGATGAGCTGTACACTCTGTTCAGATGACTGAAAAAAACCTTCCCCACCTGGTGTCCTGTTTCCTCAACTCTAGAGTGGCCAATGTTCCAGGGGGGACCGAGAAAATGCTTCAAATACACTCTCAAGCTCTCCCTGAAGCATGGCAGCATTGATATGACTGATTGGGAGGAACTTGCTACTAACCATCAAGTTGCATCAAGCTTTGAGTCACAATGTCTTAATGATGAGGCAGAGCAGTGACAAAGGAGGAAAGAAAAGGAAGCAAATCCTACACTCTGGATCCCACCACATTGTGGAATATCCTGCCCCATGTGCCCAAAGCTCTGCAGGTCAGGAATCAGCCTGTTCAGTCGCATGAAGACCTATGGCAGCGTCTCGTGACCTTGAGCTGACATCATCCTCGAACCGAGGGACAGCTGACAACTACATATTGCAACGTATAAACTCCACTGTCCAGCCGTAAAAGATCCTGTCACACTATTTTGAAGAAGATTCTCTATCAACATTTGTCCCTCAATTAACATCAATAAACCTGATTATCTGGTCATTTGCTGTTTGTGGGAGCTTGCTGTGCACACACTGGTTGCCGTGTTTCCTACATAACAACAGTGACTTCGAAAGTGCTGCATTGGCTGTAAAGTGCTTCGGGACAGTTTTAGATTGTGAAAGGTACTACATAAGTGCAAGTCTTTGTTTTTAGCCTGACACTTTTCATTCAAATCGTGGACAAAAGGAATTGATTGGGGCATACTCAATGTTCAGACGATAATACATGAAACGTAGTTCCCAGTCTATAGTTCCCAGGAGTTTATCATTAACATCTCCATTGTTCCCACTGAAAATCGGTCATTTTTTTCTTCTCCATGTATCAATTACACAGTGGATACTGATGACTTTTGCAAAAGTACCAAGTCAGAGTCACTGGTATTCGCTGTGAGGGAATTGAACTGTGATGAGTTGTGACACATTCACAGACTAAGGATGACCCTATATCAACAGGATCTGGTAACTCACTGCGACGTTGTCAGGTACAATAATTCTATTTAACACCACGCTCTCTGATCTCACTTTTTGTCACCTTTTAAATAAAACATTCCCCAGACTCGGCGAAAAGAATTAGTCAAAATGCTTTGTAACTGTTTCGAGCAAAAACAATGCTCCCTGTTTAATAGGATTCCCAAGTGGCAGGACTGCCTGCTTAAAAAGGATTTCTTGATGATAAGTCTTGCTCTTTGGAAGGGATGTGAGTGGTGAGATTCCTTCTTTGAAAAGGGTTCTATTGAACAAACAAGGTAATGTTGACTTTGGGCAATAATGTAAAAGAGCCAATGTCAAATCGATTTTATACATACATAAACATATATATCTTGCTCTTCATTCCTGTTGTTTTCAACTCAAGCTGAGCGGTGTATAAGAAAAGACTTGCAGTTAAACAGCACCTTTCACAACCCCAACATATCCCAAACCACTTTACAGCCAATGAAGTGCTTTCAAAGCATCATGTGATGAAATCAATTTTTTAAAAATTTGTCTTTGTCTATGCATTTTGTAAGTCAGCATCTGTGAGAGTGATCATTGGATGACTGGAGATTGTAACATTTAGGGTACAGAATGTTACAAAGGATTGATACATTCAATCCTGCATAGGAACGGGGCAGAACCCTGTTGGGAGATATCACGGATCACAGGTCCGGCTCCAGGGTAGATGAACGTTTGTCAGACATTTAGTCAGGAGTTGAAGAGGTGACGGAAGTTCGCTGGGTTTGTGCTACTGAACATTTGGGGCTTCTCCAAGCCCTGGAGCGCTTATTAGCTGAAGGGAAGTTGTCTGCTAAAGATGTTGGCAGTTGGAGGCAAAGAAAAGCTGGTAAGCAGTGGTTGTCTGCCTGGGAGCTAGAATTGTGCTGGTAATTATATGCTGGGGTGCAGCCTTGGGAACCCAATGGGGCACAGTTTCAGGAGAAGGGGTTGAACAACTGGGAGTGAGCAGTCATTCAGGCAGTCTGAGTTGGATTGGATGTTGAGGGAGTTCAGAAATAGAATGAAAGAGAAGAGCTAAAATTCCTCATGAGGAAGGCAGATTCTAAAGAACTTTTGTGACTCACCGTGATGGCTGACATCTGGGTGGTCTGCTGAGAAAATTCAGGAGACCTGTCTTGGTTGTTTCTGCTATTTAATGTGCAGCTTGTGTTGCGTATAACCACAGTTTCCTTGTTAATTCAAGTTTACCTCATGTTAATTCTCGATGTTAGAGTATAAGATTGATAGTGTTGACTGTTTGCTTTGCTGATTTTTGTACAGTAAATCTTCTGTTTGTTTAAAACTGTGAAATCCTTTGGCTTTATGCACTTAGTAAGTAAGTGGGATTTCAGATTTTGTCTAATTGAACAAAAAAGGTTACTGCTTCCTAATCGGATCATAACAAAGTTTGGGGTCTGGTCCAGGACAGTAACACAATTTGGGGGTCTGGTCTGGGACAGTAACAGTAGTCACTGTTGTAAAATAAGAGAAGGGGCCACATTTTGTGGACAGCAAGCTCCCACAAATAACAATGTGATAATGACAAGATAATCTATTGTTGTGATTTGATTGAGGGATAGATATTGGCCAGGATGCCTGGCATAACTTCCCTGTTCTTCTTCAGCATAATGCTTTGGGATCTTTAACATCTATTAGAGAGGGCAGGCAGGGTCTTGGCTTAATGTGTCATCAAAAAAAAAGTACCTCCAACAGTGCAGCGCTCCCTCAGCACTGCACTGATGTGTCAGCTTTGATATCAATGCTCCAGACCTGGAATGCAACTTGAACCCATAACCTTTCTGATTCAGAGGCAAGGGTGCTGATATATCATCTATGTTACCCTGTTATCCAAAGACGAAACTACCTCCACTGTCTCTTAAGAAAGGACTGGGTGGTAAGACTCCCTCTTTCACAGGTTGTTCTGATAGTATCACCTCCCCTTTAAATGGTGCAAGTAAATGAACCTTGCACACATCAGAAAGGCAAGTACAGCTAAATCACTTTGGCGGCCATTGAGAAAAATAGTTTTATCTTCTCCAAATCACTGGCCCAAAGGCATAACTTCACATTTTCCATTATTTATTTTAACATCAGACATTGGCCAGAATTTTGCGCTGATCGGGCAGGTGTGTGCCCGACACCAAACGCACGTGAAATTGGACAAAATTATGTCATCGTGCACGTGTGCAATATTGCGGTTGGCAGATGTATGTGGGGGTAGGAGTCACGCCCGCTGACAACTAAAGGGCCAATTAAAGCCTTTAAAAACCCTATTATCCATGATGTTACATTGCCTGTGCGATTTTGCGCTCGTCGCACAGGCAAAACGGGCAGGCAGGCAGCCCGTTTTTAACAAAGCCTCACCCGAGGACGGGATGAAATGTCCCGGGTGAAATATAATAAAAAACGATAGCCGGGGACTAATGTTTTTTGAGCTCTGCTGTCAGCTGCTTGAATGTGCTGCATAGACACAGTTTGGTGCATTTTTCTCTTGTTATTTAATCTGTCCAGGTCTGCAGCTCCCTGAGGCAGCTCCACCCTCACTTTTGTCGACGCCCCTCCTCTACCTGCCCCCCTCGGCAGCGCTGAGGCTTTCTAAGTGTGCGTTTCACACTGGCTGACCGTTAATTGGCGGTCGGGGGCCGATCGTGGGTGGAAGTGCCTTTTCCATCTGCTTCCAGGCTCACCGACTTGGTGTGCACGCAAAGTGTGAAATTCAGACCATGGTGTTATGGCCAGAAATGTAAAGTATATTGTGCACAAACATGTGGCTTCTCATCTTGCACTGAACTCTTTAGGAGATAGCCTCTTTCAGACTAGTGATAGTTCAAGGGCATATAATGAGTAATGATGATTTAGTGTTGTGCATTGCTTCATTAGTGGATGGAAACAATCGGCAGATATTTGAAGCATCCTTCCATCTTCCACCCTCCATTAATTTGAGGTCACCCAGAAGTCTGCTGGCGGTATCCCAATTCACATCAACTCTTGTTCACTGATCATCCCTATACTCACTGACCTACAATGGCTCCCAGTTCAGCAAAATTTCACAATTCTCCTTCTCATGTTTAAATCCTTCCATAGTCTTACCCCTCTCTACCTCAGTCACTAGCCCTGGCCCTTCAATCTTGGCACCTCCCTGCAACCCCCCTCCAACTCTGGCCTCTTGTGCATCTCTGACTTACATCACTTCATTATTAATAGAGAGCTGATTGAGGTCATAGTGAATTGAATTTCATCCTTGAATTTCATCATAGTCATAGTGAGTTGAATTTCATCCTTGGTGATCTATTGGGAGTCCCCCAGCATTCTAGGATAGGTCGCCTCTTTCAGAAGGGGAAGGGGTCTGTTGGGGAAAGGCGCACTTAGGGAAGAAGATGAAAGATGGTGTTATTATGCAGCAGTCAACACACTCAATTGATAACAACCTGGAGAAAGCAGAGACAGATATGAAGCTGGGAATCACTTTAAACACATTGACTAACCCTGACATGACAATTCTTCAGCTGATACGATAACAGATCAAGCTGAAGCAATGGGCAAGCTGAACCGCACCTGCATTAGCCAACTGAACATACTAATGTTGCAAGGTTGTACAAAATTGCCAGTGATAATGGAGTTTAGATTTGTCATGTAGTGGTAAAAATAGATTCTTGGGGTATGTGATACTTCTCCTATAGGGCTACTGGGCGCAGCATAGTTAAATCTTTCACTTGAAGGCTGTCAAGACTGGATACACACCATCTTCCCGAGAGACTGTAATAGCATATTTAATAGGACTCTGTGTCAATTCTAAGTGATTATGGTTCAGCGTTATGCTCCACTACCCCACCTTTAATGTGAGGGATAATTTGGAAACACACAAAAAATAAAATCACATGGCTGTTAGGAGTTGGAATGCATTAGACAAGCTAGTTAACAATCTTCTGACACTGACAACAAAGGAAAGTCCATTGATCGAAGGAGATTGACTGCATGGGCAAGTATTAACATGGCATTTATGGGCAAGCTACCATTAAATCAATTTATTTTCTTTATCATAGTCTTCTGGCAAGAGATTTTTTACAACCTTCTAGGTTCCATACTTTATTAAGTGCTGCTAACTTGATCAAACTATATCAGGGAGGACAATTTCAGATTCTTTGCGAGTTCTGTTTTGGTAAAGGGAGGGTCCATTTATGTGCTCACCAAGATGAGGGATGTCAATGCTTTTTGCGTGTAAGTGTGGGGATGTTCCAGTGGAGGATAGAGCTCTAGTTGGAAATGGGGCAATGCAGGCTCACCAAGAGAGAGGTGGTAGGAGATGGGCAGGACAGCCTGCCAACAGTGAGGCTCCACATACAGCCACCCACTGCTGGAAACAGCGTAATGACTTTTGACCGGGTCAGGCATACATTCCAAGCGTTCACACTTTCAAGCCTGTCTGTCATTCCCACATTAGAGTGTGCTTGACTCATTTGGCATCGGGCCCATGATGCTGTGCTGTGTCCTTCCACCTCCAGCCTTCATCCACAGCGCCATGTTGGTCCCTGAAACATTGAGCCTTACGGCTTTGGACAATAAAGATTGCAACAATTTTAATAACTTTTTGTTGAACAGCGCTGTGAAATTCAGGGAAGCTTTGTCACAATCAGCTGTGGCTCAGTTGGTAGCATGCTTGCCTTGGAATCATAAAGCAGGGTTCAGGTCCTACTCCAGGGCTTGAGCACAAAAACCAAGCTGGCCCTGCAGTGCAGAAGGAGTTCTGTACTGTTGGAGGTGCCTACTTTTGGATGACACCCTTAAACCATCTGCCTGCTTGGGTGAATCTAAAAGATCCCATGGCTTAAGTTCAAAGAAGAGCAGGAGAGTTATCCCTGGTGTCCTGGCCAATATTTATCCCTCAATCAACATCACAAAAGAACAGATTCTCTGATCGTTATCACATCGCTGTTTGTGGGAGTTTGTTGAGCACAATTTAACTTCCACAGTTCCTACATTACACTTCAAAAAGTATTTCATTGGCTGTAAAGCACTTTGAGACATCTGGTAGTCATGAGCGCTATATGAATGCAAGTCTTTTTCAGTTTGGGAATAACTTTCAGCATGCTTTCTTCACATGCTTCTCCTGTCCTGTTGTATCATATTGCAACACTGACTACACGTCAAATGTACTCCATTGGCTGAAATGCACTTTGGGTCATTCTGAGGTTGCGAAAAGTGCTGTATAAATGTAAATCTTCCTTTATTTATTCTATGCCAGCATTCAGTCACCATGTTACCTGCTCCTAGTCCTATCTTGCCTTGCTTTGACCAGAACTACAGACGTCTGGTTGTATACCGTATCTTTATCTGACTCCACATACAAACGTTATCTGTTTATACACATATATCCTCTTGCTATACAACTGAAATGAATATGAATAATGAAATTAGGTGATCAGAGACACACACAGACCCTTCTGTGTTTAACAAAGGGTTTATATTAACTCAAGCATATTATTTCAATAAGTGCTGTGAACGAACCACATCAATAAGGACAATTTAATTCCCTTTTTCTAATTTCTTGGCCATGCAACACTCCCTCCAAGTCTCACATCATCCTGACTTGGAAATGCATTGTTCCTTGTCACTGGGTCAAAATCCTGGAACTCCCTTCCTAACAGCACTGTGGGTGTACCTCCGGCACATGGACTGCAGCGGTTCAAGAAGGCAGCTCACCACCACCTTCTCGAGGGAAATTAAGGATGGGCAATAGGTGCTGGTCTAGCCAATAATATCCACGTCCAAAAACAAATAAACAAAGCAGATGGTGGTTTAATTCCTATTGACACAGGCTATGTTCCCTGCTGCCTACATCCCATCAAATGTAAATCAAATCTCAATGTGATTATCAGAATTTCAATTTGTGTTAACATGGGGATTGGCTAGAACAAGGAAGTACCCAATCAGCATCTCTTAATTATTGGAAAAGCATCTGAAGAAGGGGAATATGGACTCGAAACGTTACTCTGTTTCTCCCCACAGATACTGCCAGGCCTGTTGAGTTTTACCAGCATTTTCTGTTTTTATTTCACTTAACTATGGGATTGTCTAGGTCATCCTGCTCCTTTTGCAATATTAACTGCTACACAGTTAAACCATCATCTGGCCATTATTTCAAGGTTGGAGGTTTGGGGAGAAGGAACTCACTTCAAGATAGATTCTGAGCATCATGTGATATAGCTCACAAAGAAAGCGTGCAAAAATATCAAGGAACAACCCCTCTAAGTTCAGGGCTCATGGGACAGTTGGAATTCCAACATCTACAAAGACCAAGTTTGATCACCTTGTGTCTGCAGGAAACCAAGTTGTACGAATCTATCGTACAGTGTAACTGTAACAGTTATTATACTATTGCAACCTGAGTAATAAAGTTGTATTTTGGCAACACGCTCAAGCCTGAATCATGAGGAATCATTTACTTATATTTACGACATATCTTAACATTCTCATTCATCGTTGACTCCTAACTTCATTCTGAAGCAACTTTCCAAGACTCTGATGTGTATTGAAATGTTACTCAGCATCTTGCCCACAAGGGCTGCAGGGGTTCAAGAGGAAAGCCCACGACCGGCTTTCTCACAAGAGCACAAGGGATAGGAGTAAACAACACAGCTCATCTTGCCTGCTCTGCTATTCAATACAATCCACTCGCTGACCTTGGGCTTCAACTCCACTTTCCCGCCCGCTCCTCATATCCCTTGATTCCCTGAGAGACCAAAAAAATCTGCTTATCCCAGCCTTAAATGTATTTAACGATGGAGCATCCACAACCCTCTGGGGTAGAGAATTCCAAACATTCATAAACCCTTTGAGTGACGTAATTTCTCCTCATCTCTGTTCTAAATGATTGGCCTCTTATCCCGAGGCTGTGCCCTGAGCAGAGCTAGAGATGGGCAATAAATGCAAGCCTTGCCAGAGATGTTGACATCCTGAGAATGAATTTAAATGTCAACCACATGCCAAACAAGACGAGGTAAAAATGGCAGATTTCTTTTTCCTGAAGGACATTAGCGAAGTGGTTGGGTTTTTATTGTGATAATTTGTTTCCCTTTAGTATCAGCACAAATTTCCAGACTGATTGAACCCAATTTCATCCCATGCCATCACAACCCCATTTTTATAAATCCAATGGAAAACGGGAAAATACTTCCTACCAATCCATGGGTATGATTTCAAAATTTGCAAATGGCTCAAAACTTGGGACGCATTGTGAATTGAGGAGGGTAGTGATGAGATCCAAAAGGACATAGACAAGCTGGTGCAATGGGCAGACATGTGGCAGATGAAATTGAATGCAAAGAAGTCTGAAGTAATTAATTTTAGTAGAAAATATGTGGAGGGACAATATAAAATAAAGGCTACAACTCTAAAGGGGATGCACCCAGGGATCTGGGTGCATAAATGCATAAATCATTGAAGGTGGCAGGACAGGTTGAGAATGTGACTAATAAAGAAAAGAGACCCTGGGCTTTATAAATAAGGGCATAGAGTACGAAAGCAAGGAAGTTATGATAAACCTGTATAAACACTGGTTCAGCTTCAACTGGAGTATTGCATGCAGTTCTGGGAACCACACTTTAGGAAGGGTGTGAAGGCTTTAGACAGGGTGCAGAAAAAGGTTTATGAGAGTGGTTCCAGGGACAAGAAACTTCAGTTACATGGATAGATTGGAGAAGCTGTGGTCGTTCTCCTTGGAGAAGAGAAGATTAAGAGGAGATTTAATAGGTGTGTTCAAAACCATGAAGGGCCTGGACAGAGTAGAGAGGAAAAAATGTTGCCATTGGAGGAAGGATTGAGAACTTGAAGACACCAAGTTAAGCTTGTTGGCAAAAGAAGCAACATGATAAAAAGCTTTTTTCTAACTCAGCGCGTGGTTAGGGTCTGGAATACACTGCCTGAGACAAGGTGGAGGCAGATTCACTCGTGGATTTCAAAAAGGATTTGGATTATTATCTCAAGAGAAAAGTTTGCAGAGCTATAGGGAAAAGGCAAAAGAGTGGGACTAGGTGAGTTCCACTTGCAGAGAGCTGGCATGGAAATGGTGGGCTGAATGGCCTCCTTCTGCGCTGTAAACATTCTGTGATTCTATTATTCTTCAACACTGCCAAATGGGAGGATGCTAAAGTGATAGTCTCAGTGGGAGAGAAACCTGAACCATTCTCTCAATTCAGTGCGACCTCAATCAGAGAGACCTGATCTGGTAGAACTACAATGACATTGCAGTTAAGCACTTATGTTCCTGAGAGATAAATTCCTTTCAAACACTTCACATAGTTCCCTTGACAACCTGAAGACTAACTCTGCACTCCATTCTCTTTGAAGACCATTTTAGTGAATAATAAGGCTGTATTTTTCTGAACATACAGTTCTTTCATTGGAGTTTATGTCTACTCTAATTTTCACACATTTTGGTAGTAGATGAAATGTGAACTGTTTTACTTCTCTAACCTACATCATTGCATTTGTTTAGAATAAAGTTTAACTCATAGCCTCCTGTGTTTTCTATAAGCATTTGGATTTTTTGCTGACTGGGTTCTAAGCTCTGGAAAACTCTCCTTAAACTTCTCCAACTCTCTATCTCTCTTTCCTGCTTTAAGAAACTCCTAAAAACCGATGTTTCGACCTAGCTTTAGGTTATCATCCCTAATAGGAACATAGGGACAGGAGAAGGCCATTCAGCCCACCGAGCCTGCTCCACCATTCAATACGATCATGGCTGATCGAACACTTCAATGCCTTTTACCCACACTATCCCCATAACCCTTTAGGCTATTGTTAATCAGAAATCTATCAATCTCTACCTTAAACACACTCAATAACTGAGATTCCACAGCCCTCTGGGGTAGAGAATTCCAAAGATCCACAATGCCCCCTTATGTAGCTCAATGTCAAACTTTGTTTGATAATGCTCCTTTGCAGATCCTCGGGACACTTTGCTACCTTAAAGGTGCAACACAAATGCAAGTTGTTGTTGCTGTTACAATGTGCTATCCAGCACACTGCCTTGGATTATCATCACAGTGTCATGGTAAGCTGCAAACCTTTCTGCACGAGAAAGTAATTGGAGCTGGAGGTCAATTGGAAATATCATAGGCTGAGATTGAAAGATCTTTGTCAGGAAAGGATTTTAAAGGTTGTGGCACCAATGTAGGTATCTGGAATTAATCAACCATGATCTAATTAAATGGCAGGATAGGCCCAGTGTGCTGCCCCCCGCCACCCCATTGTGATGTTCTCACAGGGTGATTTTAGATAGCAGTGACTGTCCTTATGGTGCCAATCTGACAACCCTTTGGCACACAGTAAGATTCAGCCGATGAGAACAGGGTAAAGGATCAGTTCATCTTTTTGTTTGATGGTGATTCACTTTTTGATTGGTCCGGCAAAGCACTGGACAGGCACGTGGGTCAAAGTAGCCTCCTCATGCGCTGTAAACCTCTGTGGCTTCCTTTGAACTCTGATCAGACATGATATGCAAACTGAGTGAAGCGGATGCTCAGCATACATTAAACCTTAGAGCATGCTGTTCCTTTTATCTGTATAGTGGAATATCTTAACCTTGATGTCATACAAATATCAGCTATTACTCGCTGGGAGAGCCACAGTCTCTCTGCAAAAGAAAAGAACACATCTTAGCCTGCCTTTTCACATCCTGAAGAAAATAATTACCCTGAAAACAGATTAATTATCTGAGGGTAAGAGGCCATTGTTGCCCACTATAAAGTTGGAACATGTTAGCCTCTGTGACAAGTTGCGCTTCACCTCAGATTTAACTCTTAACATGCAGGCTGGTCCAGGGAATCCCCGGTCTCCCTGCTTTTATTTTCCTTTTGTTTCCACCCATTCATTGACGCCGGGACAGGTGCTAATATCATCACAACGCAGGCACTGGGAAATCCCGGCCAGCTTTAGTTCCGCAATTTTAGCCCCACATTCCTAAAACTTGATATACAACCATGGATACAAAACTGGCTGAGTGACCGGAAACAGAGAGTAGTGGTTAATGTCTTTTTTCAGACCGGAGGGAGGTTTGTATTGGCCTGCGTCAGGAACCCCTGTTCTTCATGAGCCAGAATCTTTAGGTCGGAAAGCGGGGGTGGGGCCCGCTCGCTGACGCGTAAAATGACGCGCGGTGATGTCGGGTGTGTGTCCCGATGTCACCGCAGGGCATTCAGGTCTTGAGTTCAGCGGGCACGCGCCAGAGTCGGCTGCGCGCCCGCCGAACTGTCAAAGGCCTAGTAAGGCCATTTAAATAGCAATTAAACTAATTAACTGAGCTGCCCATCCAACCTTAAGGTTGGCGGGGGGGGCAGGCAAAGAGCCCAGGCGGCCTTCGCATTTTTCATGGGACCTCATCCACAGGCGGGATGTGGTTTCATGAAGGTTTTTAAAGGTTTGAAAAAGTTTTTAATAAAATTCGTAGACCTATCCCAACTCACGTGAGAGATTCACATGAGGGGAGCATGTCCTAAAAAATTTATTTTCCCTTTATTAAGATTTTTTAAACTTAAACTAATCTCCCTGAGGCATCTCTGTGCCTCAGGGACATTTCTGTGCCCTTTCACACGCATGCGCGAAAGAGCGCACTCCCCATCTCAGGCAACCACCCCCCCGCACCGCCCGCATGGGGAGCGCTCAGCGCTTCTGGGCGCGCATCACGCTGGGTGGGCCTTAATTGGCCCCGCCCACATAAAATGGCGGCGCCCAGATTGCAGGCGGCGATCGGCTGCGCGCACGCCCACTCCCGCTCCCACACAACCCCTCCAACGGGGAGAAAATTCCTCCCATGATATATATAAATGACCTAGACCTTAGTGTGCAGGGCACAATTTCAAAATTTGCGGATGATATAGAACTTGGAAGTATTACAAACTCTGCAGAGGATAGTGTAGAGCTTCAAAAGGACATAGGCCAGTTGGTGGAATGGGCAGACAAGTAGCAGATAAAATTGAATGCAGACAAGTGTGAAATGATTCATTCTGGTAGAAAGCACACGGAGAGACAATATGAAATAAAGGGTACAATTCTAAAGGGGTTCCAGGAGCAGAGGGAATTGCGTGTATATGTGCAAAACATCGTTGAAGGTGGCAGGACAGGTTCAGAGAGTGGTTAATAAAGCAGGCAGCATCCTAGGCTTTATTAATGGGGGCATGGAACAGAAAAGCAAGGCAGTTATGTTACCCTTGTGTAAAACACTGGTTAGGCTTCAACTGGAGTATTGTGTCCAGTGCTGGGCGCTGCACTTTAGGAAAGATATGAAGTGTTACAATTTCCGGAGAGACAGGAAGCTTTTAAAGGGAAATTCAAACTTCCAGTTAACAGCTGAATAAATGTCATGTCAATATTTCATGTTTTAAAACCTTTTAGTATAACAAATGACTAAAAAACATGATTGACGAAACACTATATTTGTTTCAAACAAAAACAAAAATAGCTGGAAAAACTCAGCAGGTCTGACAGCATCTGTGGAGAGAGGAAGACAGAGCTACCGTTTCAAGTCCTTATGACTCTTCATCAGAACTATATTTGTTTCCTAGGCAAGTCATACATTAAATTATAGAAAAGAGATTCCCCATTTAATTTTTGGCATCACTAAAAATCTGCCGCTATGGCTATATGTTACTCTGTCCCTTATGTGGACACTTATCCTCCAGGACCTACACCACATGGACTGCAGCGATTCAAGAAGGCAGCTCACCACCACCTTCTCAAGGGCAACTAGGGATGGGCAATAAATGCTGGGCCCAGACAGTGAAGCCCACATCCCGTGAATGAATAATTTAAAAAAATGAACATTGAGGGATAATTAGTAAGAAAAAGAATGGCAAAAGGTGTACAGATGAATACTATGCTGAGTGTGATTTGTAGGATTGTCAGGATAATAGCTGTACACTTGAATAGGTTAAACAGTAGAAAATGGAATTCATAACAAAAACGGTCAATTAAAAGTCTGTGTGTTAACAAAGCCCTAGACACCTCCACTTTTCAGTTTTAGCGCTGCAATATCTTTCTGAGACCTACTTCACATCCATCGCCTGTGTGCTAGAAAACAGAGTTTTCATTTCTGACTGATTTGAATGTTCTTGGAGAGTAATTTTCCATTTCACAGCCAGGCGAGTCATCTCTTGGCTGCATCCTAAATGCCTGTAAATGAGAGAGCAAATGCAAGGAGAAATAATAGAGAGGACATGGACTGGCCTGGAGTGAGTGGAGGAGAACGAAAGGCATAATGGAAGATAGAAACGCTAATCGTGGTATGTTAATGACTTGAGAAATGGGGGCAACGTCCACTGTATCCCATATTAATTCAAATAGAAATATCACACCATTAGACACGTATGCACAAGTGATTAACTTATAATCAAAACAATTCACTGAAGCAACAACCAGAGGTGAGATGCGATAAAGCATAGTCAGCCACTGAATTCATTTTCAGCTGAATTAATAGTTTCAGGGCAGCCTACAGTTCTTTCAAATCCTCTTGGAAAACTCTTGAGAAAGATCCTGACAGTACACATGTAATCTCTGATTACAGAGTCCTCTACAGCTGAACAGCAAAGATAAAGTGCAAAAAGAAAACAAATGCCGGAAGGTTGCTGAATTCAAAGGGCTTTTCATCCTTTCAAGTCATGTAATCAAAATGCCAGCCATCTTCACACTGAGTAGACCATGATTTCATGGCTTGCTTCCTTTTCACCACAGCCTGTTTATTTAAACATAAGTCACTCGCTGTGATGGAGGGAGATGGGGGCAGCCAATTTGCACTCAGCAAGGTCCCACATTCAAGGGATAATGTCACGGTAATCAATTCTTTTGTGGTGTTGGGTTGAGGGTTAAATATTGGTCAGGTCACCAGGGAAAACTTTGCTTACTCTTCCTTCAAAATAGTGTCACGGGATCATTCACATCCACCTAGGAGGGAAGCAATCGACCAAGAGAAATTGGCAATCTGATCTAAATAACTTAAAGTTAATGAATGTCAAATTGGTGAGAAATACCATGAGGCCTTGGTGTGGACAGTCGGTGAGTGAGGCTCACAACCAATTCCGCACACCCCACAGATTGATCCAATAGTATCCGGCTGAGGATTTGGAAATTTCGAGACAAATGGCTCGAAAAAAGACATGCATCTGATGACTCGAGACAGAGGAACAGAAAGTAAGGTTCAAGGATTTTAAAAGGTTGGGAGACCCAGAGTGGAAAAACTCAAGCTAGGCTTTGAAGATGAATATATTTGAAGAAGCACAGTTAAACCTTCAGAAGAAGTCGCTGTCAGTGAAATGAATTCATTCACTCGAACACCGCTCGCAATCATTTTGGGCACAGGGAACCCTTCCATTTATCGTGGATCAACGTTTCACTCAAAATGAGAAGGAATGAAATAAGCCTTTCGGTGTTTGTTTCTGCTGGTTTTAAATCCTTACTGTGGCCGTGTTTTAGCCTTCTCAGTTCAGCCTGTGTCAGCCTGAAGAAACATCGTGGGCAGAACTTGCCTCTCGTCGGGCGGGCACCCCGACGTCATCGCGCACTTTCGCGGTATTTCACTCGGCGGGCGGGCGCGAGAGTCAGCAGCGCACCCGCCGACGATCAAGAGACCTATTGAGGCCTTTCGCCAAATAATTAAATCTGACTTTTTGCTGCCCTCCAGGCCGTTCGGTTGGCGGGCAGGCGAAAAGGCCAAGCGGCCTTGGGGTTTTTTTTAACGAAACCTCATCCACGGGCGGGACGGGGCTTCCAACAGGAATTAAAAATACAAGATAAACATGTTTCGATCCCATTTATAACATGTCCCTGCGCCAGGGGACCTGGTTTTTAACATTTTCAAATTCTTTATTTATGTTTTTTTTAAACCTTCGGCTCCCTGAGGCGGCTCTGTGCCTTCAGGGAGCTTTCAGTGTGCGCTCCCCCCCACCCTACGTGCCTGTACAAATGTCCATGCCTCCTCCCCCACTCCCGACCCCCAACCCCAGCAGTGCTCAGCGTTGCAGCCAGCCAACCAGGATGAAATTGCGGTCGGGGCCTGACCCAAGGCCGACCTGGCGCGCCCGCCAGACGAGGTAAAAACCCTGCCCCACGCGTTGGAAACTGGACCTAGGAGCCCTGGACCTAGGAGCAATCTCTGGCTTTTACTTCTGAAGGGAGTTCAGCAGCAGAATCCAACACCATTAAAGCTATTACAAAGCAATCAAATTAAAAAGGAGGCTTTTTTTTTGCCTTTCAGTTATTAAGAAGTGACAGTCTTTGGGTTTTATTGATTTAAGATGCAAGTCAGAAAGCCTGATCCTTCAGACCTAGAAATGCCTTGGGTCATTCGAGTTAGAATTTCCTTGCCTATTCTGCTGGGCACAGTCTATAACTCCGCTGGGAGTCCAATGGAGTCTCCCTGTAAGGCCGGTTATGAGGGGAGGGCAGAGTGTGGGGAGGTACAGGATCTCCCTGCACCTAGAGCATGTATTTCCCTGGTTGATAAGGAATCTTACCTGCTGTAAGCCTGTACCCCCACTAGATTAGAGAATAATAGCCTCCAGGAAGGCACAAATTTACTAAAGAGCCTGAATTCCCGAAGGCAAAGGTAACGTTTTTTTCACTTTTTAATGAATTGCTTTCCTTTACATATAGACCAAAGACCTCAATGAATATAGTCTCTTGCTAGGGAGGTGAGATCTGGATGCTTTTACATCCTCCTGAGGGTGCTGATCGGGGCTGCGGTTTGACACCTCATACAAAAGACCACCCCACTGACAGTATAGCATTCCCTCAGCACTGCACCAGTATGTCAGACTGGCTTGTGTGCTCAGATCTCCCGGACGTGACTTGAACCCAAACCTGCCTGATCCAGGGACGAGAGTGCTACTCACTGAGCCAGGGTTGGCAACAGGAGGAGAAGAATTGGCTAAAATTCTACCCCTTGATTTTGTTCCCAGTGGGCTGGGCCAGTCTTAAAAGGTGACACATGTTATCCAGCAGGTCTTTAAGCTTCTAGATTATCCTTATGTTTAATGTAGTGTCAGTGGGTGTCATGGCCAACATCGATAGATAAAAGCTCTGTTCAGTCAGTGACTGATGATCACTTCATAGCATTGTCATCGGAAATGGAAGATTACCGAAATCAAACCTGGTGTAGACTTCTGGGCTTTAGCACAGGGATGTGCATGGGGCATAAATAGGTGGTGAAACCATGCGGAAGGTGCATTATGACACAGCTGTTTAAACAGCCAATGCAGCCTTGGGGGGTAGGGGCAGAAGGGGATTTACAGAACCTGACAGGCATCAACCAAAGACCTAGCCATTGTTCAATTTATTATCATTCCAAGGAGCATATCTCTGATTGATGTGTTCAACACTAAGGCATTGAACGCGTTGACAAAATGTCATTCGAGGCAAGATGGCTTGCAAGACTCTATTAGATCGTGCTTTAGTGTTAGCTCGCTGGCGGGTTGGTTCAATCTGACTCATTCCCAGAAGGTTCATCTATAACCTGTGACGCATTCTGAAATGCACTTTGACTGAGAGGCTTCAGCAGCAATAAATTCAAGTCTTCCAATCTTTAAATGCTCACTGGTCCTCATCTAAGGGATTCAGAAAACATAAGGATTCGGATGATTAACTGAGTAGGGGAAGGGCAAGGTGAAGAGCTGAAATATTGGATTTTGAAATGATACTGTTACGAATGTTACCATGGATGGCAAAATGAGGGGTATATTGACAGCTGCAAAATTAGATAGATAGATAGATAGATAGATAGATAGATAGATAGATAGATAGATAGATAGATAGATAGATAGATAGATAGATAGATAGATAGATAGATAGATAGATAGATAGATAGATAGATAGACAGACAGACAGACAGACAGACAGACAGACAAGCAGACAGATAGATGTAAATAGACAGAAGGATAGAGAGAGACAAAAGTAGAACTGGGTCAAGTCAAATTCCAGATGTTGACCTGGCCTGCTACATCCTAATGTTTTCTTTGAAACCATGGAAGAAATTTACTGATAAAATTCACAGGAGTCTGCTGACGAAATTTTAACACAAAGAATAAAACACCTATTAAACAAAAAAGAGGAACTATATTACACCAGACAAAAAGGCTGGAAAGACCTCAATACAAATACAAGGAAATTATTTAAATATTCACTATTCCTTCCCCCCAACTATCTCTTTACAGACACATACAAATTCAGAAAGATTAAACAACTTACCGTATCTGTCTTGTACTTTAATATTCAGGGTAAGTATGCAGTACATGTGAACCAGCAAACGGACTGTGGTCAGACACACCGGACTCCAATGAAAATGACAGATGCAACTAAAGCAGATTCTATGGATCTCTCAACAATCCATCCAGGCGCTTATCACACTGTGAGCCAACCGGTGTCACTGAAACTCTGCCTTTCTCACGAGGGTTTCTAATCTCCACGTTCGAAAAACTCGCCTTGGAATTCTCTCCAAAAGTTGCTCCCACTCGGACAGCTTCAACAAGGATCCATCTCCAGGGTTTCAATCTTCTGAGATCCCTTTCTCCTGGATCGCCGAGTACACTCGAGCTTCATCTTCCAAGCACAATGTCGGATCTTCAGCCATGCCAAGCAGGACACCACTGCTCCAGAAGAGTGTATTTGCCCCAACGGTTCGCAGGATGGAGTCACCAACCTTCAGCTGCCCACTCAGATCTTCTGGTCTTTTCTCGAGCCCACTTCACTTCAAGTCTGCTCCTTGCAGCTCTTGCTTTAACTTGAGGGATTTTTGTCGACTTCCGTTATTTATCTTGCAACAATGGGATTTATCTTTGATCCCTGTCTTTGTCCCTGTCTGGCACTTTCTTCTGGGACCTCTTCCTGCCCCATTCCCTGGTTTGGAGCCTTCTTCTTGGTTTGGGGCCTTCTCCCTGCCCCCCTCCGTTTCCTGCTTCCCTAGGACACCTTCTCTCGAATAGTGCTCTCCGTCTCCAGGTCACCTGACATGTTTTTTCACGCTGTTTCACTTCTTCACTTCCTTTTCTTCCGTGCAGACGCGCAGGGCTGGCTCCTGGCCTAAAGGCGCGACAACCGACGAACTGCGTGTGTGCGGCCATTTCCCAGCCAGCGCATGCACAGGAGGCTCGAGGCCCACTGGGGACCGGAACTCCTGGTCTCCGAACATCCATGGCAGAATTTTGCCCTCGGATGGCGTGCAGACCCCACCGGCTTGGCGGCGGGCGGCCAGCTGACCCCTGCCACTGAAACGGGGCCTGCCGCCATTTTGAGTGGACGGGCCAATTAAGGCCTACCCAGCGGCATCCTTGACAAGAAGCGCTATGCGCTTCCTGTTCTGGTGCGGGGGGAGGGAATCCCCATCTGTCAAAGTGCGCTGAAAGAGCGAACTTCTCCCTGAGGCAAAGGGAGAATACTGACAGTGGAAAAAACTTTAAAAATAGAAACATTAAAAAATGATTAACATGTCCCCCTCATGTGACAACATCACACAAGATGGGACGTGTTAATAAAAAACACACAAACTTTATTACTTTTTACAAAACGGACATGAAACTTCATCCCGCCAGTGGATGAAGTTTCATGAATAATCTGGAGCCCGCTGGAGCTCCTGGCTTGCCCACCAGCCTTAAGCTTGGCCGGGCAGGTCTTTAATTACTTTAATTAGCCTTGTCAATGGCCTCAATTGGCCACTGACAGGTCGGCGGGCGGACAGCTGATTTCACTGTCCACCCGCCTTCCTAAAAATTTAAATGGACTGGGGATTCCTCCCGACGTCATCCCGTGTCATTTTCCCCTCGGCGACCGGGCCCCGCCCCCAAATCGCCAGGGGGAAAATCCTGGACCCAATCTCTGAATTCCCTTTTAAATTAGGGTAGGAATCTGGGTTTCCTAACAATAAACAGTGATAGACAGATAGAAAGATAGATTAGGAGAAAGATAGATATAGAAAGAGATGCAGTTGGATAAATAGTTATAGAGAGAGTTAGATATTTATAGAGAGATAGAAGAATGTGTAGAGAGAATATTAGACAGATAAAGAGATAACTATTCTGACAAAGAGTGATACCGTTCATTCATGAGTGCTCTGCTTGAAGGCAGGTTCTTGGTTCATTGTCTGCTGAGGTTTCATCCTGAGATATTTTCTTGGTAGATTTTGCCAGTGGTGGTTTGTCATTGCCTCCCACCCTCAGGGGCAGGAGGAGGAGCGGGTCCCAGGTCTACCAGAACAAGGATCGAGCCTGGCATTATTCTGAGCCACACGCTGGCCAACTGAACTAACCGGGCCCCCCCCCACCAA
Source organism: Cetorhinus maximus (assembly GCF_964194155.1). NCBI lineage: Eukaryota > Metazoa > Chordata > Chondrichthyes > Lamniformes > Cetorhinidae > Cetorhinus > Cetorhinus maximus. The sequence goes on from NC_135892.1 coordinate 109,790,115, forward strand.
AAAGCGATATGAGAGATAGGCGTAGATATAGGATTCTATTGTGGGGTGGGATTGGTCGGCGCAAGTGGAACTGTGGGAGCATGCAAAGGCCGGAAGAGATACAAACTCCTGGGCGGAGGGTCACACGTAGGGCAGGATTTTCTGGCCCCACCCACCTCCGGAGTCGTCCAGTGCTGCTGAAAGCCAATGGGCTTTTGGCAGGCCACTGAATCTCCGGGAGCAGGTCCTGCCTTGACAGGTCCGGAAAATCCCGGCCATCGTGTAGAATCCCCGCTCCACTTTGAGTCTAAATAAAAACATTATTAAACTTACCTGCCTGGGCCTCACCTGGCTGCTGATGCATTCCGGGGCAGGTCTGGCCTCATGTCACTGGAGCTCTGCCTCCATATTTAATGAGGAACCTACCAGCTTGGGCCAGGCATCCTGGCCATCTGCAGGTTTAACTGACCGAGCCCTTCTCCATCGCCCGGTTTCTGCCAGGCAGGAAAGAGTTAAAATTGAGGCCCTACGTTGAGAAAGGTAGATATATGGACAGATAGATACAGCGATGGAAAAACAATATACATAGATATAGATAGACAGATGGACCCAGAAGCCCTCAATGCCCTTGGCATTAAAGCTATCAACAGAGCTAAAGGACAGTCGGCAAAATCTGGAATTGGAGCAAGATCCTCCCCATGTTAAGCCATTTATCAGGGGAATCCACTTCCCTGATCAGTTAAGTCACCTCACCCCACCCCATTCTTGAATCTGCCGTTGCCCATCTATCAAAGGAGATGCGCTAGGGGCGGAATCTTTTGCTCTCGCTGGTGGTGGAGGAGCTTGGAGGTGGATGGGCATCTAACTGGGTGGGACCGTGGCACACTGGAGCCCCGTCACCTTCCTGCTTCCACCAGAATTAAATTCTGGGCCTGAAGGCCCCTGGTCAACCTTCTCACTCCGTCGCCCGCTGAGGCCCTTAAGCGACCAATGAATGAGCTGTCCCACCGCCACTGGTATTAACCCGGCTGCAGGTGGCGCTACTGCAGCATGCACAGAAGGTGAAACCATGTGGTCACCTTGTCACATCCGGGGGGTGGGGGTGTAGGGTGGGGGTGGGGAGGGTCCCATGATCAAAGTACTCAGTGCCTGATCAAGGGACTGGACACCGGGAAAGCAGGGGGGCCTCATTGAGAGCCGCCTCCTCTGCCCTTGCTGCTGACCCCCCCCCAACACCCCTCTCCCACGCCCCCATCCTGTGAAGCCCCTGCTCCACATGACTTACTTGGGGCCTGGGGCGCTCCATGATCCTGGGACTCCAGTAAATGTTTCTCCTGAAGCAGCCACCTCCTCCCCCATGGCACTCCCCTGATTGGTCAGCGGCTCTTGGTAGGCAAGATCTCTGCCGGCCGGGTCTTGATTCCAGGGGTGATTGGTTTGTGGTTCAACCTCCCGAAAAGAGGCAGCATGGGTCCCTCCAGCGGGCAGGCCACAGGATTCCACCCTTGGAGTGTCGCATCTCAGGTGAGCACGTGTCTGCAGGGTGAAGAGGAGGAATTAGCTGCAATGAGGTTCTACCTGCTGCAGAAGGATGAATTGATAAGCACTTTGCAATCAAAGAAGTCCTTCAGTAATGTAGTCAGCGTTGTCATATATAGGCAAACACAGCAGAAAACACAGCTGCCAAAGCTGGAGAGATTAAAATCGGGGATGCTCAAGAGTCCTGAATTGGAGGAGCGCAGAATCCTCAGAGGGCTGTAGGGCTGGAAGAGGTTACAGAGATTAGGGGGGTCATGCAGGTGGGGGTTGCTGGAGCCACGGAGGTATTTGAAAACAAGGATAGGAATTTCAAAATTTAAATCTTTGCTGGACCTGGAGCCAAAACAGGCGATGGGTAAATGGAACTCTGTGTGAGTTAGGATACAGGCAGCAGGGTTTTGGATGAGCTCAAGTTTATGGAAGGTGGGGGTATTTCTCTTCCTTGGTAAACACCGATTCAATGGACTAATTGCCCTGCTCCTCTCAGCGTATATCACCATCTTTGCCACCAACAGGCAGTCACCTCCTACTACCTGGAAATATTCTGAGGTATCCAGGGGGAAATAATTACTTCCAAAGCCTGGACTGAAACTGATGGAGGACATTGTATACTGTGTAACACAGCTCGTAAGAATCCTCTAATACTTGTGTGATACCCTGTAACAGACCCAACTCCCATCTCGACAGCGCTGAGGCTGACACATCAAAACAGCTCATAACAGATGAGAGTGAGTCCAGTGTTAATGTAACCAAGTCAAGTTCCCAGAACTCAACCTGATTACCAGTTAACCCTCAAGCCACAGGGTTAACAAAGAGCTGATAAAGATTTATGGCCACAGGATGAAGCAGGTGACTAATGCTGTAACCTTTGCAATGGCACATTACTTAGAATACAACCGCAGGTTCCATTTTGTGTGCCTTTTTTGTTTGCTCCATTAGAAATGATTATCCGGCCTTTTACTCAACTTCCTTTCTCAGTTTTTTTAATATCTTGTTCCTGTCCACCTGCTTCCAGTCCCACCTATGAGCAGAGCCGATGGGAGCACAGGTGGATCCCCTGTTTCTCCTTCTCTCTGGGGAAAATCTTATTTCCTTTACATAATCCCCACAACACACAGCTAGAATCACAACACAGACATGTAGGGTTGAACCCACTCCCCCTCTTTAAGGAAAACATATTTCACTCTTCATGGCGTTAATTCAAAAGCCTGTTCAGATTATTTATTTTGATATAACATTTGGGGGCACATTTGGGTGTATTAGCTGTGCCTCAATTTTTAGCTCTCTCACCTCTGGGTAGAAGGTTCTGGGTTCAGGTTCCACTCCAAGACTTGAGCCCATAATCTAAACTGACACTTTAGTGCAGTTCTGAGGGAGTGCTACGCTCACTGTCGGAGATGCTGCCTTTTGGATAAGATGTTAAACCCTGTCTGCCCGTTCAGTGGATGTAAAAGATCCAATGGCACTATTTCAAAGAAGAGCAGGGGAGTTATCCCTGGCCAGTGTTTATCCCTAAATGAATATCACAAAAACAGATTGCCTGATTGTTATTACATTGCTGCTTTTGGGAGCTTGCTGTGCACAACTTGTCTGCTGCGTGCCCTACATTAATAGAGTGACCACACTTCAAAAGCACTTCATTGTAAAGTGCTTTGTGATGGCCGGAGGTTGTGAAAGGCGCTATATGAATGCCAAGTCATTCTTTTTTCATTTTGGCACAATTTGAATGATTCTTGGGGTTAGAAATCTCATCACACATTTCAAAATAGCCTCCAGTGTTTGGTACTTAATTTGACCCTTCCCATAACAAAATATATTGATCTTTTTAACCACCTCGATTGCATTACAAAGAGTTGTATCCCACTTACTTTGCCCTTCTTGAGAGGATTTAGGGGACAAAAGAATCCTTCCAAATCTGGACCAAGAGAAGACCATTGAGAGGATTGAACAGCCATAACATCTTTGATAAAATGGAGAATGCTGCTGACACAGCCCTGGCTTCTGTAATCCTCACTTTATCCAACTGAACTTACTACAGAATAAAGTAAATATCATTTCGGCACCATCCATTTCCCTGCACTGTCATCACTCCTACAGCAATATCACCTACCACCGAGTAACAAGATTAGACCAGTTCAGGTAGGAATTTCCAACAGAGTTATCCACGATGTTAATTTATGGGCTATGGGGAAAGAGCTGGGAGTGAGACTAGTTGGGAAACTTTTTCAAAGATCCGGCACAGCATGAAGGACTGAATGGCCTCCTTCTGTGTCATTTAATGCTGCAGTTGGAAGCTGTGAAACTAAGTTAATTTAAGTAGCATGGACAAGAATATAACACAAATGTGCAAACAGGGGTGCTAAAACTCAAATAGCACGGACAACTATAGAAGACAGATGTGTTGACAGGTGTGGTAAAGATAGTGCACAGACGGAGTTGAATGACAAGTGTTAATTCACTCCCTCAAATAGAACTGGGTCCAGTCACTCCATCCTAACAAATCGATTTAAATAGCCCTGCAGTAGTGTGGGACAGCTAGTACCTTTTTGCTTGACTTCTAAGCCGAAAATGAATATAGTGCAGGCGCTGGGAGGAAGTTTTGTCTTCCTTCCGTTCCTATTTTACTGATGAAGTTGATCACGAGGCAGACTGGCGGCAGCGAGGGAAAGAAACGGAAGCAGAGCCTGCTCTCCCACTGCCTCATGGGAAGTCCTGCTGCATGTGCCTAAAGTTCCGCGGATTGAGAATCAGCCAATCCAGTCACGTGAAGACCCCATGCCAAAAAACCCACGGCCCTGAGCGTAGACATCATCATCATGGTCGAGGGACAGCCGCCGCTGGCGGTGACAGTTTTACTGAGATGTTCGCATTGGTATCCCGCTCCTTTTGTAGTCCGACCTCTCTCATCCATAACCTGACAGGGAAGTACAAAAACGCTTACAAAAATGAGTCCTGGAGCCTCACTAACCAACAGTGATACTTGAACAAGAACCCTGTCACTATCACGCCCTGCCTTTTATCCCTTTCTTTAACTGGCCAATGGCCTGAATGTTCCTATTCATTTACAGGTGACATCAAAAAGTAAAACATGCAGGAGGAGCCAACTTGGACCTGTTGGGAATAACATGGCCATCAATCCAGTTTATTCTTTGCATCGCCATTACAGATGGAAGCCAGTTAGCTCACCAATAGTATAGTTGCCATCCATAAAAATTAAATTATGCAACCGTTTCCTCCTGTCTTTTCTAGTCATTCAGTTGCTTCATGCAATGAGTAGTGATGAATAAATAGAATAGAATGAGAGGTGACCTTATTGAAACATGTAAGATCCTGAGGGGACTTGATAGGGTAGATGCCAGAGGAATGTTTCCACTCATGGGGGAGACTAGAATTGGGGGGACACAGTTTAAGAATAAGGGGTCTCCCATTGAAGACGGAGATGAGGAGAATTTTTTTCTCCCAGAGGGTCGTCAGCCTGTGGAATTCTCCTTCCCCAGAGGGCACTGGAGGCTGGGTCCTTGAATATATTCAAAGCTCTGTTAGACAGATTTTTTGATTGACAAGGGAGTCGAGGTTATGGGGGACAGACAGGAAATTGGAGCTAAGAGCACAACCAGGTCGGCCATGATCTTATTGAATGTCAGGGCAGGCTCGAAGGGCTGAATGGCCTACTCCGGTTCCTAAACCCTATGTCAGGCTCCTGTTCCTAAACCCTATGTTCCACACACCACCTGGTGAAGTTCTGTGTCACCTGGTTTTGATTTTTTTTATTCGTTCTTGGGATGTCACTGTTGCTGGCAAGAGAATTTATCGACCATCCCAAATGGCCCTTGAGAAGATGTGGTAAGACCCTGCACTCCAAGTTGGCATAGATACAGCCACAGTGCCTTTCACTGCGGCAATTTGATATAACTGAGTGGTCAGGACATTTCAGAGGCTAGTGAACCTTGAGTCACATGTGGGCCAGATAAGGGCAGCAGACTTCCTGCCCGAGGGACATTAGTGGACCACCAGATAGGTTTTTGTGACAATCTGGTTGTTTCGTGATTATCATTGAGATTGATTAACATTTTATTCCAGGTTGATTAATTGAATTTAAATTCCCTCAGTTAAAGTGGTGGGATTTGAACTTGTCTTTGGAGAATTAGTTGGGACATCGAGATTGCTAGTCCAGTAACATTACCACTATGCCACCAGACTGCACGCACACTGCACAGAAGGAGGTCATTCAGCCCATCACACCTGTGCCGGCTCTTTAAAAGAGGTGTCAGTTTGTCACAGGCCCCTATTCTTTCATCACAGCCCTGTAAATTTCGCCTCCTACTTGATATCAGCTGCTATAGGAGGTCTGAGAGCTACTATTGACCGAAGTAATCCTGGTTTAGAGGGAGATAAAAAACATCAGCTAGCCTTCCCTTATTGGAAAATGCATATGAATAAACATCGATGAAGTATCAAGCTTAACTATAGTGCCTCATGGTTCTATGGCCTGGCAAATCTCAATGTCTGGACTCGCATCTGAAGATTACAGTTAGGCTACTGGCACCTGAACAACTGTAACTCAGTGAGTGTGAAATCTTTATCTGGGCGTTACCCTGGCACACCAGCACAGAAAAATCAGGCAAGGAGGTGGAAATGCATAAACACACAGACACACGGACACACACACATGCACATGCACACGCACACACAGTGACACAGATGCACAGACACACATATAGAGCGACACACTCATAGAGTGACACAGACACATGCACACACAGTGACAGACACACACATAGAACGATACACGCACATACACACACACAGCGACACACACACACACACAGCGACACACACACACACACACACACACACACAGCGACACGCACATAGACGTACAAACGCACACACGTAGGTCAGAATTTTATGGTGGCCCGTGATTGATTTTACGTGGGCAGGCCAATTAAGGCCCACCCAGTGTAAGATGCAACAGCGGAAACAGGGAGAAGGGGCAGGCGGGAGCGAGAGCGGGAGCGAGAGTGAGAGCAGGAGCTCAATGTCCGCCGGGTCCAATGGCGACCCGACGGCCGATTCAAAAGCGGCTGCGGCTGCCACGCGAAGGCTGCCAGCGAAGCAGATGCACCGCGGCACGGAGCTCGTTACCAGTGAACACGGCAGGCGGGAGGGCAGGGCGACAGGCAGTCTCTGTCCTCTGTCCTCTGTCCTCTGGGGTCAGGGGTGGGCCTTCAGGCTCCTCACCCCGATGGGCTGCTGGTGAGCCTGAAAGGAAGAACAAGGACATGTCATTAGTTGAAGCCGTTACACTGGTACTGTGCATGCCTGGCACCCGTGTTTTTCAGATGAGTGTCTCACTGCCCTCCTGGAGGCGGGGGGGAGCAGAACGCAGAGAGACCCTTGTCACCAAGGATGGAGGAGGAGGCCCCCCACCCCCCCACCTCACCAAAAATGCCTGGAAGGAGGTGGCATCCAGAGTGAGCTCCCATGATGTGGTGGGGTGCACATGGGTGCAGCGCTGTAAGCGCTTCAATGATCTCCTGCGATCGGGAAGGGTGAATACCGTGTTGGCATGGGTCACTTAGCACAGCAGTTAGGAGCACCCCCCACCCCCGGCCCCTGGACCTCCGAGGTCTTAGAGTGTGAGTGGAAAATGTCAATGAGGCAACATCTGGGCGAGGGGAGTGAGCCCTGGCTGCTTGGACTGAGTGTTTTGCGGCTCCAGGGTCATGAATCGGCTGAGCCCTGCGAGGTGTTCCTCAGGTGGGGTTGGCCAGGCTGCAATGGCAATGCAGGTACAGGGTGGACTAATCAATGCTCCTCTGTCCTTTCAGGAGAAGACATCCCATAATAAGGCCGAGAGGTTGCGGACTGGCAGAGGACAGCCCCACTTACTAATCCTAACTCGATTTGAGCAGGAGGCCCTGGAGCTGGAGAGGCGCCTTGCGCATAGATCAGCTGGTCACGGTGAGGTTGGGGTGCCACAGGGAGGTAAGAGTGCAGTGCACTGAGGTCAGAATGTCTGTAATAGCAACAATTCCACTGTTGTCTCTATATTGGTGTGACCCTCGAACATGGGATCCCCATTGATAATGGAAAGATGAGGGCCCCCTGATCCGGGTGCCAGACATGCACAGTAACAGTGTAACGACTTCAACTAATGACATGTCCCTGTTCTTCCTTTCAGGCTCACCAGAAGCCCATCGGGGTGAGGAGCCTGAAGGCCCAACACTGACCCCAGAGGACAGCAACCATGGAAACGCACCAGTGTCACACCCTCTCTGCCAGGCAGGCACCAGCACAGATACCAGCACCTCGATGGACATTACATCGCCACTCTGCCAGTGACCATGGGATCCGATGAGGCTGTAGCGACTGGAGAGATGCCAGCCGTGGCACTGGCCGCTCCCTCCCAGGTGGGGCCGGCACAGACTCCACGGGCCAGAGGATGCCCGCCAAGGTCATCAAGGCCAACAGGACAGCAGAGTGAGCACGCTGTCCCCAAATGCCAGTGCCAGCGAGGGGGGAGCACCTAGACATAGAAACCGCAAATGAAAACCTAAAGCACCTTAAGCACAACACGGGCTTATCACTGGTGATATTTTCTTCCCCCACTTTTATGTTAATTATTAGTAAGTGTGATGGAGAACACCTTTCCATTTAATTTATTTTATATATGCCAGGCACCACACCATTAAATGTGTTTGTGTTCAACAAGCTTCTGGGTGCTTCATTAGCTTTGTAGGTGCAGGGTAACCCATGATGTTATGAGTGACTTGTTTGTCATTGAACTTTATTGAAATGGCACATAGTGCATGTTGTTCTCCAAGCAAATATTCCTGTCAGGTATCGAGTATGGAGCCTGCAGCTCTGGCATGTGATGGTAGTTCTTCTTTGGTAGGCTAGCTGAAGGAGCGTTGGAGCAAAGCCCCCTGGGTGTCCCTGCCTCCCTGGAGGTTGCCCAGGTCAGCGTCTATCCCCTCAGCGTTCTCCTGTGTTCATCCTCGGACTCACTACTGGACTCATCGTCTGCTGCCAAAGCAGCTGCATCAACATCTTCTTCCTCCACTGCGTCCCCCCTTTCCAGCGCCAGATTGTGGAGAGCGCAGCATGTAACCACTATCAGTGACACACGATCTGGGGGGTATTACAGTGCGCCCCCTGAACAGTCCAGGCATCGGAAACGCATATTGAGAAGACCGATGGTTCTCTCCACCACCACCCTTGTGGAGGTGTGGCTCGTACTGTACCACTGCTCAGCTTCTGTTCTTGGATGGAGGAGAGGCGTCATGACCCACCTTCTGAGGGGATAGCCCTTGTCACCCAGCAGCCATCCATCCAGCCGGGCTGGAGCACTGAAGGGCCCCGGCACCTGGGAGTGTCTGAGGATGTAGGCGTCGTGGGAGCTGCCTGGGTACCTTGCACAGACTTGTAGAATCAGCATCCTGTGATCACACACTATCTGCACGTTCATGGAGTGGAAGCCCTTCCTGTTGACGAAGGCACCGGGCTCACCCACTGGCGCCGTGATGGCCACATGTGTGCAGTCTATAGCACCCTGGACACGGGGGAAGCCAGCAATCGCTGCGAAGCCTCAGGCTCATTATGCCTGACTGGCCTCGTCCGTCTGGTAGTGAATGAAAGTCAATGCACACCTGAACAGAGCGTCTGTCACCAGCTTGACACAACTGTGGACAGCTGATTAGGAAATTCCACAAAGGTCATCCACTGACCCCTGGAAAGAGCCAGAGGCATAGAAGTTGAGGGACACCATGACCTTCAGAGCCACTGATATGGGGTGTCCACCCACACAGTCGGAGTTGATCTCAGGGCCAATCATCTGACAGATGGAGGTCACTGTCTCCCTTGAGAGACGGAGCTTCCTTCAGCACTGCACCTCAGACATATTGAGGTAGCTGCATCGCTGCCTGTAAACCCTGGCAGCAGGATTTACAACAGTCGAGTCTTCTGTGGCCCCTTCCACCTTGGACTTCCTGTTGGCCCTGCGCCCCTAGTGTCTGCACCTGTCTTCCCACACGTCGCTCCCCTGGAGGCTGAATAGGGTGACCTGGCCTCCTCCCCCTTCTGGCCCTCTTCCTCCTCAGAGGAGATGCCTCCAGTGAAGACCACAATCCCCATTCCCAGGGTGAGGGAAGGCTGTCTGATACCTGGAAGAACCCAAGTGGTATGAATCCTCCAGATTCCTGAACTGAAGCCTCTTATTTTTGTTAAAGTAGCTCTGAAGCGAAATGAAGTTGTCCTGTTCACACAAACAAGCAGCAGCAACTCATAAGCTAAAGGACAAACAACTCACCCACTCACCCCTCTTATCCCACCCGTGGATGAGGTTTTTGAAAATGTGGCCTACCCGCCTGCCCATTGCGCCCATGCGACACCCTGAAAATCGCACGGGCTGCATAAAATCACAGACAATTGGTGCCTCAAGGGCCTTAACTGGCCCGTTAATTAATGACGGGCACGCCTCCATTTTCATCGTGCGCCTGCCTAGCGAAATATCGCGAGGGTGCGCGGTGACATCGGGACACACGCCCAACATCATTCGCGTGCCATATTATGCTCGGGTTTGTCGGGGGATCTCATAGAAACCTATAAAATTCTAACAGGACTAGACAGGGTAGATGCAGGAAGGATGTTCCCGATGGTGGGGGAGTCCAGAACCAGGGGTTACAGTCTGAGGATACGGAGTAGACCATTTAGGACTGAGATGAAGAGAAATTTCTTCACCCAGAGAGCGGTGAGCCTGTGGAATTCGCTACCACAGAGGCCAAAACATTGTATGTTTTCAAGAAAGAGTTAGATATAGCTCTTGGGATGAAAGGGATCAAAGGATATTGTGAGAAAGCGGGAGCAGGCTATTGATTGGATGATCAGCCATGACCATATTGAATGGCGGAGCAGGCTCGAAGGGCCAAATAGCCTACTCCTGCTCCTAGTTTCTATGTTTCTATGTTTAAAGTAAGAATTATGGTTTCATGTGAATCCAGAGTCCAAATCAAAAGCTCCAGTGGTGTATTCGTTTAGAGGTTAGCAGGCTGAAACTGTTGCAGGGTCATCTGCTTTTCCTGAAGCGATGACTTACATGATTGGAGGAGGCATGAGGAGATGAATTAGTCTTGTAGGCACAGATGCAGAAGTTCAGATGTTCCAGTAGTGCACATTGTGGACAAGAGCCAGGCAATTTAAAACCTGGACAGAGCCCTGCTGTACAGAGCCCTGGTCCCATTGCTGTCCACTTGATGGAAGATGGCAGATTGTCTTGGTTCCGGTCCACACAGCAATATTACAGGTTCTAGCAGCTTGGGGGAGGTCATGTGACATACCTCCCACTTCTTCCCCTGGGCTTTGGACAAAGGATGTAATTTCTAGATCTGGAACCTTGAGATGTTTAACAGAGGCATTCAGAGTCCCTTTGTCCTCACAAACACCCCATCTCCGGTGGTCAGAATTCTGCTTTGGAAATGTAAAGAGTCTTTGTGTAATTCCAGGGTGGATGGGGGGTGGGGGGGGGGGAGAGGGGGGTGGGGGGGGGGGGTGGTGGGTGCGGTGGGGGGAATGAGGGACATTAGTGCCTTTTTAGAGATAATGTGTCTCTGCTGTTGTCTGAAGGCTAGAAATCTTTCTGTTATGAGTCATGGCTAATCAGGCATGTCAAGGTAAAGCCTCCATCCATTTTTAAAAAACATATAATCATTTTATAAAGTAGCCAGGTTGATGTGTACGTATATTCTTTCATATCTTCTGATCATGACACCTGTCACTGTTTAGAAAAAATCCTTTGCCTTACAGGTACAAAGGCTGACATGACACAGATTTCAACAACTCATTTCAGAAAATATATTAAAAAGCTCATCTGCATTACACAAAGATATTTTGGGATATAATGTGGTTTAATGTATTGCACTGTCACTAATAGCAGGAGCCATCTGGATGAGTTAGAAGTTGAAATCAGATGAGCATTATTCATATATCCGTGCACTCATCTGTGCAACCCTTACCCAGTTGTGAAACGTTAGCTAAAATAAGAAAATGCTGGAAAAGCTCAGCAAGTTTGGCAGCACCTGTTGAGAGAGAAACAGAGTTCACATTTCCGTATGACTCTTCTTCAGAGCTGAAGAGCGGTAGAAACGTGATTGGTTTTATGGAGTTGAAGAGAGGGGGTTGGAGCAGCTAGAGAAAACTAGAAGGTCAGGCATGGAAGGGAGCTTAGGAGAGATTTGACAAAGATGTCATGGGCACAAGACAAAGGGAGTGGTAATGATAGTGTAGAAGACTAAAGCAGGTGTTAATAGTGGCAGACCTTTATGTTATATGTTATGTTACATTTTATATGTTAGCCATTGGTTCAGTTGAGTCAGAAGGTGTGGGCTCAAGCCATATTCCAGACAATAGAGTGAGACTGACATACATGGGCAGTACAGAGGGAGTGATGTACTGTCAGAGTTGCCATAAGTCCGATGAGACATTGGCTGTTGTCTTATGTGGGCATAAAGTATTTTTAAAACAAATTGTTTGGTCATTAATCTCAGGCTTGTTTGTGTGACTTTTAACTGCTCAGATTGGCTGCCCCATTTCCCTTCATTACAACAATGACTTTGCTTCAAAAGAATTAGTGCTTTATTGGTTATGAAGTGCTTTGGGATATCCGAAGGGTGTGAAAGGTACTATATAAATGCAAGTTCTTTTCCTTAGCATTCTCTCAATGCTGCACTGAAGTAACAGCCTGGACTTTGTGCTCTTGTATCTGGAGCAGGAATTGAACACATGACCTTCTAACACAGAGTTAAAAGCCCTACCAAACAGGAAGGAAAGTACAGATATAACATATGACTATGAATTTTGTCTGCAATCCCTGGGGCTCGAACTCCGCTTCACCTAAAGACTACCCAAGGTTTGCTTCCAGGTCAATTTTTTTTATTCTTTCATGGGAAGTGGGCATCACTGGCAAGACCAGAATTTGTGGCCCATCCTTAATTGCCCTTGAACTGAGTGGCTTACCATTTCAGAGGGCAGTTAAGAATCAACCACATTGCTGTGGGTCTTGAGTAACACGTAGGCCAGACCAGGTAAGAATGGCAGATTTCTTTCCCTAAAAGGGATTAGTAAGCAAAATGGATTTTTACAATAATCAATAATAGCTTCATGGTCACTATTACTGAGATTAGCTTTCAATTGCAGATTTTTTAAAAATTAATTGAATCTTTTAAATTCCACCAGCTGCTGTGGTGGGATTCGAACCCATCTCCCCAGAGAATTAACTTGGGTCTCTGGATTACTAGTCCAGAGACATTACCACTATCAGCCCCGATATATGTCATAGGAATTCAGTGTTTTTATGAAATTCTTTTGCTGGCTGATTTAACTCACAAGTTAACCGATTAAGCATTTGGCCTCAACACCTTTCACTTGCTCCACACCCCATTTATTGCAAACATTCACTCCCTCCACCACTGGCACACAGTGGCAAGCAGTGTGTACCATCTACAAGGTGCACCGCAGCAACTCACCAAGGCCCCTTCCGCATCACCTTCCAAACTCGCAATATCTACCACCTAGAAGGACAAGAGCAGCAGACCCACGGGAACACCACCACCTGCAAATTCCCCTGCAATCCTGACTTGGAAATAAATCGCCGTTCCTTCACTACGGCTGGGTCAAATTTTCGGCATTCCCTCCCCGATAGCATTGTGGAAGTATGTGCGCCACACATGGGACTGCAGCAGTTCAAGAAGGCAGCTCACCACCACCCTCTCGTGAACAAGGGAAGGGCACATCCAAAAGAATGAGATATTTTTAAAGACATTTTTAAATAATAGTTGACAGATTTCCATACAAATGCATTGATCATTCATTGGTGAATATTCTCAATGCTGTACTTTCAAGGCACATAATAAAAACATTTCTCAATCATAGCACTGTTCTGCGGAAAGCAATGAGAGTCCATGTATAATAAAATGTGTGTAGAGGAGAAATTGGAAAATCTTATTGCTTCATACAAAATAAGCAGTTAAGGGAGAGCCTGAGAAATAATTGAATAATTCATCTTTTTATTCAAATTGATGGTGTTTTATACAATCAAGCAGTTTTTACCGAGTGCAATCAAACACATTTCCACATGGCATAACAGCTAGAGATAAACCCAAGGTCAAAATGATGCAGTAGCACTGGCCACCTTAACAGGGAGCCCAAAGGGTATATCGCATAATGCTCACATCAGGTATATATATTAGAGAGCGCAGGAAGCAGCACTGAAGGGGAGGTGAGGTCTATTGAATGTGCATACACAAGGAGAGATATCTGCTCATTTAGCAGTGTGACATTCAGCTCAGTCAGAAATACGATTGCCGATTTACACAGAGCAAGGCCACACAATAAGAAGTGAAATAAATGACCAGATTATTTGTTTTAGTCATCCTAGGCAGCGGGTGGATATTGGCCAGGAGACCAGGAGGAACTCCCCTGCTCTTTTATAGCAGCTGTGGGAATCTTTCACATCCGCCTAAGAGGGCAGTTGGGCCCTTAGTTTATTGCTACATTGGGAAGATGGCACTTTCGACAATGTAGCACTCCCGCAGTGTTACACTGTATTGTCAGCCTAGAAGAGACAGCTCAGTAATACTGACAAATGGACAGATAGAGCAAGTTATCATATTTACATATACTGTACTGGTCATTCAGTGGAATCCACATCTCTGGCAGGTTTTAAAGCAGCATTCATGACACATCTCACCAGGTCACATGCGATATATATATATATATTTAATTCTTTTCCTGATGCCTTGGAATGAAATGACCATACGCCTCCATTCAGATGGCTTCACTCCCCTGTCGCATTCTTCGAAAATATGTCTGAAACTGCAACACTTCGATAATCTGCAATCTCATTCCCGGGGCAAAATTCCCGTTTCTTTGCCCGGAGGGCAGTCATTGACTTAGACCAAATTTACGGTACAGAAACAGACTATTCAGTCCTATTGCCTGGCTCCACCTGATCCTCTCCACCACCCCCCTGCCCCTCATTATCTAATCCTATCACCATCTCCTATTCCTTAATGTGCTTATCTGGTTTCCCTTAAATGCATCAGCTATTCGCCTCAAACACTCTTTATGGTAGCCAGTTCCACAATCTCACCGCTCCCCGGTAAAAAAATTTCGCCTGAACTCCCCGCTGGGTTTAAGAATTGATCTGTCACCCAGTGATGTTGCTTTTTGGTGGCTGAGCAAATCAAATTACATTTTCACCACATTGGATTCCATTACTTCCACGCACCGTTACCCACGGTTACGTCCATTCTATTGTCCAGAGCACAATTCAGTGGCCTCAGCTATGAGGGTTAAGGAATGTTTTGTTGACTTGGGTGTTCTCACCCAAGTGAGTCGGGAGGGGCAGGTTGTCCATCTTGAGCAATGGGGACCTTATTTATCCCTGTCGGTCGGGCCTCATTTGCACACAGTCAGGATGACTGCACGACCAACATGGTCCCAGGGTCAGGCCAGGCCCCTAAACCTGAATTTATGCGACAACTTTAACATCCAAAAAGGCTCCACCTCAGACACCACCTCAAAGAAAAAACTGAATATCTCGATGCCTGGTGCAACGACCAAAATCTGAGAACATCCAATAGATGCAAGTTACTCACAGAGACATAGAAGCTAGGAGCAGGAGTAGGCCATTCGGCCCTTCGAGCCTGCTCCACCATTCAATATGATCATGGCTGATCCTCTATCTCAACGCCATACTCCCGCTTTCTCTCCATAGCCCTTGAAGCCCCTAATATCCAAAAAATAATCAATTTATTTCTTGAATATACTCGGTGACCCGGCCTCCACAGCCTTCTGTGGTAGAGGATTCCACAGGTTGACCACCTTCTGAGTGAAGAAATCTTTCCTGATCTCAGTCCTAAATGGCCTGCCCCGTATCCTGAGACTGCGGCCCCTGGTTCTAGACTCCCCAACCGGGGGAAACATCCTCCCCGCATCCAGTCTGTCTAGCCCTGTTAGAATTTTATACGTTTCATTCACAGGGTGAAGCTTTTTCTGCATCGTCCCAGCAACAGGTGGTAAGAGGTTTTAGGATCATAGGAATAGGAGGAGGCCATTCAGCCCCTTGAGCCTGATCAGCCATTCAATTTGATCATAGCTGAGTTGCATTTTAATTCCACGTTCTTACTTCAGTTACATTTTCTCACCTAACAAAAATCGATACACCACAGCTGTGAAATTTTCAATTGATCCCCCAGCATCAAAAGCTTTTTGTGGGAGAGGGTTCCACTCACAGCGTGATCGGAGATGGTGAGTGAATCATCGCATAAACGCATGTGACATTGTTACACACAGTGGGCAGGGCAATTCACAGCTATTGAGCATAATGAAAAGGCCAAACCGTTTGATGTGGCATCTCAGCCTCTCACACCAGCTACCTTCACAGCTTCTCTGGGAGAAGGTTATCATTTCTCTCTGCGTGTGAATCTGAATGAATAGTGGAAAGGGCTGACGAAGAGCAGTCCCTTACTGCTACCGCTCAAAGTAAACAGCAACAGCAGCAAACTACTGAACGAAAGGTGCATTTTGATCGTTCAGACTGTGAGCGCTTTTCATCGAAGGGCCTGTACTGGGAAAATGAAAAGAGGGCTGCGAACTCACATTCAGAGTGGGGACCACTCGTGCTGAGGAAAAGCGAGGTTATCTCCAAAGGGAGCTAAGGAATTTGTCATATTTACAATGCTGGGTATATTTTATTGACTGCGTTAACAGGTTTCATTAATGGAATATCAATAACTGATGTGGAACCGTGGATGACAGGCACATGATCGATGCATACTAGACTGAAATCCCCCTGCACAGAACATGCTGTCTGCCTTTCAACATAAGGCTGGGACGCAATAGGCAAAGTGGCGTCACAGTTTTAGTGTCTCATCAGCACGCGATGGAAACGCTGAAAAGGTTAAGTGCAGTGGTGTAGGGGAGGGGGGGTGGGAATGTGTTAATGCTGTTCAATCACCTACCAGAAGCTTGTTTATTTACACTTTTATTGAATCGCTCCTCCTTTTTTGTTGGAAGGTGCCTTAGATCATTTGATAGAACAAAGGAGTCATAGAATCACAGAATATTAAAATACATAATGAGGCAATTCAGCTTGTCGTGCCTGTGCTGACACAATCTTTGAAAGAGTTTTCAAGTTTAGTGGCACGCACCAGCTTTTCCCCCATAGCCCGACAAATTAGTCAGTCCTCTTCAAATACATGTAGAAAAGATTCATTAGAATGGTTCCGGGGATGAGGAACTTCATTTACGTAGATAGACTGGAGAAGCTGGGGCTGTTGTTCTCCTTGGAGAAGAGAAGGTTGAGAGGAGATTTGATAGAGGTGTTCAAAATCACGAGGGTAGATAGGGAGAAACTGTTCCCACTAGTGGAAGGATTGAAAGCCAGAGGGCACAAATATAAGGTAATTGGCAAAAAGAAGCGTTGGAGACAGGAGGAGAAACTTGCACGCAGCGAGTGGTTAGGATCTGGAATGGTCTGCTTGAGAGTGTGGTGAGGGCAGGGTCAGTCGAGGCCTTCAGGAGGGGAATGGATTATTATCTGAAAAAGAAAGAAAACGCAGGGTTATGGGGAGAAGATGAGGGGATGGCACCCGGCCAATTGCTCCTTCGGAGAGCTGGTGCAGACCCAGTAGGCCGAAAGGCCTCCTTTGTGCTGTGACGATTCTGTGATTCCCTGCAGTGTCCAGTTGCTTTTTGAAAGTTCATGTAGAATCTGATTCCTCCACCCTTTCAGGTCGTGCGTTCCAGAACTTAAAAACCCGCTAAATGAAAAAATTGCTCCTTTCCCCTGGAGTGCTTTTAGCAATTATTTCAAATCCCGGACCTCCGGTTACCAGCCCTTGGTGTCAGAGGAACCAATTTCTCCCTATTTTCCCTGGTAAAAAACACCTCATGATTTTGAACACCTCTATTAGGTCTTTCCCTAACCTCCTCTGCTCTAAGGAGAACAATCCCAGCTTCTCTAATCTCTCCACATCCCTGGTGTCACTCTGGTAAACCTTCTCTAAGGGCCTTGACATCCTGCGCACAAACTAATGGGTGTTCCCCTGGAGTTGATCTTTTCCGCAACTCAACAGTAAAAACCAATTTGTTGGTTTCTCCTTCTAAATGTTCAAAGGGATTTCACAGAATAGTCTCAAAGTTATGAGTGGAAGAGTGACACAGAATCAGTGCTTGGATTTTACGACTTAGAGTTTGCAGGTGATACAACTGTTCATTTGATTCACATGATCTGAGGTCAATGGAAATAACAATGTTCCTCGAGTGATACCGAGAAAAGAGATTTTTTTGTCGAAGTTTTTCGTCTTGCACTCATCAGGACAATTTGCAAGGATACCAAATGTAAAGGGAACAACAATTTATACTGCATGAGACCTCTGGCAACCTGGAAACAATGTTTCTACTTAAATTTCCTTGTGAAATTCCTCATTGTAAAATGAAGCAAAGAAGGAATTACATTTATATAGCACCACTCACAGACTTGGGATGTCCTAAAGCACTTTATAAACAGCGAAGTACATTCTGAAGTGTGGTCACATTTAAAATTTAGGAAACGCAGCAGCCATATGTACACATATGGTCCCACGAACAGCCATGAGATAGGCCAGTTAATGAGGTTTTAATGATGCTGGTTGAGGGATAAACTATTCTGCTTCGAATAGGGCTGTGGGATCTTTTATGTTCAACCTGAGAGAACAGTTAGAGCCTTGGTTTAATGTTCCTTGCAGAAGACAGCACCTCAACAGAGCAGCACTCCCTTAGTATTGCACTGGAACTGCAGCCTCGATCTTGTGCGGAATGCTCTGGAATGGGGCTTGACTTTTCAGCCCTCTGACTCAGAGGTGAGAACGCTATCCACGGAGACACAGCTGACTTAAAATAACTGCATCTGGGTTTCACAAATGAACCATGGCTGACAGTATCTTTTCTTTTTCTGACAGGCTGATATGGAAACGCCCATCCAAACCCGAGGAAAACAATGACTGATAAAATCAGAAAGTGCTGGACAAACTCAGCAGGTCTGGCAGCCTCCGTGGGGAGAGAAACAGAGCTAACGCGACAAGTTCAATATAACTCTCCTTTGGAACAGAAGAGAGGAGGAATGCGTTGGTTTTTTATGCTGACGAGAAAGGGGAGAGGGGGAGGGACTACTTCACTGATGAGTGCAATTCTAAATGAAGAGTAAGCAGCTTGGGTTGTAAGGTTAGTCCCTGTGCACAAGCTGAGAGGCTCCGAGCATCGTTTGTACAGGAAGGCGATAGAGTTGTCCTTTTCTGTGTGATGAATGGCCCTTTGCAAACCACTGACTCCCCATATGTGCAGTCAGCGCAATGGGAGGTCACTTGTATCTGTGACAGGCTGAGCACACCCAGTGGTATAATGCTGTAGCATTAGGAATCAGGGATAGATCATTCAGCCCCTTGGGCCTGTATTACCATTTACGTTCCATTAGATCAAGGTTGATTTGCACATCAACTCCATTTTCCCACATTACGCAGTTTGCACAAAACTCAAATTGGTCCAAATTATAATTCTACAAGGGCAGGGAAATGTGTAGCAGAAAATTTCATTGAATAATTCCAATGTTCTTTTTCTTTTTAAAGTGTGAAACAGATGCAGATGATCGAGTATGCATTACATTAATCTTTTGAAATCAAATTGGAACTGTAAATGCTTACTACTGTCTGGAATTAAAATGAGGCATTAGCATATTTGAAATGTTTTACTTCTTCAGACTGAATAGTCAGAATTTTAATGACTAAGAGTTAATCAAGACAACTTCCTGCTGAAACAAAAGATATATCAGCTTCTCTTTTAAATTGTTATAGCGCAAATATTTTACTCATGACCATTTATTCATTTATCATGTAAAATGACTATTATTTACCGTTTCAATTTCTTAGACTATAATTTTACAGATCCCACGGCACTTCTCGAAAAAGAGCCAGGATGTTCTCCCCAGTTCCCCGGAAAATGTTTATACCTCAACCGATGTCACTGAAAAGAAAGGTAAAGATAATTTATCTTAATTGCTGTTTGTGGGATTTGCTGTGTGGAAATTGGCTGCCACGTTTCCTACAATACAACAATGCCTACATTTCATTGGCTGCGTGGTGCTTGTGACATCCTGAGGTTGCGCAATATAAATGCAAGTCACTTCTTTATGGTTTCAAGGCATTCTTACTGGTAAAACAATGTCTAGCAAAATGCCAAGTGATTGATCAGAGTTGCAGGGTTACAGGCTATTAGTTTTCTTTCCCAAATGTGGGTTTTTTTGGGAGTTTCTCAGTTATAAATGAGTATGGGTGGGGCTAATGAGAAAATAACAGATTTTGAAGGAGAGTAAAAAGAGAATTTGCAGCCCCTAACAGTTCCTTAAGTTTTGCTGAAGGGAGAGGCATGACGAAGCTTTTTGTCTTGCACTCATTAGGACACTTTGCAAGAATACCAATGTAAGGGGGAAACAACAATTTATACTGTGTGAGAAGAGAATGCTGATTGGTTGGCAAGTGGTTGAGGCATCGCCGTTGAGAATGCACCAGTGATAGTGACTGACAGTGTCCTGAGGAGTGCAAGATGAAAAGCTTCAACAAGTCTCTTTTTTCAAGCAATATTCAAGTTTTGTACTACCAAACAGCTATTTCTTAAGTTATTCAATTTGCTTTAATTTGAACTGAAAAGTTAATTTCTGATTGGGTAGTAATATTTTAAACTTACTGTCATGGCCTCCCCTTGTCCACATCACCTTGATGGTCCCAGTGGTATAATACAGACAAAGGTCTTTAGGTGAGTTTATAAAGACCTTTGACAGCAGCAGTTATTCCTTGATCTACACTACTTGACGCAAAGCTGAATGAAATTCATTAACTACAGACTTGGGCGCGCCTCTGTCCAATTGTGCTGCTAATGGATTCCAAAGGTTTCACGCTCGGGCACTGTGTAAACCTGCTCAAGCCCTCCTGCTGTGTGCGCAATAGTCTCATTAGCACTTAGATGGCAGCTAATCAGCCTTAATGACTCTGCTGCACTTAGAAACAGATTTCACCACCTTAAAGGGGCTATGGCTGTCATTGTGCAAAAGGGAAAGAAAGGAGCCTTTCACATCTTCAGCGAGTCCCAAAGCAATTTACAGCAACTTAAGTACTTTGTGAAGCGTAATCGCTGTTGCCATGTAGGAAACGCAGCCGCCAATATGCAGACAGCAAGCTCCCAAATCCAGCAACATAGTAGTTTATAAAATAAAGGCAGAAAATGCTGGAAATGCTCAGCAGCAGGCAGCACCTGCGGAGAGAAACGGAGTTAACGTTTCAGGTCGACGCCCGATCCTCAGAACTGAGGAAAGATAGAAATGGAATCTCTTCTGAGCAAGTGTTGAGATAGAGGGGCTGGAGGAAGAACAAAGGGGAAGTCTGTGACAGAGCGGAGGGCGAGAGAAATAAGGTGTCAAAAGAAGTGTTCATGGTACAAAAACCAAAGGGAGTGGTAATAGTAAAGAAACAAAAGATGTGTCCCGATGGGTGCGAATGGCTGCATAACAGCCATCTGAATGCAAGGTGAAGGAATAAAGAAAGAAACTAGATAAAACTAAATCAGCAAAAACAAAACAGAGGCAAAAGTTACGTTCTAAAGTTGTTGAATTTTGTGTTGAGTCCGGAAGGCTGTAGAATGCTGAGATGAAAGATGAGGTATTGTTCCCCAAGCTGACATTGAGCTTCGTTGGAACATTGCAGCAGGCCAAGGACAGGAAGGTCAGTGTGGGAGCAAAGTGGAGAATTCAAATGACAAGTGACAGGAAGCTCAGGGTCAAGCTTGCAGACTGAACGGAGGGGGTTCCCCAAAGCGGCCGCCCAGTCTGCATTTGGTCTCTCCAATGTAGAGGAGACCACATCGTAAACAGTGAATACAGTAGACTAAATTGAAAGGGGTACAAATAAACCACTGTTTTACCTGGAAGGAATGTTTGGGGCCTTGGACGGTGAGAAAAAAGGTGAAAGGCCAGATATTGCATCTCCTGTGCATGTACAGAAAGGTGCCATAGGGAAGGGAGGTGGTGTTAGGGGTGGCTGAGGCGTGGGCCAGGATGTTGCGGAGGGACCGGTCCCTTCGGAATGCTGAAAGGGGAGATGTGTTTAGCGATTGCTGGTGGTGGTGGAAATGGCAGAGGGTGACCCATTAAATCTATTCCATTCTCCCAGTTTCTCTCTCTCCATCGCATCTTTTCAGGAATGTAACCTTCCAGACTAGCACTTCCCATATGTACAACTGAGGATTTCCCCGCCGGCATGTTTGACAGGTCCTTCACAGCCTCCAATCCACTTCACACACTTCTGTTCTGACCCCTTCCCCTCTCTCCCAGAATCATGAGAGGGTTCCGCTTGTCCTCACCTTTCAGCCTACCAGCCTCTATATCCACTATCCAGTTCCCGTTAGATACTTTCCTAATTACCTCCAGAATTTTCATGGGACAAATCCTTGTTGGATTTTACCTCTTCTCACTGCCCTCTGCCAAAAAAAAAGCACAGTTCCAGTCAGATTAAATTAATGGTAATTATGCTGTACTTGTTTCTATTCTTGTGCATAGGATATGCTGTAACACTTGAGGGATATAAACTTGCAGGCTACAGGGACTGAGTGGCAGGAATGGGACTGATTGGAATGCTCTACAGAGAGCTAGCATTGATTCGATAGCCAAATGGCCTCCTTTTGCAGCACCCTATGTAAAAGACCAAGTTATAGGACCTTTCCATTAGCCAATTTCCATTATGCATTGAATAGGGTTGGGAAGGGACCCTTCTTATTGCCTTAGATAATAAAGCTTCTGATTTACCTCCAATTCAAACAAAATACTTTCAGAAGAAACACTAAACCAAGGTGCCACCTGTCCCTTCAAGTGGACGTTAAAAGATCCCACTGCACTGTTCATGTAAGAGTAAGGGAGACTGCCTTAGTGCCCTGGCCAATGTCTATCTCTCAACTAACATCATTACCACAGATTATCTCATCATTGTCACATTGCTGTTTGGGGAGCTTGCTGTGTGCAAATTGGCTGCTACATTTGCTACATTACAACGATGGCTACATTTCAAAAATACTTAATTAGTTATAAAGTACTTTTATGAGATTGTGAAAGGTGCTACATAAGTCTTTGGTTACCAAGTCACAAGAGAGACATTCACCCCTGAAAGGCAGTGCAGGGAAGCGTCATGAGACTGCTCCCTGAGGTTTGAGGACTGAGTTAGGAGGAAAGATTAGAGAAAGATGGATTCTTCCACCTTTAAAAACAACAACCTAAAGGGAATCTCATTGGTCTATACTTACATTAATGAACATAGATAAAAGGTAAAGCTAAGCCACTAATTCCAACCAAACTGCGACCACGGGTCAACTGAGCACAAGTTCAAGCTATTGCAAGGCAAATTTATGGCTAAGTCCAGGAAATTCTTCTTCAAACAAAGCTTCAGCAACTCACAGGCTGGCCTTGAAGCAAGTTGGATCATTTTTATGCCAATGAAAAGTTTGAATTCTGAATACCCTTGTGACATGGACCTAGGTCCACTAAGAGGTGGAGTGGGACACTCAAGCTCAATTCACACGCATCTACAGTCAAAAGAGAGAGGGGGAGACTTTCCAGTTTCATGAATTGAAAGGGATACAAGGGCAAGCTTATGATCCACTGTATCATCTCATCCTTTCTTGCTGCAGAAAAGTCAAAAGGTGCTTGGGTTGAGCAGACAGAGTTGGAGTGGAGTGGGAGTGGGGTAGGCGGGCGATTAGATAGCCTGTAAACGGAGGTTACGTAGAGATGAAGCAAAATAAAAGATAGTACCCTGCTTGACCCTTCACGCCGCTGACTCCTGTTTGAGGCTGTGGCCATTGCTGATGGTGTTCCTGTTGCTGCTTCTCACTGACGTCATGCGCATGGCGGAGGTGCTCTGGTAATAGCTGTTGGATATCGAGGGTTGCCGCCGCCTCTGGCACCTGAGGTGGCTGTTGAAGTGCCTTCGGAAGCTCTCGCTCAGAAGGTAGAGGGCGAAGGGGTTGACGCAGGAGTTGGAGAAGCTCAGCACGCGGCCCACCACGGTGACCATGAGGTGTCCCAGGGACGGGTCGATCTCGCCATAGTGGAAGGAGCGGTACATGTACAAGACGTGGTTGGGGAACCAGCACAGCGCAAACAGGCCAACAAACACCAGCACAATCTTCGCCAGGCGTTTCCGGGTTTCCATCTGGAAAGAGAAACGGGGGAGGAGAGAAAGAAAGAGAAAAAGTAACACAGGGGAAGGTGAAATCAGTGGGCAGAATCAAGTGGACGTCAAGGGATGCCAAAAATAATGTTCTCCCCTTCCCTCTCCATCAACTCAAATGGCTTCTCTAACTCCAATGATTTCAATTTAAGCAGGGAGCGGGGGTAATAAGCTTCCCAGTTTTTCCATGGGATGTGGGCATCACTGGCAAGGTCTGCATTTGTTACCCATCCCTAATTGCCCTTGAATTGAGTAGCTTGCTAGGCCATTTCAGAGGGCAATTAAGAATCAACCGCATTGCTGTGGTTCTGGAGTCAAATGTCGACCAGACCAGGTAAGGGCGGTAGATCTCCTTCCTAAAAAGGACATTAGTGAACCAGATGGGTTTTCATGACAATCGATAGTTTCATGGTCACCATTACTGAGACTAGCTTTACATTCCAGATTTATTAATTGAGTTTAAATTCCTGCCATGGTGGATTTGGACCCATGACCCGGAGCATTAGCCTGGGGCCTCAGGATTACTAGTTCAGTGACATTACCACTGTGCCACCATCTCCCAAAAAGGGCAAATCAATTTCTGTACAGAATCACATTCCCTTACAATGAAGTACAGTAAGATGAAAATCTTCCCTAGATCCCTACCTGTTTTGCCTTTTCCAGGCAGTTGGCCTGCACACTGCATTTAAAGCATTTCCAGATATCTCTCTATTATCAAAGGCAATGGATAATAACGCCTACCCATTCCATTCATGTGAGAAAGCTGAATTATCATCACTGTGTACCTCAACCTAAAATTTCTTCAAATCCAATTACAATTAGCACAGGTTCCCTCAGATTACGCTATCAACAGTCAATGATTAAATGTTCAAAAGCAAATGAACAGGTTTTAAGCCGAAGGACAGAAAGGTTAAATGACCAGTGCCACAAGAGGAGGGTGAATCATATTTCAAAGAACAAGAACAAAGAACAAAGAAAAGTACAGCACAGGAACAGGCCCCTCGGCCCTCCAAGCCTGCGCCGATCATATTGCCCGTCAACTAAAGCATTTTGCACTTCCGGGGTCCGTATCCCTCTATTCCCATCCTATTCATGTATTTGTCAAGCTGCCTCTTAAACACCACTATCGTACCTGCTTCCACCACCTCCTCTGGCAGCAAATTCCAGACACTCACTGCCCTCTGCATAAAAAACTTGCCCCACACATCTCCTCTATAGTTTTCTCCTCTCACCTTAAATCTATGTCCCCTAGTAATTGACTCTTCCACCCTGGGAAAAAGTTTCTGACTATCTACTCTGTCCATGCCACTCATAATTTTGTAAACTTCTATCAAGTCGCCCCTCAATCTCCGTTGCTCTAGTGAGAACAATCCGAGTTTCTCCAACCTCTCCTCATAGCTAATAACCTCCAGACCAGGCAGCATCCTGGTAAACCTCCTCTGCACCCTCTCCAATGCCTCCATATCATTCTGGTAATGTGGTGACCAGAATTGCATGCAATATTCCAAGTGTGGCCTAACCAAGGTTCTATACAGCTGCAGCATGACTTCCCAGCTTTTATACTCAATACCCCTGCCAATGAAGGCAAGCATGCCATATGCCTTCCTGACTACCTTACCCACCTGCGTTGCCACTTTCAGTGACCTTGGACCTGTACACCCAGATCCCTCTGCCCGTCGATGCACTTAAGGGTTTTGCCATTTACTGTATAATTCCTGCCTGTATTAAACCTTCCAAAATGCATTACCTCGCATTTGTCCGGATTAAACTCCATCTGCCATTTCTCCGCCTAAGTCTCCAACCGATCTATATTCTGTTGTATCCTTTGACAATCCTCTTCACTATCTGCAACTCCTCCAACCTTAGTGTCGTCTGCAAACTTACTAATTATCCCAGTTACATTTTCCTCCAAATCATTTATGTATACTACAAACAGCAAAGGTCCCAGCACTGATCCCTGCGGAACTCCACTAGTCACAGCTCTCCATTCAGAAAAGCACCCTTCCACTGCTACCCTCTGTCTTCTATGACCAAGCCAATTCTGTATCCAAAACAAAAACAGAATTACCTGGAAAAACTCAGCAGGTCTGGCAGCATCGGTGGAGAAGAAATCAGTTAACGTTTCGAGTCTTCATGACCCTTCAAAAGGAATGATGCTGCCAGACCTGCTGAGTTTTTCCAGGTAATTCTGTTTTTGTTTTGGATTTCCAGCATCCGCAGTAGCTTTTAGCTTTTTGTTTCAATTCTGTATCCATCTTGCCAGCTCACCTCTGATCCCGTGCGACTTTACCTTCTGTACCAGTCTTCCATGAGGGACCTTGTCAAAGGCCTTACTGAAATCCATGTATATAACATCCACTATTTCATTTATATCCGATATTAAACATCAATTAGTCAGATGCTGAAAGAAAGTAATGTTAATGGTTCATGTCATAGTCAGTGTGTTCATTCACTGTGGCCCTCTCTGCAGATGCTGTCAGACCTGCTGAGTTTTTCCAGGTATTTTTTGTGTTTGCGTTCATTTCTCTGTTGCTTTTTGCCATTTTCTTGTTTAGTTTTCTTCTGTCATCATACGTCCAAAGCAGATAAAGACTATTCATCCCATCAAGATCATTTCCTTGATCAGCTCTCCTCCTGTGATCTGCATGCTTTATGTACCGGGCCTGCTGCTACCACTCGTTAAATCAGCCTGCTTTCTAATTTATACAGGTCTCCCACCTCTCTTCCTCCTTTCTGAGCTCCAGTTTCACAGATCGCAGATATGGGTATGAGTGAGGAA
The DNA here is from genome assembly GCF_964194155.1 of Cetorhinus maximus. Taxonomy (NCBI): domain Eukaryota; kingdom Metazoa; phylum Chordata; class Chondrichthyes; order Lamniformes; family Cetorhinidae; genus Cetorhinus; species Cetorhinus maximus. Next base: position 109,816,716 of record NC_135892.1, read on the forward strand.
GGTCATCTCACTGATTTCAACTGATCCTGAAAATCTTTAGAGTGCCCCTGTCTCCCCATCCTCCCACCTCATCGCAGCATATTATTACCCCAGGGCTTCATCATTACTACAATCTCTGAATGTCAGGATGTCCAGGAGGTCTATGCCGGCATGCTGCAAAACCTGTTAACATTCAGTCTTGGACTGATAAGTGGCGAGTAACATTCACATCACACAAGAGTCATACCTTCTCCAACAAGTGAGAATCTAACAATCCCCCCCTTGATGTTCAACTACATTAACATTGCTGAAACCCCCACCATTAATGTCCTCAGGGTCACCGTTGACCAGAAACTGGACTGCACCAGCCATATAAATACTGTGGCTACAAGAGCAAGTCAAAGGCTGGGAACTCTGTGGCAAGTAACTCACCTCCTGACTCCACAAAGCCTGTTCACCATCTACAAGGCACAAGTCAGGAGTGTAATAGAATGCTTTCCAACTCTAACAACACTTGAGAAGCTCGACACCATCCAGGACAAAGCACCCCACTTGATTGTCATCCCATCCATCCACCAACTTAGACATTCATTCTGTCCACCACCGACACACAGTGGCAGCAGTGTGTACCATCTATAAGATGCACTGCAGCAACTCAGCAAGGCTCCTTCGACAGCACCTTCTAAACCCGCAATCTCTACCACCTAGAAGGACAAGGGCAGCAGCTTCATGGAAAACCATTACCTGCAAGTTCCCCTCCAAGTCACACACCATCCTGATTTGGAACTAAATCAGCTGTTACTTCACTGCATGGAACAAAATCCTGGAACTCCCTTCCTAGCAGCACTGTGGGTATACCTATAACACATGGACTACAGCAGTTCAGGGAGGTGGCTCACCTCCTCAAGGGTAATTAGGGATGTCAATAAATGCTAATCTAGCCAGTGGCACCCACACCTCATGAATGAATATTAAAAAAATTACACTTGTAGTAAGCAGTTTAGAAACCAGCTTTGGAATTCCCTCCTTAAACCTCTCTGCCTCTCCAGTTTTCTCTTTCACCCCTAAGATGTTCCTTAAAACCTACCTCAACTATCCCAATATTTCCTGATGTGGCTTGGTGTCAAAGCTTTGTTGGATAACACACCTGTAAGGTGCCTTGAGGTATTTTACCACATTGAGAACACCAATAAATGTTGTTGATTGAGTAAAAGAGAGTGAATTGACTTGTCAGAACATGAGAGATCAGACATAATTGAGCAGTTTTTCTCACCGTCCAAGGGCCCAAACACTCCTTTCAAGTGAAACAGCATTTCACTTGCATTTCCCCCAATTTAGTCTACTGCATTCGTTGCTCCCAATGCGGTTTCCTCTACATTGGAGAGACCAAACGCAGACTGGGCGACCGCTTTGCAGAACACCTGCGGTCTGTCCGCAAGAATGACCCAGACCTCCCTGTCACTTGCCATTTTAACACTCCACCCTGCTCTCTAGCCCACATGTCTGTCCTTGGCTTGCTGCATTGTTCCAGTGAAGCTCAATGCAAACTGGAGGAACAGCACCTCATCTTCCGACTAGGCACTTTACAGCCTTCCGGACTGAATATTGAGTTCAACAACTTTAGATCTTGAACTCCCTCCTCCATCCCCACCCCCTTCCCGTTTCTTCCCCTTCCCTTTTGTTTTTTCCAATAATTTATATAGATTTTTCTTTTCCCAACTATTTCCATTATTTTTAAATCTATACCTTTTATGCCCTTTTAGTCTTATTTCATCCCACCCCCACTAGAGCTATCTGTACTTTGCGTGTCCTGCCATCCATTCTTAATTAGCACATTCTTTTAGATAATATCACCACCTTCAACACCTCTTTGTTCTTTTGTCTGTGACATCTTTTGATTATTTGCTCCTATCACTGCTTGCTTGTCCCTACAACCAGCAACCCCCACTTCTCTCCCCCCACCCCCCCCACCTTAAACCAGCTTATATTTCACCCCTATCCTATTTTTACTTAGTTCTGTTGAAGGGTCATGAGGACTTGAAACGTCAGCTTTGTTCTTCCCTGCCGATGCTGCCAGACCTGCTGAGTTTTTCCAGGTATTTCTGTTTTTGTTAAGCAGTTTTAACGTTGTGTTTACTTAAGATGCTGACATGTCAGAACCTGCATTTACAAGAATGAAGATCACTGCTCAGACTCTACATAATTATATGTGAGAAAAGGTTGTTGGTGGTCACAAGACAAGCAAAATTAGGTATCAAAAATGTTTTCAATGAGTACACACTTTTCATGAGTAAATTTAAAGACAGGGTCTATTGAACAATTTACTCAACTATTATGATCTATATGAACGACTTGGATGAAGGGACTGGCTGTATTGTAGCCAAATTTGCTGATGATATGGAAAGTAATTTGTGAGGATATAAAAAGTCTGCAAAGAGATATAGAGAAGTTAAGTGAGTGGGGAAAATTTGGGCAGATGGAGAATAATGTGGGAAAATATGAGGTTGCCCACATGGGCAGGAAGAATAGAAAAGCAGGATATTATTTAAATATAGAGAGGCTGCAAATTGTTGCAGTACAGAGGGATCTGGGTGTCCTTGTACATGAATCACAAAAAGTCAGCGTGCAGGTACAGCGAGTAATTAGGAAGGCAAATGGAATGTTGGCATTTATTGCAAGGGGAATGGAATATAAAAGTAAGGAAGTCTAGCTACAACTGTACAGAGCATTGGTGAGACTGCACCTGGAGTACTGTGTGCAGTTTTGGTCACCTTACTTAAGGAGGTATATATTGCACTGGAGGCAGTTCAAAGAAGATTCATTAGGTTAATTCTTGGGATGAAGGGGTTGTCTTATAAGGAAAGGTTGAACAGGTTAAGCCTGTACTCATTGGAGTTTAGAAGAATGAGAGGGGATCTTAATGAAACATATGAGATCCTGAGGGAGCTTAACAGGGCTGATGCTGAGAGGATGTTTCCCCTCGGGGTGGAATATAGGTTTGGGGGGGCACAGTTTCAAAATAAGGGGTCTCCCATTTAAGGTGAAGATGAGGAGGAATTTAGTCTCTGAGAACCACTTAGTGGTTAGAATTCTCCCCCCGGCAAGCAGTGGAGGCTGGGTCATTGAATACATTCGAGGCTGAGTTAGACAGATTTTTGATCAATGAGGGAGTCAAGGGTTATGGGGTCAGGCAGGAAAGTGGGAGTTGAGGTCACATCAGGTCATCTACGATCTTATTGAATGGTGGGGCAGGCTCGAGGGGAGGGGCTGAATGGCCTACTCCTGCTCCTAATTCTTAGGTTCTTATGCACTGACCAACAGACACTGGTTTAACTTTTAAATTTTGTTCTCAAGCAGTGCTTAACCACACATTAAGTGGCTGAAGGTGGGAATTTAATCAGACCACAAAGTTTTTTTAACCTCTCCCGAGGGATCACATGTCTTTCAGTGGGGTGGGTGTGGGCAGTGCAGTATTTGCATTGTGCTGCATGCAAGACACCACATTTGTGTGGGATAGGCCGCATTGACCTGTGGGCCTTCTCCTTTGGGGGTGTCGCCTGTCACGTGCAAGACTGAAAGTGGTTCAACGAAAGAATCAAAATTAGGCTCCCCCTTCCAACACCCAAAATTTAAGCCTAGAAGTAGCCTAGAGAGGGATGTAGTGCAAGTGGACATCTTTCTTGTGTGTGGGGAGCTATCCGTTCATAAAATAAACCCTTCATCAGAGCTGAAACTCACTCGTTTGCCGTCCTGCTTCACAAATGATTCTGCAACGATGAAAATCTCATGTCCTATTCTGTGGCCTGGGATTCACCACAGAACAATCATCTTCAAGCCTGAAGGAGGGGGGTTATAGCTCAAAGTCTTTGCACCTCAGAAGTACATGTTTGGCTACGAGAACCTCAGGGTGTCTCAGCCATGATTTGCAGCCAGTGAAGCACTTTTAAAGTGTAGGTGCTCTTGTAGTGTAGCAAACAGGCCAGCCAAATTGCACACAGCAAGATCCCACAAGGAGCAATGAAACAAGTGCCCAGATAATCTGTTCCAGGCCACCTTTGAAAGCTGTTGAAAGCTCTAAGTATGCCCAGTCCAGGTGAAAGGTCACCGAGCAGAAACATTAACTCTGTTTCTCACTCCACTGATACTGCCAGAATGCTGAGTGTTTCCAGCATTTTCTATTTTTAGATCTGTTATAGGTGTTCATTGAGGGATAAATGTTGGGCCAGGATATCAGGGGGAACTCTCCGCTGCTCTTCTTTGAACAACACCTGGGGATCTTTTACACCCGTCTGAGACCTCACCTTTCAAAGGTGGCACCTTCAGCAGTGCAGCTTGCCCTCAGTACTGCACTGGAGCCTAAGGTTTGAGCTCAAGCCTCTGAAGTGGAAGTTGAACCTGCAACTTCCTGACGCAAGGGTGCTACCCACTGTGTGACAGCTGACAACTTTCACACACGCAGGGTAGCATAACTGGGTTAGGGAGCTGCATCAAAGATGGTCCTGCTGTTGTTCTTCCATTACAGAGGCAATCCTAGGCCTCTTATATTCTATGCCTTGGTTAATAAAGGCAAGTATCCCATATGCCTTCTTAACCACCTTATCTACCTATCCCGCTACCTTAAGGGGCTGGTGGACATGTACACCAAGGTCCCTCTGATCCTCGGTGCTTCCCAGGGTTCTACCATTCATCGTGTATTCCCGTGCCTTGTTTGCCCTGTCCAATGCATCACCTTACACTTATCCGGATTAAATTCCATTTGCTTCTGATCAGCCCATCTGACCAGCCCGTCGAGATCCTCCTGTAAGCTAAGGCTATCCTCCTCACTATTTACCACCCCACCAATTTTCGTGTCATCTGCGAACTTACTGATCAACCCTCCTGCACTCAAGTATAAATCGTATAAACAAGGGACCCAACACCGATCCCTGTGGATCTTTGTTAGCAGTGAGCACAGCGATGGGGAAGAGCCCAATCTTTGCACACAGACCCCATGAGGGCTCTGCTGGGGTTGCAAGTTGTGGATTGTATTGTGAAGGTTCCTCATAATCCAGCAAAAAGCAAGCTTTGCATTTATACAGTGCTTTTATGACCACTGGACATATCAAAGTGCTTTACAGCTATTGAAGTGCAGTCACTGTTGTAATGTCTGAAATGAAATGCAGTGTTGAACATTTAAAAGGCAATTGGACATGCACCTGAAGAAGACTATTTTTCAGGGTTATGGGAAAACAGTTGGGATGTGGCGCTAAGGTGGACAAATCTTTCAAAGAATCAGCACAGGCACGATGGGCCAAATGGCCTCCTCCTGTGCTGTATGTTACCAAGATTCTTGTTCAGCTGCTTTGGCTGTCGGTTAAGCAGCACCCCAATTTTAAAATTCTCATCCTTGTTTTCAAATCCCTCTGTCTCTGCAATCACCTCTAGCTCCACAGCCCTCTGAGGTATCTGTACTTCAAAAGGAAATTAGATGGACACTTGAAGAAAACAAACTGGGTCGTAAGCTCTGGAATTCCCTCCCTAAACCTCTTCACCTCCCTTCCCTCCTCTAAAATGCTCCTTAAAACCTACCTCTTCAACCAAGCTATTGGCCACTTGTCTGAATATCTCCTGCGACTTAGTGTCAATTTTTTTCTGATTACGCTCGGGAGAAGCGTCTTGCGATCTTTAATTACATTAACAGGGCTATATGCTGTAAATCGCGGTATATATGTCGACACGTGTGTAAGACAACCCCATTTTTCCAGACCCAAAAATTATGGGCGGGATTTTCCAGTCCTGGCCACTGCGGAGCTGGAAATTTCCACCCAAAGGCCAAGGGGCCTTCGGCTGGTCTGTCAAATTTTCCATCCCACCCACGGATGATTCCCGCTGGGGTCAGGGCTGAAAAATCCCGGCCTATGGTTTTGCATGCACTCAAGTGTGTAAGTCAACCCCCTTTTCAGCCACAACACTCTGAGGAGGTGGTGGCATCGTGCTAATGTCACTAGACCAGTAATCCAGTGGCCCAGGCTAATGCACTGGAGACATGATGATTTCACCCCATGAAGGAAGGTAGCTGGTGGAACTTAAATTCAATTAATTAAAAAAAAAAGTCTGGAATTGAAAACTAGTCTCAGTAACGGTGAGCATGGCAACTATCATCGAATGTTGTAAAGACCCATCTGGTTCACTAAAGGAAATTTGCCATCTTTACCTGCATGTGACTCCAGACCCACAGCAACGTGGTTGACCCTTAACTGCCCTCTGCAATGATCTAGCAAGCTACGCAGTTCAAGGATAGTTAGGAATGGTCAATAAATACTGGCCTCGTGGCAGTAATGCCCATGTCCCATTTAAGCAAACAAAAGTTATGCTGGCATCGGTGGTCAGTCTCGATTTTTCTCGCCACAAATACATGTTTTATTTACCAATACCTTACAACTGGGAGTAAGGGATCAAACAGACGACATCGCCTGTGGTGTGAAGACGTGCGGGAATTTAAGACACGCCCACTCTTTGGCCGGGATTTTACAGCCCTCACGTCGGCGGGATGTTCCAGTACCTCCGATGTGAACGGAGATGTCAATGGCTCGCTGGTCCCGCCTTTGGGGTGGGGGAGGGGGGGTGGGGGGTGGAGGGGGAGGGGGTGCTGGAAGATTCCAGCCTTTGTGTCAGAAGCAAATGACATTTAAAAATAGCCACCACCTACACCCCAGCCAGTTTTGGGCTTTTATACTTGGCTTTTCGATCAAATGCATTTTTGGAGGGATTTTGAGGGTTCAAAGGGCAACATATATACCAACGTCCATGGTAAGTGCATGTCGCGGTTGCTGTAATTTGCTGCGGGAAATCACGATAACGTTCTGCCTTTGAAAAATCATGCGATGGAACCTTTGACACCTTGGATTTATCCCCTCAGCACAGCTCCTCTGCCAATATGCTATAGTCTCAGTGGCCTGTGGGTCAGTGACTTCAACCCAGTTAAGCACCAGGGCAGTGAGACCTACTGTATGGATTGATTCCAACAGTGCTGTTCAGCTGGAACAAGGAGATTGGTTGTGGGTTTGGATGTTTACTTGAATGAATCGTCTTCTCCATTCCCTACGTGTGCCTAGTCAATTCAGTTGGTTCACCAGCTATAAGCAGCTCCAGGATCTGACTGCAAACGCCATCTGTCAGGCACTGCTTAACCTGAGCTTAACCTGCATTAATCATGCTCACGGCCACAGCTATATTGCAGCTGCCACTCGGAGTTCAGGATCTTTCTCAAGCTGATCTCAGCCTCACGGAGATCACACAACCATATGTAAACAGACACAAGCAAAGGCTATTAAGCCTCACAGCAAAAAAATAATGCAACCTCCAGATTCAACACGGATTTCGACAATTTCAAACTCTAACCTCTGCCCCCGTTTTTGTTTTGTTACCTTTTCCTTTGCAGGTTTTGGTTTTAACTCCTTTTTCTCTTGTCTTTGCTTTTTGGGCTGCAGCTGTTCATCGTTCTGCTATTCACACCTCCTCTAGACACATCTTTTGTTTTATTACCTGTCCCGTTCCCACTCCTTTTGGCCTTGTACCACCAACTCTTCTGTCATTTAATCTCTCCTGTCTTCCACACTATCACAGGCTTTCCCTGTTTTTTTCCCCCCACACTCCACCTTTCACTTTCTTAGAGCCCATTATATATGTACCTTTCCCCAGTTTTGATGAACTCTGCTTCCCTCTCCAAAGATGCTGCCAGGCCGGAGGAGTGCTTCCAGCATTTTCCGTCTTTATTTCAGATTTCCAGCTTCTGCCGTATATTACTTTTGTAACAAAGCCACCTTATCACAAGATCACAGAATCACACAGTGCAGCAGAGGCCCTTTGGCCCATCGAGTCTGCATGTTATCCGCTTGTTATTTTAACTCTCCGCCCCACTCTGGCCTCAGCCTCACACGCTGTTTCAATAAAGCTCAATATAATCATGAGGACAGGCCTCTTAGGACATACAAAAAAAGAACCTCCACCCAATTTGTTCCTTATTCATTCTTGGCGTGTGTTCATAGCCCAACACTAATTATCCTGATGATCCAGTTAAGAGTGAGCCACATTAGTGCAAGGCTACAGTCACATATAGACAGACTGGGTGAAGGGTTTGCTTCCCTAATGGGCATCAGGAAAGCCCTGAATCGCAGCTCAACGGCTCTATCTTTTACTGAGACCAACATTTATGTTCCCAGGGGTTTTTTTTTGAAATAGAATTCAAAATCTCAAACTGCCCAAGTAGGATTTTTAAAAATTCTTTCATGGGATGTGGGTGTCGCTGGCAAGGCCAGCATTTGTTACCCATCCCTAATTACCGTTGAACTGAGTGGCTTGCTCGGCCATTTCAGAGGGCAGTTAAGAGTCAACCGCAGGGCTGTGGGTCTGGAGTCACACGTAGGCCAGACCAGGTAAGGACGGCAGATTTCCTTCCCTAAAGGGCATTAGTGAAACAGATGGGTTTTTACGACAATCGATGGTCATTGTCTTGACATTCCCTTTCAATTCCTGATTTTATTCATTGAATATAAATTCCACCAGCTGCCATGGTGTTATAAGTGCTTATATATTTTTCTTAATTCATTCACAGGTTGTGAGTATTGTAGCCATCCCTGCAGCAAGAATGCATTTAACAGACGTTAAAAGGTTAAACGGCTGCACTGTACAGGTTGTTTTGTAAATTGACTAATCGTCAGAAATTGACCAAGCTTCATCTCCCAGACTGCCTCAAGGTACCAATGTGACTTTCAAATAAACTTGTAAAACAAGCTGTGAGCTGAAAGGAAATTATTCATACAGCAACAGGGACATAGATGAATCAACTTCATGAATATGCCAAACAAGAAAGTAGTTGGAATTTACAAACTACAGGCTGGCATGTTTTTGTGTAAACTGAACTATTGCAAACCATTGCTGTACTTTGCCAAGCATAATCATGGGCCAATCCAATGGAAGCCTATGGTCGCCAGCACTCTCTTGGGGCATGCTACCTAAAGGAGAAAGAGGATCCTGACCATTGAATTCCTGTGGCCACGTTAACAGGACTGACAAACGACAATGATTCCACCACCTCTGGGTTGGTTCCTACACCCTGTGGAAATGTAAATACAGGTCGAATATCCTTTATCGGTACATTCAAAACCCAAACACATCCAAAAACCGAACGTTTTTTTGAATGGCTATGCAGTTAGTTTGTATGTTAGTAAAACAATGTAATGTTATATTACGGGTGTAATAAGTGTTAACAGATAAGAAGTAGAGTGTGTGAGAGTTGACAAATGGAGAAGCAACCCAGTATTTGTAGCCTATGGCTAGCCTAGACTTAGGCAATTGTAATGTAAGTATAGCTAGTCCTACCTTATATATGGGAGATCTGAAAACCGAAAGTATCTGAATACCGAAATGCAATTGGCCCCAAGGGTTTTGGATCAAGGATACTCTACCTGTATGAAAATTGCTGCTGGAGTAAAACCCATTGAAGAATGCTGATAAGCCTATCAGAACACCTTTGTTGAGAGGGTTGCTTCTCCATTTTCCAACTTTCACACACTCTACTTCTTATCTGTTAACACTTATTACACCCGTAATATAACATTACATTGTTTTATTAACATACAAACTAACTGCATAGCCGTTCAAAAAAAACGTTCGGTTTTTGGATGTGTCCGGGTTCTGGATGTACCAATAAAGGATATTCGACCTGTATTTACATTTCCACAGGGTGTAGGAACCAATCCAGAGGTGGCGGAATCATTGTCGTTTGTCAGTCCTGTTAACGTGGCCACAGGAGTTCAACGGTCAGGATCCTCTTCCTCCTTTAGGTACCATGCTAATGGTATGAACATTGAAACAGAATTTTCCTTGTGCGTAAATGGACCGTTCACTGACCAGAATGGGGAGGTGAGCAAATCAAGATGGTACAGTCACAGGGAGAGAGGGTTGCATCAGTCATTGTCACGGGTGTGATCTTTGCATCATAAGAAGTGTCTTTTTAGAGGCAGACCTTGGATAACGTTCAAGGAAACTGTGGGCAGACGTGATCATCCACACAGATGGGAACACATTCCTCTGAGTGATCGCTGGTGAGATTAAGGAGAGTTAAGGAAAACATTCTATGTTGGTTCTGTTTAAAGTTAAAGGGAGCGCTGTATTGATGTTTATATGGAATCTGTCATGCAATAATTAAAAGAATAATGAGTTGCACTGAATTGTCAGCCTTGACTATTTTATCCATTTGGACAGGTTTAGGTAAGATTTTGGAATTACAATGGATCTATGGCACCAAAACAGGCCATTTGGCTCAACCAGTCTGTGTTTATTCTCCATTTAAGCCTCCTCCCATCTTTCCTCATCTAAATCTATCATTGTGACCATCGGTTGGCAACAAATCGTCACCCTTTTCTCCTGTAGTATAAATTGTTGTGATTGTTTAAAATTTGGTATTCTTGCATTTGTCCTGAGGAGTCCCAGATGAAAAGCTTTGGCAACATGTCTCTCTTTTCAGCGATGTTCAAGTTACTATTTATTCCCTCCTCCCCAAAATGCTTGTCTAGTTTCCCCTTAAATGCATCTACACTATTTGTTTCAACCACTCCCAGTGGTAGCAAGTTCCACATTCTCATTACCCTCTGGGTAAAGAAGTTTCTCCTGAATTCCCTATTGGATTTCTTGATGACTATCTTATATTGATGGCCTCTAGTTACACTCTTCCCTACAAGAGGAAACATTCTTTCTGTATCCACTCTATCAAAACCTTTCATAATTTCAAATACCTCTATTAGGTCACCCCTCAGCCATTGTTTTTCAAGAGAAAAGAGACCAATCCTGTCCATAGAACCATAGAACACTACAGCACAGAAAAACAGGCCATTTGGCCCTTCTAGTCTGTGCTGAAATGTTATTCTGCCAATCCCTGTCAATTCTTTCCTTAGATGCATACCCACACATTTCTGGGATCATCCTTGTAAATCTTCTCTGCACCCTCTCCAGTGCCTCTATGTCCTTTTTATAATATGGCGACCAGAATTGCACGCAGTATTCTGTGCGGTCTGACCAAGGTTCACATTAAAATATATGAGGGAAGATGTAGGTTCACCACTTAAAAGTGTCATCAGTATGGCCATTATTTAATGCACATCCTCACTGGCCTTGGGAAGGTACTGGTGAGCCACCATCTCAAATACATTTGAGTGGCTTGCTAGTCCATATAAGAGGGCAGTTAAGAGTCAACCACATTGTTGTGGGTCTGGAGTCACATGTAGGCCAAACCAGGTAAGGATGGCAGATTTCCTTCCCTGAGAAACCTTAATGCACCGGATGAGTGCTTATAAAAATCTAGTCATTTCATAATCACCATTACTGATACCAGCTTTTTAATTCCAGGGTTATTTCATCCATTGAATTGAGCTCCATCTGCTATGATAAGATTTAAATTCGTGCTCCCAGGTCATTAACCAAGATCCCTGGATTACTAGTCCAGTAACATAACCACTGTGTGACATACCCCTGCTATAATAGCTGGCCTGTAGAGATATGCAGCCATGCAAAGTCGCCATGACTGATCCAAAGTGTAAGTATATGATGTCTAAATATCTGAATGCAGAACTATTCTATACACATTATAAACAGGGTGGTTATGTTTTACAGTGCAACATTCCCTCGAGACACAGCTGGTTTTAGAAAATCCCATCAAGCTTTCCTTTTTGATTAATACATGCTCCAGGTCAATATTTTTAATGAATAACTCCCGTGTTAAAACTGCACCGGCCCTAAAGCATTGACACATGCAGCCATGGAGCTGACATGTGATGTTATTGAGCTCAATTATAAGCTGTGGGTTTAGACGTTTATACCTGTCTAATACTTATAAATACAACTATGGATATGAAAACCATGTAATAAAGCTAGATAGAGTGAGGCTTCTTTTAAATTGCAAAGATTTTGGGCACATTAATGCTACAAAGTACTGTGAATCACTTCCCACCTCATAGCAATGCTGACATTTTGTAGAGTAAACCTAGCATTAGGCCTTAACCTTAGCCTGGATTTACCCTCAACACTAACTTGTATAGTATTCCAAAAGTGTGTATGACACAGAAATAACTCCAATAGCTTCTTGCCTGTGTGCATCTCCACTCCTCTTCGTCTCATCCTATCAGCAGACATTTCTATTCCTTTCTCCCTCATGGGTTTATCTGACTTCTCCTTACATGTAACTATGCTGCTCCTTTTGGTAGCAAGTTGTACTTTGTGGACTAGACTATAATAACATAAGAAATAGGAGCAGGAGTAAACCATGTGACCCATCTCCACTGCCCCTCTGCCATTCAATACAATCCTAGCTGATTCTGGGCTTCAACTCCACTCTCCCACCCACTCCCCATATCCCTTAATTTCCTGAGAGACCAAAAATCTGTCAATCCCAGCTTTAAATGTATTCAGCAATGGAGCATCCACAACCCTATGGGTAGAGGATTTCAATGATTCATAACACTTTGATTGAAGCAATTTCTCCTCATCTCAGTCCCAAATGATCAGCCCCCTATCTTGAGACTGTACCCCCATGTTTTAGGTTCCCCAACCAGAGGAAACAATCCCTCAGCATCCACCTTATCGAGCCCCTTCTTCTTTGAATAATGGTGAATATCCTTGTCTGTTACACAAAAGGCAAGGGGTTCAATTCCACGCCTGGGTGATGGTATAGTTTATCATTACAGCCATGGTAAAGCAGGTAGCATTCTTACCTCTGAGCCAGAAAGCTCTGGGTTTAAGTCCCACTCTAGGGACTGGACTGGACAAAGCTGACACTCTAGTGCAATACTGAGGGGGTACTGTTGGAGGTGCTGTCTTTCAGATGGGATGCAATAATGACAACCTACAGGTAATGTTACTGTGCTAGTAATCCAGAGGCCTGGCCTAATGTTTTGCAGCCAAGAGTTTAAATCCAGTCATGGAAGCCGGGGGGGGGGGGGGGGTTGGGAATTGAAATCCAACAGATCATTTTTTTAAAAAGACGGTATAAATAGGGGATAGGTGGGACACTGGGTTGTGTGGGAGGAGAGCTGTGAGATTGAACTCTCTCAATAGACAAAAGCTCTGTATCTTGGTTTTGGCTTCACCAATCAGCTTGGGTCCTATTAACAATCTATCTTAATATCTCTTTGTGGGGTTCAATGTTTGATGAGCACCTTGTTCTGCTACGTTAAAGGTGCCATAAAACAATAATCCATTGTTGTTAGGGTCAGCAACCTGAAGGAGGAGGGCGATTACTGGTATATTGGCTGGACCCGTCTGAAAATTTCAGGTTAGTTCCATCACATCAACTCCCCCATTCACTGACACAGACCCCCCCAACTTCCCACTGTTTTTCCCACACTGGGGACTTACTGCCTATTGAGTCCTCTTTTGATACAAAGCGAACATTTCCTCATGTTCTTTGGGGCTTCCAGACAGACATTATTATGATCCATACAGATGGGGAATCAGCCATAATGTCAAGAAGGAGTCCCTAGTGAGGGATAAGCAAATAGGATGGACTGCTGGCTCTGCAACATCTCCTCTGATGCATGAAGAGAAATTGTTTTTAATTTCGCACTACCAATTTTTTTTGGAGTACAATATTGGATTCAAAGATGTAAGACATTTTCGAAGAGTGATATACTCTCCTGTTTAGTGATTGAATTGTTTTTTCACAGCGACCTCCATTTTGCATTTTATAATCACACAAGTAGCAAGTGTCTTAGCTTTTATTTTTCACTATATAAACTCACGTACTTGGTGAGTGATCAGGGCAAAATAAAACCATCTCTTATTAACAAGTTAGCATGAAAAGAATCAGGGTATTCTATTTCAACATGGATGAAGTTGTGACCTCAGCTTCGTTGTTTATACTGCCAAGTTTTTATTTGGAATTAGATCTGTCTCTATGGCCGAGGTTAAGAAACTTGAGGTTTCTGGGTGAGGTGAGAGTGGGCAATTGTTTCTCATCTCCTTAAATAGACTCCACATTTAAATTCCACCTTTTTCAATCTCAGAATGTCCCAAGGTGCTTTACCATCAATGAAGTACTTTTGGAGTGTAGTCACTGTAGTAATGCAGGAAACGCTGCAGCCAATTTGCGCACAGCAAGGTCCTAAACAAAGAAATGAGATAAAATGACCATATAACCTGTTTTAGTGATATTGGCTGAGGGATAAATTTTAGACAGGACCCCCGCCTTCTTCCTCAAAGAGTGCCAAGGGGTGTATATTGTTCACAGGAGATCAGACAGGAGCCTCGGTTTAGCAACTCGTTAGAAGAATGGCACCTCCAACAGTGCAGTGCCCCTTCAGTACTGCACCGGGAGTGTCAGCCTGGATTACGTGCACAAGTCTCTGGAGTAGGACTTGAACCCTTCTGACTCAGAGGAGAGGGTGGTACCCACTGAAGCATGGATGGCACTTATTCTAATTTTGCAGCCAGCTCCCAATGTTGCTGGTTTACTATAGTTACGCAATGGTCCAGTCCAGTCAATCTCTCTTCTTGGTGTGCATCAATGGAATGCTCAATCTGCAATCTGTTCTGTCTGAATTACAATTTCAACTGTTCATTAGATACTTTGACATAAGCTTACAAGGAATAAATTAAATATAAACAAGATGTGACAAAGGTCTTCACTCTACCTTGTGATTTAATCCTAACAACATTGGAATGTCCTATTACTGAGTACCAGTGATCGTAATGTGCTACTGATTCCAATCAGACCCCTTGCACCTGAGTCTACTGCCCTCCAAGACCCATTTATATTGCATTTACTCTTTTTGGAGCTTTTTTTTTTGCTGTTGTTGGTGTTTTTCCAATATTATCTCCATTCCCAATTAATCTCAATGGTGACACTGACCGGGTACACTCTACTGGGCTCTCCCTCCTTAACATTACTGAAGATATGAGATTGACACCACAAAGGAAAGGTCCATTTCTCAGAATTGCATTCACTTCCGATTTTGTTTTATTTTGTTTTGCCTGGCTTGCTTTGAACTCAGTTCAAATTTACAGCACAGAGACAGGCCATTCAGCCCGACTGGTCCGTGATAGTCCTAATGCTCCACACGAGCCTCCTCCCACTCTACTTCAGCTCACTTGATCAGCGTATCCTTCAATTCCTTCTCCCTTTTAAACTGCTACCCTATAGTCACGCTCCTTCTTATCTCTGTAACTACTTCCAACCCCCCCAACATATCCGTGCTCATCCATTTCTGGCCTCTTGCACGTCTTCAATTTTCATCATTCCATCATTGATAGACGTTCCCTTAGCTAGCATGACCTTAAACCCCTTTGGCTTTCCGCCTCTCTCTTCTCTTTTAAGACACTCTGTAAAAGTAAGATTTTGGCCATTCTTCCTACTATCTTCTTATGTGACTTGTGGTCAAATTTTGTCACTAACACTCTTGTGAAGTGTCTTGGAACATTTTTAAATGTTAAACGTACTATACGGATTTTTTTTTAAATTTCTGCATTTGTTGCCATCCCTAATTGCCCTGGAGCTGAGTGTCTTGCTCGGCTGTTTACATGCATACGAACATATGAATTAGGAGCAGGAGTACCACTCAGCCCTTCGAGCCTGCTCCGCCATTCAATAAGGTCATGGCTGATCTGAATGTAACATCAACTGGACAGTCCCACGCTCCTCCAATAACCTTTCACCCCCTTGCTTATCAAGAATCTATCTACCTTTGCCTTAAAAATACTCAAAGGCTTTTCCTCAAAAGGTACACCTTTTGAGAAAGGGAGTTCTAAGGACTCACGACCCTCAGAGAAAAAAATTCTCCTCATCTCTGTATTAAATGGGTGACCCCTTATTTTTAAACAGTGACCCCTAGTTCTAGATTCTCCCACAAGAGGAAACATCCTCCCCACATCCACCCTGTCAAGACCCCTCAGGATTTTAAAGGTTTCCATCAAGCCACCTCTCATTTTTCTAAACTAGAGTGAATACAAGCCTAGCCTGTCCAGCCTTTCCTCATAAGACAACCCGCTCAATCTTGGTATTAGTTTAGTAAACCTTCTCTGAACTGCATCCAATGCATTTACATCGTTCCTTAAATAAGGAGACCAATACTGTACACAGTACTCCAGATGTGGTCTCACTAATGCCCTGTATATTTGAAGCACAACCTCGCTATTCTTGACCTCGCAATAAACGATAATATTCTATTAGCTTTCCTAATTATTTGCTGGACCTGTATTCTAATCTTTTGCAATTCATGCACTAGGACATCCAGATGCCTCTGAATCTCAGAGCTCTTCAATCTCTCACCATTTAGATAATATGTTTCTCTTTTATTCTTCCTGCCAAAATGAACAATTTCACATTTTCCCACATTATACGCCATTTGCCAGGTCTTTTCCCACTCACTTAACCTATGTCCATTTGTAACCTCCTAATATTCTCTTCACAACTTACTTTCCTACCTATCCTTGTGTCAACAGCAAATTAGCAACCATACAATCAGCCCCTTCATCTACATCATTTATATATATTGTAAAAATTTGAGGCCCCAGCACTGATCCCTGTGGCACACCGCTCGTTACGTCTTACCAACCAAAAAATGACCCATTTATGCCTACTCTCTGTTACCTGTTAGCTAGCCAATCTTCTACCCATGCCAATTGATACCCCCTACACCATGAGCTTTTATTTTCTGCAATAACCTTTGATGCAGCACCTTATAAAATGCCTTCTGAAAATCTAAGTACAGTACATCGACTGCTTCCCCTTTATCGACAGCACATGTTACTTCTTCAAAGAACTCCAATAAATTGATTAACCATGATTTACCTTTCACAAAACCATGGTGATTCTGCCGGATTACCTTGAATTTTTTCTAAGCGCCCTGTTATATAATGTCTTTAATAATAGCTTCTAACATTTTCCCTATGATAGATGTTAAGCTAACTGGCCTAGAGTTTCCTGCTTTGTCAGTTAGGAGTCAATCACATTGTTGTGGGCCTGGAATTGCATGTAGGCCAGACCGGGTCAGGATGGCAGATACCCTTCCCTAAAGGACATTAGTGAACCAGATGGGTTTTTACAACAATGATCGTTGACATTGTCATAACTAGCTTTATATTCCAGGTTTGTTAATTGCATTTAAATTCCACCGGCTGCCTTGGTGAGATTTGAACCATGGTGCCCAGAACATTACCACTACTGGTTCTTCTTGTTGCCCTGAAATGTCTGTATAAGGTCAGTGACAGGCGGGGAGACCTCTCTATCCACGCGGTCAACGGTGGTTTCTGCTAACTTACCTGCCGCCTGACATGCTCGCTACTTTCTCCGGGCATGTCATGCGCGCTCTTGATTAAGCTCTGAGCGATGTGAAAGTAGTAAACGCTGATGATGCCCAGGGGGATGAGGTAGTACACCAGGAATATCATCACCGAATGGATTTTGGGATGCAGCTTGTCAGAGAGCGGATACGGGACGCAGGCACTGAAGCTTTCGTTCTCCCCATTGTGGAGCTGCACCACCTGCGAGTACACAGCCTCTGGAACGGCTAGGACCACGGAGATCATCCAGATGGTCACCGCCTTAATGCACGTATGAAGGACTGCACTGGATGCCTGGATGTCCATAGGGTTTACAATCGCCTTGTACCTGCAAACAACAATAAATGCACAAATGCCCACTTTATTCAAATTATTTACAGCGCAGAAACAGGTCATTCGACCCAGCCGGTCCATGCCAGTGTCGTTACTTCACACAAGCCTCCTCCCACCCTCCTTTGTCTAACCCCATCAGCATTTCCTTCTATTTCTTTCATCCTCGTGTTTATCTAGCTCCCCCTTAAATACATCTATGCAATTCACCCCAGCTACTCCCTGTGGCAGCGAGTTCCACATTCTCGCTGCTCTCTGGGTAAAGAATTTTCCCCCCATACGCCTTGTTGGATTTATTGATGACCATCTTATAATTATGACCCCTAGTCCTAGTTTCCCCACAAGTGGAAATATCTTCTCCATGTCACTCCTATTAGGCTCTTTCATAATTCAAAATAACCTCACATAGCATTCACAGCACAGAAGTGGTTCAGTGCATTCAGCGGACCCATGATGCTGTTTATTGCTCTGTTCAAGCCTCCTCTGACATTACCTCATCTCACCTAGTCTGCACACCATTCAGTTCTTTTATCCCTCATGTCATAGGGTTGCCATCCCTCCAGGCGCGCCCTGGAGTTTCCAGGAATCGAAGATTCATCTTCTAAGTCATTGCCGTAAGCAACTTGGAACATTAAAATAAAGAATTATTTCTCATTTTCTTTGAACTCTTTTGTTTATTCGTTCTAAAAATATTAGCAATGGATTTAAAAAACCTCAGTTTGACTGGACAGGGCAGCTAGAAATGGGAGGTCATATGATAAAACTCCCAGGAGTATGTTCAGAGTTGGCAACCCTATTTATTTACATATCGTCACCATAAAGACAGGCACGGAGGATGGTCAATCCACGTATCCAGAACATCCAACAGTTTTTGATTAGTCTTTTTAAATACTCAAAATGTGTCAGTGAATTCAGTCATAAGATCAAGGTACGGGTGGCCAGTGATCTCTGAGCTCCTCCACTTCTGGGCCTCTTGTCCATCCCTCGTTCCTTTTGCGCCAGTGACTGGGCCTTCAACCATACTCTCCATCCTGACTTAATATAAAATGGAACCTAATGTAAGTGCACTTCACTCCCTTCGTAAGATGATTTCCCTTCTCATTTCTCAGTCTTAATCTCGAACGAGAAAAGAAGGGACTCTCAATCTCGAACAAGGACTTGCATTTATTTAGCGCCTTTTGTGGCCTCCGGATGCCTCGAAGTGCTTTACAGTCAATGAAACGATCAAAATCACGAGGGGTCTGGACAGGGTTGATCGGGAGAAGCCGTTCCCATTGGCAAAAGGGTCGGGAACCAGAGGACACGGATTTAACGTGATTGGCAAAAGGATCAGCGGAGACATGAGGAAAATCTTTTTTTAACCTGCCCAAGAGGAAAAAAACAGCTCCGACCAGTATTCTTTATTTCCCAGTTTTTACTGGTGTCCCTAGTGAATGGCGTATCGGGGGGACCGCCCCGGGCCCAGTGGGGACCCTGGTACTTCGACACCATGGTGTTGGGTGTAATACTATTCCCAACTAGTTAATGTCTTTAAAGTGGGTATAAAGCGCATAGCATCCAACCTGTGGGGTAAGTCACTCATTTGCTGTGTTTATTTTCGGTCCTGGGCAATTGAAACCCTCCGCTTTTTATTTTATTTTATCTTTTTTCCAGTACACTTTCGCAACTAACACTTGCTTAACGTTGGAAGATGCACCTTCATTTTTTTAAAATCAAATTATTCATTGCATCGCGTCTGTAACTTTTTTAAAAAAGTTGAACGCAGTGAATGTCCTCACTCCGGCGTTTAGGCCGGAATTTTCCAGCCCCTCCCCCCCTTCCCCGCGGCGGGGCCGGTGAGCCATTGAAATCTCCGTTCACATCAGCGGGATGGGAAGATCCCGCCGGAGTGAGGGGCTGGAAAATTCCAGCCTTAGCGTTTTCTCCAGTTGTGGTGTGGGGTGTGTTTGTAAAAATGTTATAACGGAATCCCATAGAGATCATGGATTGCTCCTTAACCAAAGGAGAGCAAGCAATTATGTTCAGCCTCGGAAGCAAGGTGTAGTTTTAGGTGTGACACGGTTATCACAGTCAATCGTGCAGTACACGCCTGGAGCAGAGTGCGCAGTAGCTGGGATGTTGCTGCTGGGGATTCTTTTCACACACACACACACACTCAGGGACCCAGCCATCACAGGAAACTTGTCTGAAAACGTTACCGGTGGTCCACACATTGGGATTCGCCCCAGACCCCGCATATCCTTAGGGACAGCCCTCCTGGTAGCTTTCCTCCGGCATGTCCAGCAGCACAGTCTAGTTACTGATCTCTCCTTCCCATCCTTCCTCCTCTCTATTTTTGCAAAGGTCTAGTCAGCATTCCATTGAACTCACTCGTTTGTTCCTCTTAAGCAGTAAATTGGATCATCCTCTGCATTCCCTTGAATCCCCACTAATCGGGCATGTTTGGTGGCGTCAGCGGACAATACGGTGCAGTTTCACAACGGCATGAAACCAGTTTGCGATCACCCACTCAGCCCGCCAATGGCGAGCTGCATTTCCCGCCATCGGACGTCGGAAACCTCATTGTAATACATCCACATATCATTATTAGGCCGGCCCACTGGAATCGTCTCCCCCGGCTAGATTGTCCACCCACAGGAAAACACGCCGACGTGTTTCACAACAGCGCATAAGTGAAATGGATCTGGTGAGCTGCACTTCACTCGGGACTTTGAGGTTTGTTTGTCTACCTTGCTTCGGGCAGCACTCGCAGTCATCAGCGCCAGGCTTCACAGACAGCACCACATCACTTTTAGGGGGGCTCATTGTAGGTCTCTACCCACCAGATCATCCACAGTGGCTTTTCATTGACTGCAGGTCTAGAGCTTGCTTGGGGAAGGGGGAGAAGTGGCCTCAGACAAGGGAAGAGGCTGCAGGACGAGGGCTGTACTGGGGAATGTGGGTATCCCAGGGTGTGTGTGTGGGGGAACATGTTGATCTGTGCAAGTGGCCTCAAGATGGTGAGAGCTGAGGAGGCAGTCTCCAGAGGAGATGAGGCCAGATGGAGATATGAGGGTGTGTGAGAGAATGAGTGGTGATGTCCCTTGAGCTGGCAGTGAGTGAGATGCCAGTGAATGTGTGATGGGCTTGTGAGTGTGTGAGTTTAGAGTGATGAGATGGTTGCCTTACCCTGGCTGCACGGATGAGATCATCCATCCTCTGCCTGCAATGGATGGCCAACCTCTTCCATGCAGCATCGGCACTGATTACCACCGCTACCACCTCCCAAGCCTGGTTGGTCACACCGCTGCCCATCTTGCAGCCAGGGCGGGGGTAGAGGACATCGTGGCAGGCCCCCAGGGCATCCAAAGGGCAGTCCAATGACATGTCACTAAACCCGGGGGCTGCAGTCTTTTTGCCTTTCGGGGACATCTTCCCTGCAGTGGTCCTGGGCTGGAAGCACTGAGGCGTGTGCGCATGTCTAGACTTTAAATATGATGCCTGGCATGATGAAGCGGCGAGGTGATGGTGTGGCGGGCGAATGAGAGCCCACCCACTATCGAAATGGTTATGTTTCCCGGGAATGCATAACTAATGCAGCGGGTTTGGGACGATACAGCACGAAAACCAGCCAACGTCATTTTACCCACCCACTACTGCACTTACTACAAATCTGGGACAATTCCACCCAGTGTGTGTTCCTGATATTGCCTAGAAATAGAATGTGTAATAACCCAGTGAGAATGAAAAAAAGTACAGTTAGATCAAACAGTGGATAGAACCTGTTTGCATAAAGGCTGGTAACTGGCTGGAACAATCACTCAAGTGAAATAGTAGAGACCCATAACCACAAGAGAAAATGCTGGAAAAACTCAGTGGGTCTAATAGCATCTGTGGAGAGAGAAACAGAGTTAACGTTTCAAGTCCATATGATGCTTCTACAGAGCTAAAGAGAAGTAGAAATGTGATTACATTTTTATTGTTTAATTGAGGTGGAGCAGGTGATGTTATAGGTCAGCGATAGGTGGGGACAAAGGAGAGATTGACAAAGATGTCATGAACAAAAGGACAAGGGAGTGATAATGACAATGGTAAGGGCTAAAGGAGGTGCTGACAGTGGCATTAAGGTAAGAAAGCAGACTGTGATAATAGCAGAACAAGTGTAAGCACTCTGGAAAGAACAACATGGAACAAGTAACTGATGGCCCTTTTGTGGGGGTGGGGTGGGTTCAGGGGGCAGTGGTTGGGGAAAAAGGATAGAAAATGGGATAAAAGGGGATAAAACAATGAATAAATGAATAAAAGTAAAAATAAGTGGATAAAAAATTAAAACGAATGTAGAAGAAAGGGATTAAAAAAAGGGTGAAGATAGAGGAGAGAGTTCATGGTCTGAAATTGTTGAACTCAATGTTAAGTCCGGAAGGCTGTTAAGTGCCTAGTCGGAAGATGAGGTGCTATTCCTCCAGTTTGCATTGGGCTTCACTGGAACATTGCAGCAGGCCAAGGAAGGACATGTGGGCATGAGAGCAGGGTGGAGTGTTGAAATGGCAAGCGACAGGGAGGTCTGGGTAATGCTTGTGGACAGACTGAAGGTGTTCCGCAAAGCGGTCACCCAGTCTGCGTTTGGTCTCTCCAATGCAGAGGAAACTGCATTGGGAGCAGCAGATGCTGTAGACTAAATTGAGGGACATGTAAGTGAAGCACTGCTTCACCAAATAGGAGTGTTTGGGCCCTTGGACGGTGAGGAGAGGGGAAGTAAAGGGGCAGGTGTTGCACCTTCTGAGATTGCATGGGAAGGTACCGTGGGAAGGGGATGAGGTGTTGGGGGTGATGGAGGAGTGGACCAGGGTGTCTGGAGCGAACAGTCCCTATGGAATGGTGACCGGGGGGTCAGGGTGAGGGGAAGATGTGTTTGGTGGTGGCATCATGCTGGAGTTGGCGGAAAATGACCCTTTGAATGCGGAGGCTGCTGGGGTGAAAAGTGAGGACAAGGGGGACCCTATCATGGTTCTGGGAGGGAGAGGAAGGTGTGAGGGTAGAGGCGCGGGAGATGGGTTGCACACGGTTGAGGGCCCTGTCAACCACAGCGGGTGGGAAACCTCAGTTAAGGAAGAAGGAAGACATGTCAGAAGCATTGTTTTGGAAAGTGGCATCATCAGAACAGATGCGACTGAGGTGAAGGATGCTGCTGGACCTGCTGAGTTTTTCCAGCATTTTCTATTGTTTCAGATTTCCAGCATCCGCAGTGTTTCACTTTTATCTTAGTCGAGACCCATACCTTTTCAAAAAACAATTGGGGTAAGACAGAACTCAAGGATGACAAATAAAAACCGGAAAGCGCTGGGAATACTCAGCAGGTCTGGCAGCATCTGTGGAGAGAGAAAAACAGAGTCTATGCTTCAGGCTGATGAGCTTTTATCAGACTGACCTGAAAGGTTAACTCTGTTTCTCCTCAGATGCTGCCAGACCTGCTGAGTATTTCCAGCACTTTCCAGTTTTTATTTCAGATTTTCAGCGTCCACAGACAGAGAATCAGGGGTCGTTCTCCTTAGAGCCAAGGAGTTCGAGGGGTTCGGATAGGGGTGTATAAAATCATGAAGGGTTTAGGAGCAGTTCAGAGAAAGATTACTAGGGATAACACCAGCAATGGGCAGGTTGTCTTATGGGGAAATGTTGGACAGGTTAGGCTTGTATCCACTGGAGTTCAGAAGAATAAGAGGTGACATGACCGAAACCTTTAAGATCCTGGGGGGGTCTTAAACTTGACAGAGTGGATGTGAGGAAGAATCTGAAACTAGGGGATTTAAAAATAAGGGGTCACTTATTTAAGACAGAGATGAGGTGAAACTTTTTCTCTCAGATGGTTGAGAGTCTTTGGAACTCTCTTCCTCAAAAGGCAGTGGAAGCAGGGTCTTTGAATATTTTTTAAGGCAGAGCTAGATAGACTTTTGACTAACAAGTGGGTGAAAGGTTATCAGGGTAGGCTGGAGGTTACAATCAGATCAGCCAGGATTTTGTTGAATGGCGGAGCAGGCTTCAAGGGCCGAGTGGCCTCCTCCTGCTCCCAGTTTGTATGTTCATATGTAAACAGAATAAAGAGAAACTGTTACCAATGGCTGAAGAATCAATAATCAGATGGGCCAGGAAAACCTTTTACACAGAGTGGTTAGGATTTGGAACGCACTCTCTCCCTGATGTCATGGTGGATACAGATTCAAGTTAATTAGTGTTCAAAAGGAAATTGGACGCAGTGGTAAGACTGATTGGATTTCTCTTCTAAAGAGCCGGCACAGACCCAAAGGGCCGAATGGCGTCCCTCTGTGCTGCCCTATTCTATAGGGCCTAAAACACATTGAGGAGGCAATCGAAAGAAGCTGTCAAGGGTTAAAGGTGGGGGAGCAGGGGGGAGGATAAGGGGCCCAGAAACAGGGTAAAGCACCAGGGCTCAGGGTTTCTCTTCTTGGTCATTTTGCTTTTGGCCGAGGATGACAAGTTTTGGTGGGACCAAAAAAAAAATCAATTTTTTTCTCATCCTTGACATCTTTCAGATTCCTAGCTCAGTTTTTTCCCAGGATTTCAAATCGGTGGTATTCCTTATTTCTCTTAATGCCTTTAAATGGGTTCAGCAAAGTGCTTCACAGTCAATGGAATAAACAAAACCATGAGGGGTCTGGACAGAGTCAATCGGGAGAAACTGTTCCCATTGGTGGAAGGGTCGAGCACCAAACGGCACCAATTATGGTGCTTGGCAAAAGAACCAGAGGAGGGAAGACTTTTTTTTTTTAAACACAGCGAGTGGTTAGGACCTGGAGTGCACTGCCCGAGAATGTGGTGAAGGTAGATTCAATTGTGGCTTTCAAAAGGGAATTGGATAGTAATCTGAAGGGGAAAGCATTGCAGGGCTATGGGGAAAGCACAGGGGAGTAGGACTAACCAAATTGCTCTAGCCCACAGCTGGTAGGAACTTGGCAGGCCGAATAGCCCTCTTCTGTGTTATAACTATTCTATGATTCCCTGATTCTATGAAATTCTTGGGGCATTGGGCACCGGGTGCCCCCCCCACACATGCCCCCTCCCCACCAACCAACTTCCTCCTACAAACTTTTATTTGTTCTTGCAACATGAATCATACAGGTAAGGCCAGCATTAAATTGCCCAACCCTAGCTGCTTTTTGGAGGTTGTGGTGGTGGTGGACCTGCCTCCTGAGCCAGGACAGTCCCTTCAAGATCCCAGGTTTGGAGTTACCTACCCGTTACTTAATTTACCTCACCTCCCTTACTCATTCCAACCGTGGGAGACTCTGGGATTATTGACATGTATATGGGGTTTTCCATTTGTTTACAATTTTTCCATTGCAAAGTAAGTTCAATCAGCCAGGCACTGAAGCAGTTAATAACCATACATTCAGTAAGCAGATCTTTCTTTGTACAGTTCCTGGGGCAAAGTAAATGTGTTCCAGCCAATCGCACCGTGTAGGTGGTAGATGCAGGGTACTTAAAATGATCTCCTGCCTAAACATGACAGCCTGATTTGCCACTAATTTATATTTCAATTTACCGCCTGCAGTTAGTTAAGTCGGTCGTTGGGACATCAGATGTAATCAGGCAAATGAGAAAGCTCAATGAGAAGTAAACCACATGATATTAGCAATGAGCCAAGAACTATCTTCCATAAAATGGTGGGTAAAACTCCACTGAAGGGGAAACTGCATATTAGGCAGTGTGAATTTTATAGAGTGATGGAGGAAAAGCTGCCTCAGTAAATTTGTCAGCACATCAGTTGAAGTAAAACAGAGTTTTAGGCTCCAGCTGAGAAAATGTGTCCAATTCTGGGCACCACATGTAAGGAAACACGTCAAGGACCATGCAGAGGATTTAGAGGAGATTTACTCGAACACAACCAGACATGAGGACTTCAGATGTGTGATGAGGCTGAAGAAGCTGGGGCTGTTCTTCTTCAAGCTGAGAAGGCCTTAATAGTGGTGCTCAAATCATAAGGAGTTTTTGTGGAGTAACTAATGGTGGAGTGTTTGCACAGGCAGGAATGTCAGTTACCAGAGGGCACAGATTGAAAATAATTGGCAAAAGGATCAGAGGGGTGGTGAGGGATTTTTTTTTTTTTAATGTGGCAGATTGTTGTGATTTGGAATGAGTAAATAGGAGTGAGAGGTCTTGTGGCACAGCGGTGGTGTCCCTACCTCTGGGACAGAAGCTCTGGGCTCAAGTCCCATTTCAGGACTTGATGGCCACAGAAGGTGCATTCATTACGTGGCCAAACAGGTTGATTATCAGCCTGTGAATCCTCCCAATACACCTGATGGCAGGCAGTGAGTGTTTCCTGGTCAGTATGAGCCAAGCACAATCATTGAGCAATCCAATGAAAGTCAGGGCATGGTACCTGAAGTAGTGTCAGTAGCAACATTCTGAATGCTTAAAAAGGGAAATGAAAATTTGCAGGGCTGTGGGGAATGAGCAGCAGAGTGGGACCAATTGGATAGCTCTTTTAAAGAGACAGCATGAGCCAAATGGCCTCCTTCTCTGGTCAATGATCCTTCATTTCAAGATGCAAATACAAGTGCTAAAAGCTGAACAGTACAGGAACCAATATCAGGTGGTTGAAGGGCTTAACATCCATTGAGCATCTGAAAAGTACACATGAGCAAAGTCTCAGGTTTGACGTGTGGCTACCTTATACCAATCAGGGTAACAGTAGTCCTCAGGACCTCTGGAATATGGAGGGGAAAAGAGCACCATGGTTCATTACTCTGATTGCAACTCAACAACCAAGCCCCCCCCTCCCATTACAGGTGCTCATGGTATCCAATGAGGGTAGGATTAGGCTGTGCTGTGATGCCTTTAAGGTGAAATAGCCTACTAATACCATCAAAGTACCAGTAGGCAACCAGTGCTCATGGAACCATGTCCCAGTGGAGAGCTAAGAGCTCCCAAAGAGGGGAAGGAGAGAGAATTGATGAGAACAAGCTACAAGAGAGGTGGAGAGAAATTCCTTTGTGCAGAAAGTTCAAGTGAAACATTTTGGCACAGGGAACAGTCATAGGACAGACCATCCCATCTTTTAAAGGGAAAATTAGGAGAATGGAAAGAAAGGTGGGGGGTGGGGGGGGGGGGGTGGGTCAGTGGGACCTGCTCTAGCAGAAAGAGCCAACATAGACACGATGGGACAAATGACCACCTTCTTGGCTGTAAACCTCCATGGATTTGTGATATAAGGGCAGCAAAGTTGACCGTTTCATGAAAGGACTCGAAAAATGAGGTCCCTAAACTGGCTCAGTTACTCAGATTCTTGTCATTGAACTCTTTTAATACTCTTTGTGTCCTTGGTCATTTTTTTTTCTTTATTCTTTCATGGGATGTGGGTGTCACTGGCAAGGCCAGCGTTTGTTGCCCATCCCTAGTTGCCCTTGAACTGAGTGGCTTGCTCGGCCATTTTGGCAGGCAGTTAAGAGTCAACCACGTTGCTGTGGGTCTGGAGTCACAGGTAGGCCAGACCAGGTAAGGATGGTGGATTTCCTTCCCGAAAAGGGGTTAGTGAATCAAATAGGACTTTTAACAACAATCGGTGATAGTTTCATTATCATCACAACAAATTCTGGCCCAATGTACACTCTAGAGCAGGTTAATAATTAACGTGGCAGTATGTTGCAGTTCACTCAGGGAATCGGAGTTGCTGTGGCAATAAGCACTTTTACACACATGTTGTAGTCTGGAGCTACGGATAGTATGATAGAGGCTCTAATATTCTGTTCCATCACATGGCTGACCAGGAATCTCTCCTGCTCTTACCACCTGCCATTGGCGTGCGTTGGAAGGATTGCAGATTCATACTCATCACTCAACCTGCTTGGCAATGTCATGAACACCTTCTTTGGCCATCAAGTTCCGGGGTGGGACTTGAACCTGGAGCAGAGGCGGGGACACCGTCCACTGCACTATAAGGCCTCCCCATTACTAGGGCTAGTTTTCAATTCCAGGTTTACTACTAATTGAATTTAAATTCCACCAGCTGCAGTGGTGGGATTTGAACCCATGTCCCCAGAGCATTAGTCTGGGCCTTGGGATTACTAGTCCAGTGATATTACCAATACATCGCTGTCTCCCACCATCTTTATGCTGATATGAACCGAATGACACAATCCCATGCAAGGAACATACAAGGGTTTAGATAGAAATGCATATGATTCATAAACAACCTGTGCATCATCAGCAGAGTTCTTACTTACAGTCTTTCTCTCCTTCTAATAGGGAAGGGCCGTCTGAACACTAGGACCCGCATCCCTGAATATCCGTGTCAAGAAGTCAGAGGAATCCTTCATCTTAACTTCCTGTCAAGGGCCTGTCTGTGCTTTAATCACCAAAGAGTGATTGTTGCCTGAACTTGACTCATCGCACGGTCTTACATCACCCAGCTCAGACTGAATTCAGGATCACCTTCCTCACCTCAATATAGGATATCCACAAGATGCTGAGCATTAACCCCTTCTCAACAAAACATCAAAGATGAAAGCAAAATACTGCGGATGCTGGAAATCCAAAACAAAAACAAAAATAAAAACACCTGGAAAAACTCAGCAGGTCTGACAGCGTCTGCGGAGAGGAGCACGGTTAACGTTTCGAGTCCGTATGACTCTTCAACAGAACTAAGGAAAAATAAACATCAAGGATGTCAGATGTCAACTCAAGCACCAGCAAGTGTTTATTAATTTAAGAACACATCGAGTGCACAAATAATTAGCGGATGTAAATGTAGTCAGGGACACCCATTAATTCAAATAACAAAGTTTAAAAGGACAGTTTGGTGTATCACCATAATTCAGATTAATTGGTTATTAAATTATAATTGAGGTCAATTATATTGAGGACTGAGTCTATTATAATTGTGAGATTAATTTGGGATTGGAGACTTCTTTAATAGGTTAGAATTAACGTGCAGCTGCCTAGCAACGCTCCAGAGCCGATACGACCTTGTCCTTGTGGCTGAGTTGACGGCTTGGCTTCCTTTGGACAATGATGATGGTTTGTGTGACATCGAGTGATGGACCTCTCTGCAGATCCTCGGAAGCCATTTTGCTGACTAGTGACCATACCTGAAGCTGCTGCCTTAAATTCCACCTTCCTCAATCCCAGCAAAGCTGTATATTTAGGCAATACGCCAATCTCTGACTGTAACTGGCTGATAATTGTACTATCGCCTTCCATAACCTCTTCCTCCTTTACTTGGCTGCACTTTGATCCTCCTTAGAAGTACACTCCCACCCAGGCTAGGTAAAGATTACTATAAGTTAACCTCTTCTGGCGACAATCACGTCTCACAGCCATGTAAACTTCTTGAAGCTCTCTACGTTATAGTCGCTTGGTAGTACAGAACTTGACTATTGTTAAAAGAAGAGACATGCTGTTGAAGCTTTTCATCTAACGCGCATCAGGACAGATTCAAGAATGTCAAATTTCAAAGGGAGCAACAATTTATATTGCATTTGAAAAGTGCGCTGATCGGTTGGCAAGTCAACTCTGATCGATCGAGGTGTTGCCATGGAGAATGCACCAGGGTACTATTGTTCCTTACACTCTGTTTAATTGAAAAAGGTGCCATCCCTGGACATGTTCCTTTTGCCTGCAGATGACGGGTCCGTGTGTGTGAATGTATGTAGCTTCTAGCAAGAATAAATGAGCCACATTGTGAGCCTGACTGAATACATTAAATTGTTAATAAGGGATGGATATCTAGGCATGTCCTAACACATGGTTACTCCAAAATTCCTCAGTATTTCACTAACAGAGGGTCTTCCATGGATCCAAATATAGCATGACCTATTTACACCTTTAAAGAGACACCTATCTGCAGGTTTGTGTCTGCCAACATCAGTGTGGAATCTTGCAAGATTTCAGTTTTAATTAGTTTCAGTCTGTTGGATTTCACTTTAGGTACTGATTTAATTTGAAGGAAACATTGTAGACAATCGACAAGATATTACCCAATCACAGCCTATCAAAAGCCATTTAGATTACTGACAATATCCAAGAAGTTTTAACAAGTATGAGGGAGAAAGAAACAGAAGGCCATGCTGATAGGGCGAGATGTAGATGGATGGGAGGAGCCCCATGTGCCACATTAACACCGGCAATGGTCAAAAGCAAAATACTGCCGATGTGTTTCACAACAGCACATCACACCGTGCACTTGGCGGGCCGCACTTTGAGGGGAAGTCGGAATGAGTATACAGTAACATTGTGCAACACTCACCAGGGTCGTCTGTTGGGCTTCAAGCTTCAGGGGCATCGGTGGGGGGTTGGGGTTAAGGGCAGCCCTGCCAATGAGGCAGCTGGTGGCGGGGGCAGGGGGTGGGTGCAAGGGCAGCCTGCCACTGAATATAGTGCACAAGCATTTGGGGTGGGAGGTAGGGTGGGCAAGGGAAGTGGCCATGCATTAAGGGAAACCTGCAGAACTGAGACAGTTCAGGCGCAGCCGCATTGACATGATTGGTCTCGGGCCACTAGCTTAGCTGCCCACTCAAGCAACGCAGAGGCATCAAAGTGCCACCAGGTGCTCCAGAGTTTCTCCCGACACAGGCTGCAAATTCATGAGCATTTTAGTGGACTGCAGAACAGTTGGACGACTGCACACGTTGTACGATCTCCTCACTAAAGCTGGCCATGGGGCAGTCACTGCTACAGGCACTCACAGCCACTTGCCATGTCAGCATCCCGGTTTGGACAAGTCTCCCCCATGGTTCAAGATAACAGGGTAGCCTTGCAGCGCACTAATCTCTGGCCATCCAAGTGGTGGCCAGCACTCCCTGGGTAGTGTTAAGAGGCTGTCACACTTAACCAGGACAGATTCTTAGATTACCCATGAGTCAGGAAAATATAATAATTTTCATAATGTTATTGAAATTTATTGTAAGGTAGGGATAGGGCGCGTGTGTGTGACTTAATTGAATTAAAGGCAGCTGGTCTGAAGGCTTTGATGTATAAGAGAAGCTAGGTTTGAAATATTAAATAGGTAAACATGGCTGAAGTTTTAGAATGTGAGATGTTAAGGGAAAATTTGCATTTTTAGATAAACCAGAGTAATTTGAATTTCAAAAGAGGGTGAAAGGTTACACTTAGCCAGAAGAAGCCAAACAGTGTGTTTATTTTTCCCAAAGCTTAATGATAAAATTGGTACTGTGAAAGATTTTTATTATTAGAAAGGTAAAGTCCAAAGGCATATCGAAACAATGGGATTTACATTTAAAAAAAGGGAGAAACATGTATAAAAGAGATGAGGTTATGTGTAAGGAAAGAAGACTTTCTAAGATCTAACAAGTGTGAAAAGCCTCCAGCCTCAAGTTGCTGTCTACACAAACTGAAGTGAAGAAAGCTCACTTTGAATTTGACTGTTCAGGGTATCGTGTTACTTTGCCTGGGGCTTTCACCATAATAGAGATGTAACTGGGAGTTAGATTAACGAGGGAAGCTAAGAGTTATAGTAGTAATTTGTAAACCTATGTATCTGCTTAAGATCTTTTTTTTAATTAATAAAGGTTTAATTTAGTTTTGTAAGAAACTTATAAGACTCGATGGTCTTTTTACTGCTAAATTCAAGGCCCACATCTCAAAATAAATACAAATTGCAAAACAGTTGTGGCAGTTGTTTCAATTTTCCCTCTGGGATTTGAACAGCTCAGCATTTACCATCTGCTGTTTCATAACACATGCTAACCACATGTCTCTCTCTTTCAACCTGCAGGAGGTGTACATCAGAATCATGGAGCCTGGTGAACTAGTTGTATACCTAATGACCTGCAGAGCATGAAGACGACGGAGGAGAGAGTGACTAAGGCTCCTGGCTACACAGAGGCAGGAGCAGAAACCTCAGGAAGAAGGGTCAGCTGGGGCTCTCAAACATGCCATCCAAGAGCCACAGTGAGCCATCGCTGGCCGGTGCCTAGCAACATCCAGGGTCTATAGACACAGCCTTTCACTCCTGCACATGACCAAGAACCAGTGTCGCCGAAGACTGTACATGTCTAGGGAACTGGTCAGTCACATCTGCCAGCTACTGCAGGATTTAGCGCCACGGGGACATGGAGGGCATCCACTGCCAGTGGCTGTGAAAATGACCAGGGTGCTCAATTTCTATGCCAGTGGCTCCTTTCAGGGCTCCACAGGTCACCTCTGTGGGATATCACAACCCTCCACCTACAAATGCATCCATGAGGTCATGGATGCCATCTTTGCGAGGGCCACACAACTTTGTGCATTTCGCCCAGGACCAGGAGAGCCAGAAACCAAGAGTGATTGGAATCGCCCAGATCTCAGGTTTTCCACAGGTGCAGGGTGCAATCGACTGAACTCATGTGACGCTCAGATCTCCGTCCAACAAACGGTGGACTACATCAACTGCAAGGAGTTCCATTCAGTGAATGTGCAGCTGGTATGTGACCACCAGAAGGCATCCTGTAGGTGTGCGCATGGTTTCCAGGGAGTGTGCATGATGCCTACATCCTCAGTTGGTCACAGATCCCTGGAGTCTTCCAGGGTCCACAGATCTCTCAAATCTTCCAGGGTCCACAGAAGCTGCAGGGATGGCTCCTCAGGGACAAGGGCTACCCACAGAGGATGTGACTGATGACACCCGTGCAGCGGCCTCAGACTGCAGCAGAGCGACGCTATAATGAGGCTCAGGCTGCAGCTCACAACTTGGTGGAGCAGACATTCTGGCTGCTGAAGATGAGGTTCCACTGCCTGGACTGGTCTGGTGGAGCCCTGCAATACAGTCCGCAGAGGGTATCATGCATCATCATCGTCTGCTGCACCCTTTACAACCTGGTGCTCCAACGGGGAGACGAGCTGGCTGAGGAGGAGATGGAGGAGCTGCATATCACCCCCAATGAAGGGGACGCCGACAGGGATGAGGGTGAAGAGGTCCTCGGAGGTGATGATGACGGGGATGAGGCCCTCGCACTGGCTAGACGAGACAGGCACAGTCAGGAGGCACTCATAGAATGCTAGATTTGTGGGGGACAATGACCCCATAGAGCCTCACGTTGCATCTGTGAACGTTTGACTCCAGTCTGGCTTATGGCAGCGCAAATACCCTCTGTGATAATGCTCCTGTCATGGAGATGCAGTGGAGACCCTAATAGTCGCTCGATTTCAGGTGGATGATGACGATCTGCAGTGAGGACACTCCATAGATCTTCACACAGCCTCTGAGAATGTCTGACTCCTGTCTGGCTGAGGGAAGCTCACTTACGCCCTGTGATCAGGGTCATATCATAGAGACGCAGCCATGAAACTTTAGGAGCATCTGATCCTTTTTCCATCTTCAGCACCTGAGCCCTTCAGGAGCACAGCATCACTGGTCAAAGATGCTGAAGAGATGGGGGCCAGCACACAGAGAATGAGAGAACTCTGTGGTGCCTGCTCACTACATTCTGGCAGCAATGACAAGTGCCATCGAGGTGCAGGCATCAATAATATGTTCAGGGAGTGTGAGGCTGAACCATCACTTTGGTCTGAAGGCTGCATAGAGCACAGGGAAGAGTCCCTGGACTGAGACACCTGCCTTTATCTTGTGCAGAAAGGTTTCACATCTGAGTGAAACGAACACCTCATCAGAACAAGGAGTCATAGGCAGGGAGGTATTCTTGGAAATTTATTAACAATAGTGAACAGTATGTATAAATGATTAACACCCATGCCCAGGCTGTGCAACTAATTCTGCTTCACTTTCCTAACACTGCCGTTACATCTTGGTGCTCCCCGGACATCCACAGTGGAGGTGGAGGCAGCCTGCTGACTGCGATGCCCTGTCTGGTGGGCATCCTTTGGAGGGCTGAGACTTAGAGGGCCCCAGACAGCTTTTGGGATCCTGCTGTGTGGCAGTGGCACCCTCCTTGGCCTGTGGAGCTGGAGCTGCTGAGGTCACAGGAAGAGGAGATTCACATGGGCCAAACATTCCCGGAGTCACCTGGATGGATAGGCCCAGAGTCTGCACCTGTGGATCCTTCTCCCTATGGATGCCTGGGGTCCGAGGCTGACTTCTTGAGGAGCAAGGGTAGCTGGAGTGAAATCAAGCTGCCCAGCACCCCTCTCGCGTACACACTGTTGGAGGCCAACTATGGCGTAAGCAATGGAGTTCAGCACGCACTGCAGTGCAGGAGTGAAGACCTGGACCAAGGGCTCCATGGCGGCCACCATCCTACCAGTGTTGACCTCACTGCATTGGCATGCCGGCACTATCACCACAACAAGAGCAAAGGCGGACGGACTCCTCCATCTTGCCTTGCAATCTGAGGAGTGCAGCGGACATCCCTTCCTAATGTTCCTGAGCTTGCCTTTGCAGCTCCAGCAACTGTGACATGACCGAGTCCAGAGGCTCATCATCTGACTCAGACTCAGCAACGTTCTGGTCTCCAGCAGTCCTCCGAGTGCCAGAAACCTGGGAAGTCCCTACCTCCACCCGCTGTGGATCGGACGGTGCAATATGCTCATCAGATTGTGATCCCAGGGCTATTCTAAAACTAGGTCCCACTGAGGTGTGCGTCTCTGTACTGGTGGAGGGTGTAGGTGAGCACTGTGATGGGACTTCAGGGAGGGTACCTCCAGATTCCTCTTAGAGGTTCCATCGCAGCTTGATTAGAGGCCCTGGGTCATGGACTCCGTCGGCTGTTTCCCAGATGTGCCTGCGGAAGCAAGGAGAGATAATTAGTGCATGGCAGTGGCCTGTGAAACAGGACATGTCACTCACAGCATGGTTATCTGATGGATGTTGTACTGCTGGACCCTCACTTAGTAGAGCACTGCTGACCTCACCGTCAGCACAGGAATGGTCCAGATCCTCGCCGGCCAGCTGGATGGCTCAATTTTCAAAGTCTGTGAGGACCTTTCAGTTTTTTTATTCATTCACAGGATGTGGGCTTCACTGGCTGGGCCAGCATTTATTGCCCATCCCCAGTTGTCCTTGAGAAGCTAGTGATGAGCTGCCTTCTTAAACCACTGCAGTCCATGTGGTGTAGGTACATTCATAGTGCTCTTAGGAAGGGAGTTCCAGGATTTTGACCCAGTGACAATGAAGGAACGGCAATATATTTCCAAGTCAGGATGGTGAGTGACTTGGAGGGGAACTTCCAGGTGGTGGTGTTCCCATCTATCTGCTGCCCTTGTCCTTCTAGACAGTAGTGGATGTGGGTTTGGAAGGTTCTGTTAAAGGAGCCTTGGTGAATTCCTGCAGTGCATCTTGTAGATGGTGCACACAGTGCATCGGTGGTGGAGGGAGTGAATGTTTGTGGATGGGATGCCAATCAAGTGGGCTGCTTTGTCCTGGATAGTGTCAAGCTTCCTGAGTGTTGTGGGAGCTGCACTCATCCAGGCAAGTGGAGAGTATTCCATCACACTCCTGACTTGTGCCTTGTAGATGGTAGACAGGCTTTGAGGTGTCAGGAGGCGAGTTACTTGTCGCACGATTCCTAGCCTCTGACCTGCTCTTGCAGCCACAGTATTTATATGGCTAGTCCAGTTCAGTTTCTGGTCAATGGTAACCCCCAGGATGTTGATAATGGTGGGGTTCAGTGATGGTAATGCCATTAAACATAAAGGGGCACTCATTGGATTCTGTCTTGTTGGAGGTGGTCATTGCCTGGCACTTGTGTGGCACGAATGTTATTTGCCACATACCAGCCCAAGCCTGGATACTGTCCAGGTCTTGTTGCATTTGGACATAAACCACTTCGGTATCTGAGGAGTTGCGAATGGTGCTGGACATTGCGCAATCATCAGCAAACATCCCCACTCCTGGCCTTATGATGGAAGGAAGGTGACTGATAAAGGAATCTCATTGATTTTGGGCATTCCACCACTGGTCTGCGACCTCTCCCTGTTGTTGTGTGCCAGCTTGTCCTGCATGAATAGAGATGGATAAATTGTGAGCAGGGTGCCTGCCAGGCCAGGTGATGAGTATGCCTGGCATGTGTGGGTGGTGAGGGGTCCCATGGATGGGATGAGGACAATGTTGGTGAGTGTGAGAGCGCGAATGTGATGTCCCTTGAACCAGCAGTGAGTGAGGGCCCTGTGGAAGTGCGATGGGTTTGAGAGTGTGCAAGTTGAGAGTGATGAGATGAGTGACTTACCCTGGCGTAGAGGAGGAGACCATTCATCCTTTTGCGGCACTAGATGGCTGTCCTCTTTTGAAGGGCGTTCGTGCTGCCACCACCTCCCAAGTCAGGTTACTGCTGTTGCTGCCCATCCTGTGGCCAGAGCAGGGGCTAGAGGACATCCCATCCTCCACGGCATCCAAAAGGTGCTCCAGGGATGTGTCGCTGAACCTGGGGACCGCAGTCTTCTTCATTTTCAGGGCCATGTCTTCCGTGCAGCAGAGGCGAGCTGGAAGCACTGAGATGTGCGCACGAGGCTGGACTTTAAACATGGCGCCCGGCATGATGCAGCAGCGGGGTGATGGCAGGTGGGCGAATGAGAGCCTTTCTGCCATGGAAATGGCGTGTCTCCCAGGAGTACATAAAGAATGTGGCGGATTTGGGATGTTACGGTGTGAAAGCCCACCATCACGGCCGGCGGGTAAAACATTGCTTTACCCACCCACTACCACACTTGGTGCGCATATGGGGCGATGCCACCCAGAGCTTTAACCTGATTGGTGGGCTGAACTTTCAGTCAAGTCAGGAGCCAGTCACTGGAGATTGCAGCAGCAGACCAGGTTTAGGAACTGAGATGGTGAGAGGTGTCCATTGACAGGGGAAGAGGATGGGGGAGAAGGGGGTTCAATTGGGTGGGCTCGGGGGAGGGTGGCAGGGAAAATTGGAGTTTGATGACATGTTGAGTTGGGGTGGGGTGGAGGTTTTGGTTGGAGGCCTCGTGCTTGGGGGGGAAACCGGAGGTGGAGGAAAATCAGAGGAAAAGTCAGCATGGGGTGCCCGATCATGGAGATTTCTCAGGCAACATCAAGATCTATGGATGTGAAGTCACTTACATGCTGAATCCACCAAGCCCTCGAATCCAAGAAGCTGTCAGGTTTCTTGATGCTTGGCCAGAGTTAAAATTGGAAACTCGAAAGACAATAAAGTTAGAGTTCAGCCCGACATTTAAGATCGAGGACCTTCCATCGCAACTTTCTCTGTTCTGATGACAGGTCATTGACCTGAAACATTTGACCTGGCTTTTCATCCTCGAGGCAGGTAAGGGGAGTTGGGAAAATAACCTTCCAACTACGCCCATGTCCCCTCATGCCCCCTATGCCAAGCTCTGCCCTTCCACCCACCCCATGTCCCCTCATGTCCCCTATGCCAAGCTCTGCCCTTCCACCCACCCCATGTCCCCTCATGCCCCCTATGCCAAGCTCTGCCCTTCCAAGCACCCACCCCATGTCTCCTCATGCCCCCTATGTCAGGCTTTCCCACCCCACCCCCCTTTTCATTCTTTATGTCACCTCATGTTCCCTATGCAAGCTTTGGAACTTCTATGCCCATTGATCCACTCCACTGTTCACTTTCTAAAGTCAATGAACACCGTAGTGTAGAGTGGGATGTGTGCAACAAAGCTTTGAAAAAATGTAATCCATTGGTAACATTCTCCTATGCTTGAAAAAAGTCTGGACCAAGCTAATAAAAGTGTCAACCATCCAGGCCCTTTGAAGCTTCAAAAACCACAAACTACAAACCATTGAAATCACTTAACTTGTATCAACAAACATCATGAAATTGACTTCAGGGATCAGGGAACCTGAGCTAGCAATCAAACAATGTTTCCTCGAGAGAGCTGCTGTTCTAGGGTTCCAATGGCTGTCTGGGCTCAAAGCCAAGCACACAATTGGCAGAGTTTGGCACAGCGGGCATGAGGGGACATACAGGGTGGGTGGAAAGGCAGAGCTTCGCATAGTGGGCACGAGGGGCCTGGGCAGGGAGGGGGTGGTGGTGGGTGGAAGGACAGAGCCTGGCATAGAGAGCATGAGGGAGACCATTTGAACTTACCTTTTAAAATGTCCCCTCATGCAGATGAGGGTTCACAACTCCTGTAAGGGGATGTTAACTACCACCCTTTAAAAACCTGGGCTGACTCCATTAAAATTGTGGCGAAGTAGGACATGGCTGTCCTCGCAATGGAGGTGGGCAGGTCTGAAGTGCCAGATGCCAGTTTCTGATAAGAACAAGCCTGCACTTCTGAAAATTAGGCAGCCTGAGAATGGGATCGGGAATCCCAGAATCAGGACTGCCGTCCATTTTTAAAGGACTCCCAAGTCAACCCAACTTGATGAAAATCTAGGCCATTAACTCTGTTTCTCCCTTCACAGATGTTGCCAGACCTGCTGAGATTTTCCAATAATTTCCTGTTTTCATTTGTCAGGTCCAGAACCAGCGTGTCATATTCTGAACTTCAAACTATTTTTAAATTGTAAAACTCAACACAAAGAGGTTGGAAAAGATGGCCACACAACTTCATTTCTTTTGTGGATTAGAATCACTCTCCTACCTCAAGAGGGGACAAAAAGAACATTCCAGATTGATGAGAGTTGATACCCTTCCCTGAAACCAATCCAAAGGATATTATCTGATTTGAATGGGTTATTCTAAAACAAAGACACCGACTCTCTCCAATCCTTAGAGGTGTCAACTCAGAACACAGGATGTGTAAATCAACATAAATACCAACCCTTATTTGGAAAAGGACTTGAACTTATGAAAAGCCACATGGTGGAGCAGCCATGTTTTTGCTAAGAGCTGTGTGCAGACAGTTCCACCAAAACTGTCAGAAGCATCAGTTCAACCAATCTGTGAAACAGGCTAGGAAACAAATTGTGAGACATCAGGCAGCTACAGTATGTACCCTGTTCCAGTTAAAGATCACCTGAGAACCAACCTCTTAGAAATTCAACTATAAGAAACCTCACAACCTGCTGCTTTATAAGACCCTCCCTTCAACTTTAAAGTATCAAAACCATCCAAGAAACTACATGCCTGTGTGGTGGAGGCCAGAGATCATAAACCAGAGACTGAGATAACTGTAAACTGTGAAAGTGCATGACCTTTATCTGTGTATAATCTTTATGTGTATGAGTGTATCTGTGGAAAATGGGTGTATCTGATGTTGTATTCCATTTGGGGTAAGTGACTGAGAATAAGTAACCTTTCTTTATTTATAAACTCACAAACACTTGCTGCTAAATTATTTAGTTGGGATACCCACTCAAACAGGGCAAGAAAAGACACATACACTCTATGACACATTACTGACCTGAACAAATTGAACCAAATGCCCTGTTGCTTATCTAAAATAAAGATAACAACGAAGAGATGGATGATGAATTATTGATATCCAGACAATGTTAGAGTATATTTCAAATGAGAGTATTTAAAAAAGGATTGGGTGCTGGGCTTCTGAAATGCGGGAAGAAAATGCTGGAGTTATACAGCCAGCCAGTGAGTATCGGACACAAAAAGATAGATTGACACTTCTGGTAGAAACCCTTCATCAGAATTGGTTCTGCACCCAGCCCTAACAGACTTACTGCGCATTCCCAGCACTTTCTGGGTTTAGTACAAGCAGTTTATATTTTGTGCAAGATAGTAATTAAAATGAGAAATAAATAGATCAGAGGATCCAATGACCTTCTCCTTTCTAATAACCCATGGATCCACAAAGGACAAAACCTGTTGTAGTCACAGCACCAGAGGGAGAAATTTGGTAAAATATAATTGTAATTTAATTCACTTGTCCAGTGTTTGCGTTGGGGCCTTGGTAGAGTGGGGTGGGGCAGGAGTGTTGTGTTGGGGGAATGGGAGAGAAAGGTGCAGTTCATATTCTTTGCGGGGAAGGTTGCATCCATATTCCCTAGGGGAGAGTAGGTGTATTCTCAGATTTCCTAGTGATCCAAGAGGGAGATGAAAGTGTGTGTTTGTTTTCCTGTGTTTGTCCTTTGTGAGCAAGTGTGTGTGTGTGTGTGCGCGCACATGTGTGTGCATGTGTATGTCCGTGAGCGTGGGTGTATGAGTGCGTGTGCATGTGTCCATGTTCCCAAGTTGCCTCTGATCTTTGCTAGATTGCAGGAGGTTATGTTTGTATTCCTGGATGTATTGTGTCCTTGTCTTTGGCAGCTCTTGGTATGTATTAGTGTGCCTCTGGCACTGTAGTGTTACTCAGGGGATGGTTTTATGCCCCCGGTGATAACATTGCTACAGGTCCCAACTAGTGTAACAAGAGCCTGAATGTGACAACATATCAGTGCCACTTGTAAATGACCTGTAGTATTGCTAGATATTTGGAGCTAGATATTAATTTAAAATTGCCAAGGCTATGGGGGACAAAACAGGAATAGGACTAATTGGATTTTAAAATTTTTTCATGGTATGAGGGTATCGCTGGCAAGGTTAGCATTTATTTCCCACCTCTAATCACCCTTGAGAAGGTGATGCTGAGCTGCCTTCTTGAACCGCTGCAGTCCATGTGGTGTAGGTACACCCACTGTTAGGGAGGGAGTTCCAGGATTTTGACCCAGCGACAGTGAAGGAACAGGGATATATTTCCAAGTCAGGATGGACTTGGAGGGGAACTTGCAGGTGTTGTTGTCCCCGTGCAACTGCTGCCCTTGTCCTTCTAGGTGGTAGGAGTTTTGGGTTTGGAAGGTGCTGTCAAAGGAGCCTTGGTGAGTTCCTGCAGTGCATCATGTAGATGTTACACACTGTGCATCGGTGGTGAAGGAAGTGAATGTTGAAGGTGGTGGGTGGGGTGCCAATCAAGCGAGCTGCTTTGTCCTGGACAGTGTCAAGCTTTTTGAGTATTGTTGAGTCGGCACTCACCAGGCAAATGGAGTGTATTCCAGAGTGTTCCTGACTTGTGCCTTGCAGATAGTGGTCAGGCTTTGTGAAGTCAGGAAATGAGTTCCTTGCCTCAGAATTCCCAGCCTTTGACTTGTTATTGTAGCCACAGTATTTATATGGTTGGTCCAGTTCAGTTTCTGGTCAATGGTAACCCCTAGGATGTTGATATGGGGGATTCAGTGATCGTAAAGCCATTGAACGTCAAGGGACGATGGTTAGACTCTCTCTTGTTGGAGATGGTCATTGACTGACACTTGTGTGGTATAAATGTTACTTGCCACTTATCAGCCCAAGCCTGAATGTTTTCCAGGTCTGTGCATAGTAGCACAGACTGCTTCAGTATCTGAGGAGTCACAAATGATGCTGAACATTGCAATGATCAGCGAACATCCCCACTTCTGACCTTATGATGGAGGGAAGGACATTGATCAAGCAGCTGAAGATGGTTGGGCTGAGGACACTACCCTGAGGAACTCCTGCAGTGATGTCCGGGGCCTGAGGTGATTGACCTCCAACAACCACAACCATCTTCCTTTTCACTAGATATGACACCAATCAATAAACCTTTCAAAGAGCTGGCATAGATATGATGGGCCAAATGGCCTCTTCTATTGTTTGACATTTCTAGGATTCTATGGAATGTATAGTGAACATTAATGAGACCAAAAATTATGTAAAGTCATCAGGCCCAGGTGATGTATATCCCAGAATACTG
Source organism: Cetorhinus maximus (assembly GCF_964194155.1). NCBI lineage: Eukaryota > Metazoa > Chordata > Chondrichthyes > Lamniformes > Cetorhinidae > Cetorhinus > Cetorhinus maximus. Next base: position 109,857,861 of record NC_135892.1, read on the forward strand.
AAGGAGGTTGCGAGAAGAAAGCGAAGGCACTAACAATGGGGATTGTGCCAAAGGAGAGGCTAGCAAATGCCAGACTACTGCTCAAAGTAAAGATTAATAGGATGAGGATGGGAAATGCAGAGTTATTAAATTTCCCTCTGAGGTCCTCGCTGCCGTTTAGGGGAGGCAGTGGCGTAGTGGTATTGTCACTAGATTGGTAATCCAAAGACCCCAAGGTAATGTTCTGGGGACCAGGGTTCGAATTCCACAATGGCAGGTGGTTGAATTTGAATTCAACTGAAATTTGGAATTAGAAGTCTAATGATTACCATGAAACCATTGTTGATTGACATAAAAACCCATCTGGTTCACTAATGCCCTTTGGGTGGGGGAGAAGAAGAGCGGATGGCATTCCCCACCCCTGAAACCACATCAGTGTGAACCCAACCAACTCCTCATTGAGCAGCCCTGCAGCAGTAAAGCACCGTGGAGCTCATTAACGAGGGTGCACTGGGTCTTCCGTCCCTCATTGCGACAGAAGTCCTGCCCTCAGGAGCTGCTGGCCAATCAGTGGCAGCTGCCAGGTCTGCAGCTGAAGAGAGGAGCCCAAGGCCTAGGTGCCCTGGGGTCTTGGAACAGGATGGTTTGGGATCGTTAGGGGGAGGGGCAATGGGGGTGGGTTTAAGAGATGGAGCGGGTAGGAACAAAGTGGGGTTTCAGACTAAGTGGGGAGGGGGACCCTGAGATCGACAAAGGGCAGCCCCCCAAGAGCAAATCCACCTCCCCCCCCTTCCTTCCTGCCCTTGAAGTTAAAAATTGGGCTTGCTGCTCCTGCCCCGCTGCCCACACCAAACATTTTATGACGTGGGCAGCATATTATTAGGATCAATAGGTTTGATAACAAGCCTAATTAACCTTTAATTGGTTATATTAACATGGCGGGCAGGCTGCTGATTTTGGTGCCTTCCCCCCCAGTGTGTTGGGGTGAGCTGCAGGGTGGATGGGAAAGTGGTGGAATGGACCACTGCCCAAATTTACATGCCCGTCCACCCGCAGGACTGCACACACACACACACACACACACACACAAATAAACTGTTTGGTAATTCGCTCCTGCAAATCAGCAAAATAGAAACAACACGAAAGAATGACAGATTCTGACATCTTGCAGAATAAGATCAGTTTATCAGTGCCTAGGAGACCAGCAGGTACTCACTGCTGCAGTCCACATTCCATACTCCACGGGGAATCAACGCTTCATCAGTTATCCAGGGAGATCTGTGAACCCGGCAGTTAATGACTTTTCTGTAACCGAGTTACTTTTTACAAAAATAACATTTTGGGGGAGGGCTTGGTGGGGGGGGAGAGGTGGGTGTGGGGTGGCAAAGAACAAGCTCCAGTCTATTTATTGTCACAGGCAGGTCGCTCCAAAGCCCTTGTTTGATTAAAAGTAAAAATTCAACTGATTTGAAAGCAAGAGCAAACATGCTCGAGGGAAATTAACCTGATATTAAAATCTCTCTCTCTCTCTCTGGCAGGAGAAAATTCCAGTTACTAAAGTGCTCACCCGAATTGGCATGCCAAGCATCCACACCGTATCGAGTTGGGCCGGTCATGTAGCTAGAATCCCTGACCCTTGCTTACCAAAATGAATAATCTATGGAGAGCGCGAGTCTGGGGTGGGGGTCTCATGGCGCTCAAAGGAAATGGTACACTGGCGCTCTCAAGGCTTCACTTAGGGTTTTTGATATTGACTTTGAGTCCTGGGAGGAGATGTTCATCCAGGATCGCTGCACCTGGCACAACCAAATAAAAAAATGGTGCAGCCTCCTTCAAAAGCATGCGCATATCGAGACAGGGAGAAAACAAAATGGAGAGGAAATTCCAAGCCAGCAACTCATCCAAAACTCAAATCGACTGCGGTATCATGTCCTACATCCAGCAAAACCTTCCGGACACAGATCGGCCTTGGCAGTCACCTATGTACCCAACGGAGCCCTACCAACCACCTCAGATGATGAACAGGGCCATCGTCACCTTGAAGGGTGAACAAGGCAATATATCGGGACTCAGTGACACATCTAACACGATTAAGGAAATTTGGATCAAAACATGATCTGAACAGGTGCAGCATATTTTCACCAACCCGGTTCAGCAATCTGATTCCTGAAACACAAAGGTCGGAAATTTTCGGGTGGGCGGGGTCTCCATCCCAAGTGTCGGCAGGAACACATCCCCAGCCGACACTATCTGCCCCACAGCCACTTCCTGCTCCAACCAGCGTCAATTTGCTGCAGACGGGACTTCCGCCCTTCACTCGGGAGGAAGTCCCGCCTTAGCGAGCTGCTAGCCAACCTGATTGGCCGGCAGCTCCCCCCCCAGTCCCTGCAGCGACGGCGCTGCAGTGGGCAGGAAGGGGAAATGCAGGAAGATGTCGAAGCCTAGGGTCTGGGCACCGAAGGCCCAGGTGAGTTCAAGAGGTCCCAGGGCTTGGAGGATAGGGAGAAGCTGGTGGGGTGGGGCAATTGGGGTCTCAGGGGGGAGACCAGGGGGGTGGGGAGGGAGGGAGGTCTGCAGGCCACTGAACCTTAAGGGGGGGGATGTGGTGTGCCAAATTTCAGGAGGGGGCTTCTGATGGAGGTGCCCCCTGCTCCTTTTCCCGCCCAGAATGTAACTTTGTTGTACTTCAGGCTTCTCCCACAAAGGTTCAATCTTCCCACCGGCCTAAAAATTGAGGCTGGGTGGGAAATGGCCCTTAAGTGGCCATTATAGCCTCAACTGGGGCAAAGGCAGGCTTCCCATCTGAGGGCTTGCCCGCCCCAGGATAAAACCCTTGTGTGTTCGGGGCGGGCAGGAACCCAGAGGGAATCCTGTCCCTTCAATTTCATGCCCCTCCTGCCTACAAACCCATTGGTGGGGGAGCATTAAACTCTGGCCAAATATTTATTTGATTAGCAAACCCAATGCAAAGGTGTTTACAGCATTTTATGTCAGTAAGTGGGAATTGCACCAATGTAGCAGTGGGATTTCACAGAATCGTTACAGCACAGAAGGAGCTCATTCAGCCCATCATGTCTGCACCAGCTTTCCCAATGAGCATTTCACCTGGTGCCATTCTCCTGCCTTCTCCCCTTAACCCTGCACATTCTTCCTTTTCAGATAACAGTCTAATTCGCTTTGGAGTGCCCCGATTGAAGCTGCCTCGCCCCCACATTCTCAGGTAGTGTATTCCAAACCCTAACCACACACTGCATGAAAAAGCTTTCCCTCATATCAATTTTGCTCCTTTTGCCAATTACTTTGAATCTGTTCCCTCTCGTTCTCGATCTTTTCATGAGCAGGAACAGTTTCTCCCTATCTACTCTGTCCAGACCCCTCATGATTTTGAACACCTCTATCAAATCTCCTCTCAGTCTTCTCTTCTCCAAAACAGTCCCAGCTTCTCCAATCTATCTTCATAACTCAAGCTCCTTATCCCTGGAATCATTCTCATGCGCCTTTTCTGCACTCTCTCCAATGCCTTCACATCTTTCCTAAAGTGTGGCATCCAGAACTGGATGCAATACTCCTGTTGAGGCCAAACTAGTGTCTCAATCAAGTTCAACATAACCTCCTTGCTCTTGTACTCTAAGCTCCTATTAATAAAGCCTAGGATATTGTATGCTTTATTAATGCTCTATCAACATGTCCTGCCACCTTCAATGACTTTGCGCATATACACCAAAGTGGCTCTGCTCCTGCACCCACTTCAGACTTGTTTCCTTTATATTATCTGTCCATGTTCTTCCTACCAAAATGAATCACATGACATTTCTCTGTATTAAACTTCATCTGCCATTTGTCTGCCCAATCCACCAACATGTCTATGCCCTTTTGAAGTTCTACCTCACTATCTACCTCACAGTTTCATATCGCCCACAAACTTTGAAATTGTGCCCTGTACACCAAGGTCTAGGTCATTAAGGTGTATCAGGAAGAGCAAGAGTCCCAACACTGAACCCTGGGGAACTCTATTACAAACCTTCCTCCAGTCCGAAAAGCATCCATTAACCACTACTCTCTGTTTCCTGTCAGTCAGCAAATTCCATTTCCATGTTGCTACTTTCCATTTTATTCCGTGAGCTGTAACCTTTCTCGCAAGTCTGTTGTGTAACATTGTAACAAAGGCCTTTTGGAAGTCTCTGTACACTGCATCAACAGCCTTCCCCTCATCAACTCTCTAAGTCATCTCTTCAAAAAAAAAACTCCAGCAAGTTAGCTAAACATGATTTTCCCTTAACAAATCCATGCTCACTTTCCTTAATTAACCTGCATTTGTCCATGTGACTATTAATTTTGTCTCAAATTATTATTTCTAGAAGTTTCCCCACCACTGAAGTGAAATTGAATGGCCCGTAGCTGCTGGGCTTATCTTTATACCGTTTTTGAACAAGGGTGTAACATTTACAATTCTCCAGTCCTCTGGAGCCACCTGAGTCTAAGGAAGACTGTAAAATTATGGTCAGTGCCTCTGCAATTTCCACTCTTACTTCTCTCAGTATCCTTGGATGCATCTCATCCTGTCCTGGTGCTCTGTCAAATTTATGTACAGACAGGAATTCCAAAATCTCCCCCTTATAAATTTTAAATCCCTCTAGTGTATTAATTACCTCCTCTTTCACTGTGACCTCAGTGCAGACTCGATGGGCTGAAGGGACTCTTCTGCACTGTGATTCTGTGACCTGGATAGCAGCTTCTTTTTTCATAAAGACAGATGCAAAGTATTCATTCAATGCCTCAACTATTTCTCCCATCTCCATGTGTCAGCCTTACCCCTCCTTTTACCACCTTTTTACTATTCAGATCCCTGCCACAACATTGGTGGGCAGCTGCTGGTAAGCCTGTGAAGGCGGAGGTGGTTTTATGACTCTTAGAAGTGGTGGAGAGATAGAGCTGAACATCATCAGTGTGCGCGTGTGTGTGGAAACTAACCCTGTGTCTACACATGTCGTCACTGAAGATCATCATCTGGTTGAATATGAGGAAGCAACCAAAATAAAACCAGTCATGCATTCAGCCAACTAACTGTTAATTCACAATGCTTTACAATGCTGGGGATCACTGCAAAACATGCGACACTAGGGCTCAAAAACAAAAAATAGATCACATTTAGATCCCAATCATAACATAACCCAACAACTGACTGGTAACAAACTTATCACATGAATCCAACTATCAGTAGGAATATGTAACCATGAATTATCACAGTTAGTACAACAACAACTTGCATTAAATACATTTAATGTAATAAAACATCCCAAGGTGCTTCACAAGAGAGTTAGGAAGCAATATTTGACACCAAGCCACATAGTAAGATATTAGGACAGATGACTGAAAGATTGGTCAAAGAGGTAGGTTTTAGAGTTAGGAATGTCTTAATGGTGTAGCGCGAGGTAAGGGAGGTGGAGGGGTTTGGGCAGGGTGGACTCCAGAGCTTAGGGCCTTGGCTGCCAAGGCACAGCCTCAAATGGTAGTAGAGGGGTTAAAATTATGGGTGTTCAAGATGTCAGAATTGGAGGAGCGTTGATATCACAGAAGGTTGTGGGGTTGGGGGCATTACAGAGATAGAGGACGGCCAGGCATGGACTAATTTGAAAACAAGGGTGAGAATTTTAACATTATTGGTTAAGGTCAGGCATTGATTAACCAGGAGTCAATGTAGGTCAGTGAGTACAAGGGTGATGTGTGAATGATGATTGGTACACGTTAGTTTGTGGGCAGCAGAGTTTTGGATAATCTCACTCTTACAGAAGGCAGGTCATGGAATTCGGGACAGGAACATGTTAGCATAGTCAAGTAATAAAGTGTATACTAAGGATAAATCTGTTGGAAAGGGGATCAAAAAATACTTACAGCAAAAGAGACAAGTGCAAAAATAAATGACAGAGTGAGTATGTTATCATTTGTGCTATTAAAGTTAAAGTCAAAGCAAACATGGAAAAAAATCAAGCTGTGAGCAGATAAATTATCATATGCATCTATCACAGATTCATTCATACCTCATATTAACAATCTAATGGAAGTGTATATGGCTGGAAATTGGTGCCAACAATACTACATAACAGCTGTCAATTTGATTTTTCTGTCCACTGGTAAAACAAGTTAAGGTTGCTGTTGAAATTATATAAAATCATAGAACTAACAGCACAAAAACAGGCCACTCAGCTCAACTGGTCTATACAGGTGCTTATGCTCCACATGAGTCTCCTCCTGCCCCTTCTCCATCTAACCCTATAGCAGATCAATCTTTCCTTTCTCCCTCATGTGTTTATCTAGCTTTCCCTTAAATGCATTGAAGGGATATCACATCAAATGCATTAAGGAGTTGTTCACTGTTATTGACAGCAGGGATATCTAGCCCATAAAGCTAGTTCCTAACCTGGAAATAGAGTGTTGTTACAGTCTATGAAGACAGTAACCTTTGGAGCTGACTGTTAACAATAGTTCAAAGAACAATGATACCAGTGCCCCCTCTGGTTCAATTGGATAAAAGCACTTTTTCAATGAATTCACTTGAAGTGGGCATTTCAAATAAGGCGGCATTTATTGCCCCATCCCTAATTGCCCTTCAGAAGTTGATGGTGAGATGCCTTCTTCAATATAATTGAATAAATTCCAGGCAATTTCAGAAGTCAGTTTCCAGTCGACCACATTGCTGTGGGTCTGGAGTCACTTATAGGCCAGACTGGGTACAATGGCAAATTTCCTTCCTGTGTGGCCAGGTTGGAGTTGTGCTTGGCTGTGATGCACCTCCTCAGATTCAAATAGCCTAAGGTTTTGGGAGATGATGTTCATACAGGAAATTGTACAAGAGGAGCTGACAGATGAGTTAACAACTCAAGGATTGCAGGGAGAAGGGGAATGTGAAATTTATCTTAACATATATTGAACATTACAAAGAGCTGCTAAAAGGATGATAAAACAACATACTGCCACAAATACACTTGATGCCTCAGTTGTCCTGCCTGCTAAATACTTATTGCACATATTTATTTCACATATACACATGTGCATGTATATCATGCTATGGTTGCAACATTTTTAAAAATTTAATCATTTACAGGATGTGGGCATTGCTGGCTAGGCCAGCATTTATTGCCCACCCCCAATTGCCCTTAAGGTGGTGGTGAGCTGCCTTCTTCAACCACTGCAGTCCATGTGGTGTAGGTGCACCCACCGTGTTGTTAGGGAGGGAGTTCCAAAATAGCCAACATATGAACAAGGAGCAGGAGTGGGTCATTCAGCCCCTCGAGCCTGCTCCACCATTCAATAAGATCATGGCTGATCTGACAAATCTGCATCCTGCCCACACCCAATAACCCTTGCTTACCAAGAATCTAGCCACCTCTGCCTTAAAAATATTCAAAGACTCAGACTTTTCAGGAAGAGAGTTCCAAAGACTCACAACCCTCAGTGAAAAAATTCACCTGGTCTCTGTTTTAAATGGGCAACACCTTATGTTTAAACAGTGACCCTAGTTCTAGGAGTTAGAGCTACATGTAGTTTTAAAAATTGAAGCTAGGAGGTGACCAAAAGTATATTTGCAGGGGTAGGTTTGTGAAGAGGCTTTGGGACAGATCAGCAAGTTGGCAATACAAACAGGAAATACACAGCGGTTCAGGCATCTGCGGAGAGAAACAGGGTTAACCCTTCAGGTCCTATAGACCCTACGTAGATCATCGTGCAGTCGGTACATTATGAAATTTTTCTGAGGTCATTTAGAGATTACACCAAATGAGTGAAGTGTCTGTCAGACCCAGGTGTAAGTTTTAAATTGTAATTACTGACGTGGAGCATTGGAGGTTCTAGACATATTTTTGAAAGTAACAAATGCATGTACTACTGAAAAGGTCAATTACTGAAAATCAGCTACTGCATGGCACAGAATGTTAAAATACTGCCTTTTCTTATCTGCCAGATTTATTCCAATTGTATGATAATTGAGTCTTCTATTGCTCACGGGGAACATGATAACAGGGATAGAGGAACAGTGCTCTTTCAGCACCAAGGCTCCCACTGTGATGAATCTGAAGATTGTTGTAGTAGTTGGAGCACCATCTATCAGAACAGTGTCCTTTCACCCCTAGTAAAGGTATTGAAATTCTCAAACCCACAAAAAAAGGCAAGTCATTTGTCTGCCTTCTACCTTTTGTGTGCCCCTTTCTTTCAATTTTAAATACTCAATGCTACTATTGCTCCGTGATGATAATAGTTCACTGCATTCAATTACTTTCATTATTTTAATTATAATTGGAAATTTTATTGGAATGAATGGATGCACAATCAGATGGAAAGACAAACTGATAGATCAACAGACAGGTAGATAGATGTAAGTGGGACTCTCTGGAGGCCCCTCTTACCTGTCTGCACTGAGGGCTGTTAGTGTGAACACTGACACTCCCACTGAAGTGAGTTGGATCAGGGGGATGAGTTTACAAGCCACGGTACCAAAGATCCATTCCTCGAAGAAATACCTGGCAGCATCCACGGGGACACAGGTCACCAGAAGCAGCAAGTCGCCGGCGGCTAAGCTGGAAATGAAAATGTTGGGTACGCTTCTCATAGCGCTGTTGGCCACAAAGACCTTGATCAAAGTGATGTTCCCCAGCAAGCCCACCGTGATGATCAGGAAATAAATGGGCGGAACGATACATCTGATCACCAAGAACACGGTGTCAAGGTAGACGATCTCCTCGGTAAAGTTATTCAAAGTTGCTTGATCTGGGAAGAGGAAGGTGCCGTTGGAGAACAGCCCACTCTCCATCCTAGTAAAGCGCCCCTCAACTTCCCAAAGGAAATCAAACCTGGAAAAAAAAGTCACGTTCTGCTCTCGCCCCAAACTCCCGTGAAGTCCGCTCTGCAACAGTCAGTCAATGCACTGGGTACTCGCAGAATTCGCCAAGCCTGGCCAACTTGCAACAAGTTGCCTGAAAGAATGAATGAAAAGAGGAGGGGAACACAAGACACAAATCGGTTGATATTTCGGCAAAAATACTCGCAAGAATGCTCTTTAAAAACCGCCGGTAATAAATGTTTCAATATCTAAATATTCTCAATAGTGTTTTGACACCGGTTAAAAATAAAAGTGTCCCGTGGCTCTGGGAATACCCTGAGGTTGAGTCCCAGTGAATTCTTGGTGACAAGGGCAAGACCCTGATCTTCCCGAGATGAAAGGTTTCGCCTGTCGGGTAGCACAGTGAAGGGAGCTGTCCCGAGGCCCGGTGCTGAAATCTCTATTTTTCATTCGGCACTACGATTTTTTTCCTTTGACCTGAATTTCTCTCTTTCTCTCGACCTGACAGGTTTCTCTGTCTTGAGGGATTTTCTTACTCGTTTCTTCGCACCTTCTCCTTCTTCATTTTTGCCTTGTTTCTCTCCTTTCTCTGGCTCTTCTTACTCTCCCGTCCTTGATGTCCCCTGTTACCCTTCTCTTTATTGTACAGCCTCTCTCTCTCTCTCTCCTCTGTCGGATTCTCGCTCACTCCTCGAACCTTTACTCTTTCACTCACACGGGTCCTTTTTCCTCCTCCTCCTCCTCCTCCTCCTCTCACTTTCCTTTCGGTCTCTCAGACACTCCTTTTATGGTCTCTAAGGCACACTATTTAAACATTCTCCCCTGGATGTTGCTGTTACTGTCTCACGGTCTTGGTGCAACTCCTATTGATCGGTTCCCAAAGAGGTTGCAGTGGTACCTATTTCAGCTGTAACAAAGTGATAATTTTATCGAAGGGAAGATTAAATCACTGCGCTCATGTGTAAAGTGTGACGAAAGTTATTTCCGAATCCAATGAGAAGAACCTCGAGGGAACGCCTCCACCTGTACAACAAAAAGAACTCTGTTTCCACCCAACCATCTCAACTCCATTGCTGCGATCTCATGTGTTTTACCCTTTTGTTCCGGAGGATGTTTAACTCTTCACCCGCTCAATTCATGTTATACACTGGGGTTGGAGGGGAAAGTGTTTCTGGTTTGATTGCGAGTTGTGTGCGATTAAGGCGTCTAAAACTAAGATCCCAAATCCCAGGAGAATCGGCTTTGCCGAGGTAACGATCACTCAACTCAGCCAGACAGACTGGTCAATGTTCATATCACACACACTCTTATAACAAACATCTAGAGCAAGTACAATTCTTTAAAACAAGATGCCTTGTTCCTCATGATTATAGGGATAGAAAAAAATACACGTCTACTCATTTTTTTACTGTCATTTACGCCTTTCACATTCTGAGGGAAATGATATTTTATATGTCAAGGTTACGTTGGTCGGCATGAGAGATGACGTGGTAATTTCAAAGGGAGATCTTTGTAATCAGTGCCCTTTCTTGTATTGTATTTCATTGGGGTTGGAACCGTGTGGACGGTGTGGGTAGAGCGGAGGCTGAGGTTGAGTCTTCGCCAACTCCAGGGCACCGGAAAGAATACGTCGCTGGTTGTGTTTCACGTGTTGCGAGGTGTTTTCATTCTCGTCCAACCTCCGCTCCAAGAGGAAAGGGGTGGCCACAAAACGTCAGAGTCCAACCGCTCGTACTTTCTGATCGGCAGCTCAGGAATGGGCTACCGACAGAAGCGCCAGACAGAGAGCGCCAGGCAGTATCACAGACAGATTTCAAACTGAAAAGTTCCTCTCCACCCCTCCAAGTATCGTCTTCGTCCAAAATCTCTCTAGTTTCTGCCTCAGTCTGACAATAATTGTAAAGATGACAATGGAACCCATTGCACCTTCAAGGTGTGGCTTATACGTATTCAGTTCATACATCCTCGGTCAGGTGGACAGTTAACCGGTTGCAAGCGGATCTCTCTCTTCCCTTAGGCCTTATTAAACAGCTTGGATTCTCTTGTTGATGGAATCCTTCCATGTTCGACGGAAACTCATGTATAATGGTAATGGTGCAAATCCATTATCCGCATCCGAACCTCGCCTTCCGCAAACTTACTGGGGGATTTTAGGGAAAAATGACTGGAATCATCGAATATCACCGTAAAGAAGGAGGCCGTTTGGCCCATCTCACCGGTGCTAGCTACCCGCTTGGTTTCACTCCCCTCTTCTCCCGCTTTCTCCATAAGCCACATTCCCCCTTTTAAAGTATTTATCCAGTTCCCTTTCCAAAGTTGCTATCGAATCTCTTCCCACCAGCCTCTCAGGCAGCGTCTCCCAAATCGCTTGTGAAGAATTTTATCACACCTCTGCTTCTTGGCTAATTATTTTAAATCGGTGCCCATTAGTTTTCAAATCCTCCTGCTGCTGGGAACGTTCGCTTATTAAAATTCCTCGTGCTTAACGTACCAATAATACCGTCCTCAGCTGGGCTACTACTGCTAGGCTATCATTTCTGTTTAGGAATATGGACATCAAGCAGGAGTTTTACAGACTCTAAGGGTAATAAACCAAGTTGTAGAAAAGGTTTTGAATAATAAAGGGCGCAAAATCGACATTAGCTGGTTATGGATAATAGGGAAGTTAGCGAGGAACTGGTCCTATTTTGAATTCCTCGCTGCTCCTGGACTTGTCTCTTCTGGTTGACCAGGGGAGCCGACACGAGGTCGTTGCGAGGATAGTAGGAATTGGCCCGACTCGGACAAAGGCAGGATTTTCTACAATATGGACAGATGTGCTTGCGGCGAAGCGGCACTCTTTCATACTCATCCTCAGTATAAAAGTGACAAAAATAATTGGAACAAAATGAAGTTGATTAAGCCTCCGTTGGGATTCGGGGTCCCTTGCAGCTTCCAATTCTGAAATTGCTGATTTGGACATTGGTAGCCGTTTACTTCACGTCCATTTTAAACACCAATCTTGTGGAGCCCATTCTCATCTAGGTCCTCAAGGAGCTGGTGGCAATCATATAAACCAAGCTACGGTTTCGATTTTCATGTCACTCGTTATCTCAATTATCAAGTTAATGGGGAGCACGTTAAGACTATTTTTGGTCTACAAAATATAGGTTTTTCCCATTATTCTCAACCTCAAATACTCACCTTTTTAATACATCCCTCAATCCCCTCTTTCTCCAGAAATGGATCTTGTTGTCTCTTCAACTTATCCATGCTGCTGCGTCTCTATGAGTTACCCAGTAATACATTACAGAAATCCCTTAACCTTCGTGCAGATAAAAACGCCGACTTTCCTGTTCCTCTCGAACGTTCGACCCGTGCCCCTGTTATCCAAAGCCTTCGCCTCAATCAACTTGGTTCATTCCTTGCATAATGCTTTTTGAAAAAAACTAATTTTTTTCTAATGCTGATACTTCATCAGAAATCATAGTCCAACATTAGTTAAACTGAACATTACATTAGTGTAGGATACCAACCAAGTACAGAAAGAAAGGAAAAAATTGCATCTATCCTTTTAAAGTGTAGTGACACTTCTGATGTCATTTTCCTGATAACTTTTGAGGCTGCAGGTCAGCTGCTTGGGCGCTTAACATTTGCATTTGGCATTTCAATATAAGGCTCCTGTGGAGCATAAGGAAAAGTTCATACCGATCATAAACACCAGCATAGACTTCTTCAGCCTTCTCCTGAGTTGCCAATTCTGTGTAAGTCTATAAATGTGCCATCTATGGGAGTGTTTCCTGGAGTCTTGCTTCCCTCGAGGTTTTACCAGTGATTGGTCAGTTCCCCAGCAGATCAAAGCTGCTGAGTACACTCTCAATGAAGGATTTTACACTGAATCCGTTCGGGGAACTCAGCTGACGATTATTTCTTGGTTCCTTACTTTTGATCTTAAAGCTACCTGTTTTTGTTTTACATGCATTCAGCCTGTTTTCAAAACGTAATAAGGACCTGGTTAGTGAAGATAAAATTCATAGCCATACTTAACTTGTTAAAAAAAAATAAGATGGTTGGAGATTTGCCTTACTCATCTAATGTCCCATCATAAAAACAAACGAAAGAAAGACTTGCGTTCATATAGTGCCTTTCATAGCTACAGACAATTAAATACTTTCAAAATGTAATCGCTGTTGTAATGTAGGAAATGTGGCTTCCAGTTTGTCCACAGAAAACTCCCAGAAACAGCAAGATTAGTGATGTTGGTTAAAGGATAAATATTGGCCAGGACATTGGGGATAACACACCTGCTCCTCTTCAAAGCAGTGTTGTGGGATCTTTTACATATGTTGGAGAGGATAGACAGGGCCTCAGTTTAATATCTCATCCAAAAGATGGCTCAGTACTCTCTCAATCCTGCATTGGAGTGTCAACCTTGATTTTTGTGCTCTAGTCCTGGAGAAGGACTTGAACCACAATTTTCTAATTCAGAGGCAAGAGTACTACCAACTGAGCCACAGCTGACACTCTAATGCAGTACTCTTTACAGACTAAACTCCATTTTAAAACTACATACCTATGGTGAATGTTCAGCAAGATGAAGTGTACTGTTGCTGAGAAATAATGCCAATAATACCATCAGACACTTCCAGATCCAGCAATTAGCTGCAGGACAAAACTCTATTTTACCTAAGAAAAAACCTTGTCTTGTTCATAACCATAGAGGAGTGCCCCTTGCTCCATTTCCTTCATCTATCAGCTCATGACAAATTGTTTTGGGGCTGTGATCTTATTCTCGCTCACAAGAGGGTAGAAGCTGCTCCAACTTTCCTTACGCTGGTTCCCTGGTGGTTAGCAGAAAGTGATCAGCATTTAGTCATTCTGAGGTGGATTCAGACTCAAGGATCCACTCCCATAATTTTTGACAAATTTACCGCCCTTTCTTGAAATGGACCTCCCTGCTCCTGTCTAGCTGAGAGGGATGGGCTTGCTCCAGCTATGCACCTCTTTTGACCTGAACGTGCCATTCCTAATTTTTTTATGCCTTCTTTTGAGGAAGCATTTAGCCTCCATGAGATGCTTCTCCCTACAATGAGGCTGAGAATGAGAACTCGGAGCCACAAATCATAGCAACAAACTCATTTTCTTTCAACGAACAACATCAAGAATTGGAGCTCCAATATTGCAGTGCCAACATCACTAAAGCACGTTATCAAGTTGCTACTTGTAGTACCACGTTGTTTGTGAATTAGCTGCAGAATTTCCTACTTTACGATAGTGGCCAGACTTAAAAAGTACTTTAATGGATGTTGTAAAGCATTTATGGGAATCCTGAGGTCATGGAAGGTGTTAGTAAAGGAAAGGCTTCCATTTATATTTTAACAAAGCTTCACCTTTTCAACCTTAGCTTGAACATCATGATCCAGGGATTGTGCCTGGTATTGAAACTCTGTCTCAAAAAACAACAATACACATCATAAGATAAATACAATGTTACATTAATAGATATTATCTACACTCAGGAAAGATTATGTTTCATTGAAACAGTTTATCAGACCGGATTGACCTTGATGCGAATAAATGACTGGTAATGCTTTGATATATGGAAACAGGTACTCACGGTTTAAATAATGCTTAGAAACAGTTCAGTTGTACAAGAGAGAGATAGAGAGAGAGAGTAGGATGAAGAAGTAAAAAATGCATATGACAGATGTCAGGTTGATAATACAAGTGTGAACCAGGCTGAAAGTAGAAAGTTCAGAGGGGAAGTGAATAAGAAATGAGAAGCAAAGACAGAGTATGAGAAGAGATTGGGAGTTAACAAAAGAGGGAATCCAAAAGTCTTCTACAGGCATATAAATAGTAAAAGGGTGGTAAAAGGAGGAGTAGGGAAGTTTAGGGACCAAAATGAGGATTGATTTTGCATGGAAGCAGAGGACATGGCTGAAGTATTAAATAACTACTTTCCATCTGTTTTTTACCAAGGAAGAAGATGCTGCCACAGACATAATGAAAAAGGAGGTAGTTGAGATACTGGTTGGGCTTAAAAAAATTAACAGAGAGGAGATATTAGAAAGGCTAATTCCTTTCTGTATTTAAAGTTGATAAATCACCAGGACCAGGTAAGATGCATCCGAGGAAACTGAGGGAATTAGGGATGGGAATTGCAGAAGTATTGGCCGTAATCCTGCAATTCTCCTTGGATACAGGGGTAGTGCCAGAGGACTGGAGAATTGCAATTGTTACACCCTTCTGCAAAAAAATAGTGGCAGTAAGGATAAACCCAGCAACTACAAGCCAGTAGGTTTAACCTTGGTGGTGGGAAGGCTTGTAGAACAATATGTGACAAAATTAGCAGTTACTTGGACAAATATGGATCAATTAAGGAAAACCAGAATGGATTTGTTAAAAATGGAGTTGACTTCATGGGTTTTGGATGGAAATAAAATGATCTATCTTGGATATCTGTCTTTTGCTAACGGACAATTGAGTAAGTGATGACATGAGACAACCATCAAACGTTAGACATAAGTTGTATAAACTGGTACTCGAGGGAAAAATCACTTTGGACAGAAAATAGCTTCTAGGGGTGGATCCATGCTGGTTTCAGTCTAACACTTTGACTAACTCAAGCAGACAGAGACTGTCACTGCCAACTACAAAAAATCAGCTTCATCTATCCGTTTGTCTGATTCGTAACCAATAAACTGTTCTGAGGAGATTGCCACCATCAGCCACAAAGATCAATATCCTCCCTGATCTGTTAAGTCATTCTCATCTGTTTTCTGCCTATTTAGCTTATGTATCACATCAAAACTGTTGCTTCTTAATAAATTGCTTTAAAATCACTTTGGTTTTGAACATGCTTTTTGGGTAATGTGACTCTTGCACCAACTCTTGCAGAAAGTGCTTTCGAAGGAGACCTGACAATTCACTGAATCTTCTGATGCTGGGCATAGGTGGTGAAGGGAGTGAATGTTTAATGGATGTGGTGGCAATCAAACGAGCTGCTTTGTCTTGGACGGTACCAAGCTTCTTTAGTATTGTTGGAGCTGCACGCATCCAAGCAAATAAAAAGTGATCCATTACATTCCTGACTTATGCCTCATACATGTTTGACTTTGGGGAGTCAGGAGGTGAGTTATTCAGTTATTCACCACAGAACTCCCAGTCTCCGACCTGCCCTTGTAACTACAGACGAATAAATGAGTTTGAGTTCTGAGGCAGTAGTATATTTCTCAGCATAGGAAAGGAGCTTATGATTTTAAAGCTGATGTTTAGAGTGAAAGTGAATGGCATCTACATTTTACAGTTGGAATGTCATACATTCCCATATCTGCTATATGGAGTAAGGTGTCGGTGTTACATTTCCTAGGTATTGGTTATCTAGATATTGTGAAGAATAAAATACACTCCATCATAGGGATTATAAGGTCCTCTTATGGTTGATGTTGAATCAAAGAAAATATCTTCCATAAAAACACAAAACTATAGCAATGAGAGAGTTGTAAAAAAAATGTTATGGCAGGGTGTCCAAAGGATTTGATTCTCATGAGGGAGAATCACTTTAGGCAAGGCAAGTAGAATAGCAATATTATAGTTCAACTTCTAATAAACAAACCTAGATATGTGGATTTTATAACTGTAAAGAGGATGAGGTTCTGCTTGAATTGGCAGATCTTTCTCTTCTACTGGTGTAGACTGTGGGAAGTGATGCTGAGGTCCATGACAAGATGGGTCCTGATTTTTATAAAACAGTGTGCTGTTCTTGAATAGGCCTCATCATCTATTATAGCCGGGTCATAAGAACATAAGAAATGGAAGCAGGAGTAAATCATTTGGTCCCTTGAAACTGCTCCAACATTCAATATGATCATGGCTGATCACGGCCTCAACTTCACTTACATCTGCTCCCCATATTCCGCAGTCCTGAGAGACCAAACATTTGTCTATCTCGGTCTTGACTATACTCAATGATCCACCACCCTCTCGGGCAGAGAATGTCTTCCGCGTGAAGACATTTCTCCTCATCTCAGTCCTAAATGATTGAAGGCTCATCTAGATTCCCCAGCCTGGGGAAACGACAGGTGGAATCATCCAGGAATTGCACAAAGTGCAGTAGCAGGCGTGAAAAACGACATTTTACCCGCCAGTAGTAATGGTGGATTTTTTGCACCATGTCATCCCTTTCTCGGCGTGTCCCACCTCATTAATAACACATTCACAGGAAACACGCCGGATCGTTGGCGGGCGGGCTGGGATTTACCCACCACACCGTGACCTTCCAGCTTCCTCATGCCAGGCGCCATATTTAAAGTGCACCAGAGAGCAGCCGACTTCATGTCTACAGACCAGGACTGCTCCAGGCGACAGATGGCCCTGAAAGCAAAGGTGGCGACAGCCCTCAAATTTAGCGACGTCTCTTTGGGGTGCCTCCTGGAAGCAGTGGAAGTCTGCCGCGAACTCTCTCTACCACCCGCTCTGGTAGCAGCAGCCGCCAGAGCACAGATGAGGTCAGCCATCCCGTGCAGGAGGAGGGTGAATGATCTCATCTATTCCACCAGGGTAAGTCAACCAGCTCATCACTCTCGATACACTCCCACACATCCACAGGGATCTCGCATCTCAAGGGACAACACCACTAACTCTCGCACACACCCTCACATCTCCATCAGGTTCGTATCCTCTGGAGCTCGTGTCCTCATCCCGTTCATGTCTCCGCTCACCACACAAACATTCCACGCATCCTTATCATCTGCTGCGGCATGCATCCTGCTCACACTCTCTCCACCAGGAGAAGCTGGCTCACAACAACAGGGAGAGGTCAGTCACCAGGGGTGGAGTGGCTCACACTAGGCCCCTCGCTCACTTTGAGGAGCGCGCCATTGCACTGACTGGCGAGGATGTGAACCGGGCCTGTGGCGACGGTGAGGTTGGTGGCGAATCTCCACATGAGGATCCTGCAACAGATCATCCCTCCATGAACACAACTGTGAATGCTCTCTCTCCTGTTTTTTGGCTTTGCTGCCATGAACTAATTATCTATACTTTGCTTTGCAGAGCAACCTGTGAACCAACTGACACCCTCAGCCAGCAATTCCCTCAGCTCCATCCAGGTCCTCAGCTCCAGCCAAGAGGATACCACCTTCATTGAAGAGCTGGAAATAAGCAGCCTGGAAGACCTGTCACAGCACTTACCCACACCCTGCACCAGCGCAGAGACACACACCTCAGTGGGACCTAGATCTAGAGCAGGCTCAGGTCCACAATCTTGTGGTCACCGCATGGATACGTGTCCGCAGCAGGAGGAGGCAGGTTCAGTCGAGCTCCCCGGCACTCAGAGGACTGCTGGGAAAGAGGCATACGTGAGGTTTGAGTCAGACGATGAGCCTCTGGATTCGGCCTTCCAACTCATTGTGGAGAGACAGCAGAAGGTGGGAGAACATCACACAGAGCTGTTGGAAGCCCTCAACAGAGTGGCACATGAGTCAGAGGAGTGTGTTTGCCTGCTCTCTGATAAAGTGGTGCCCACATGTATGCGCATGGAGGTCTCCAAGGGAAGGATGGCAGACGCCATGGAGACCCTGGTCCAGCAGAACGTGGAGATTCATGCAACCTGCGCTCCATCCCAGTAACCATGGGTGAGTTCCTAAAGTAGCAACGCGAGGGAGAAACAGGGCACCTCGACATCCCTCCAGGTGCTCCTTCCCCTCAAGGAGTCAGGCCGGGACCCTCGGACACCCAAAGGGAGGACGACCAGCAGCTGGATACCCCTGGGTCATCCACTCAGGGATCTCAGAGGCTGCCCTCTCCCTCCGAGTCCCCTTTGCCTGTGACTACCTCAGCCTCGTCCTCTGTCACCGCAGAGGGAACAGCCGGCCCACAGGAGGACAACCAAAGTAAGCCGGGGTCCCCAAGGCCTTGGCTCTCCAGAGGATGTGCGCCAAAGTCATCAGAGACAACAGGGCCAATCATTGCACAGGCTGTCTCCATCCCTGCTGCGGATGTCAGGGCAGCACCTAGAAGAAGTGATAGGCCTAGAAAGTTAAATTCTGATGACAAGCGATTGTACAGGTGAATACATTTTGTCACTTTATAATCTGAAAAATATTCACTTTCACTGAATAATGTGTAATGTCTTTCAGCATCATTTACAGGCTTTGAGTGCTCCCCCTGCATTCCCCCATCCTTTCCCCTCCCCCAGTCACCCATGTCCTTTTCCCCCATAACCATAGACCCCGGCATAACATTCAACCTCCCGCATAACCTTCCAGCCCAAACGCTTGTCATTCCAGGATGTCCAGGTGAACATGCATGCTTCCTACTTTCCTGAAAATCCCACCCCCATCCAAATTGACCTCCCCGGCCTCCTCCTCCCCATCCCCATCATGTCCATGTTTACTTCCATATCCCCACTAACCACCCTCGCCGCCCCTTCTACCGAGACTGTCGCACCCTCACCCTCCCACCCTACCGGATCCGTCTATCCCCTGTTATCTAACCATCCCCTCCTACCACACCCACCTCTGAGTTCCCTCCCCAGGAGGCAATCATTGACTCCAAAGACTCCTCCCTTGCGCATTCACCTGGACTTTTCAACCCCACCCCCTAAAACCTTCCTCCCCCGACTCTTACCTTCCTCTTACTCTTCCTCCCCCTGCACACCTTCACCTCTCCAGACTCCCCCCTCTCACCCTGGACAGCTTCCCCACTCCAGACTCCCTCCCTTACACCTTCCTCCACCCATACACCTACCACACCACTTGGACCATTCTCCCCCATTACACCTTCACCCCCAAAACCTCACCCCCTAACACCTTCACCATCCCACCCCCCAACACCATCACCCCTATTCCGAACCTCACCCACTCTGACACCTTCACCCCCGCCCCACTCCCGGTACAACTTCCTCTCCCACTCACACCTAGACATTCCCCTCCCCCCCCACTTCTCCAATCATCTGTACCCGCCCATGGTGAAGAATCTTCTTTGCTTCAATGAGATAACCTTGCATTCTTCTAAATTTCAGAAAGCTTAGGCCCAATTTACTCAGCCTCTCATCATATGACAACCCTTTCATTCCAGGGACCAACCTAGTAAATCTTCACTGCACTGCCTTGAAGGCAGGAACATGCTTCCTTAGATATGGAAAATAAAACTATGCACAGTACTCCAGATGTGGTCTCACCAAAGCCCTGTATAATTGCAGTAGGATTTCATTGTTCCTGTATACCAGTTCTCTTGCAATACAAGCAAACATGCCATTTGCTTTCCTAATTGCTTGTTACTCCTGCATGCTAACTTTGTGTTCCTTATACAAGTAAACCCAAGTCTCTCTGAACATCAACATTTAAAAGTTTCACACCTTTTAAAAAATATTCTTTTTTTCTACTTTTACTACCAAAGTGAATAACCTCATATTTCCCCACATTTCATTCCATCCAACAACTTATCGCCCATTTATTTAACAAAATCATAGAATGTTAACGGCACAGGAGGCCATTTGGCCCATCATGTCTGCACTGGCTCTCTAATGAGCATTATGACCTAGTGCCATTGCCCTGCCTTTTTCCCCCTACCTCTGCACCTTGTTTCTATTCAAATAATCATCTAATGCCCTCTTGAATGCCTCGATTGAACCTGCCTCCACCACACTTCCGGGCAGTGCATTCCAGACCCGAACCACTCATTGTGTGAAAAAGTTTTTTCTCACATCACATTTGCTTCCTTTACAAATCAACTTTAAATCTGCGCCCTCTCGTTCTTGATCCTTTTACGAGTGGGAACAGCTCCTCCCATCCCCCTCATGATTTTGCAAACTTCTATCAAGCCCCCTCTCAGCCTTCTCCTCTCCAAGGAAAACAGTCGCAACTTCTCCAAACTATCCGCATAGCTGAAGTTTCTCATCCCTGGGACCATTTTTGTAATCCTCTTCTGCACTCTCTCCAATGTGTTCACATCCTTCCTGTAACGTGGCGCCCAGAATTGTATGCAATACTCCAGCTGAGGTCTAATGAGGGTCTTATATAAATTCAGCATAAGCTCCCTGCTCTTGTACTCTATGTACCTATTAATAAAGCCCAGGATACTATATGCTTTATTAACTGCTCTCTCCACCTGTCCTGCCACCTTCAGTGATCTATGCACATATACACCCAAGTCTTTCTGCTCCTGCACCCCCTTCAAAATTCCACCCCTTATTTTATATTGTCTGTCCATGTTCTTCCGACCAAAATGCATCACCTCACACTTCTCCACGTTGAACTTCATCTGCCACCTATCTGCCCACTCCACCAACTTGTCTATGTCCTCTTGGAATTCCACACCAGTCTCCCCACAGTTCATAACTCTCCCTAGCTTCGTATCATCATCCACAAACTTTGAAATTTTCCCCTGCACACCAAGATCTAGATCATTATCAGGAAAAGCAAGGGTCCCAATACCGACCCTGAGGAGCTCCACTACAAACCTCCTTCCAGCCTGAAAAATATCCATTGACCATTACTCTCTGCTTCCTATTTTTCAGCCAATTTTCTCAAGTTTCTGTAGCTGACAGCACATCCTGTACATGTGGTCTCCTGGGACACCAGTAGCGTCCATGACTTCGCACATATTATAGGACACACATTCCACTCAACTGAGCTGCCCTGCCATGACTTAACTCTGCTTCCCTTACATTAACTTTATTCTAATTTGGATTATTTATATTATATTATAATATATTATAAATAATTTTTATTTTAATAAAAGTTTTAAATTTTATTAAATTTAAATAAAATTTAAAATTTAATTTTAAAACTATTAACATAATTTTAATAATAATATTATTATATTATAATAATTATAAATTATATAATTTATTATATTGGCCCTAAATTTCCCTTATTCCTGGCACTTCTCAGTTAAATCAATAAGGAATTCACCAAGATTCCTTTGACAACACCTCCCAAACCCACGACCACTACCATCTAGAAGGACAAGGGCAGCAGATAGATGGGAACCCCATCACCTAGAAGTTCTCCCTTAAACTCCCTAAGTCACCAATCTCCAACTGAAGCTCTCTGCTGCAGCCAAACACAGTAATCCGGTGCAGACCTGCCTATATGTCTTTGTTGGCTCTTTGTGCCCTCCTCGCAGCTTAAATTCCTACCTGGCTTTGTATCACCAGCAAACTTGGATACGTTTCCCCTGGTCTCTTCATCTAAGTCATTAACATATTTAATAAATAACTCCAGCACTGGTCCTTCCAATGTTTGCAGCCTCCAATGGTTGCAGCCTACCAACTTGAAAATGCCCCATTTATCCCTAGTCTCTGCTTCCTGTCAATCAATAAATCCTCCATTTATGCTGATATATTACCCCAACTCCACAAACCCTTAACCTTTTATGTGGCACCTTATAGAACGCCTTTTGAAAATCCAAGAATACTACATCTACTGGCCCTCGTTTATCTACCCTGCTTGTTACATTCTCAGAAAACCCTAATAAATTTGACAAACATGATTTTCCTTTCTTAAATAAAAGCAAAATACTGTGGATGCTGGAGATCTGAAATAAAAACAGTAACTGCTAGGAAAGCTCAGCAGGTCTGTCAACGTCTGTGGAGAGAGAAACAACAGAGTTAACGTTTCAAGTCTGATATGAGTCTTCTTTGGAACTCTTACTGGAGTCAAAACATTAACTCGATTTCTCTTTCCACAGATGCTATTAGGCCTGCTGAGCTCAGCACTTTCTGTTTGTTTTCCTTTTCATAAAACCATGTTAACCCTGTCTGATCACACTATGATTTTCTAAGTGCATTGTTAAGGCCTTCCTTACGAATAAATCCCAGCATTTTCCTGATGACTGTTGTTAGGCTAACTGACCTGTAGTTCCCTGTTTTCTCTCTCCCCCTTTTCTTGAATAGCAGTATTAATTTTCTAACTTCATTGTGTCAGTTGTGCTTGACTCTGATAGTGTTCAGGATCTAGACCAGCTGGACTGAGTTCTTTCTCCAATAAAGAAGCATTTGCATTTATATCGGGCCTTTCACAAGCTCAGGACATCCCAATGCGCTTTACAGCCAATGAAGTGTTTTTGGAATGTTGTCACTGTTATAACGAGGCAATGCAGCAGCTAATTTGTGCACAGGAAGATCCCACAAACATCAGTGATAATGACCAAGTGACCTGTTTTTAGTGATGATAAATGGGTGATAATTGTTGGTCAGGATACCGGGGATAACTCCGATGCTCTTCTTCAAAATAGTGCCGTGGGATCTTTCATATCCACTTGAGAGAACAGATGGGGCCTCTGTTTAACATTTAATCCAAAATAGAGTTCATTTAGCAGAGCTGCACTCCTTCCGTTCTGAGCTGGAGTGTCAGCTTCAATCTTCATGTTCAAGCCTCTTGCATCGAAACCTGTAATAGTCTGACTCAGGGGCAAGAGTGTTACCACTGAGACACAGGTTATATAGTAATTCAGCTTCACAATGAACCTGGGACATACTGGAATCAGGAACATTTTCTGCAATGCATTGTGGATTAGGGAATCATCTCCAAAATGCATTTATGACTCGGTGGATTAAGGAACTATTTCTGTAACGTGCTTGGCGTTAGCCGCATTAAGAAACCAATTTTGTAATACTCTTAGGACCTACTTGATTAAGGAATCATTTCTGTAAAGCACTTGGAACCAACTGGATCAAAATAACAATTTATGCAAGTCGCTGGAGGGTGGATGGCTTTAGAAATCAGTTACACAATTCATTTGAGATGAGCTGGATTAAGGGACCATTTCTGCATTGTATTATGAACATCATGGAGATTAAGAAACCAAAAGAACCAAATTTACTGAACAACCCCAAGAAAGAAACCAATGGACAAGATTTCACTTTTTATAACTTTTCCTTAACAATCAAAACCAAAAGCAACATTCATTAAACTTGAATTAACAGGCAAAATTGCAGCCAATGTAAATTATAAATGACACATTTAGAAACAGATACAACAAAAGATCTTGCAGATTTACTAGGTGTTCCATTCAGCATATGCAGCACATATTTCACCCACAAAGTCCTTTAAAGCTCTGATCTGTCTCCTTTTATTCAAGGATTTAGTCACCGATTCTCATCCAACATCAGCTCCCAATCAACCTGAGTCCCAAGGGCACAGTCTTCACCAAAATGACGTACTTCTGCAGAATGACCTCAACTCTGCTTAAAATAGACTTGATGGGTGGATCGACCAGATTCGCCTTTATCTGAACCTTCAGTAACAACCCTGTGCATTGTATGGCTGAGTTTGGGCAGTCAATTAATTAAGTAATGGAAACAACCACAGCAACCCTGGCGTTGGCCTGTTGCCAGCTCCTAGACCCAGCCTTAATTTTATTCAGTTTGCCTGCATTGCACTACTGGCTAATCTGAGCTCATGTGGCTCTTGTGTCTTTTATCTGGTCTCAACCAGCGTCAGTTTCCCCAGAAACCTGAAGTTTCAGTTTTAGTTTCCCTAGCAACCTGAATGTTCAATTTCCCTTTCAGTTAGGGACTGACTTAAAAAAAAAATACAAGCTTTGAAACTAGGCATTCCATTGCAATTGGATCTGCCACAGTCCCTGGGCAGAATACAAAACCCAGAGAAATTAATTCAATTGTGGAGGCAGAATTTGCATCCTGAAAAGACACAGCCTGCAACAAAACCAGCAGGACTGTAGAAGCATTGCCTTATTATCTTTCCTATAGCTAGGAATCCATCAGAATTATTTTAACTGGGGAAACCAAACAGTACATTTTCTCACCTAAGATTTGAATATTTCTGAAACATAGTAAGATGCTGTATCTATCTAAAATATTATTTTAAAAATTATTGTGCCTGTGTGGGTTTCCTGTCTACCCCATTTGGCTTTCTGTTCTCATGTTTTTGTCATTCTTTATGTTAACTGCTTACATTATTAAATGTCTATGTAAATAAACTGTCACACTGCAATTTGACCATTGGATTCCCATACTTCTCTCAATGCTAACTAGAAATTATACTTTTCTTAGTATTTGAACTTTCTAACGTCCAAAAATGTCAAAACAAAATTAAAAATTAAAATAATTATATATTTCACCACAATATGATTCCATGTATTAATTGAGTTGCTTTTTGCCCTTTAGTGCCTCGATTGTGTTTATTGTTTGAAGACCTCAGCCACTTCTAAAACCCTGGGACTGGAGATGAAATACTCTCCTACAGCTTCGATGAATTAGTATTGTGCAGTCTGAGTCCAGGATGCATCGGTACCATTCAGTTGGCAATACTGAGGAGTATTTTCTTTAGTCTCTTTAGTTTCTGCTCAACAGATTTTTATTTTTTTATTGTCACATAGTTCATTTTGAGACTTTCTTAAAGACGCTGTGTATCTTTCTATCTGTGTTCACGTGTATATGAGAAAGAGAAAGTGCACATAATGGCCCATAACGTCCATGCTCCCCAGTGTCGGATTTGCGGGGTACCCCAAAAAATGTGCTGGGGAATCCCTCCGTGAAGTTCCCAGGTGAGGATTTGCCCAGCAATTGCCCAGAAGTGCACACTTCCTCTGGAAGTGTCCTCTGACACACCCCATCCCCCGACCTCCAACAAACCCCACAGCCCCACCCGCCCCTAACCCCATCCACTTGATTTAGACGCTTACCATCTCTCAGGCCAGGGAAGTTGTCAGGCCCTATAAACTTACCTGCTTTATGGTGGCAAATGCCGTAAAGTAGGGGGCTTGGCCTTCTTGAATAAGCTGGAGCTAGGCTTGGCTGGGGCCTGCAAAGAGTATTTCGATGCAGACCCCAAGCAGCTCCAGCGAACGGAAATAGCAACGTAATTTTCAAGACCAGGTAAGTAGGCATTTATTTCTTCTAAATCCCATGGGTCTGTGTTTTCGGACGCGAGTCGGAGGCTACGGCCCAATGTGTTTTTTTTAAATGCTCTGTAAGCTTTTTACGAAGTGAGAGAAAAAAGAGGGAGTTCATCGTTGGGGAGAGAGAAAGTGACTGGGGTCAGGGAGAAGCAGAAAGAAAAAGAGACTGCAGTCAGTGAAAGAAAGGAGACGAGAACTGAAGAGATCAAGGGAAACCGGAGTCAAGGTGGACAGAGAGAGAGAGAGAGAGAGAAGTACATGACACCTCTACAGATTTATGAAACAGCAAGGAATATAGCAGGACTGCTTTTGAATAATACTAACGTTAAATTACAATATTCCAAGGACAGGAATGTCTTTTTCAATTTGTAACCTAACTTTTTTCTTTCAAAAATATATTATCTACAGATTTGAGTCCATGCAATCAAAAGCTTAACACAGCTATCGCCGCTCTTTGAAATCATTAGCATCTACTATGCTTAAACATAATCATATTCAATAAAAGGTCCTTCTCTTCATTTCAGATATGTGAGACTTGCTTCAACATTAACAAGACCAGTTGTGAAAGCAGCGATGGCTGGAGAAGCTAAGCTGTTACAAGGAAACGCTTTTCTGTAACAATTATCCCAACCATGGAAAACTTTTCAGCCATGAGGCGAATGGCCTGACGTTCGAAGACTCTCCCTTTGTTCAATCAATGATCTACTGGTATTTATCGAAATGAGGGAGGGGTGATGAAGGTTAATCATTTCAATAGACACGGGAAGTGAATGGAATCAGTATTACTTGACAATTAATCTAACTCGACACCATGGACAGAATTCTCCCCCTGTCAGGACAGGTGGAAGCGCGCCTCTGATCAGCACCCCTGATTGGGGACGCGCCACCATTTTACGTGGGTGGGTCAATTAAAGCCCTTCCAGCGTTACGTCCGCAAGGAAGCGCTATGTGCTCCCTGTGCAGGGGGGGGTGGAGGGGGGGGTGGATTTCCTGAGCCGAGAGTACACTCTTCTGCACATGTGCATGAAAGTACGCACTCATCTCCCTGAGGCTAAGTGCTGCCTCAGGGAGATCGGCTCCTGTCTGAAAAAATTTTTAAAATAGAAGAAATAAAATTCCCTGACGTGTCCCCTCATGTGGACACTGTCACATGAGTTGGGACATGTCCATCACTCTCATTGACAATTTTATTAAAAATTTTAAAACCTACTTGAAACCTCATCCCGCCCGTGGATGAGGTTTCAGGCTTTTTCTTAAGCCCGCCAGTGCTCCCGGCCTGCCCGCCAACCTTAGGGTTGGCCGGGCAGGTCCATTAATTGCCTTAACTACTTTGTCAATGGCCTCAATAGGCCGTTGACAGGTCGGCGGTCACACAGCTGATTCTGCTCAGTCTCTGCTGACCTGAAAATTGAAATGAGGTGGGGTGACAGCGGGAGTTCCGCCCGACATCCTCCCGCGTCATTTTACGTGTTGGTGAGCGGGCTCCGCCCCCACTCGCCAACCAGGAAATCCTGGCCAGTTAGTTCTAATAGAACTGTCAAAAAAAGATCATTTATAAGATACATGGGCACATGACAGCTACGAGAAGCACCTTCCACATTCTGTAGAAGTTCCATTAATTTTAGCTGCTAATCATCCAGGATCTGAGATCAACTGAGTTCTCTGGG
Organism: Cetorhinus maximus; assembly: GCF_964194155.1. NCBI lineage: Eukaryota > Metazoa > Chordata > Chondrichthyes > Lamniformes > Cetorhinidae > Cetorhinus > Cetorhinus maximus. The sequence goes on from NC_135892.1 coordinate 109,885,191, forward strand.
CAAACATAAGGCCCAATGAGAGGAACCATGCTTCTAATTTATTAATGTCCTGTACCTGTGGGATTATCTTTAAACTATCTACCATCTTTCATTCCCAGACCTTGCTTCTCACCAAAAATTCATTCACTTTTGTTGAGTGTCCATTCTTTCAGGCGACTGTATCACAATAAACTCATTTGCTTTCCCGCAGTCATCAGTCAGCATCTGTGGAGAAGAAACCGAGTTAACGATTCAGATCAACGACTTCTCAACAGAACTGGAAAAAAGTAGCGATGCAATAAGTTTTAAGCTAGTACAGAGGCAGGGAAAAGGGGGGAAGGGAGGAAAGAGCAACAAGGGTAGGCCTGAGGTACTGTGCAGTTGAAGACAGGGATGATCACAACCTTTGGATGTGCCAAAGCACATTATAGCCAATGAAGTACGCTAAGAGCAGCCACTGTTGTACTGCAGAAAATGAAGAAGTCGATTTGCACACAGCAAGCTCCCATAAACAACAATGTGATCATGGCTGTTTTAGTGGGCATGATTTTCGTCTCGCGGGCGGGCGCGTGCCCAGCCCGATCGGGCATAAAAATGCGCAGCGACGTCGGGGCGAACGTCCCCATGTCATCGCACGCTCACGCGATATTTCACTCGATGGGCGCGAGTGGGTGTCGGAGCTGTGCTTGCTGCTAATTAAGAGGCCAGTTAAGGCCATTTAAAAAGCCAATTAAGGGCGATTTTTCGTTACCCGTGCAATTTCGCGCTCGTCGCACGAGCAAAACACGCGGGAAACCCACAATTTCATGAGCCTCATCCAAGGGCGGGATAAAAAGGGTCAGCAGCATTGCCAGTGTGAGTAGTGAGGAGTTTTGGAGGTAGTTTATTGCTGGTGACTTATTGCTACTGGGCAGCTTCATCTCTGCTCGGGGCTTCATTCTTAGCATTTCCAGGCTTCATTTCAGGACTCATTGGTGTCTCCAAGACTCCCGGAGGATTCAGATCATGTGGACCCTTCCGGGCATCAGACAGCCTTCTGTTACCCTGGTAATGGGGATTGGTCCCGCTGGAGGCACCTCCTCTGAGAAGGAAGAGAGGGGCAGAAGGGAGAGGAGGCCAGGTGTCCCAATGCTGCTTCCAGGGGAGGGACCTGTGGGAGGAGAAGCGCAGGCACAAGGGGCTCAGGGCCAGCAGGTAGACTAAGGCGGAAGGGGCTGCAGAAGACTCCACTATCCTGCTGCCAGGGTTTACAGGCGGTGATGCAGCTACCTCACTACGTCCGGGGTGCAATGCCAAAGGAGGCTCCGCCTCTCAAAGGAGACAATGATCTCCATTTGTCAGATGACTGGCCTGAGATCAGTTCCGACTGTGTGGCATGCCATGTGGCTCTGAAGGTCGCAGTGGACCTCAACTCCTGTCTCTGGCTCTTTCCAGGGGTCAGTGGGGGATCTCCCAATCAGCTGTCCACAGTTGCGTCAAGCTGGTGACAGAAGCTCTGTTCAGGCGGGTACTGACCTTTATTCTTTACCGTACAGACGAGGCCAGCCAGGCTCAGTGAGCCAGAGGCTTTGCAGCAATTGCTGGGTTCCCCCACATCCAGGGTGCAATCGACTGCACACATGTGGCCATCAAGGCACCAATGGGTGAGCCGGATACCTTCGTCAACAGGAAGGGATTCCACTCCAAGAATGTACAGATAGTGTGTGACCATAGGATGTAGATACTGCAAATCTGTGCAAGGTACCCTGCAGCTCCCATACATCCTGAGACACTCCCAGGTGCCAAGGCTGTTCAGTGCTCCAGCCCGACTGGATGGATGGCTGCTGGGTGACAAGGGCTATCCACTGAAGAGATGGCTCATGAAGCCTCTCCGCCACCCAAGAACAGAGGCAGAGCAGCATTATAATAGGAATCATGCCTCCACAAGGGCAGTGATAGAGAGGACCATAGGTCTTCTCAAGATGCACTACCGATGCCTGGACCGTTCAGCGGGTGCACTATAATGCCAGCCAGAGTGGGTGTCACTGATGGTGGTTGCATGCTGCCCTCTCCACAATCTGGCACTAGCAAGGGTTCCCACTGGAAGAAGGGGATCTTGACACAGCTGCACAAGCCACAGATGATGAATTCAGTAGTGAGTCAGAAGAGGAGCACGGTGAGGAGAATGCTGAGGGTGTGGAGGCAGAGCTCAGTAACCTCCAGGGAGGCAGAGACACCAGGGACACCTTGACCCAACGCTCCTTCAGCTAGGCTGCCAAAGATCAGCTTCAGCCTCCTGCCAGGGCTGCCACCTCCATCCCGGGTATCTGAAATGACCCTTTCATTTCCGCCCAAAGTCCACTCAGTGCCTGTGCAATAAAGTTTCGAGCCACCCACGTTCAGATTTACATACTGGCCTACCCCTACCACATTAAAGGCCATTATGACAAAAGAAAATTTATCTCATGTTGACACATAACAAATTAGCAGAACTTTCTCTGGTCTTCAACAGCAGATCACCTATAACCAGTCCCTCTTGTGCTCATGGTGCCTTAAATTTATGCTTGTGAGTGCTATGTCTTGGTGCCCCCCGCTCGCTGGCAGCGGAATTGGGGGCAGCTGCTGATTCTGGTGTCTTGATAACCTTGGTGGTTGTCCTTTGGCCAGTGGAGCCTGTGCTGGCCCTGCCTAGGAGGGAGCGGCCAGTGCCACGGCTAGCATCTCCTCAGTCACCGCAGCCTCATCAGATGCCATGGTCACTGGCAGAGTAGCGGGGAATGGCTGCCGTCATCCAGAGTGCCCTGAGAGGAGCCCACAGAGATGCCAGGCAGCTCATGCGCCAATGTGAAGTCACTCTGGACCTCCCTGCTCACCATTGATGGACGGGCACCTAGCTGGGATATTGGGTGCCTCATCCAGCTCCCACACTGGCACTGACCACCTGAGGTCATTACCTGTGTGAGGGTTTGCAGGTCCAAGCACAGCCCCAGGAACCCCTGACTTTGTCTCTGGAGTTTCCTCTCCATGAGAGTCGCCACTCTCTCAATGGAGGAGGCAATGCGCTTGGCCATGAGGGTCAACACAGTGCTCACGTTCCACATGGACTCCTCCATAAAGGAGACCATGGCACACAAACCCTCATGGATCTCTGCCAGATCCTCCCGGTCATCTCGCTGGACATCCAGCATCTGCCGCCTAATGGACGACTCCAGAGGCTTATCATCTGCCTTAGACTGAACATCGTCCTGGTCTCCAGCAGCCCCCTCACTGCCGGCACCTTGGGCACTCTCTGCTTCTGCCTGCACCTCAAGCGAGTGTGAAGTACCCTCATCACTGTGCACCGACACCAAGGCTGAAGATCCAATGCCCACTGAGGTGCTGGTATCTGCTCAGGTGCCTGGTTCAGAAAGCAAGTGTGATGCAGGTGCTTCTGGAGCCTGCCAGGCCTCTGGTGTCAGGGGTGGGTCTTCGGGGTCCTGCGATTGGGTACGTGGTGGTAAACCTAAGGCAGGACATGTCATTAGTTTAAGTCATCACACTGTCACTGTGGATGCCAGGCACCCTGTTGAGACAATGGAGATCTGCATCATGGTGCCATCCTCTTTCAATGATCAATGGGGAATGCAGTTTTGAGCCTCCCATCAATGATGAGACTACACAAAAATGTGTGCAGCATCTGAAACTCTCACCTCTGCACACTGCAGTTTTACCTTCGTCTGACACCCCAGCCTCTCCGCAGCCTGTTGACCGAGGTGCGTGGCGTCTCTCCAGGTCCAAGGCATCTTGCTCATATTTGGAAAAGATTAGGAGGTTAGCTGGGCCTCCGCCGGTCCACAACCTTTCCATGTTGTTATGGGCTATCTTCTTCCTGAAAGGACAGAGGAGCATGGATTAATCCCCTCTCTACCTGCAGCACCATTGCAGCCTGGCCAACCCCACCTGAGGAACATCTCACAGGGCACATCCGAGTTGTGGCCCTCGAGCCACAAGGCACTCAGTCCAAGCAACCAGGGCTTACCCCCTTGGCCAGCTCTGGCGTCATTGACAGTTGGCACTCAGACTCTAGCACCTCTGAGTCCACAGGGGGGCTGGGGAGGGGTGGCCAGACCTTAACACTTCACCACTCTGATCCATACCAACACAGCATGACACGTTGTTAACCCTCTTGCGACACTGGAACCAGGTGAGCCAGACAACATCATGGCTGCTGACCAGCTCTGCCACCTCCTCCCAAGCTCTTTTTGTTAGGTGCGGTGGCCTCTTCCTTCCATCCCTGGGGACAAGGGCGTTTTATTTATATTCATTCACAGGATGTGGGCGTCACTGCCTAGGCCAGCATTTATTGCCCATCCCAAATTGCCCTTGCCCAGAGGGCATTTAAGAGTCAACCACATTATTATGGATCTGGAGTCATAAGGGCAGCAGATTTCCTTCCCTAAAGGAGATTTGTGAACCAGATGGGTTTTTACAACAATCGACAATGGTTTCATGTTCATTGTTAGACTTTTTTTTTAATTCCACCACCTGCCGTGGTGGGCTTTGAACCCAGGTCCCCACAGCATTACCCTGGGTCTTTGGATTACCAGTCCAATGACAATACCACTGCACCACCACCTCCCCATGTCCCTCCTGGCGACCACCTCCTCCAGGAGGACCGGGAGGCACTCGACAGAAAACGGGGGGTTGGGGGGGGGTGGTGCCGAGCGCCCACCCGACCTGCCCACCCGCCTGGCGTCTGCAGACGCGTTACTCCCCATAACTTTTAATCTCCGGCTGACAGCACCGGAGATATCTCCCTTGCCGGCAGCCTTCCAGGGCCTGACTGCGCCGGTTTTAAACCGGTCACCCGGTCACCATTGGACCCAGCGGCCAACAGGCCTCCTCCCCCGCCTGCCACTTGCCAACCGGAGAGGAGCAGCATTTCTCGCCGGGTGGGCCTTAATTGGCGCAGCAACGTGAAATTGTGGAGAGGGGGGCCGATCGTGGGCGGCAGATTATTTCCTGGCCACTCCCGGGCCCGCCCACCGTGCCCACCCATTGTGCCCACCCACCATGCCCACCCACTGTGCCCACCCACCGTGCCCACCCACCGTGCCCACCCACCATGCCTGCCCACTGTGCCCACCCACCGTGCCCACCCACCATGCCCACCCACTGTGCCCACCCACCGTGCCCACCCACCATGCCCACCCACTGTGCCCACCCACTGTGCCCACCCACTGTGCCCACCCACCATGCCCACCCACCATGCCCACCCACTGTGTCCACCCACCGTGCCCACCCACCATGCCCACCCACTGTGCCTGCCCACTGTGCCCACCCACTGTGCCCACCCACTGTGCCTGCCCACTGTGCCCACCCACCATGCCCACCCACCATGCCCACCCACTGTGCCCACCCACCGTGCCCACCCACCATACCCGCCCAAACGACCTCAAAATTCTGCCCAGTGAGTTAGTTGAAGGGTAAAGGTCAACCAGGACAGCAGGGCTAACCCAAACCCAAACCCAAACGCGAAATGCTGCGCACGCTGAAATAAAAACAGAGAATGTTGGAAATACTCAGTGGGTCTGGTTGCACCCGTGGAGAGGAAAACAGAGTTAACATTTCAGGCTGTGACCTTTCATCAGAACTTCAAACATCAGTTGTGATGAAAGCTCACCGGGTTGAGACATTGACTCTATTTCTATTTTCACCTGCTGAGTATTTCCTGCATTTTCTGTTTTCACACCAGAGGTAACTTCCCTGCTCTTCTTCAAAATGAACGTCATGGGATCTTATACTTACAGCTGGGTGGACAGGTGGGATCTCGCACTAACTAGTCGGATGGCTCTTTGTCAGAGCTAGCACCGACATGATGGGCTGAATGGCCTCCTTCGATGCCACTCTCTGATTCTAGCGTCAGTCAACAAAACCTCAATTCTGTTATTTAAGCCTGTCCATCGCCACCAGAGGAACGCTAATGCCATCAGAAATCAGCCAGTGCACTTACTGCTGAGAAAGGGCAGTAAAATAAAACCTGTGGAGTTAGAGAGCTAATGAGTAGGAGCTTGAAAGAACTAAATTGACTGACTGTTGAAAGAAATTGCTGAATAAACTGGAAGAAAGCAAAATCAATAGTTTCGGAGCACACAGCAGTGTTGATTCTGTTGGCATCCAAAGTGTGTTTTTTTTTCTGAACTGGTAATGCTAGAGAATAATAATCCCACTTTTTGACACATGGAACATAGGAACAGGAGGAGGCCATTCAGCCCCTCGAGCAGGTTCCATCGTTCAGTTAAATCACCTCAACTCTACTTACCAACCTTAGCTCCATATCCCTTGATGCCCTTAACAAACAAAAATCGTTTTAAAATCACCCACCGGGTGAGGAGACCGTAATTAAATGTTATATGCTAGATGTGGTCTAAGCAAGGACTTGTTTAAAATTGACATATCCTAGTGAAACATCCAAATACCTGACCTGCTTTTGCAATAGCCTCGCAGTGTGCAACTTTGGAGGCTCGTGTACCAGAACACCCATCTCTCTTTCCCGGTCAACAGATTTCAGATCCAGATCCTGCCTGTATGCTTGTTTGGTATTTAGCCCAATCCAAACGCACATCCCTGCATTTATCTAATGCTGAATGTCATTGCCAGATGTGGGTTTTATTCCCCCGTTGTGTCTAGATCTTACCGCGTCATCCAAGCTCCAAACAGTTGCACAAATATTCGTGCCATGCAAAAAATTGATTACGTAGGATGTGTGGTGCAAAAACAGGCCATTCGGCCCAACAAGTCAATGCTGGTGCTTATGTTCCTCGGAAGCCTCCTCCCATCTTTCCTCATCTAAACCCACCATTGTAACCATCCAACCATTGGTTGGCAACTAATCATCACCCTTTCCTCCTGCAGTATAAATTGTTGTGATTGTTTGAAATTTGGCATTCTTGCATTTGTCCTGATGAGTGCAAAATGAAAAGCTTTGGCAACATGTCTCCCTTTTCAGCAAGGTTCAAGTGACTATTTATTCCCTTCTTCCTCATATACTTATCTAGTTTCCCCTTAAATGCTTCTATACTATTTGTCTCAACCACTCCCCGTGGTAGTGAGTTCCACATTCTCACCACTCTCTGGGTAAAGTAGTTTCTTCCGAATTCCCTGTTGGATTTCTGGGTGACTATCTTATATTGATGGCCTCTAGGCACACTCTTCCCCACAAGAGGAAACGTTGTCTCTGTGTCCACTCTATCAAAATCTTTGATCATTTTAAAGACATCTATTAGGTCACCCTCTCGGCCTTCTTTTCTCAAGAGTAAAGGGACCCAGCCTGTTCATCCTTTCGATTTGCAAAATGCAGATAGTTCTCCGAACACCAGAGGTCGATTATCACATGAGTTTAATGGGCATATACCAGCATCCCAATCATATGCAACACTCTCACTCCCAAACGGGCTTATACCTGCATCCAATTCACCTGTTTGAACCTCTTGTGCGAATATGGGGCCTGTCTACAGCACTGATGGTGGACTCCCTGTTGTTTCCCATAAAAGAGTAAAGGAGAAAACAATGTACAGTTTGTTCAGACCATGTTGATGTCATTTGCCCTGATAAGGATCCCCATGGAAGATCTATTTGGGAATTCTGTAGTTATCCATGTAGCAAACATGGCCTGACCTCCAACGTTGAACTTACTGAGAAGTGATCTCCATAATGTTGAACCCAATGAGATGGAGGACCTCGTTGTTTGTGATTTTGTCCTGCCTTCGAATTGTCGTGACGGACCTCAGCTGTCTTTGTGGCGTTCGCCAGAACAGAGAACAATTACATTGGTTCATAATGCTGTAACATTTAAAAATACTTTCCAAAGGGAGCAAGGCAGGGTTTGTGTTTTAATGAATAGAGGGGCGGGGAGGTTAGTTATGCAAGGGGTGCATAATGACCCTTTTATAGTCCTGATGCCTAGGGCCCCAAGTATCCTTAATTCAGCTCAGTCCAATGCCTTCAACAAAATCATTGACATAAACTGTGAAGAGTAACCATCCCTTTTGGACTCTACTAGTAACTGGTCTCCATCAGAAACATTACAATTAATCACAGCCCTCTGTCTACAAGAACATTACCTTATCCAAGAGTCTGTCCTCCAAATCCAATAGAACTGTTATAAAGCTGAGCTCCTATAAAACACAATATAAATGCTTAGATTGTGTGGCACCTTATCAAAAACATTTATAGAAATATAAGTATACAACATCAACCAAAAATCTTCATTCACCAACCTAGCAGCTTCCTCAAAGAATTCTGATTAGTCCTCCTCTGCCTTCAGGTACCACACACTATGAGGGCATTGGTGACCATAGACTTCCATTGGACTGGTTCATGATTATGCTTGGCAAAGTACTGCAGTGATTTGCCATTGCTTTCTGCAAGATGGCTGACCAGGAAACTCTCCTGCACTTAACACCTGCCATCAGGTGCATTAGAAGGATTTACAGGCTGATAATCAACCTGTCTGGGCATGTTATGAACACACCTTACATGGACCATCAAGGGTAAAGTGGGCCTTGAGCCTAGAATTTTTGGTAATTAAGAGGTAGGGACACTACCGCTGTGCTACAAGACCTCTGCCCTTCTAGGAGCTCACCGGTAACTGAAATAAAGCTAACAATCCCAGTTCTGATGTTTTGCCCTTTCTGAGTACTGATACAATGTGAGTCTACCTGATCTCTGTGGGAACAGCCCTCACTTGGTACAGCTCCCATTTATTTGCACTCTCTCAGGCAAGTGCGGCTAGATATGTTTAGAAAAAGGAAGACTTGCAGTTATGCAGCACCTTTCACAACCACCTAAAGCGATTTGCAACCAATTCAGTACTTTTGAAGTCTAGTGTAATACAGGAAAAGGGGCAGCCAATTTCTGCACAGCAAGCTCCCACAAACAGCAATATGATAATGACAGATAATCTGCTTTTGTGATGCTGATTAAGGGATAAATATTGGCCAGGACACCGGGGAGAACTCCCCGGCTTTTCAGGGGATCTTTTGCACCCCCAGTACCAGGGGGTCTCTTACACCCAGCTGAACGGGCACACAAGATCTCAGTCTAAAGTCTCACCTGAAAGATGGCACCTCCAGCGGTGAAGCACTCACTCAGCACTGAGCTGGAGTATCAGCCTTGATTTCTGAGCCCAAGTCTTGGGTTCGAGACCCATAATTCCATTCAGGATGACTTCTGCATCCAATTCAACTGATTCCATCCATGGTGGCAATTGAGTGAAAAATCTAAGATGATACCTGGCCCCAGCTTGGCTTTCAGTAGAAAATTGTCAAAACACTTTGCTTTTAATATAGAAAAACATCACTTAGAGCTTCACGGGCATAAAGAAGGAATCGATGCAAGTGTTTTTCACAAAATTGAGAGCTAACTTTTCTGCTTGTTACATAAATTATGTGGTCAGAGGTTTTAAAGGATGTTTTACAACATTGTAATATCCAATCAAGTGTGCCTCGCTATTGCTGTAACAGTATATTTATATGGATGAAGCCTTGGTTGGGTTGTTAGACCAAGACAATAGTTTATTTAATATTGAATTTGATGTTACTTTAATGTTGGGAAAATTGCTACCATAAAACTAAACCACAGGTGATGAAAACCCATTAGTACCCATTAGACCCTAAACCCATTAGAAAACTCATTTCTGCTGAAAGTACAGACACAATGTCTCTTATGATGCGCAACCAGTCTGAATGGGAAATTACAGGCCGATTAGTCTGACCTCCGTCGTTGGTAAGATTTTAGAGTCCATTATTAAGGATGAGATTTCAGAATACTTGGAAGTGCATGGTAAAATCAGGCAAAGTCAGCATGGTTTCATCAAGGGGAGGTCACGCCTGACAAATCTGTTAGAATTCTTTGAGGAGGTAACGAGTGGGTTAGACAAAGGAGAGCCAATGGATGTTATCTACTTGGACCCCCAGAAGGCCTTTGACAAGGTGCCGCACAGGAGGCTGCTCAGTAAGATAAGAGCCCATGGTGTCAGAGGCAAGGTACTAGCATGGATAGAAGATTGGCTATCTGGCAGGAGGCAGAGAGTGAGGATAAGGGGGTCCTTCTCAGGATGGCGGCCGGTGACTAGTGGAGTTCCGCAGGGGTCAGTGTTGGGACCACAACTTTTCACTTTATACACTAATGATCTAGATGAAGGAACTGAGGGCATCCTGGCTAAGTTTGCAGATGATACAAAGATAGGTGGAGGGACAGGTAGTATTGAGGAGGCGGGGAGGCTGCAGAAGGATCTGGACAGGTTAGGAGAATGGGCAAAGAAGTGGCAGATGGAATATAATGTGGGGAAGTGTGAGGTCATGCACTTTGGTAGGAAGAATAGAGGCATAGACTATTTTCTAAATGGGGAGAGAATTCAGAAATCTGGAGTGCAAAGGGTCTTGGGAGTCCTAGTCCAGGATTCTCTTCGGGTTAACTTGCAGGTTGAGTCGGTAGTTAGGAAGGCAAATGCAATGTTGGCATTTATTTTGAGAGGACTAGAATATAAAAGCAGGAATGTGCTGCTGAGGCTTTATAAGGCTCTAGTCAGACCACATTTAGAATATTGAGAGCAATTTTGGGCACCGTATCTCAGGAAGGATGTTCTGGCCCTGGAGAGGGTCCAGAGGAGGTTCACGAGAATGATCCCAGGAATGAAAGGCTTAACATATGAGGAACGTTTGAGGACTCTGGGTCTATACTCGATGGAGTTTAGAAGGATGAGGGGGATATGATTGAAACTTACAGAATACTGAAAGGCCTGGATAGGGTTGACGTAGGGAAGACGTTTCCATTAGTAGGAGAGACTAGGACCCGAGGGCACAGCCTCAGAGTAAAGGGAAGACCTTTTAGAACAGAGATGAGGAGAAACTTCTTTGGCCAGAGAGTGGTGAATGTATGGAATTCATTGCCACAGAAGGCTGTGGAGGCCAGGTCATTGAGTGTATTTAAGACCGAGATAGATAGGTTCTTGATTGGTAAGGCGATCAAAGGTTACTGGGAGAAGGCGGGAGAATGGGGTTGAGAAACTTATCAGCCATGATTGAATGGCGGAGCAGACTCGATGGGCCGAATGGCCTAATTTCTGCTCCTATGTCTTATGGTCTTATGGAATGCTTAACTCAAACTCCCTGAGAAAAGAGCAGTTTTCACATAGTAAATTGGTTCAGAAGGGAAGGTGACCATTCCCCCTGCGTCCGTCACTCAGTCACTTTCAGTCTTTGAGGGTTGCTTTAAATGAAAACGTTCACAGGCAGAAGGTGGGAAATATTAGCTCTGGGTCAGCAGGCTGTCGGGTTGCCCCTTCCGGGCAATCCTCTGTGCAGGCCGTCACTGGCAGAGGCTACCCACCTGGCAGTGGTGGGTAGCCAATTTGCATAGTGGGCTGCCCAACGGTGGGTTGACTGGGGAGGACACCAGGAAGTTCCCAACGGCGAACAGGTTCCCCACTGAGATGCCAAGCCCAGGAGCTGCTGGGAGGCAGCCTACCAGGGACCTGCAAGGCCTCGGACACTCACTCCCCACGACGGAGCTGCGGCCATCGGTGTGTCACATCGGCCGCCAGGTGCCCCCTCCGCAGGAGTGGCCTGGCAGCCGTGGCCCCCGCTTAATTAAATTCATTTCCTCTTCAGAATGAGCCACAAGATGGAGGCGCACCCCCCCCACCCCCCACCCCGAAGTCCCCGTTCTGCAGCAGCAGCTTCCACCTCTGGTTCTGGGACTGCCATCCTTCGAAGGTTACAGACACTCTGATTGGGTCTGCGGCCTCGGGGACTTAATTAGATGGCACATCTGGAGGTGGTCTCTTAATTGACCACTTCTAGGAAGATCTCCCAGGTCAAAGCTCTAACAACCAGTGCAGGATTCCAGGATTTTCTGTTGTCAATTATAAAAGGGCTCCTGTGCAAGCAATAGGGTCAACAATACACAGTGGAATTTTGTGCACTTTAAGAAATAATCAAGGAGCAGGACCATTTCTAGGTTTGTGCCCTGTGCTCGCCACGGGACTGCTTTTATAATTGACAACAGAAAAATCCTGGAACCCTTTGGCAGGTCATGCAGCATCTCTGGAAAGAGAAACAGATCTTAGATTCCATGTCAATTACCTTTCATCAGAGATGGAAAATATTAGAGATGCGGTGATGCAGTTCACTCAAGGAGACCAAGTTGCCGTGGCAACACACACTCTTAAATACATGTTGTAGTTGGAGCTATGGATAGTGATGGCAGAGGCTCCAACATCCTGTCCATCGCATGGCTGACCAGGAATCTCGCACTCTTACCGCCTGTCATTAGCATGTGTCGGAAGGATTTACAGGTTGATATTTATAGCCTGTTCAGCCATGTTATGAACACACCTTCCTTGGCCATCAATGTAGGACTCAAACCCGGAACTTCTGACCCAGAGGCAGGACGCTACTCACTGCACCACAAGACCTGCCATGTTAGCGATGTAACAGCTTTTAATCAAGTGCAGAGCCAGGGAAAGGAAGGCGGGAAAAGGGGGAGGTTAGAATGGATAACTCGCTACCCCGAAAAGCGGTGAGGCAAGCAGCTTGGAAGTTTTCAAAAGCAAACTGGATGAATAATGAGAGAAAAGAAAATTGAAAGATGTTCTGAAAGGCTGAGGTGAGGGAGATGCAACGAGAGGATAAGGCTTGTGGAGTATAAAACCCAGCACAGAGGAGTTGGACCAAATGGCCTGATTCTTTGGTGTATATTCTATGCAATGGTATATCTGTGATAGGATGAAGGACAGGAATGATTAGATGACAAAAGGGTTGATGTTACAGGGAAAATCAGGGAGATAATGAGGCAAGTACAGAAACAAAAATGGGTTTGTAGGAAGTGTAAAAGGTTACAGGTGTTACGACCGGGATGGAAGGAGTGCACAGTTTCTCTAGCCCCAGTGCTCCACAGGGCACACCATTAGTTTAAAAGTTTAATTCGCTCACCAAAATGGCCAATAATTTACCTTCACTATTGTTAGACCCAGGCCAGATTTTTTCCGTCGGTGAGTTGGGGGAGGGGCCCGCTCGCTGATGCGAAAATGACACGGGATGACATCGGGGGGAACCCCCTAACGTCATCCCGCCCCATTTAAATATTCAGGAAGGCGGGCGGACAGCGGAATCAGCTGTCCACCCGCTGACCTGTCAATGGCCAATTGAGGCCATTGACGGGATAATTAAGCCATTTAAAGGCCCTGCCCGTCCATCCTTAAGGCTGGCGGGCAGGCCAGGAGCCCCAGCGGGCTTCTGAAAAAACATGAAACCTCATCCACTGGTGGGATGAGGTTTCATGTCTGTTTTAAAAAACTTTAATAAACTTTATGTGATATTTATTAACATGTCCCATCTCGTGTGACATTGTCACATGAGGGGGACATGTTAATAATTTTTTTATTTTTCTATTTTTTAAGTTTATAAAACTTTCAGCGCTCTCCCTGAGACAGCACTTAGTCTTAGGGAGCTGTGTGATCTTTCACACACATGCGCGAAAGAGCACACTCTGACTGTTGGGGAATCCCTCCCTCCGCACAGGAAGCGCATAGCGCGTCCCATCGGGCAGCCCGCTGGGTGGGCCTTAATTGGCCCGCCCACTTAAAATGGCGGCGGAGCCCGTTTCGGCAGTGGCGATTGGCTGCCCGCCCGCCGCTGAGTCGGTGGGGCCCGCCCGCCCATCAAGGGCAAAATTCTGCCCCCAGAATAAAAGAGACTTTAATGAGGGCTCTTTCAATAAACAGAGGATTGATTAATGATAAAATGAAACTTTAAAAAAAAAAGTTGCAAGAACTGGTTAACACTTTAATTCGTAATCTGGAACTGTCCATCCCTCTTAAAATTCCCCAGCACAAATTTACACACACACACACAAACAAACAAACAAACAAAGGACAAGTAGATAGGGTCCCTGCAAAGATGGGTAGTTGAAGAAAAGATTTTATAAAATAAAGGATAATGTTCACAAGGTTTTGACGCTGTCGATTTAGAGCTCCCTTGTGTGAAGACAGATCCCTAGTCTCAGTAGATGCCGGGAGGTTCTCACCAATGGAGCTTTGCTATGGAGGGAAATAAAGCAGGATCAATCCTTCTCATCTCAGAATCTTAGGTTTCCAAAGACAGGCAAGTTCCACTTAGCTGAGGGTTCCTAGCAGAATATTGATAATCAATCTATTTCAGGCAAGGCAAGGAGAGTGCAAGCTGGGCAGATTCACTTTCTCAGTTCACTCCCAACCTAGTTCAAAAAAGAAACAAGTTCAAAACTTAAAACTCCTCCATCAGGTGAATTCCAGTAAATCACCGGGCCTTTCCTTTAAACCAGTTCCCCCCCGCCCAACCAACCCATCAATTACCATGATTGCAGTCAACATGCAAACAGCTCTCCTCTTTAAGTATATGCTGGTCAGGTGGTTTCTTGGAAAAGGCATGCTTGCTCCCAGTCCAAGGTGAGATTATGACCTTTTTAAAAAAACCCAAGTGTCCAAATAATGTAATGACCTTTCCAAATTTTAAAAGAAAAATGCAGTTCTTGAAGATATGGTTCTAACATAGGGGAACAGGGAGAGGAAAGCATGGACAATCTGGCCAAAAGGAAAGGGCCTCTGTGAGCCAGGAAAGCGATGGAAGAAAGGTAAGTAAACCTTCGGGGTCATTCTTTTAAAAGCAGGCCTTTAGATGTACAGGATCCAAACCTGAAGGACTACAGTTTTTTATTTGTTCATGGGTGTTGCTGGTGAGGCCAGCATTTTTTGACCATCCCTAATTCCCCTTCACCCTCCTCCTCATCACTCTCCCCAATTGTCCCTGCTCCCTTGTGCTCTGTGCAGACTTGAGCTCATCCAAAGCTCAGCTTATCCATATCCTAACTCGCACTGAGTCCTATTCACCCATTACCCCTGTGCTCACTGACCTGCACTGGCTTCCAGTTAAACTATGCCTCGATTTTTAAAATTCTTAGTATTGTTTTCAAATCCCTCCATGGACTCACCCCTATCTATCTCTTTAATGCCCTCCAGCCCTACAACTCTCCCAGATGTCTGCACTGCCCAATTTGGCTTCTGCGCATCCCCAATTTTAGTCACTCCACCATTGGCAGCCATGTTTTCGTTGGCAAGGCCCTAAGCTCTGGTATTCCCTCCTTAAACATCTCTGTCTCTCTTCTTCCTCTCTTTCCTCCCTTCAGACACCCCTTAAAACATACCTTTCTGACCAAGCTTTTGGTCACCTGCCCTAATACCTCCTCACATGGATTGGTGTCACATTTTGTTTCAGAATGCTCCTGTGAGGCGCTTTGGGATGTTATATTATGTTAAAGGTGCTATGTAAATGCAGGTCAGTTGTTACTGTTGTGTGTTAAACAGTGCACTTCACACTGGCTCACTTTCTAGCTGCGGCATTTTGGATATTTTTGGCCTGGTGATTGCAAGGGAGAGAGAGAGAGGGATGGTGTGTGCAACAGAGTGTTGTCAAGGCTGGATTCAGTAGGCCTTAGGTCCTCATAAGGCGTTCGTGGAGGAAGAAGAGAAGTTAAAATGAGAAGATGCTTGAGCTGCACAGTCCACAGGACACTTTCTGCAAAGAAAGAACCAACTGCATTTAGACTGCCGCTGTTCAAGAAGGCAGCTCACCAGCACCTTCTCGAGGGCAATTAGGGATGGGCAATAAATGCCGGCCTAGCCAGCGAAGCCCACATCCCTTGAATGAATAAGAAAAGGATAGAGCCTTTCACGTCCTTTGGCCTCCCTAAAGACACCAATTAGTTTTGAAGTATAGTTTATTCTTGAATTGTCAACGAATGTGATAGTCATCTTGCACAGAGCAAGGTCCCAGAAACAGCAATGAGATGAATGGACGGCTGTTATGTTTTTTGGTGGGGTAGATAGAGGAGAACTTTTCTGCTTCCTTCCAACATTGACTGTGGGATCTCCCCTACTCAAGTAAGTGTGGCATCGGTTTATTTAACATCTCCTCCAAATGATCATAGCTCCAGCAATGCAATATACTCTCGCTGTGTACTGAAGTACCACCTTAGATTATGGGGTGGTTTTCACTTCCCCCTCCCCTCCATAGTTTGACTGCCATGACTTTGAGTAAGGTTAGAAATCCAGTCATTAGGACAGAGATAGGAACGTTACTGATGAACAAGTCGAGCATGAGAGTGACATGGGTGATCCAAGATCTGGTTTACTGACAGGTAGCTTGGACTAAAGTAAGGAAGAAAGACTTGCATTTATATAGTAAGATAAAAGCAAAATACTGCAGATGCTGGAAATCTGAAACAAAAACAGAAAATGCTGGAAAAACTCAGCAGGTCTGACAGCATCTGTGGGGAGAAAGACAGAGTTAACGTTTCGAGTTCAGATGACTCTTCTTTGGAACTAAAGAGAAGTAGAAATGTGGTGAAATATATACTGTTTAAGGTGGGGTGGGGCAGATGAAACTGGACAGAAGGCCAGTGATTGGTGGAGGCAAAGGAGAGATTGTGAAAGATGTCATTGGAGAGACCAAATGCAGACTGGGTGATCACTTTGCGGAACACCTTTGGTCTGTCCGCAAGCATGACCCAGACCTCCCTGTCGCTTGCCATTTCAACACTCCACCCTGCTCTCATGCCCACATGTCCGTCCTTGGCTTGCTGCAATGTTCCAGTGAAGCTCAACGCAAACTGGAGGAACAGCACCTCATCTTCTAACTAGGCACTTTACAGCCTTCTGGACTTAACATTGAGTTCAACAACTTCAGATCATGAACTTTCTCCTCCATCCCCAACCCTTTTTGATCCCCTTTTCTCAAATATTTATTTTTAAATTTTTATATATACATTTTTTCCCCACCTATTTCTATTACTATTTTTAAAATTTATTTCCATTCATTGTTTTATCCCCACCTTTTAGCCCATTTCGATCCCTTCCCCCCACCCCACCCCCACTAGGGCTATCTGTCACTTGCTCAACCTGCTTTCCACTCTTAATGTCACCATTAGCACCTCCTTTAGCTAACATCACCACCGTCAACACCCCTTTGACCTTTTGTTTATGACATCTTTTGCAATCCCTCCTTTGCCTCCACCTATCGCTGGCCTTCTATCCAGCTTCACCTGTCCCACCTCCCCTTTAACAGTCTATATTTCGCCACATTTCTACTTCTCTTTAGTTCTGGAGAAGAATCATTCTGGATTCGAAACGTTAACTCTGTCTTTCCCTCCACAGATGCTGTCAGACTGTTGAGTTTTTCCAGCAATTTTTGGTTTTGTTGCATTTATATAGCACCTTTTCACAACATCCCAAAGTGCTTTCTAGCCAATGAAGTACTTTTGAAGTGTAGTCACTGTTGACATGTAGGAAACATGGCTGCTCTGTAGTTTATGTCTGATTTGCCTCGGAGCAATGCAGAGATGAGACTAGTTTCTCAAGTGTGCAATACGTTTATTTACAAAGGTTTCACAAAATGTTTGCACTCCTGCTTACAGCTCATCTTCTCGTTTTTGGCAGCTTCAGGCTTAACCAATCAAGCACAGTGAGCAAGATTACATAGACCAGACTATATAATCGAAATCAGAACAATTGAACCACTGAAGCTGACGATGTTGACCAATGTGCAGACAACAAGCTTCTACAATCAGCCATCTGATATTGAACAGATATTCTGATTGAGGGGCAAATATTACCCGGGACACAGGCGATAACTCCCCTGCTCCTTTTGAAACAGCGCCATGGGATTTTTTTTGCTTCCATCTGAGGTAGCAGCAGAGGCCTCAAATTCCACCTCTTCCAAAAGGCAGCTCCTCTAATATTTCCCCAGGGCTACACCAGTGTGTCAGCCTGGATTAGATGCTGAAATCTCTGGAATGGGATTCGGATCTGCAATCAAAAACAAAAATACCTGGAAACACTCAGCAGGTCTGGCAGCATCTGCCGCGAGGAGCACAGTTAACATTTCGAGTCCGAATGACCCTTCAGCAGAACTGTTCTGTTGAAGGGTCATTCGGAATCGAAACGTTAACTGTGCTCCTCTCCGCAGATGCTGCCAGACCTGCTGAGTTTTTTCCAGGTATTTTTGTTTTTGTTTTGGATTTCCAGCATCCTCAGTTTTTTGCTTTTATCTTTGGATCTGCAATCTCCTGACTCAGAGACAGGAGTGCTACTCACTGAGCCATGGCAGACACCTCATAGGACGATGAGGAGAAGAGGGCTATCTTTATAAACCTGCAGCTGGCACTTGACTTTTTCTTTTAAAACTTGCCCTATTAGTATAATTTGCTTTTCAGGATTTTACACGCAGTCATTAGGATTCCTACTGGCTGTTGAAGCTTAGTTCAAGAGGCGTGAAGGCTCTTTTGTTTTTCCTTTCTCTTCTGATAGACATTCTCCAAAGCTGCAAGTGTGAGTTGTCTTGAGAAATATCTTAAAGCATTGAGACAGGGACAGCACCCTGCAATTACCTGAGATGGCACTCTGCCACCATTAACTGCTTTTATTTCTCCAGTCGTTTCAAACATGCAGCTCTTTGCAAGAACCATTGTTGGTTTAAGTGAGGACAGAACCACCTAGTGGGGAGTCCAAAGGGTGAAATTTATCTCAGAAAGCTAAAATGTTAATGGTGATACAAGATCAAAATACCGCGCATGCTGGAAATGGGCAACAAATGCTGCCCTTGCCAGCGACGCCCACCTCCCGTGAAAGAACGATTTTTTAAAAAATGAAATAAAAAACAGTAAATGCTGGAAATACTCAGCAGGTCAGGCAGCATTTGCGGAGAGAGAAAAACAGAGTTAACGTTTCAGGCCTGTGACCTTTCATCAGAACTGGGGAAAACTTAGAAATGTAACAGGTTTTGAGCAAGTGAAAGGGGGGAGAATGGGAAGAACCAAAAGGGAAGGTCTGTGATAGGCTGGAAGACGGGTGAGATTAAAAAAAAAGGTACAAGGCCAAAGGGAGTGTTCATGAGATAAGTAAAAAAAAACAAAAGATGTGTCCAGAGGGATACGAATGGCAGAATCCTGAATTAGTTGCTGTCCAAAAGCAAAGTAAGGGAATGAGGGAGAAACAAGAGAGGAAACAAAAACAGTCAAAGGAAAGGAAACAAAATGGGGGCAGAGGTTACATTCTAATAAAAACAAAAAACTGCGGATGCTGGAAATCCAAAACAAAAACAGAAATACCTGGAAAAACTCAGCAGGTCTGGCAGCATCGGCGGAGAAGAGTAAAGTTGACGTTTCGAGTCCTCATGACCCTTCAACGTGGCCTTAGGTTACATTTTAAACTTGTCCAATCAAATGTTGAGCCTGGAAGGCTGATCTGTGTCCAGTTGAAAGGTGGGATGCTTTTCCTCAAGCTTGTGTTGAGCTTCATTGGAACACTGCAGGAGGCTGAGGTCAGAGTGGGAGCAAGGTGGAGAATTACAATGACAGGGGACTTGGAGCTGGGGCTCACACTTGTGGACCGAATGGAGCTGCTCCGCTAGGTGGCCCCCCTAGTCCGGTGTAGAAGAGATCACATCGTGAGCAGCGAATCCATTCGACTAAATTGAACGTATGTTTGAAATTGAAAACGGTTTCACCCAGACGGAGTGTTTAGGGGCCTTGGTATGGTCTATGAGATTAAAAAATAAAGTTGCTTTTGCACTGATTCTGTTTGGCTCTTGGTTTCACCCTATCATGTCATGTTATTTCTGCCTCATTTAAATACAGCACTCAGAAACAATTAGAACATTTAAGCAGGTACTGAAGTGAGGAGAAGGTTGAGTGAGCGGAGCACATGTCTGGGCTTGGTTTAGTAGGACACTTTTAAATGAATTATTATAAAACCATGGTTTATATTGAAAATGACAGTTTATTGATTGGGCTAAAAGCACTGGTTGAATTTTAAAAGGCTGAACAACAGCATTTCAGTGCTTGAAACAGCAGCTTCTAAGATGGCCAAACATATGCATAACTGTACCTTACAAACTCTGAAGCCATTAAAAATGTAGTCTAGCTTTCTAGAAGAACCCATCAAAGACAATCACCTCACAGGAATGTGAACAATTCTATCTCATGACCCAATCGCAAAACATCCGGACAATCACTTGTGTATTCAACTGGGTGTGGAGCAAATCATTAGATGCAATCACTTTGGACAATGAACCCTGTCTGAGAAAGGTACTCAACCAGCCATAATCTAACCATGCCTAAACCATGAATCTGGAATCAACTTGCTATGACTATGTTTTGGTAATTGGCCATTTGGTGAGAGAGGATCATGTGAGGAGCCAGCTAATGCTCTTTTCTGTCTTAAGAAACTGCTTTACTCCAGGTCAGAGAACAGAAGAAGCAGAGCATAGAAGAGGAAGGTCCCCGAGTGAACACACGCATTCTCTCTCTCTCTCTCTCTCTTTCTCCATCTATCTTGCAAACTTGAACCCTGCCTGTTCCTTGCCCATCCATGTGCTGCAAGAATACTAATATAAAGGGAAAACAACAATTTATGCTGTATGTGATGAGAGAGCTGATTGGTTGGCAGGTGGCATTGCCATGGAGAGTGTACCAGTGACAGTGACTGACGGTTAACTGCCAAGCATTATTGAAATTTATTAGTATTCTTGCGAAGTGTCCTTATGAGTGCAAGACAAAAATCTTCGACATGTCTCTTTTTACAGCAATACTAAAGTTCTGTACTACCAAATGATTATTAGGCAGAGACTAATGAAACAAAGGGCAGAATTTTCTGGCTGGCAGCTGGGCGGAGCAGGAGCCAAATAAAGCCCGCCCAGGAATCGGGGCTCCCGAGGACAGCGGGAGTGGGCGGGCGGCGGTGGGACTGCAATGGAGACCCGGCCGCCTGTTTTAAAAAGCTGCTGCAGCCTTTCCCAGGCTGACAATCCCGGCCAGTGGAAGAGCTCCCCAGAGCGCTGCTGGTGAGCAGGGCAGGTAGGAGGGGAGGGCAGGGGGGCACTGTGCCCCTCGTTTTTTGGATGATTGCCTTGCTGCGCTCCTCGAGGAGGTGGCAGCACAGCGGGAGGCCCTGATATCCCAGGATGGGAGGAGGAGGCCCCCCCACATGTCCAAACGTATCTGGGAGGAGGTGGCAGGGGTGCTGAGCTCCTGTGACCTGGTGCGATGCACCTGGATCCAGTGTCACAAGCGCTTCAATGACCTGTTGCGCTCGGGAAGGGTGAGCACCATGTTGGCATTGGTCACTTAACCCAGCAGGTACGGTTTCCCCCCCTGGTGCCCCCCCCCCCACCAAGTCTGAGTGTAGTGACTACATTGAATCATTGACGACATGTGTCCTTCGTTGGGTGGGCCAGCAGATATTGCCCATGCCGAGGTCACCCTGAGAGGGTGGTGAAGAGATGGGTTCTGCACCCGCAGCATGTGGTACACTGAGACCCACATGGCTGGCGTGGGGACAACATGGAGGAGCTGCACGGCGCAGTGCTGGAACTCCAGGACATGTCCAAGTCAGGGTGGTGACAGGCTGGGAGGGGAGCTTCCAGGGCACCGATCGATCTGCTCTCCTCTGCGTTCCATGTGCTTGCGCCTCCTTGCTATGGAAGATTAGACCGTGTGGTGCCAAATGTGATGTAGGCAGCATTTGGCCAAGGCTGTGGGGACAGGCCTAGTATCTTTGTGTAAGTGGCCAGCAGCTGCGGGGTGAGGAGGCACTGGAGCCCTGCAATGTCCCACTCTGTTGGGGTGGGCCGTCCGCAAAGAGAATCCAGGTACAAGTCGCACTAATCAATGCTCTTCTCTCCTTTTCAGGAGAAGAATGCTCATAATGCCGCCGAGCGGGTGAGGAATGGCAGAGGGCTGGCCCAGTTGGCAATTCTCAGCCGTTTCGAGCAGGAGGCCCTAGATTTGGAGAGGTGCCATGTGCCCAGGTCCATCGGTGTCGGTGAGGCTGGGGTGCCACGGGCAGGTGTGTTTGCCCAGCAATGAGGTCACCATTGTCCTCCCAGCAGCCATGGCAGTGCTGAATGTTCAGTGACTGAAGTTTGCAAATTGGCTTGGCCATTGCTTATGGAAGGATGAGCACATAATGATCCATGGGACAGGGATGCACATTGACATTTCCTTCATGTTAACTAATCAAATGTCCTTGTTCTTCCTTTCAGCATCAGCAGAGCAGGGCTAGGAAAAGGAGCAGCAGAGGCTCCCTTCTCACACCAGAGGGCCCTGAAGTCTCGGACTCACCAGCGTCACACCATCTCTGCCAGGCAGGCACCAGCGCAGGTACTAGCACCTCGATGGGAATTAGAACATCAGTTAGTGTCCCGGGGAACAGCAGTGAGGGCGCTTCACAGTCGCTGATGGAGCTGGCGGAGACAGTGAGTGGCCATGGCGCCAGCAGTCAGAGGACTGCAGGGGACCAGGCACATGCCCAGTCGGTGCCTGATGATGTGCGTCTAGAGTTGTCCATGATGCAGCAAATGCAGGAAATGTGGCAGGGTGTGCGGGAGCAACTGACGGAGACACATGAGGCTATGCTTGGCTTGATGTCCGTGGTGGAGGAGTCTACGTGGACCATCGCCAATGCAATGAGCTCTTGGCCAAGCGCCATGTGTCCTCCATGGAGAGAGTGGCAACTCTTGTGGAGAGGCTCCTCCAGGAGACCAATCAGGGCTTCCTGGTGTGGTGCTCTGACCAGCAAGCCCTCACATCGGCATTGACCTCAGCTGGTCATTGCCAGTGTGGGAGATGGTCTGGGCACCAAATTTCCCAGCTCGGTGCCCATCCATCCACAGTGAACAGGGAGGTCCGAACTGACCTCACGTCAGTGCAGCAGCTGCCTGGCGTCTCTGCGGGCTCCTCTCAGTGCGGTCTGGATGAGGGCTGCAGCTCCTCTGCCCCTCTGCCAGTGACCGTTGCATCCAGTGAGGCTGCGACAACTGGGGAGATGCCAGCTGTGGAACTAGCCACTCCCTCCCAGGTGGGGCCAGCACTGGCTCCACAGGCCAGAGGACGGCTGCCAAGGTCATCAAGGCCAACAGGGCAGCAGAGTCAGCAGGCTGTCTCAGATGCCACTACCAGCGAGGGGGCAACATCAAGACGTAGCACCCGAAAGCGTAAATATAGGGCACCATAGGCACACCATGGGTTTATCACTGGTGCTTTTGTGTTGGCCCGCAATGAGGTCTTTATGAGTTGGTGTGATGTTGGACACCTTTGTCATTTTGTTCTCTAAAGTTCCTTCTGTAATGCTATTAAATTCAGGCATGTCACCATGGCTGAGGGAGCCTCTTTTCTTCTGCAGGTGGATGGTTCCCAATAATGTTAGGAGTGATTTGTGGGACATTCAGCTTTATTGACAAGGCCCTTAGTTACTGTTGCTAACCTGGCAGATTTTGCACTCAGGTATCAAGTATGGAGCCTACAGCCCAGGCTTGCCCTGAAGGTCCATCTGTGTTGTGTTAGCTGAAGGTTCGTTGTATTAAAGCCTCCCAGATGTCCCTGCCTTCCTGGAGTATGCCCGGGTCAGCGTCTACCCCCTCAGCATTTCCCTGTGCGTGCTCATCCTCGGACTCACTGCTGGACTCATCGTGTGCAGCTGCAGCCATTGCGTCTACATCTTCATCATCCACTGCGTCCCCGCTTTCCATCACAAGATTGTGGAGAGCGCAGCATATAACCACTATCACTGAGACACGATCTGGGGGGTACTGGAGTGCACCCCCTAAACAGTCCAGGCATCAGAAGTGCATTTTGAGAAGACTGATGGCTCTCTCCACCACAGCCCCGCTGCTCAGCTTCTGTTCTTGGATGGCGGAGAGGCGTCATGAGCCACCTTTTGAGGGATAGTCCTTGTCACCCAGCAGCCATCCATCCAGCCGGGCTGGAGCACTGAAGAGCCCCGGCACCCGGGAGTGTCTGAGGATGTAGGCGTCGTGGGAGCTGCCTGGGAACCTTGCACAGACTTGTAGAATCAGCATCCTGTGATCACACACTATCTGCACGTTCATGGAGTGGAAGCCCTTCCTGTTGATGAAGGCACCGGGCTCACCTGCTGGCACCTTGATGGCCACATGTGTACAGTCTATTGCACCCTGGACACGGGGAAAGTCAGCAATGGCCGCGAAGCCTCTGGCTTGCTGTGCCTGACTTGCCTGGTCCCAGCGGTTGTGGACGAAGGTCAATGCCCGTCTGAACAGAGCGTCTGTAACCTGCTTGACACAAGTGTGGACAGCTGATTGGGAGACACCGCAAAGATCACCCACCAACCCCTGTAATGAGCCAGAGGCATAGAGGTTGAGGGCAGCTGTGACCTTTAGAGCCACTGGCATGGGGTGTCCACCCACACAGTTAGGGGAGATCTCAGGCCCTGTCATCTGACAGATATAATCGACTGTCTCCCTTGAGAGAAGGAGCCTCCTTCGGCACTGCACCTCAGACATATTGAGGTAGCTGCTTCGCTGCCTGTAAACCCTGGCAGCAGGATAGTGGCATCTTCTGCGACCCCTTCTGCCTTGGACTACCTCTTGGCCCTGCACCCCTTGTGCCTGTGCCTCTCCTCCCAAAGGTGGCTCCCCTGGGGGCTGAATGTGCACTCCTGGCCTCCTCCCCCTCCTAGCCCTCCCTTCCTCCTCAGAGGAGCTGCCTCCAGTGGAGAGTTCAGCTCCCATTCCCAGGCTAAGGGAAGGCTTCCTGAAACCTGCAGACCCAAAAAAGATTCCTCACTGCAGAGTGCTGACCTGAAGGTTATGAGTTCAGATGAAGCAGCAGGTATGCGTTTTGAAGTGTTGCAGCTCACACAGGCAAAGTATTAGTAACTTTGAAACATCAATATTTGACAGAGCACACTCGCGACCCCACTGAACCCTCTTATCCTGCCCGTGGGTGAGGTTTATACAAATGTGTCCTACCCACCTGTCTGTTGCGCCCGTGTGCCAACCCGAAGATTGCACGGATGCCGAAAAATCGTCGTCAATTGATGCCTCAAGGGCCTTAAGTGGCCCATTAATTAATGGCGGGACCATGATGATATCCGATGCTCGCCCGCCCAACGAAATATCGCGATGGCGCTCAGTGACGTCGGAACGCTCACCCGACATCTCCGCGCGTCATTTTACACGTTGGCGTGCGGGTCCCGCCCCCACATGCCAATGGGAAAATACTGCCCAAAAATTCAGAATGAATGTCAGGAAGAACTTTTGAATGATAAGAGTGATTCATACTTGGAATAGTTCTCTGGCTACGGTCATGGAGACTTCAAGAAACAGGATGTGCAGGTTTGTGTACAATGAATGAGATGGATTGAGTGACATCTCTCATTTATCTGTGGGACTGCATTCTGCTCCTATTGTTACATGTCCATGAAATTGCAATAACTCAAAACTTTTCTCATTAATCCACAATCCGAACTTCTATGGAATGGAGCAAGTAGATGCTTTTTTGGGGTTGAGGAAATGGGGTTTCCTGGGAAGAGTTTGGGATCAAGTGAGCAGGGTCTCTTTGGAATAGAATCTGTTTGATGTGGAATAAGTGGTGAAGATAGAGCCATTAGATCTCCGAGCTAGAATAAGTGGATCTTTGAGCCAGAGTAATTGGATCCTTGAGGTAGAAGAGAAAATGGGTCTTTGATCCGCAGTAAGTGGGTTTTATTGGGAGGATGTTGGTTGCAGAATGGTACGTCTTAAAGAAGTCTCCATCACCTTCTGTAGGTTAACTGTAAGTCTTCATTAGCTACCAGAACTATTTACACCTGTGCAGTAAAGGGCACAAGCTAGGAGCTGGTTTAAACACCACACTGACCCTGGGTCTAGATCATGCGCCTTCTTACTTCACTGTGTGGGCTGTACTGCACTCGGTCCCACATTAACCCTGTATGTGCCAGGCCCTTATACTAACAGGTTTCTGGTTCATTGATGAAAAATGATAGGGAGATCCACAATCTGGACTGTTGTTCTTCCCACTTAGTTTTGGGTGGTCTTTATGTTCCATCTGCCCTAATAGTTTCATCTGGGCGAACTGCGGGAAGTTTGGTGCTAGTAAATTGCACAGTTTTAGCCAGTTAAGCTCCAGCAGTGCCCTTCACACCCTTGGAGGTCTAAGCTTTGCATGTTGCCAATGGCATCTGAGTCTTTCTGGGGTTGCTGGGTATGGGTAAGTAGGTGTATCTCCTCACAGAGAGCGAGAGAACCAAACACGGAGCAGCTCTCTTTGGAAGAATTGGTGGATTGTTCAAGTTACAAGTTCCTTAAAGATGGAAATGAGTGTCCCCCCAGCACCACCCCCCCAGCAGCTTTTAAACAGCGGCAGGCAAAAGCCACAATTCAGAACTTTGTGTCCAGTTGGCACCAGTTCATGTGGCCCCAGCAGCACGGGCAGAGTGCCTGGCTTTATTCTGTCCCTGGGCGGAGTTGTGTCCCCATAGTCCACCCCTCCCCTGAAGTGGAGGCCGGTGTCGCATGGACCAGGTCAGTGTGAATAGTTGCTTCACACTCTGCCTGCCGTCTTCAATTACCTGCCCCAATTGCCAGCAGCAGCAGCAGCAGCAGAGGGGATAAAGGGCAGAGAGAGGAGAGAGAGAGAGAGAAGCTGGCTGAGGTGTTCTGATCATGTTGCTCTGACAGCTCTCCCGCAACCTGAGGCGTGGAATGAGGAGAGGTGCGAGAGGTGGATGGACAGGCGTCAACAGGCTTCGCCTGGAGTCGGGTTGGTGTGTGCATTTTATCCTCTATATTGAACCCCCCAAGGACTAACCTTCCGCCGTCGATTTGCCAATTGGCTGAGATGTCACTGGCGCGATAGGCATAAAACAAGGGAGGAAGGTGTCAATACTTAAAAGAGGACAAAGCAGACCCTTATAGATAAAATAAAAACCCCGGAGAGATGTTCCCGCAGCCAAAGCGGGGTTTATAATGTCACTGGTTAATCAGCATTTCAGATCTGCGCAGTTATGGTTTATGAAATAATTTATCTCTCCAGCCAGTGTTAAATTCTGAACAGCGTTTTCATTCGGGACAGTGGGTGAATGTTTATTTTTTCTCCGTTCTAACTTTCTTTAGCTACCTTAGCGCTGGTGGTAATAATATCCTACAACATTAACCACAAGAGAGAGAAAAAACATAGCTGGGAAGGGGTTTGGGACCTCCTGCTGGGAATGGGAAATGGGAGATCAATCTTTCTTTCTGCACAGGATGAGAGTCAGTCAGTCAGTCTCTGGTTGAAATTAAAAGGTGGCAAAGCGGTAAATGTCGCACTTGTCGATTCCTCGCTTTCTTCCCCATGATTAACTTTCAGCCCTGGTGTATCGACAAGTCCTGGCTGTGCTGCTCCAGTCGTGGTGGCTGCTAATCCAGAAACCCGAATTCCAATCCCAGCCTTGGCGCTAACTGCAAAACTCACAAATCACCGAAATTTCACAGTGCAGAAGGAGGCCGTTCGGCCCATCGCGCCTGCACTGCCTCTCTGAAAGAGTATTCCACCACGGCCCACTCCCCTGCCTTACCCCCCACCACCCCCCCCCCCCCGGCCCCATAACCTTGCACATTCTCTCTTTTCAGGGAGCAATCCAATTCCCTTTTGAATACCTCCATCGAACCTGCCTCCACCACCCTCTCAGGAAGTTTGTTACAGACTCCAACCACCCTCTGGGTGAAAAAAACCTTTCCTCATATCACTATTACTCCTTCTGCCAATTATTTTGAATCTGTGCCCTCTAGCTCTTGATGCTTTCTTGAATGGGAACAGTTTCTCACTATTTACCCTGTCCATACCCCTCAGGATCTTGAACACCTCTATCAATTCTCCTCTCAGCCTTCTTTTCTCTAAGGAAAACAGTCACAACCTCTCCAATCTATTCTCACAGCTACAGTTCTTTATCTCTGGAATCATTTTTGTCAATCTTCTCTGTACTCTCTCCAATGCCATCGCATCCTTCCTCAAGTATGACACCCAGAACTGAACGCAGAACTCCAGAGGCCTAACTGATGTCTTATACAAGTTCAACAAAACCTCCTTACTCTTGTACTCAATGGCCAGTTAATAAAGCCTAAGATATTATATGCTTTATTAACTGCTCTCTCAACATGCCCTGCCATCTTCAATGTCATATGTACATATACACCGAGGTCCCTCTGTTCCTGCACCTCCTTTAGAGTAAACTCTCCTTTATTTTATACTGTCTCTCCATATTCTT
This sequence comes from Cetorhinus maximus, assembly GCF_964194155.1. Classification (NCBI taxonomy): domain Eukaryota; kingdom Metazoa; phylum Chordata; class Chondrichthyes; order Lamniformes; family Cetorhinidae; genus Cetorhinus; species Cetorhinus maximus. Next base: position 109,913,287 of record NC_135892.1, read on the forward strand.
CCTGTCAAAATGAATCACCTCACATTTCTCTGCATTGAATTTCAGTTGCCACTTGTCTGCCCAATACACCAACATGTCTCTGTCCTTTCGAAGTTCAAAACTATCCTCTTCACAATTGACAATGTTTCCAACCTTTGTATGATCTGCAAATTTTGAAATCATGCCCTGAACACTACAGTCTAGGTCATTAATATATATCAGGAAGAGCAAGGGTCCCAACACTGACCCCTGGGGAACTCCACTACAAACCTTCCTCCAATCTGAAAAACATCCATTAACCACAACTCTTTGTTTCCTGTTACTCAGCCAATTTCTTATCCAAGTGCCTACTCTCCCTTTATTCCATATGCTAGAATTTTGTCTATTGTGTGGCACTGTATCCAATGCCTTTTGAAAATCCATATACACCACATCAACTGCGTTTCCTTTATCAACCTTCTTTGTTACCTCCCCAAAAAACTCCAGCAAGTTAGTTAAACATGATTTTCCCTTAATGAATCCATGCTGGCTTTCCTTAATTACCCTGCACTTGTCTAAGTGACTATTGATTTTGTCCCGAACTGTAGCTTCCAGAGGTTTCCCTACCACTGAAGTCAAGACAAAAGTGACCACGAAATTGTTGAGTTGTAAAAACGCAGCTGGTTCAGCGAATATCTTTTAGGGAGGGAAACCAGCCATCATTACCCAGCATAGCTTGTATGTGACCCCAGTCTCCACATCAGCATTGTTGACTCTTAACTACCCTCTGATGTAGTTGTGCAAATCACTCGATAGTTAAATAAGGTCAGAAAGTGCCGGAAAAACGCAGCTGTTCTGTCAGCTTCTGTGGAGAGATAAACAAGATTAGTGTTTTGAGTCCAGTATGACTCTCCTTTGGAACCAAAGTGTTGGACTCAAAACGTTAACCCTGTTTCTCTCTCCACAGGTACTGCCAGACCTGCTGAGATTTTCTAGCACTCTCTTTTTTATTTCAGATTTCCAGCATCCCCAGTCGTTTGCTTTTATCAAAATAAGGTCAACTGGGGTGGGATATTAAATGCCCCTGTCCACCTCCTAAGAATGATTAAGAACCGGACAGGTTGACTGAGAGAGGTATAATACTTTGTTTGACTTGCGATGTTGTATATAATTACTACTTTGATGCCGGGATTGTGATAATTTGGTAGGGGACCAACATATAAATAGTTAATTTAGGAAGGACAGCTGTTCAACAATCACTTCACTAAAGCATGAATCACTTGGCAAACAACCTGTACCATTAACATTTTTCTATATTTGATCTCAAGTCAGTAACAGCTCCTATTGTTCAATGCCATCTCCCTTGCTCTCTCTTTTGCTCTCTCCATTGTATGGTCATTCAGTGTTGAGTTGTGCTGAATGTTGGATTAGAAAGGTTTAGGGGAGAAGCCACATGGTCCCTTACCCTTTGTTTCCATCTTTCTGTTGTTCTTTTTTTTGTTTTTTTTCCCCTGAGTGAGTATGGTTGGGTTCAGAGGCCCAGTTGACAGCCCTCAACAGAGAGAAATGCAAAAGCGGGAGCTTTCTGCTGCTATTGCGGAGCAACAGAGACAGCGTTCAGCTTTATCTGTGGCTGGTGCACTGGCAATAACTGGTGTGAAGAGTTTGCTCCATTATATTTGTGTTGGAATAACATGTCTTTAAATTATATTAGAAATTTCTATGAAGGATGTGTAAGTATGAAAGAACAACTAGTGTATCAAATGTTTTCAGCACCTTGTGGCTTTGGTTTGTAGCTAAGTTTTGTTATGTGTCTGTTTTCACCTCCCTGTTTAGCTCAGGCCTCCGACAGTGATTGGCCAGTTCCACACCCTGTTCTTCGGCTCAGTGCGTATGTTCTTTCTGGGAGTGTTGGGATTCGCTGTCTATGGGAATGAAGCTTTGCATTTCAGCTGTGACCCCGACAGGAGAGAGTTAAACCTCTTCTGTTACAATCAGTTCCGGCCTATCACTCCGCAGGTAAACAAGGTGAATCGGATTTGCAATGTGTGTTACTCAAGGCTGGAAGTTACTTGGTCAATTATTTGCTCCCTCTGCACATTTTATGGTGTGTTTTTTCCCTGATTCGTTCTTAGGATATGGGCACTGGCATTTAACACCCAACCGTAACTGACCTTATTTTGATATTGTGTGGCTTTTTATTCTTCCTGCCAAAGTGAACAAGTTCACATTTTCGCACATTATACTCCTTCTGCCAAATATTTGCCCACTCACTGAACCCATCCATATCTCTTTGCAGATTCAACTGCATCAGAGGGTAGTTAAGAGTCGACAGTGTTGGTGCAGAGACTGGAGTCACACAGGCTAGACTAGGTGCCCTAAAGGATATTAGTGAACCAGCTGTGTTTTCACAAATCACCAGTTTCGTGGTCACTTTTACTGATAACACCAGTGGTGGGATTTGAACTCGCATTTCTGGATTAGCAGTCCAATCTGAAGCAGAGAGTAGGGATAATTGGGTCATTTTCGGGTTGGCAAAATGTATCAAGTGGAATGCCACAGGGATCAGTGCTGGGGCCTCAACTATTTACAATCTATATCAATGACTTAGAAGACAGGATCAAATGTATGGTTGCTAAATTTGCTGATGACGAAGATGGGTAGGAAAGTAAGTTGTGAAGTGCACATAAGGAATCTGCAAAGGGATATAGATGGGTTCAGTGAGTGGGCAAAAATTTGGCAGAAGGAGTATAATGTGGGAAAATGCGAACTTGTTCACTTTGGCAGGAAGAATTTAAAAAAACACCATATTATTTAAATGGAGAAAGATTGCAGAACTCTGTGGTACAGAGGGATCTGGGTGTCCTGGTACATGGATCACAAAAAGTTAGCATGCGGATACAGCAAGTGATTAGGAAGGCAAATGGAGTGTTGTCATTTATTGCAAGGGGAATGGAATATAAAAGTAGGGATGTTGTGCTACAGTTGTGTAGGGTATTAGTGAGACCGCGCCTGGAGTACTGTGTATAGTTTTGGTCTCCTTACTTAAGAAAGGACATAATTGCATCTGAAGCAGTTCAGAGAAGGTTCACTCGACTGATTCCTGGGATGAGGGGGTTATCTTATGAGTGAAGATTGGGCCTGTATCCATTGGAGTTTAGAAGAATGAGAGGTGATCTTATTGAAACATATAAGATCCTGAGGAGACTTGACAGGGTGGACGCTGAGAGGATATTTCCCCTTGTGGGGCAGTCTAGAACTAGGGAACATGGTTTAAAATAAGAGGTCTCCCATTTAAGATGGAGCTGAGGAGAAATCTTTTCCCTCAGAGGGTCGTGAGTATGTGGAGCTCTCTTCCCCAGAGAGCGCCGGAGGCAGGGTTATTGAATATTTTTAAGGCTGAGTTAGATAGATTCTTGATTGACAAGGGAGTCAAAGGTTATCGGGGTAGGCAGGATAGTGGCGCTGAGCCCACAATCAGACCAGCCATGATCTTATTAAATGGCAGAGCAGATTTGAGGCTCCAAATGGCCTACACCTGCTCCTAATTTGTATGTTCATGTGCCTGTTGATTCATTAGCCCAGATAACACCTTATCAATGATTCAATGACTCAAAGCGCATGGAGTGCACTAGCTGTTGTTATGTTGAATTGAAAACATCAATTGAGTAAAATCCCCTTGGTCAGCTTTCGTGTGTACATTAGTGCTGGAATATTCCACATTGTTGTTTCTTTTTGCAAAAAAAAAAAAAGAATTCATTGAAATCTTTTTCCTCAGGTGTTTTGGGCTTTACAGTTGGTCTCCGTCTTAGTCCCTGGAGCAGTTTTTCACCTCCACGCTGCTTGTCGTAACATTGAGCAAGAGGTGATCCTACAGAGACCTGCCTTCACCGTCTTTTACATCATTTCTGTCCTGTCCAGAATTATCTTGGAGACCGTGGCCTTTTGGCTCCAGAGTCACCTGTTTGGGTTCCAGGTTCATCCAGTCTTCCGTTGCAATGCCACGTCCCTCGATAAGCGTTTTAACATCACCAAGTGCATGGTTCCCGAGCACTTCGAGAAGACCATTTTCCTCAGTGCCATGTACACCTTCACTGCCATCACTGTGGTGTTGTGCGCTGTCGAGGTCTTTGAGATCCTGTGCAGGAGGCTGGGCTATTTGTCCAGCTCGTAAACAAACCCACTACCAATCTATGCCCGTGACAATGATTCCACCAGCATCGACTTGTCTCCTGTGTGTCAATTAGCCTAAAAGACCTAATTGGAAGTTCATTCGTGTACTTGAAGAGGAAACATTTGCAGGGCCATGGGAAAAGGGCTGAGGCAGCATGGCTAATTGGATTGCTCTTTAAAAGAGCCAGCACAGACACAACAGGCCAAATGGCCTTTTTTGTGCTGTCCAATTTTATCATTTTATTTTGGGAGTTAGCAAAATTGGCAACCTTCTTTCCCCCTCGAATATTAATCGACCAGAAGAAAAAATAGTCATTTTTAACCTTTTTTTAACTATAAGGTGGAAAAATTAGACATTGTACAATAACTAGTCAAGAATATAAAAATGAGCTTCAACCACGGTAGAGTGTGGGACTAATGCTGATAAAAGACTCTTAACTAAACGAAGTAAGATTATATGCATGCATAATGGCTATGTCTAATGTCTAGTCCCTGGTGTCTCATATAACTGGGAGTAAAACTTGAGCATTATTGTCAAACAGAGTTTATTAACCACTCGAAGGTTTCTTTAAACTTTATAGGCACCATATAAACTGACGTAAAAGTTTGTGATAATATTTTTAAAATGTGGAAGCTCTTGGCTGTGTTTGTGAAACATTTCACGTCTTGAACTCCAGATGTGTGCAGATCTTTCTAGGGCTGCGGGAATGGAAACTCCCATCCAGGGGGGCAGCCTGCAGTATAACTCAGGCGCTATTGGGTGTGAACTGCAATCGTCACATTCAGTCACCCAGTAGCACAGTATAATCACAGCTGAACTGTGTCATTTGTGCGCAGAACGATGGAGTGAGCGACATTGCCTTGGAGTTCTGTCAATGTTGAGGGAAGAAAAATAAAATAATATGACACCCCCTCACCACTCCCCCCGCACCCCCCCACCCACACACCCCCTCCATGTCCCACCCCCCACCCCCACAACCACCGTCACACAAAGGAAAAAACAGCTCAGGTTTACCATGGGTCTATTGTAGCCACAAACAACCTGTATGTGCTGTACTGACTCAACCAGTTTGACTCATTCATTCAGTCTGCTGAGTCCAGTAATCTATTCTCAGGCGTCGGTCAGAGATTATCACCATATGACCTCACAAAGCAATTGCTGTCAATCGATTGAATTCTCACATAAATAGGTGAAAGCTCCCTTTAAAGGAGAACAAAGTGGCATTAACTTGCCAATCTCACTCAAAGAGGCCACGGGATGGCTGGTATGGGAGTTGGAGTGATGTCCCGGTGTAGTAAGGAATGCTCTCCTGAGATTGGGGGCGTGCTGTTGGGGGCACACTGGATTAAGAATATCTCTAGCTGTTATGTGCAGTGACATCGTCATTTTCTTTTTTGCTTGTGTCTGTGTTTCCTCTGGTATTCCTAAAAGAGCACTGGATTTAAAACAAAAGAATGTTGGATTCCACCACCTAAGTGCCCACGTGAGTAAATATTTACCAGTACAGTTGCCGTGCTATGACGCACAGGCCCAGAGCCCGGCCCGGAGTGGGACATCTCACGGCGTGCTCCATTGGTTAGAATTTTGCCCTAATCCTTCACTCAAGCGTGAGCTGATAATGGTGCAGTGAGGGCAACGGGGGGCATCAGGGACTATGATGAATGATCGGACCAACACGCTATCTTGTCAACCAGTGAGATTTAAGGATTGAGAAAGAACACCAATAATGAAACAGGGAGGCGAACTTGGGTCCAACCAGGGTACAGCAAGAGAAATAAAGCGAAGGAAAATAAAAATTGAATTGAGAGATAGAAAGGAAAAGTAGGAAAAAAAATTGTAAATCATAAATTTTTTTAAATTTCTACGATCAATTGACCAGCATGAGGGAGATGGCACCATCGCAACTGCTCTGTGTCTGAGATGGAGAGGCTGTGACGTTGCAGGAACATAAATCTCATTCTTAAAAGGTCCTTGTACCATTAAACACCAGCCCTAGCTCTCTGCTGTGAGGTTAATGGATATTTATGGGGCAAATTCTTGAATCTCATGGGGGAGGTTGAAGCTGAGCTCCATTTCTTTGGGGGGGCTATGACAGAGCAGAACAAATCGTCCAGCAATCTGTGGCAATTCGCAACTCACACCGTAGCTCTTCCTCCCTATAAATTGCTGCTTTTTTTTTTCTTTGTGAACTCTGGGCCACAGTGATGCCACTCTTGGGGCAGCGCAATGGAAGGTTTACTCTGTGCCTGACCACACAGTGCCTGGTCTAGAGTACTTAGCACTGACACCAGGTGCCCAAACTGGTACGTGTTCAGTACCCCAGCCCTTTTTACGAAATGCGGGCATTGCTGGCTAGACCAGCATTTATTGCCCATCCCTAGTTGCCCCTGGTGGTGAGCTGCCTTCTTGAATTGCTGCACTCCATGGGGTGTAGGTACACCCACAGTGCTGTTACGGAGGGAGTTCCAGGATTGTGACCCAGCGACAGTGAAGGAACGACAATATATTTCCAAGTCAGGATGGTGAGTGACTTGGAGGGGAACTTCCAGGTCATGGTGAATGGCCTGATGAGCATAAACTTAACATGAATCAAAGCTTAATTAAGCTAATGTAAATCATGGATGAAAATCATGGCAGGTTGAAATTTACCTGTAGCCTAAAATTTTCTCTTTAGTGTTTATAAAAATCCAGAAAAAGAACCATTCTTTGTCATCCCTGTAACCTGCAGGAAAATAATTTGCCCCCATAGCCTCAAAGCTGTGGTTGGAATTTGTTTTATTGTAGTCATTCAGGAACCATGTTGGATGCAGATGGAATTGTCATCGATATTGTCCTTGTGTAACCTTCACCTCCTGTCTCTGCGGTCTGAGAACTGGGAAGTATTATATATATATTGGATAAATACAAACACGGTACACTTATTTACCTCTTGAACTCTCTACCACCTCAAACCAGGCATTTGGTTATTGCCTCGATGTATCTGTCAATGTTCAGTGCGTGCTAAAGTGTAGAGCATCATCTCAGGTACAACTTTTTTTTACATGTTCTGTCTTCTGAGATCAAATCCGGTAACCAACTTTTAGTCCAAGAAATATCTGCTGTGCTCAAGGTTATATTTTAGCAAATTTACAAATGTTTGTACTTTACATTTAATTACAAAGAAAAAATAAAATATTTCTAAGCTTGACTGTTGGCTTTCTTGACCAGATCCTTACTGGTAATTTTCACGGCTGTGATGCAATTGGAGAAAGATAAGAATTTTGACCTCTTTCACTTGTTCCGGAATTTGTGCAAATAAAGATATTATCATCACAAGCTGCTTTTTGATGAATCAACCTAACCAAACCCATTCCTCCATCGCCATATTTCTCAATTACTTCACTCTACAGAAACACATTGCCTCTTTCTCTTTTCAAATTTCAAGTGGTATGTTGCTCACCTGGGACTACTTCACACTATCCTTTTGAGTTAGCTTGTTTTAAAAGGCTGGGGCTTGCGCTCTGATACAAAATGGCCAAGTTAAGCAAACACACTGAATACCACTAAAATAAAACCTAGGCCAGCTTACACCACATCTCAAGAATGAATAAAATAAAATAGGTGGAAAGTTATGGGCTATGCACATTGATATAAAGATTAGGAGTCACATATGGGCCAGACCAGGTAAAGACAACAGGCTTCTCCATGTTGTTGATCTGAGACATAGGCCAGAATCTTCTGTTCAGCTAGTGGGGGTGGGCCCCACTCGCTGACGGGTAAAATGATGCCCGGTGATGTCGGGCGTGCATCCCGACGTCACCGCGCGTCATTCAGATCCTCAGTTCGGCGGGCACGCAGTGGAGTCGGCTGTGTGCCCGCTGAACTGCCAAGGCCCTATGAAGGCCATTTAGATTCCAATTAAGATAATTAACTGAGCTGCACGTCCAACCTTAAGGTTGGCGGGGGGGCAGGCGAAGAGCCCAGGCGGCCTTCGTATTTACCATGAAACCTCATCTACGGGCGGGGTGAGGTTTCATGAAGGGTTTATAAATTGCATAAATTTTTTAAATTAAAATTCATTGACATGTTGCAACTCATTTGACCCTGTCGCACGTGTCTTAAACATGTTTTTTTTCTTTCCTCAGGGAGATTTCTGCACTCTTTCACATGTCTTAACTCAGCCTACTCCCCTCGCCCCGCACAGGGAGCGCTCAGCACTTCCGGGTGTGCGTCACGCTGGGCAGGCCTTAATTGGCCCAACCACGCAAAATGGCGGTGCCCAGCCGATTGCACCCAGGCGATCGGTAGCACACCCGCTCGCACCCGCTCCCGCCCAACCCCACTGATGGGGAGAAAATTCTCCCCATGATCTCAAGCTGTGCACATTCTGTCCAACTGAACTGAGCCATGAGGGTGAAGACGTCTCAAAGAGGTTAATAAATAATGCTTTATATAGTAGAATGTTGTTGCTCCAGGTTGTATAATGATAGGGTGGGCGGGTAATGTCCCAGGCTTCCTTCTCTGAAGGATCACTGCATGCGCCCTCCTTCGACCTGCCAGTGAAGTGATTTCCTTGCTGCCCAATAATGTGGGCTCTTTGGAGCCAACAAGACACCTATTGAAGGGCTGGCTCTTGGAATGGCTTGGGCCTCCTGCCAGCAGCAATGGGCAATCGTTCTGCATGGTACCCATCCATTCTACAACTGGAGGGTGGGATTTTATGGAACCCGCAAGAATGGGAAATGGAGCATTTAGGGTGACTGAAACATAGAATATAGGAGCAGGAGTAGGTCATTCGACCCCTCGTGTCTTCTCAATATGATCATGGCTCTATCTCAACACCATACTCCCACTCTCTCCCCATTTCTCTTGACAATTTTAGAGTCTAGAAATCTATTTCCTGTTCAAATATATTCAGTGACTTGGCCTCCACAGCCCTCTGTGGTAGAGAGGTTCACCATCTCATCTCCTCATTTTTCCTCTTCTCAATCCTGAATGGCCTACCCCATATGAAACTGTGACCCCTCATTCTAGACCCCCCTCGCCAGAGGAAACATCATCCCTGCATCCAGTCTGTCCATCCCTGTCAGGATTTTATATGTTTCAATGAGATCCCCTCTCATTCTTCTAAACTCCAGTGAACACAGGACTAGTCGACCCAATCTCTGCTCATACGGCAATCCTGCCATCCCAGGAATCAGTCTGGTGAACCTTTGCTGCACTCCCTCTATAGCAAGTATATCTTTTCTTAGGTAAGGAGACTAAAACTGCACACAATACTCCAGGTGTGGTCTCACCAAGGCCTTGTACAGCTGCAGTAAGAAAGCCTTGCTCCTGTACTCAAGTCCTCTCGCAATGAAGGCCAACAAGCCATTTGTCGTCTTAACTGCTTGCTGCACCTGCATGCTTGCTTTCAGTGACTGGTGTACAAGGACACCCAGGTCCATTTGTACGGCCGTTGAGATGCAGAGATTGTCAGCAACATGTTTGTGGCGTTTCAAGCCTCACGCTGGCCTGTGGGAGGGTTTATGCTTGTAATACATTTTCATGCAATGAATACTCATGAGCATAAAGCTCTCTTAATAAAGTCCTACCTTCAAGATAAAATCAGTGGCACACGAGAATCTCATCGCACCTGGTTCACGTTTATTTAAAGGGGCCGTGCAACACTTGCTTTTGTATAGTTGTGTCTGAGGTTGAACTCTACAGCACAGGGAGGGGAGCAGGAGAATGGCAGCTGGCATGGAGGCTTGGGACCCGCAAGGGGGAGTCAGGGGTGGGGGGTGTGGTGTGAGGTGGAGGGGTGGTGGAGGAGGGGTCCAAGGGAGGTCAGAGGGTGGGGTCGGGGGCATGGAGGAGTGAGTTGGGAAGGGCCTGGCACCTGGGGTGTGGCAGGAGTGGTGGTGGGTCAGTCGGCCAAGATAAGAAAATGAGGGGCCTAAAGAGCAGTGTCAGTATTGTCCACACGTGGGTCCATCACAGGGCGTTGTTTGGCAGAGCCCTTACGGGGCTTTGAGTTCACCTACAACATTTCAATTACCCCCGCTGACAGTGATCTCAGACAATGTCCTTTACAATGTATAGAAGGGAGGCCCAGCTGAACCAGCAAGTTCACCCACTTCCCACAGAGCGGCGAGTACAACACTGGACACTTACCTGAACCTTCAATAAAGAGTGAAGAAAAAAAAAAACACAACATTGTTTCCTCCACAATAAAGGAAATGTTCCTAATCCCCTGTAAGCATCAGGGCGTGCCAACCATGAGGCCAGTACATTTAGCTCTCTGACTGAGCCAATCTCAACAAATAACCATGATGCACACATGAATAAAGCGAATGTAATGTGAAATATTTACAAGTGGGTTTAAATTTGAAAAAAAAAACACCCAGTCCCACTTTGTGCTCTCAATGATTTTTATGCTAATGGCAATGGAGTTGGGCAGGTGAGTTTTAGCTATGATGCACAGTCTCCCTGTTTGACCAGGAGGTTCTTTTCAACCCGCCCGTACCTGCCGCATTGTCAGCCGATGGCGGGTTGCACCAATGAAAAGCTTCCACCGTCACAGGAGAACGCAGGCGTTTCCCGTGCAAAGCTGAAAGCAAAATACCGCGGATGCTGGAAACCTGAGACAGAAGCAGAAAAGGCTGGAAAAACTCAGCAGGTCTAGCAGCATCTGTGGAGGGAGGAGCAGAGTTAATGTTTCGAGTCCGTGTGACCCTTCTTCAGTGCACATTAGCTGCCCGCACATTAAATTTTAATCACACGGGAAACGGGAAAAAGCAAGAAAACCGAAGTGGTGGAGAGTTCCAGTTCTGCACCTGGAACAGCACGCCACTGATAAAATTTCACTCCTGGACTTTAAGCCGACCCATTAAGCCGAGCAAAAAAGGTTTCAGCTTAAGTTGGGTGTGAAGTCAATGAGTGTCGAATAAGAAGGATGGACTCCAATCAGGGTGAATTGTTCTCTTCATCTAACTGTAACCCTGAAGCATCTCTGAAGGAGTTTGGCCAGTTAGTGCCAAATTATCTGGGCACTCTTCTTTTAACATTGAAATATGAAAACAGAGAGTTGACAGAGAGAGAGAGAAGTCTACAATGTCCCACCAAACTCACCAGTTTTCAAGATCACATCCCAAACGTGTTCTAGACAAGTTTCGATGAAAGGTCGTTGACCTGAAACGTTAACTTTGTTTCTCTCTGCACAGATGCTGCCTGACCTGCTGAGTATTTCCAGCATTCTCTGTGTTCTTGACAATGTTCTAATCTACCTCTCCTATGGGCAAATTCAGGGCACAAGGGCAAAGCGATTGGCCTAAACCCCAGCCTTCATTGATTGACAGGTCAACAGATTTACAAATCCTTCAAAGTAGCACACAGGGTAACAAGGCCATAACAATAGCAAACTAAACTCTGGGCTTCATTTCTAGAGGATTGGAATTAGGAAATATTGTACAGCTTGGGCCTTTACCCATTGGAGTTTAGAAGAATTAGAGGTGATCTTCGTGAAAAATACGAGATCCTGAGGGGATGCTGAAAGGATGTTTCCCCTTGTGGCAGAGACCAGAACTAGGGAACACAGATGAAAATAAGATGAAGATGAGGAGGACTATTTTCTCTCAGAAGTTTTTGAGTCTGTGGAATTCTCTTTCCCAGAGAGTGATAGATGCAGGCTCATTGAATATTTTTAAGGCAGAGGTTGATAGATTCTTGACTAACAAGAGAATCAAGAGGTATCGGGGTAAGCAGGGTAGTGGCGTAGAGGCCACAATCAGATCAGCCATGATCTTATTGAATGGCGGAACTGGCTTGAGGGGCCAATTGGCCTACTCCTGCTCCTAATTCGTATGTTCATATGTAGAATTGAAAAAAAAACCTATCTTGAACCTTGTTAAATCTTGTTAACTTGGGGCTGAATTTTTCCGTTGGCGATTTGGGGGCGGGGCCCGCTCGCCGACGCAGGATGATGTCAGGTGGAACCCCCAACGTCATCCCGCCTCATTTAAGTATTCAGGAAGGCGGGGGCACAGCACGATCAGCTGTCCACCCGCCGACCTGTCAATGGCCAATTGAGGCCATTGACAGGATAGTTAAAACAATTAAAGGACCTGCCCGTCCAACCTTAAGGTTGGCGGGTCGGCCAGGAGCCCCGGTGGCAAATAGAGAAAACATGAAACCTTGTCCACTGGCGGGATGAGGTTTCCTGTCGATTTTTAAAAAGTTTAATAAAGTTTTTGTGCACTTTATTAACATGTCCCATCTCGTGTGACATTGTCACATGAGGGGGACATGTTAATAATTTTTTTTATTTTTCTATTTTTAAACTTTGAAAACCTTTCAGCGATCTCCCTGAGGCAGCACTTAGCCTCAGGGAGATGTGCGCTTTGTCGTGTGCATGCGCGGAAGAGCGCACTCTCGCTTTTGGGGAAATCCACCCCCCCACTGCCCACACAGGAAGCGAAAAGCGCTTCCCGTCGGGCATCACGCGGGGGCGGGCCTTAATTGGCCGCCCACTTAAAATGGCAGCGGGGCCCGTTTCGGCGGCGGTGATTGGCTGCCCGCCTGCCGCCGAGCTGGTGGGGCCCGCCCGCCCATCAAGGGCAAAATTCAGCCCTTGGAGTATTGTGAACAGTCCTGGTCTCCATCTTGCAAGAAGGGACCCCAAGCATTGGAGAAATTGCAAAAAGGATTTATTGGAATGAGGCTAGTACTAAGAGGCTTTTTTCTATCAGGAAAGATTGAACAGGCTGGGGCTTTTTCATAGAGTCATAGAGTTATACAGCCTCTTGAAAAGAGAAGGTTGAGGGATAATCTAATAGAAATCTTTAAAATTATGAAGAGGTTGGATAGGATGCAAGACTTTTCCAGTTGGGTGGGAGGGGGTGTGTGGTGGAGGGGGCGGGGGAGATTCCAAAACTAGGAGTTATAAATATAAGAGAGCCATTAATAAACCCAATAGAGAATTCCAGAGAAGCCTCTTTACCCAGGGAGTGTGGAAACCCCTGCCACAGGGAGTGGTTGGGATGAATAATACAGATGCATTTAAGGGGGGTACTGGATAACCACATGAGGGAGAAAGGAATGGAAGGATATGGTGATGGGATGAGATGAAGAGGAGTGGAAGGAGGTTCATGTGGAGCATAAACATCATCATGGCCCAGTTAGACTGAGCGGCCTGTTTCAGTGTTGTAAATACCATGTAACGTAAGGAATAATACCCAAGAGGAGCTTGACAGAAAGTTGCCAGTGCAAGTGACAGGAGGAAGACAGCTGTGTAACTGTACCTCAGAAATTCTCAGCGATTACTCTGGGGAGAATAGCAAAGCAATTTGCAAAGGATATTCGAAGCCAGCCACGTTTGATGAACAGATGGTACCTGGACAAATGCAGAAGGAACTTTGGAAGGTGTTAAGATGCTCGTTCAAGCGAAAGCAACAGGACTGGTGAACGTGCCCTCCTCAACAATGCTGGGATGCAGAAGCCATTCTGATTCACTCATTCAATTTGGGAGAAGGTAACTTCACATTGCTCTGCCCTGTTTGGCAAGTGTATTGTGTTATTTTTTTGACAGTGCAGCATATTGGAGTATTGGGGCGTTAGACGCAGCTGCCAATATGCCTGTGTTAAATGTTTATTCTTAGTGAGGAACCTGATTGCCAAACTTAACAGGTGCTTAAGTATACTGCTACTGAAGCAAGCTAAAACATCCATGCAGCAGTCAGTGCTGATGAATGTGTTATATCCACCCAGCACTGAGCAATAGAAGCTGACATCCATGATTTATGAGCAGAGGACTTTTTAGAGTTGAGGCACAACATTTTCATAGGGAAAGCACAAACATCAGCAACTTATCCACATTCACCATTTATACTCCTGCACTCCCTTGAGTATAGAGGGGTGATACATGTTAACACGATTTGATAGGGTAGGTACGGAAAAACAGGCCATTCTGCCCAACTAGCCGATGTTATTGCTCCAAATTAACCTCCATCCATCCCTGTTCATCTCACCTTATCAACATATCCTTTTGTCTCTTTCTCCCCTCATCGATTAATCTAGCTCCCGCTTAAATGCATCCATCGCCTCAGCTGTTCCCTATAGTAACAAGTTCTTTCTCACTACTCTCTTTCTCCTTTCTCAGTATGTGCTCTCATCTGAACATCCTGACCGTGAGCTACTAAACTGCATAATTTTCACTCCATTTGTCTAAGAACTATAGTCCAAATGTACTTCCGGTTGCAGGTGAAGCTTGATGCTTTTAGGACACATGGGGAGTTAATAATGCTCCATTGAGAGCCCATCAAAGTAATATCCTCTTTATCATTTTTCTGTATCTCATTTTGCTTTGATGATTTTCAAGGCTAATCAGTAAAGGTACTGGAAACTCCTGCGATGTTCAAATAACCAGTAATACAAGATAATTAAATTGCGAGACAGCTTCACTGATAAACTTTTCAAAAGAAACCTTTTAATTTCCTCAAGACGTGCCAAAAGCGGACGTGGCAAGTTTCTGAAGTCTTTTCGCATGGCTTCAATGGACTGGGACAAACTTGCTGTTTATTTTCCAAAAGCTGAGCATTTCACTGAGTTCTTCTTTCAGGTACAATACTTTAGAGATTAAAGAAAAAAAAGAGCTTGCATTTATTATAGTGCCTGTCACAACCTCAGAATGACCCAAAGTGCTTTATAGCCAATAAAATACATTTTTGGCAATGTTGTGTCGGAAATGTCACAGCCAATTTTGCAAACAGCAAGTTGCCACAACATGATAATAGCCAGGCTGGCTGTTTTAGCAATGTTGGTTGAGCGATACATATCCCCACGGGCACTGGAGACAACTCCCCCTGCTCTTCTTTGAAATAGTGCCAGGCGATCTCCTGTGTCCACCTGAGACAGCACCTTTGAGCCATCCCTTGTCTTATTTTTGTCCTCCAATGTTCTAGAATTCCATAGTCTTCATTTATCAAAATAGAAATTCATATTATTCTACTCCAAGAAATTGACATTCCTCCAATTAATCACTTAGTAGTACAGAACTTGAGTATTGCTGAAAAAAGAGTGCTTTTCATCTTGCACTCATCAAGACACTTTGCAAGAATACTAATATAAGGGGAAAACAACAATTTATACTGCATGTGAAGAGAGTGATGATTGGTTGGCAAGTGGACTCTGATTGGTGGAGGTGTTGCCATGGAGAATGGTCCAGTAATGGTGACTGACAGTTAACTGCCAAGCAATGTTTGAAATTTAAGTCAGGCACCTTGACTCTGATTGGTCAAGGCATTACCCTGAGGAATGAGTCAGCGAATGGCTGTCACTTATTTTGTTTAGCTGAAACAGGCGTAATGTGTGTTTCTGCCTATAAAGAACAGGGCCCTGTACACTGCTAGCCCACCTGAAAATCTTAAATTGGTTGTCAGCATAATTTTTAACACACTGAGGATTATTTGGCAAATGTTGTCCAATCGCAGAGTCACATCTAATGTTGGACACTGTGTTTTGAGTTTTGCAAGCCCGGACTGGTTGGGTACAGTCTGTACCTTGCCCATTGCGAACAGCGAAAGGGACATGCTGTTTGATACGATCTGCCAGTCTTTGGGGCGTACGGCCTACATACCTAACATCACACTGGCACCGAAATTCATATACCACATTACTCATTTATGTGATAGGCAGAACGTCTTTTTGGCTTGATGGCAGCATCCTGTTAGTGGGGAATACCCCTCATGTTGTTACTGCATAGTAGCAGCGTGAAACAGCTAGCTTCACCTGCTGCTCAAATTTTTGAGATACCTTACCCTTCCAGGGTAATCTGAGGTAGACTGGGCGCTTTTCAGGGCCGAAAGTGACGGCCTTAGGCCCGTTCATGAGTTTGTGTGCTATACAGCATGAAATGATCTGATCAGGGTAGCCATTATCCTGCGGGATGTATTTGATGCCCCTATTTCAGCATCAAGCTTGCGTGGTGAGCAAATGGCTCAGGCCCTATTTACAAGGTTGCCGATAAGACCAACTTTATAGTGTGTGGAACTGTAAGAATTCCAACGCATATATTGACCAGTGCGTGTAGGCTTGTGGTAGACTGTGTAGAGAACACCCCCACCCACCCCGGCAGATTTCTCAGCTAGCACGTCAAAGAAGAGGAGTTCATTTGACTGCTCCACTTCACAGGTGAATTTGAGTTGCAGGATCGAGCCCATTAAGGCATGGAAGGAAATTATTAAATGCAGCTGCAGATTTAAATATAGCGAAAGTATCATCCACATATCAGAAATATGCGAAAGGTAGGAGGTTAGGCGTGAATCCATTGCAGACATGTTTCTGATGGAACCCAACAAAGTTGTTTGCAAAATCTAGTCCTAGAGGGATCACATGACAACATCATCTATTTATGTGTTATTAAAACTGGTGCATTCTCCATGGCAAAGCCTCTACCAATCAGAGTCCACTTGCCAACCAATCAGCACTGTTTTCTCATACACTATAAATTGTTACTTTCCCCTTATATTGGTACTCTTACAAAGTGTCCTGATGAGTGCAAAACGAAAAGCGTCAATGTGTCTCTTTTTTCAGCAATATTCCTCGAATCCTGGTCTCTTGACTATCTCCACTTTTTAAAAAATTCTTTCATGGGATGTGGGTGTCACTGGCTAGCTCAGCATTTATTGCCCATCCCTAATTGCCATTGAGAAAGTAGTGGTGAGCTGCCTTCTAGAAACGCTGCAGTCCATGTGGTGTAGGTATATGCACAGTGCTGTTAGGAAGGGAGTTCCAGCATTTTGACTCAGCGACAGTGAAGGAACAGCGAAATATTTTCAAGTCAGGGTGGTGAGTGGCTTGGAGGGGAAATTCCACGTGATGGTGTTCCCATATGTCTGCTGCACTTGTCCTTCTAGATGGTAGCGGTCGAGGAATGTGCTATCTAAGGTGCCTTGGCGAATTCCTGCAGTGCATTTTGTAGATGGTACACACTGCTGCTACTGTGCGTCGGTGGTGGAGGGAGTGAATGTTTGTGGATGAGGTGCCGATCAAGGGGGCCGCTTTACCCTGGATGGTGTTGAACTTCTTGAACATTGTTGGGGCTGCACTCATCCAGGCAAGTGGAGAGTATTGCATCACACTCCTGACTTGTGCCTTGTAGATGGTGGACAGGCTTTGGGAAATCACCACCATTGACAGCTGTGCTTTCAGCAATTTGGGCCCTAAACATGTGTGAAGCACCTTGGAACATTTTAATAGTTTAAAGGTGGTAGATAAATGCAAGTTGTTGTTATTTCCTGTTATGTTGAGTTGTTTTCATCAATAAAACAAGTATTTAACTTCAAACTATGACCTCTTATCCCAGCTACAGGTGAACTCCCCTCCTATCCTCTAGGTGGAGGTGAGGGAGGAGATTCATTTCCCCCTGACCTGAAGGTGGCGCTGTGGCATGAATTGTATGGACCTCCGGCCAGGCATGGGCGCTGTGGCGGGAGGAGTTATTGGGACATTAAAAACACAAAATGCTGGGAAAATTCAGCAGGTCTGGCAGCATCTGTGGAGAGAAAAACAGAGTTAACATTTCGAGGCTGTATGACTCCGAAGAAGATGCTGCCAGACCTGTGGAGTGGTTCCCAGCACTTTCTGCTTTTATTTCAGGTTTCCAGCATCCGCAGTATTTTGCTTTTATTTTGGAGTTATTGGGACCTCCGGCCTGGCGGTGGCGCTGTATTGGGAGGAGTTATTGGGACCTCCGGCCTGGCGGTGGCGCTGTATTAGGAGGAGTTATTGGGACCTCCGGCCTGGTGGTGGCGCTGCAGCAAGAGGTCAGCGTCTGCTCCCGGAAGAGGTTGCTGGGACGGTTCAGAGCCCTGGTAACGGAGTCAATGGCGTCCGATCCGATCCCGGTGCTTCCTCCGGCGCCTCAGCAATTCAAACCGATCCAGCATCACCTGCGCACCGCTCAGGAGCATGAGAAGCGCGATCCGGTGGTGGCTTATTTCTGTAAGTCCCTGAATAAATCAGAGGGGGCGGGGTGGGAGCGCGAGGTACCGGGTCCTGGCTCTGGGGCTTGGCCTGGTTCTGGCCTGATTCTGAACCTGACCCTAGTTGTGACCCCGGCCCCGGCCCCGGTTCTGACCCCGGCCCTGGTTCTGGCCTGATTCTGACCCTGACCCTAATTGTGACCCCGGCCCCGATTGTGACCCCGGCCCCGGTTCTGGCCCCGGCCCTGGTTCTGGCCCCGGTCCTGACCCCGGCCCCGACCCCGACCCCGGCCCCGACCCCGACCCCGGCCCCGACCCCGACCCCGGTTCTGACCCCGGCTCTGGTTCTGGTCCCGGTTCTGACCCCGCCCCCTACCCAGTGGACCCCTGATATTTCCTTTCTGTTGACAGTTGTGGGATCACATCTGTCTCTGTCTTCGCACCGATACTTCTTTTCCTCTCCTCTACCCTCTGTGGCTCTCCCTGTGTCTCGATCTATGCAGATATTTATGTGACACTTCTGATCATTTATGAGCCCAGTGTTATGGCACAGCCAATGGTAAATGCTGAGTTGTTCAAATCCAAAAGGGAAACTTAAAACAACTGCCACAACATGTTTTGCAATTTATATAAATTTTGAGGCGTGTGCCTTGAATGTAGTCGCAATAAGACCACCAAGTCTTATAGGTTTTTACAAAACTAGATTAAACATTTATTGGTAAGAAAAATGATTTTAACCACATACATAGATCTACAAATTACTACTATTATAACTTCTGAATCCCCTACTTAATCTGACTCCCAGTTACACTTTCGTTAAGGCAACAGTAAGACACAGATTTTCAAAGACGCAGACAAAGAAACATGATACCCTGAACAATTCGAATTTGAAGTGAGTTTTCTTAACTTCATTCCTTTGAAAACAGCAGCTTGAGGCATAGATGCTGAAGGCTTTTCACACTTGTTAGATCTTAGAATTTACACACAGCCTTCTCTCCTTTATACATATTTTCCCCATTGAATGCAAATTCCCATTGTTTCACTGTGTCTTTGGACTTTTTCTTTCTGATAATAAAAACCTCTCGTAGTACTAAGTTCCACCAGTAATCTTTGGGAAAAATAAACACATTGCCTCTAAACTTCATCTGACTAGGTAACACATTTATCGCAGTGTCCTGGTGAATATTTATCTCGCAGCTAACATCACAAAGAATTTTTGGTAATAATAACATTGCTGTTTGTGGGAGCTTACTGTGTGTGCATTTGCCACTGTGTTTATTTAACAACAGAGACTATACTTCAATAATACTTCATTGGCTGTAAAATGATTTGTGGCATCTAGCAGATGTGAAAAGTACTATATAAGTGCAGGTCTTTTTAGAAGGTGCATTCGAGTGTCTTTGGAGTTTTGTCTTTTTGTCTACATCCAGTTGCTTTTTTTTTAATGATATAAATTGGCCAACTCTCAAATTCTTAGTTTAAAAATTTGTCCTGTTCCCATGTCATATGGTCCTGGATCCATTTACTTAAATGGATATTCAGTCGGTCACGCTAACATCTCTCCAGACTGCTTGTTTATTGCAGGGTCATGCGTTTAATTGAGGTTATAATGTAATACATTTTCATGATAATATGCATTCTGTAAACCCTGGAGTGTTATTACCTCTCATGGGTTCAACTGTTTTTCTTGACTGTGGTGACCATCAGTTAGAGTAACTTTATAGAACTACATAGGTCTGTAGGATGACTGTTATATTATAAGCACCTTGTGACAGGAAGTCGGGTTTTGCAAGATTACAGTTAATTTGTTATCAATAGGCAAATCATTTTTACTTGAGAGATAATAAAGATGAGAGTATTGCTTTTTCTTTAAATTACATGTGGCTACTAAAAGGGAAGACTGATTGTTTACCTCTATATCACTTCAGTATATTCTAAGATGGCAGTTATTCTGTCAACAGCATGTAGTGTGTTAATTTCTGGTACAGTTATCACTTAATAATCTTGCACCACAGTTGTTCTTCCTTTAGTGGGACTATCACCAGGCATTCGCTACACAGTATTGTACTGATAGCATTCATCTCCAACTAGGAACAAAACCCAAACTACATTATATTTGAGGTTGTTAAGGTAGTGTGAACATGGAAATAATTTTGAGGCAGCGATGTGTGTGACTGTTTTGTAATTTATGAGGAGCTCTGGATGAGACTATTACCACTTTATCTGTCATTCTCCATTTAGGGGTCAGCCTCGGCTCAGCTGGTAGCACTTTCACCTGAGTCAGAGGCCATGGGTTCAAGCCCCGCTCCAGAGATGTGAGCTTACGATCTGGAGGGAGGTATTGAGGGAGTGCTGTGCTGTTGTAGGTGCCATCTGATGCATGCGTTTGCTTTCTGTCAAGTTCTGAATGGACTAAAACTACATGCTGTAATCCTCTCCTTTCGGCAGGCCATCTCACACAACTTGGTGAGTCAAAACTAACAGTATAACTGGTTCTGCCAGCTATACTGAGCAACCTATAGCTCTCAGTCTGAGACTGTAATGCAGTAGCATTGCAAATTAACGAGCAGCTTGCATTTATATAGCACCTTTAACATAGTAAAAGACCCCAAGGCGTTTCACAGGAATGTAATCGGACAAAATTTGATATTGAGCCACATGAGATATTAGGGGCAATGGTGGCGTAGTGGTAATTTCACTGGGCTAGTAATCCAGAGGCCAGGTTAACATCCTGGCGCACAGGTTCAAATCCTATGATGGCAGCTGGTGCAATTTAAATTCAGTTAATGAAAAAATCTGGAATAGAAAGCTAGTCTCAGTAATGGTGACTATGAAACTATCATTGATTTGTCATAAAAACCCATCTGGTTCACTAATGTCCTTTAGGGAAGGAAATCTGCTGTCCTCACCCAGTCTGGCCTACACCCTGCAGACCCAGAGCAATGTGGTTGACTCTTAACTGACCTCTACAGTGGCCTAGCAAGCCACTCAGTTCAAGAGCAATTGGGGTGTGGGTAACGAATGCTGGCCTTGCCAGTGACACCCACATCCCATGAGAGAATAAATTAAATAAAAGGGCAGGTGACTAAAAGCTTGGTCAAGGAGAGGTAGGTTTTAAGGATTATTGTAAAAGAGGACAGAGAGGTTTGTTGGGGGGGGGAATTCCACAGCGTTAATTCCCTTGTGTCCAGATACTTGTTAATTATCTCCCAGGTTTTTTGGATGTTTTAATTTAACAGTTTTGGTGTGTAGGTCATGTGAGTTGCAGATTGATGGAACTATGAAGAATAGGGTTTCTTTATTTGATTGTCTTTGATTCATGAAGCTTTTGCTGGTACAAATGAATGAAACAGGAGGCAGTAAAGTCACAAACTGAGCCTCAATCATGGTACCAGGCATCCAAGAAGCATGAGATTCTGCCGGTACACAGGCAGTTTCATTAGGGCCAATGATTTCTGCTGTTTTGGTGGAGTTGTATTCATGTAATTACTGGTGAATCAACAGAAGTTCAGTGCTTGGATTTGTTAATCATAACAGGCTCCCTGTTCTATCATTTTCCTTGGAGTATCTGAGATGTTGAGGGTGCATGATGATTGCAACAGGAGGAATGGAACAACACTATTATGCTCCAGTTATAGTGTAACTAGAGCCTAAATCAATAACTAATACAAAGGCAGAATGCTGTGGATGCTGGAGATCGGAAATGAAAACAGAAAATACTGGAAATACTCAGTAGGTCAGGCAGCATCTGTGGAGAGAAACACAGTTAACGTTTCGGGTCAATAACTCTTTTTCTCTCCACAGATGCTGCCGGAGCTGCTGAGTATTTCCAGCATTTACTGTTTTTATCCTAAATAAGCAACTGGTCTGGACCTAACTCTGGATTTATAGCGTGGACTGTCCTGGTCATTGTAAAGAGGCTACATAGCCAGTGAATAATATTCAAAAATGACTTACAAGGATGGTATCAGAACTGAGAAGTTATACCTATCTGGAAAGATTTTTCAGGCTGTGGTTCCTTTCTCTAGAGAAGAGAAGGTAGAAGGGTGATCTGATAGCAGTCTTTAGAATTACAAAGGGGTTTGATAAGCTAAACATAGAGGAGATGTTTCCATGTGTGGGGAATCCCAACTAGGTGTCATAACAATAGGAGAGTTCCTAATAAATCCAGTAGGGACATCACGAAAACCTCTTTAACCAGAGATTGGTGAGAATGTGGAACTTGCTACCACAGAGAGTGGTTGAGGTGAATAACATTAATCTATTTGAAGAGAAGCTGGATAAAAACATGAGGGTGGAAAGGAATAGAAGGACATGCTGGTGAAATTACATGGAGGGATGGGAGGAGGCTCATGTGGAGATAAACACTGGCATGGATCAGTGGGCAGAATGGACCTGTTTTTGTGTCACACTTTTTATGTAATACTATACAAGCTTGGTGTGAGGGGTAAATCTCGGCTCAGATTAAGGCCTAACGCCAGATTTACTCTCTGCAATTTTAGCATTAATGTGAAAAGCACTTTGTAGTCTTAATGTGTCTGAAATCTCTGCAATGTAAATGGAGCCTCACTCTGCCTGGCTTTATTGTACGGTTTTTATATATATTTAGAAAGTTGCCAATTTCTGAACCCGCAGCCTCTAGTTGAGCTGAATAATATCATGTGGCAACTCCATGGCTGTATGTTTCAATGCTTGTGGGGCAGATGGAGTTTTAACACAGGAGTTATTCATTAAAATGATTGACCTGAAGCATGTATTAATCAAAAAGGAAAGCTTGATGGGATTTTCTAAAGCAAGCTGTCTTGAGCGAGTATCGCACTGTGTAAAACATGACCACCCTTAGAACCCTAGAAAAGTTACGGTGCAGAAAGAGGCCATTCAGTCCATCATGCCTGTGCCGTCCAAAAAGAGAAAAAAGAAACTAGCCACTCATTTTAATCCCACTTTCCAGCACCTGGTCTGTAGCCTCCCAGGTTACAGTACTTCAGATGCAGATCCAGGTACCTTTCAAATGAGTTGAGCGTTTCAGCCTCAACCACCAACTTAGGCAGTGAATTCCAGATGCCCACCACCCTCTGGATGAAAAAGTTTTTCCTCACGTCCCCTCTAATCCTTCTACCAATCGCCTTAAATCTATGCCCCCTGGTAATTGACCCCTCAGCTCGGGGAAACAAGTCTTTCCTGTCTACCCTATCTTGGCCCCTCATAATTTTGTGCATTTCAATTAAGCCACCCCTCAGCCTCCTCTATCCTAAGGACAACAGCCCTAGCCCATCCAATCTCTCCTCGTAGCTGCAATTTTCATGCCCTGGTAACATTCTTGTAAATATTCTCTGCACTCTCTCCAGAGCAATTATGTGCTTTCTGTAATGTGGTGACCAGAACTGTACATAATATTCCAGCTGTGGCCTAACCAACATTTTATAAGTTCCATCATTACATCCTGCATTTGTATTTAATACCTCACCCAATAAAGGAAAGCATTTGAAACAAAAGCAGAAAATGCTGGGAAAACTCAGCAGGTCTAACAGCATCTGTGAAGAGAAAGACATTTAACGTTTCGAGTCCGTATGAACCTTCAGACTCTGAAGAAGAGTCGTACAGACTCGAAATGTTAACTCTGTCTTTCTCTTCACAGATGCTGTCAGACCTGCTGAGTTTTTCCAGCATTTTCTGTTTTTGTTTCAGATTTCCAGCATCCGCAGTATTTTGCTTTTGTCTAAAGGAAAGCATTTGATATGCTTTCTTGACCACCTTGTCCACCTGTCCTGCCACCTTCAAGGACCTGTGGACATACACTCCAAGGTCTCTCACTTCTTCTACCCCTCTCAATAACTCACCGTTTATTGAGTATTCCCTTGCTTTGTTTACCCTCCTCAAATGCATTACCTCATACTTTTCCGGATTGAATTCCATTTGCCACTTCTCCGACCACTCAACCAAACCATTGATTTTGTTTTGGAGTCGACAACTATCCTCTTCACTATCAAATACACGGCCAATTTTTGTGCCATCTGCAAATTTCCCAATCATGTCTCCCACATTTAAGTCTAAATCATTAATATATACAACAAACTGCAAGGGCCCCGACACTGAGCCCTGTGGAACACCACTGGAAACCGCTTTCCATTCACAAAAACATCCATCGATCATTACCCTTTGTTTCCTGTCATTGAGCCAATTTTGGATCCAGCTGCCACCTTCCCCTGTATCCCATGAGATCTCACTTTCCTGACTAGCCTGCCACACGGGGCCTTGTCAAATGCCTTATTGAAATCCATGTTTATCATGTGTGCAGAATAGTTCTGCATTCAGCTTTGTAAATATCGTATGCTTACAGTTTGGGTCAATTAACGTGACCTTATACAACTGCATATTTCTTCTGTTGGATGGCTGTTATAAGTTCCTTGTGACAGGAAGTTATGGGTTTTGCAGGATCACACTAAAGTTGCTATAACTGATAGGGAAATAATCATTTTAACTTGAGAGTTAATGAAGATGAGAGCAATGCTGTTTCTTTAAATTACATGTGCTGCTAAACTGGAAGCCTGACTGTTTACTTCTGTGTCACTTCAGTATATTCTAAGTTGTTGGTTACCCCATCAACAGCATGTTCTGTGTTAATTCCTGATACAGTTGTCACTTCATAATCTTGCACCACAGTTAATCCTCCTTCAGCAGGAATGTTGCCAGGCATCCACTACACAGCATATCATACTGATTACATCTTATCCTAGCTATTAACGAAACCCATAACTGCATTGTATTTGAAGTTGATAAGATAGCAAATACATGGGAATGATTTTTAGGCAGTGACGTGATATTGGGCCTGACTGTTTTGTGGTTTATGAGGAGCTCTGGATGAGATCACCGCCAATTTCTCTGTCATTCTTCATTTTGGGGTCAGCCCTGGCTCAGTAGGTAGCACTTTCATCTCTGAGTCAGGTAGTCATGGGTTCAAGCCCCAGTCCAGGACTCTGAGTTGTGGGTGCCGAAGTGGGGACAAAATGTTAAATTCTGGCCCTTTTGGGTGCATGTAAGAGAGCCCATAGCTCTATTTGAAGAACAGCAGAGAGGCCTGTCCTGTTTTCTGGCCAATATCCATTCAAGTTCAAAACAGATTCTGCTGACTTATCTCACTGTTGTTTGTTGGACAGTGCTCTGCGCATATTGACTACTGTGTTTCCTATAATACAACAATGATTGCATTTCACTGGCTTTAAAACACTTGATGTGTCCTGAGGAGACAGAAGATGCTATGCAAATGTAAGTGAGGGTTTTGTTCTTTTGCTGTCTTTGTGAATTGGAACTCCACCACCTGCAAGTTCTCCTCAAAGTCACTCACCATTCTGACTTGGAAATATATCATCGTTCCTTCACTGTCGCTGGGTCAAAATCCTGGAACTCCCTCCCTAACAGCACTGTGGGTGTACCTACACCACATGGACTGCAGCGATTCAAGTCTATGGCTCACTACCACCTTCTCAAGGGCAATTAGGATTGGCAACAAATGCTGGCCTAGCCAGCGATGCCCACACCCTGTGAAAGAATTAAAAAGAGATTCAGCCACTTTATATAACTTCAGCATTCCTTACTTGAAAATTACAACGTAGACTGCTTCCATAAGGGAAATTCACACGCTATAATATTCCATGGTCCTGAATTCCCATCCCCTCCACGCGCAACTGCTCTCCAATCTCTCCCTCCCTCCATCACTGAGCTGCTGCTCTCCAATCCCTCCCTCCATCACTGAGCTGCTGCTCTCCAATCCCTCCCTCCATCACCAAGCTGCTGCTCTCCAATCCCTCCCTCCCTCCATCACCGAGCTGCTGCTCTCCAATCCCTCCCTCCCTCCATCACTGAGCTGCTGCTCTCCAATCCCTCCCTCCATCACCGAGCTGCTGCTCTCCAATCCCTCCCTCCCTCCATCACCGAGCTGCTGCTCTCCAATCCCTCCCTCCCTCCATCACTGAGCCGCTGCTCTCCAATCCCTCCCTCCCTCCATCACCGAGCTGCTGCTCTCCAATCCCTCCCTCCCTCCATCACTGAGCCGCTGCTCTCCAATCCCTCCCTCCCTCCATCACTGAGCCGCTGCTCTCCAATCCCTCCCTCCATCACTGAGCCGCTGCTCTCCAATCCCTCCCTCCCTCCATCACTGAGCCGCTGCTCTCTAATCCCTCCCTCCCTCCATCACGGAGCCGCTGCTCTCCAATCCCTCCCTCCCTCCATCACTGAGCCGCTGCTCTCCAATCCCTCCCTCCATCACTGAGCCGCTGCTCTCCAATCCCTCCCTCCCACCGTCACTGAGCTGCTGCTCTCCAATCCCTCCCTCCCTCCATCACTGAGCCGCTGCTCTCCAATCCCTCCCTCCCCTCTTCACTGAGCCGCTGCTCTCCAATCCCTCCCTCCCCTCCATCACCGAGTTGCTGTTCTCCATTCTCTCTGTCCGTCACTGAGTTGCTGTTCTCCATTCTCTCCCTCCATCACCGAGTTGCTGTTCTCCATTCTCTCTGTCCGTCACCGAGTTGCTGTTCTCCATTCTCTCTCTCCGTCACCGAGTTGCTGTTCTCCATTCACCCCTCCCTGAGCTGCTGCTCTCTAATCTCTTTGACCCTCAGCAAGCTGGGCTTGGACATTCATTTTGTTCATACTGAATTTTTTCTCTCCCTCTTCTAGTTCATGTTTAAATTTCCCCCCCTCATTCCTCTTAGTTAAAGCTGCTTCTCTCCTTCATCGCCATCCCAGCCCCAGCCCCTGGCCTGCATTTTCCCTGCCTCAGACCCCATTTTTTTGACCTCCGTTTCCCTCCTTCCTCCCTTCTCTCTAATTTGTCTCTTCCCTTCATCCCTTCCTTATCATTCATTGCCTCCTGCCCGTTTCTTTTTATTGCAATTTATTTCACCTCTCCTCTCCTCTCCTGCTTAGTTCCTGCTGTTAATGGAAATGATTCTGTGGGAAAGGAGGTCCTGTTCCCTTGAGAATTTCATTTCTGTAAACAACAGGATCCTTGTTGAAGTGAAAAGAAAGAGAGAGATCCGCATTGACTGTTACCCAGAAACATAGAAGAAACCCACAAACAGCTGCCAGTTGCATTGCTGCATTTGATCAAATCGGACTTTGTAAAGGGATACATCTTTGATTTTTAAAACACTGACAGTAAATGAAGAAGGGCAATTTGTCCTGAGATGACTGTCTCTTCAGTCAACCCTCTGTCAATTTACTGCATGGCTGTTAATTTTTTTTGTTAGAACATATTTTTATGATTCAAAAGTGGAGATCTAATGCATATTATCCCTTTAGTTACATCCAAATAAGATTTGAAATGTCTTGAAACACTCTAATGGAGCCATATTTTGTCATTTGTTATTGTATTCAATGACGCACAACTTGTAACAGTTTTATACTTGTATACACGTTATGATGTTGATCATTTGGTTGCTTTTGTGTCGCTTTCTAAACTGATGATGGCCATGTAAGTAACTGTGATGAGTACGGGAAGGTGTGACTGCCCCTCTTTATGACAGTTTCATTTCCAGATGCCAGAATGGTGGAAGTAAGTGATCTCACTGATTAAACAAAGGTTACCCGCTGGCGGGAAGTAAGTGACGATATCGCCCGACCTGAATGGCAAGCAGTGCGATTGGTTGTCGCTGAGAAAAGTTTGAGCAGGGATGTTCTGTAATGCTAGCGCTGTATAAAGATGGTTGATAATATTGGATCAAGTACCCTGGCGATGGCTGCATCTCTTCAATCCTCTAGAGTCCTAGACCAGAATTGGATTGAAAGTTTCCAGCTGAGAAGCTTAAAGATTTTAGATGATGGGGCCCATTCTTATTAACTGCAGATGGAATGATACACTGGGGAAAATGTTAAAGGCTGGAACAACCACTTTCTATTCTGTATGTGATTGAGCATATTGTATCTTAACATTTCCATCCTTCCCTGACTTATGAGAATATTCCAGAAAACTCATTCTGATAATAAATGTATGCTTATTGGAGAACCTCTAGGGCCATACAGAGAGACATGGCCAAGATGAACTTAACAAGGAGCACTGCAGATTTGTGATTACGGAAAAATATAGGTGACGGAGCAGAGAAGAATACATTTTTTTTGATGGGGGCCTCTGACGAGGCCAGCATTTGTTGCCCATTCCTAATTGCCCTTGAATTGAATGGCTTGCTTGGCCATTTCAGAGGGCAGTTAAGCGAAAACCACATTGATCTGGAGTCACATGTAGGCCAGACCAGGTAAGGTTGGTAGATTTCCTTCCTATAAGGACATTAGTGATCCAGATGGGTTTTTATGACAATCAATGATAATTTCATGGCCACCTTTACTGAGACTAGCTTTCAATTCCAGAATTATTTTATTTGTTCACGAAATATGGCCATCGCTGGCTAGTCCAGCATTTATTGACCATCTCTAATTGCCCTTGAGAAGTGGGTGGTGACCGTCTTCTTGAACCACTGCAGCCCAGGTGATGTGGTGCCGTCGTGGGATTTGAACCGTGTCCCCAGAGCATTGACCTGAGCCACTGGATTACTGGCGCAGTGCCATTTCCAGTATGCCATCATCTCCCCCCTAATATAGGAGACATATTAGTAGGGTAAACAATACCAGTGTCACACAAGTGCATGTTTTTACTTCCACCTGTTCCTGTTAGCCCCCTCCTAGCTCCCATTCTCGGCCCTTATTCATGTACCTTCCTTAGTCAATCAGGTTGCAGCTCATTCTAGTCTACACTATTTCCACTCCTTATTTGGCTGTTGGATACCTGCCTCCAATTTCCTTCCTGTACTATGGAGAAGGGTAACTTTTACATACTGTCTTGCCATGGTTGAATTTGGGCACTCATTGTGTGTGTATGTGAATCTGCCCATCATGTTTGGATAGAGAAAGTGTTTTACACCTGTTAAAGTGCTTTCATCAATGAATGTCACTCCCCTCCCCTTCCCAACCCAGCCTCTAAAGAGTTAGCAGGTGAATTAAGTATCTGGATTAAAAAAAAAACGGATCTAAATATTCAGCAGTGTATTAACATGCTTTAATAAATCTCAAGTGTACAATTACACCATAATAGAGTTAAATATAGCCAAAATTACTGTGGCTCAGACTGTAACTCAAAACAGTTTAAATGGTGTGATTCAGTCCCAGGAGCTTGCTATCTATAGCTGCCTGTTATGATGCTCAGCTTTGGTTGAAAATGGAAACAAACCCACACAATCCCCACCTGTTTATGTTGTTTATGGGCCAGTGTGAGCTGCAGTACCTTCTCGAGGCTGTAATTCATCCCCGTTTCAGACCAGAAACCAAATTGTTAGAAGTCTTGTGTTACCCTTCTGCAAGAGGCCATGCCCAGCAACGACGTTGAGTCAGCACTCGCTGATCGTTTAGCTGGCCCATATTTCACATTGCTGGCCTTTCAAACCTTTGTCCCCAACCATTAGGCAAGACTCGTGATTCTGATTGTCAAGTTTGAACTGTTGCATGTGTCAATTGCAAAAGTTTGACTGTTGGTGTCCAGTGGTCTGAATTTGCCCTGATATGTAATATCTAGAGCACTTACAGTCTCCCATACTGCAGGCAACTGTACATGATAAAGGCACTTTCAGAAAGAATTCAATTCCATTCAAATGTTATTGTTCATTTGGAAATACATAGCAGGTACACTGCTAATTCATTAAAATGACATATAAATGGATAATTAATAACCAGAAAGAGAATCACAAGAATCTGACTCTGATTAACTATCTGTTAAAAACCACTTCACTGCATTTAAAATCATCAATGAGCTAGTAAAGTCATAAAAATCACATATATTGGAACCAACGTTCCCTAAAATTTTTGAAGATTCCTAGAATTGAAGCCCCCTTTCCATAAATCATTACATCGCCTGCCCCATTCCCAAGAAAAACCAATGACCACGTTCTATAAGAATGGCTGTCATGGGGGGAAAAAAAGAGAAATTGTTAGAGAGAGAGAGAGAGAGAACCTGTGCCTTTCAGCCCCGAGGAAGCAGCAAACAGTTTCCCCCAGCCAACAAATTAGTTTTGAAGTGTAATCACAATTGATATGTAGGCTTAATTTGCACACAGCTCTTTAGAAGAGCAGTACACTGAATCAGTTAATCTGTTTTGCTGGTGTTCTTTCATAGACAGAGGATTATCAATTAATGGTTGGGAATCTATGTTGTGACTGGTTAGTGGAGTCCTGCAGTGATCAATGTTAAGACCGATGCTCTTCACAATGTACTTCAATAATCTGGACTAAGGTATTGTGTCGTTGGCAAGTTTGCAGGTGCTGGTGTTGGAATGTGATCTAGCTGCAATGAGGGAATGGGTCAGGCAGATGCTGTTGAATGTTACATATAGTGTGAAACATGCTGGTTGGCCTACTGTCAGGTGTCTATCATGCCTGAGCTCTGAACTAAAATACTATTGAAAGGGAAAGAGATCTGGGTGTTACAGTGTACAAGTTTCAAGTTCCACCAGCAGTGTCAAGAGGCTATAGTGGAAGTAAATGGTGAGGGATATGGAGGCCCTCAAAGATTCAGAGGCCAGTCTCTAAATCAATAAACCCCCTTAAATCACAATAGATTCAGGGATCTGGATAAATTTCATGGTGACTTGCTTGGAGTATTTAAATGATGAAGGGACTAGACTGTGTATATGTGGACTGATTATAAGAAGTGAATAAGTTAGGATGAATGAGTGAATGTACATTGTGTTAGATTGGATATTGAGAGGTATCTGTATTCCTACACCG
The DNA here is from genome assembly GCF_964194155.1 of Cetorhinus maximus. Lineage (NCBI taxonomy): Eukaryota > Metazoa > Chordata > Chondrichthyes > Lamniformes > Cetorhinidae > Cetorhinus > Cetorhinus maximus. The sequence goes on from NC_135892.1 coordinate 109,944,127, forward strand.
TTGGAATAGGTTGCCAGCTAGCGCAACAGATACATATTTATTACACATGATCAAAAAAAGAGTGGCAAGTTCCTGGAGGTGGTCGACATCACAGTGTGTGAAACGTAGGTGAGATGTTAGGCTGGAGTGGAATTTCCCAGTATTGTCCCTTCCTGAATTAGCCTGGTGTTATGGACAGAATGTATGTGCTGTCTTACTGCACATAATCAGTATGTTTTGTTTTGTATGGAAAGAAGTTTGTCTTTTGTTACCCTTGGAGTATGTATTCCAACTAAATAATTCAGCAGCAAGCTTTCATGAGTTTAAAATAAAGGTAGTTTATTCTCTCACACTTGCCCCGAGCAACATCACACACTTGGTCTCCCCCATGCACACAAAGATTGGATACAGATAGGGATAATGCACTTCTACAGATTACAGTTAATTCAGTCTCTGATTTACAATTTCCAGTTTCGCAGGTGACAGGCATGTGGCTTCTTGAATGTATTCAATGATTTGCAGCAGATTGTGAGGTTTCTTGTCGTCACATATCTAGGAGGTTGATTCTCAGGTGAACTTTGAAACTGGAACAGGTTAAGTACTTTGGCCGCTTGATAGCTTGCAACTAATTTCAACGTGTGGCTCTTGGACTAGCTGACGACTGAGGGTGCTGGTGGATCTGCTGGGTCCTGGGTTATAATGGCGTTGTCCCTGTAATCAGCTTCGATTGCATGACTGCTGTTAACATTTGTGGCCCACCTAGTTGAGTTTGGATGGGGAAGGCCATCATGATACAATGGGAAATTGATAGTGGCCATTGATTTTCGATCTTCCCTTTTGTCCAGTATGAAATGTGGAGGCAGGCAGGAAACTCCATAGTCTTTAAGTGTTGGCCCATCCTTAGACTGTGTTGGCCCATCCCTAACCTTTAGGTGTTGGCCCACCCTGTGTGAATTCCAGAAATGGCTGTAAGGCACCTTCACCTATGTCCATATTTAAATAGGTATTCGCCGGAGACTTGGTGCAATCTGTAGTCCAAATACCAAAAGTCTCACAATTTGCAACAGCCATCTGAGCAACTTGCATGTGTCTTATTTTCAAAAGCATTAATTGAAAGTTTATAATATATGTCTTAACTGGGCGTGAGTTTCTTTTCATATGGCTTCTAGCCTCTTCCAGGTGATAGATGCTATGACTGCTGGTGATTGGGGAGTACTAGCAGTCATTTTGCTGAGTTGCAACGTGGCTGAATGGGATGGACTAAGTGGATCGTCCAGTCTTTTTCTGTCTACTCATATGGAGGAATATTGGACAGGGCACTGACAGAACTTGCTTGAATAATTCTGTAAAATCTAGCTCCCGTTGGAACTGCCTGTCCACAATCTACAAGGCACAAGTCAGGAGTGTGATGGAGTACTCTCCACTTGCCTGGATGAGTGCAGCTCCAAAAACAAAGTGTCCAAACTATCTTGGGGCTGCTGCTTTTTACTAAGTGAGTCACTAGTTGCTTTTTACCATGTTATATTTTGCTGTTTTTTCCCCTCAATTCAACAATAGTGTTGTTTTATTGTGTGTAGTTAACTTTGGTCAAACTGGGCTCCTGAGAGTTGCAATTGTAACACAGCTTCAGGTGTTGTGTGACAGGGCAGTGGGGCTGAGCACTGCGTGCACCCAAACAATTCTACATTGCTTTATCCTGTATCCTTCAGCTCAACTCCACATGGAATATGAAGCAAGCTAAATATGAAATAAACCCCAACAAGAGGCTCGACACCATCCAGGGCAAAGCAGCCAGTTTGATTGGCACCCCATTCACGACATTCAACATTCACTCCTTCCACCACCAATGCGCAGTAGCAGCAGTGTGTACTATCTACAAGACACCCTGCAGCAAGTCACCAAGGCTGCTTCGACAACACCTTCTAACCCTGCGACCTCTACCACTAGAAAGGCAAGGACAGCAGACACATGGGAACACCACCACCTGCAAGTTCCCCTCTATGCCACACGCCATCCTAACTTAGAACTATATCGTCGTTCGTTCACTGCCACTGGGTCAAATTCCTGGAACTTCCTAACAGCACTGTGGATGTCCCTACATCACATGGTCTGCAGCGGCTCAAGAAGGCGGCTCACCACCACCTACTAAAGGGCAATTAGGGATGGTTAATAAATGCTGGCCTAGCCAGCAATGCCCACATCCTATGACCGAATAAAAAAAAAACTGCCAGAGGGGGCCTCACTTTAAGCATCTAATTTGAAGGGCAGCCCTTCTGTTAATACAACATTAACATGGCTGCCGGCCTATTTTGGGTGTAAAGTAAGGCAGCCTCTGTGTGGACTACTTAACCAGCTGTTTTATGCTTTGGCTCCATCTGTATTTGAGGACATAATTTTTACAAGGCAACACAGAGAGCTTGGCAGCAGGCTGGGGGAACTCTGGACAGTTGTGTAGCTTTACAGTTGGTGGTACTGTTAACTACAAGGGATTCAGCAGTTGAAAATCAACGTTACTGCTGCGCTGAAAAAGCACCTCAAACCTGACATGAAACACAGCATACTTTGTGATTTTAAGACTAACCCATACCCCCAAGCGAGTTACCACCTTAGGTCTTTTAGAATGTCACCTGTGAAAAGTCAGGTGTAAATTTAAAAAAAAACTGACAATATAATTCTCTAGGATGTATGTGTCACAGGTAAGGCCTGCATCTATTACACTCATAGATGTTTACAGCACAGAAAGAGGCCATTCAGCCCAATGTGTCCACGCCGGTCAACAAAGATCTGACTACACTAATCCCATTTTCCAGTGCTTAGCCTATAGTCCTGGAGGCTATGGCAACGCTAGTGAATATCTAAATACTACTTAAATGTTACGAGAGTTTCTGACTCAACCACCCTTTCAGGCAGTGAGTTCCAGACTCCCACCACCCTCTGGGTGAAAAAATTTCTCCTCCACTCCCCTCTTAGCCTTCTACCTCTTACCTTAAATCTATGCCCCCTGGTGATTGACCCCTCTACTAACGGAAAAAGTGCCTTCCCGTCCACCCTATCTATGCCCCTCATAATCTTATACACCTCTATCAGGCCCCCCTCAACCATCGCTGCTCCAAAGAAAACAACCCCAGCCTATCCCAAGCCGAGTTGTCCTTGATAAGATGGTGTGAATCTTCATCAACTCCCCTGCTCCATGTGGTTAAGGTGTTCCTACAGAGTAGTTAGTGAGCTCCCAGGTACGTATTGACTAGGAGACTGGAGAGAACTCCCCTACTCTTTCCAGATAGTACCTTGTGATCTTTTACATCCAGCTGAGAGGGCAGACAGGGCTTGGTGTCTCCTTGGAAAGATGTGAGAATTTGTTTGCTTTATGTTTGGGGGATGGAGAGAATGTTAACCAAGGCCTATTCTTGGTTGGGAGGTAATGAAATGTTTAACTTTTTGACCACTAGCAGTTTTTGAATTTCTGGTTCGCCTCTGTGCTTTTTTCATGTTTTAAGAGCATGTGTTTTTTCACCATCTCTGGTGGCCTGACTATTCCTGGTTCCTGAGGGGAAGGGATGATTTTTTTTCAGTTAGCATCTTAGTATAGGGCATGGTGTAGATTAGTAATCCTACAGTTAGCAGTTTACTAGGGTGGAAACGTTTATGGGAGATGGTGGCACAAAAGTAGAGAAGAATACTGAAGCATCAGGTAGGTAATGACTGCTCATCCACAGGGAAAGCAGGAGTAGATCATAGGATTTAGTATGGGCAATGTCAGGTTAAATCCTGTGGAATAACCCAGGATAGATTAAATGCTAAGGGACTAACTAGTGCAAGTAAACCCACTTGGAATGGAGGTTTATTTTATATTTAGATTACTTCACACTCCATGTGGAGTCGGGCTGAAGGATACAGAATAAAGCCGTGTAGGACCATGAAACCATTGTCGATTGTTGTAAAAACCCATCTGGATCACGAATGCCCTTTAGGGAAGGAAATCTACTGCCCTTACCTGGTCTGGCCTACATGTGACTTCAGACCCACGGCAATGTGGTTGACTCTTTAAAAAGTGCTCTCTGAACAAGGGCAATTAGGGATGGGCAATAAATGCTGGCCTAGCCAGCGATACCCACAAGAACAAATAAAAAAAAAAGTAACACCTGAAGCTATGTTACAATTGTGACTCATTGGAGCCCGGTTTGACCAAAAAGTTAACTACACACAATAAAACGCTATTGTTGCACTGAGGAAAAAGAACAGCAAAATATAACATGGTAAAAAGCAAGAATGGTAAGCAAGATGATTTTAAGGAACCCTCTGCCTGTCAGCTGGTGCTTGTGGTATCTGCCATGTTCTTCCCAAGCACGGGTTTGTGTAGTTTCTGTGTACGCTCAATGCCAGCAGATGATCTGAATGTTTTGGCATGATTCACATCAGTGAAAGTGTGTGTATTGCTTCATGCTGAATATATAACATTAGTGCATGCATGCTAGTATTCATCATTCTCTCTTTCTCCCAATGACTCCGCTCCCCATCTCTTGCTGACTGAGCTGAGGTCAGGCTGGAATCACATAACTTGAACCAGGCTGAGGTCGGAACTGGTTCCTATCACTTGACACCAGACAGGAAATTTGCTAATTGCAGCCTCAGGTTGATCTGACTGTTGGGGGTGATTCCAGTGGCAAGATGACATTAAGGAGTTACCAGTCGTACTTTCAGCTCTTTTGAATAGAATAATAGCACTGACTGCCACAGGTGAACTGATGATTCTAGTTATATACGTTGGTTGTCCCCAGTACGTGTTTACAGAGGATTTGCAGGCCACATCAATGAGTGGAAATGCAATGTGATGTAGCAGGCAGCCTGCGATGAATGGTGGGGAGAATGAATCATGCGGTGAATCATCAGTGTCAAACTCTGTGTCAAGTGGTTTACCAACATACTGCACTGCAGTGTGCCTAATGGGCCAATGAATTAAACAGCTTCTGTTGGAACTTCTGGTCCACTCCGAATAGAAAGTGACACATTGATTGCTTCTTCACACCTCAGGAAAGACAGTTTAACTTAACCATTTATAGTTGCTTGTGTGCCCATTTCCGATCTTTAGGGAGAGCGTTGTCATAGAAATATAGAAAATAGGAGCAGGAGTAGGCCATTCAGCCCTTCAAGCCTGCTCCGCCATTCATTATGATCATGGCTGATCATCCAGCTCAATAGCCTGTTCCCGCTTTCTCCCCATACCCTTTGATCCCTTTCGCCCCAAGAGCTATAATTAACTCCTTCTTGAAAACATGCAATGTTTTGGCCTCAACTACTTTCTGTGGTAGCGAATTCCACAGGCTCACCACTCTGGGTGAAGAAATTTCTCCTCATCTCAGTCCTAAATGGTCTACTCCGTATCCTCAGACTCTGACCCCTGATTCTGGACTCCACCATCGGGAACATCCTGCATCTACCCTGCCTAGTCCTGTTAGAATTTTATAGGTTTCTATGAGATCCCCCCTCATTCTTCTGAACTCCAGCAAATATTATCCTAATCGACTCAATCTCTCCTCATATGTCAGTCCCGCCATCCCAGGAATCAGTCTGGTAAACCTTCGCTGCACTCCCTCTGTAGCAAAAACATCCATCCTTAGATAAGGAGACCAAAACTACACACAATATTCCAGGTGTGGTCTCACCAAGGCCCTGTATAATTGCAGCAAGACATCCCTGCTCCTGTACTCGAATCCCCTCACTATTAAAGGCCAACATACCATTTGCCTTCTTTACCGCCTGCTGCACCTGCATGCTTACCTTCAGCGACTGGTGTATGAGGACACCCAGGTCTCGTTGCACATTCCCCTCTCTCAATTTACAGCCATTCAGATAATAATCTGCCTTCCTGTTTTTGCTACCAAAGTGGATAACCTCACATTTATCCACATTATACTGAATCTGCCATGCATTTGCCCACTCACTCAGCTTGTCCAAATCACACTGAAGCATCTCTGCATCCTCCTCACAGCTAACCCTCCCACCCAGCTTTGTGTCACCTGCAAATTTGGAGATATTACATTTAGTTCCCTCATTTAAATCATTAATATACATTGTGAATAACTGGGGTCCCAGCACCGATCCCTGCGGTACCTCACTAGTCACTGCCTACCATTCAGAAAAAGACCCGATTATTCCTACTCTTTGTTTCCTGTCTGCCAACCAGTTTTCTATTCATCTCAATACACTAGTCCCAATCTCACGCGCTTTAATTTCACACACTAATCTCTTATGTGGGTCTTTGTCGAAAGCCTTCTGAAAGTCCAAATAAACCACATCCACTGGCTCCATCAACTCTACTAGTTACATCCTCGAAAAATTCCAGTAGATTTGTCATGCATGATTTCCCTTTTGTAAATCCATGCTGACTCTGTCCGATTCTGCCACTGTTTTCCAAGTGTTCAGCTATTAAATCTTTTATAATGGACTCTAGCATTTTCCCCACTACCAATGTCAGGCTGACTGGTCTATAATTCCTTGTTTTCTCTCTACCTCCCTTTTTAAATAGTGGGGTTACATTAGCTACCCTCCGATCTGTAGGAACTGTTCCAGAGTCTCAGAAGATGACCACCAATGCATCCACTGTTTCTAGGGCCACTTCCTTAAGCACTTTGGGATGTAGATTATCAGGCCCTGGGGATTTATCAGCCTTCAATCCCATCAATTTCCCCAACACCATTTCCCTACTAATACTGATTTCTTTCAGTTCCTCCCTCTCACTAAACCCTGTGTGAATTAGTGTGTGAAATTCCCCAACATTTCTGGTATGTTATTTGTGCCCTCCTTTGTGAAGGCAGAACCAAAGTATGCATTTAGTTGGTCAGCAATTTCTTTGTTCCCCATTATAAATTCTCCTGTTTCTGACTGTAAGGGACCTACATTTGTCTTCAATCTTTTTCTCTTCACATACCTATAGAAACTTTTACAGTCAGCTTTTATGTTCCCCACAAGCTTACTCTTGTACTCTATTTTCCCCTTCTTAATCAATCCCTTGGTCCTCCTTTGCTGAATTCTAAAGTGCATCCAATCCTCAGGTCTGTTGTTTTTTTCTGGCCAATTTGTATGCCTCTTCCTTGGATCTAATTTACCTTGTAAGCCATGGTTTGGCCACCTTTCCTGTTTTACTTTTGCACTAGACAGGAATAAACAATTGTTGCAGTTCACCCATGCACTCTTTGAATGTTTGCCATTGCCTATCCACTGTCATCCCTTTAAGTAACGTTTCCCAATCCATCATAGCCAACTCGTGCCTCATACCATCGTAGTTTCCTTTATTAAGATTGAGGACCCTAGCCTCGGAATCAACTACGCCACTCTCCATCTTGATGAAGAATTTATCATATTATGGTCGCTCATCCCCAAGGGGCCTCGCACATCTAGATTGCCAATTATTCCTTTCTCATTACTACACAATACCCAGTCTAGGATGGCCTGTTCTCCAGTTGTTTCCTCAACGTATTGGTCCAGAAAACCATCCCGTATGCGCTCCAGGAATTCCTCCTCTACGGTATTGTTACTAATTTGATCTCCCCAATCTATATGCAGATTAAAGTCACCCATAATTACAGATTTTGTTGGTTAGAGCCAGTGAAAACTCTCCAGTTCTGAGTTTGCAGCTTAGAGCTTGCCTTGGAAAGGAGGGCTCACCCCAAACCACTGGTCATATTCCAGCAGCAGGTTTTAGGAGTGGTGCCATCGAGTTTAAAGAGGCAGGTCGCCATTAGCCCCCTCACCTCGTGAAGGGTGGGTGGGGAAGAAAGGAGTTTCCAGAAATGGAAGAAAAGAGCATTTGTCAAAAAAATGAAAACATTGCTGCAGACCACTGAAGCTCTACAGTCTTGGAGTTAATTGGCTCCCTATCCAACCTGCAATTCTCTCCCTGCACCTCTCCACCTTGCTGCACCTTTCTCTGTATTTTAAAAGCTTTATCAGCCATGCTTTTACCCAGTGCTCCTAATTTCTCTCATCTGCTCCACACTGATTGCTCTGTCAGGTACCTCGGAACTCTTGACAGTGTTAAACATGCGATTTTGAGCACTAGTTATTTAGGGGGTTAAAACTCTGCCTTGTTACATATTTCTGCCTGCAGCACTATAAATGTTTGTCAGAATTCACTGCAGCTCGGTAAGAGTTGAATAACAAAAATGAAGGTTACAATCATAATTAACTTCAGCGTCCTTAACATTACACGTTTTACATGATGGTGCACACCTATTTTAGTTATATGTAATTATAGAAATTCATCACTAGATGGCAGTCCAAGCATGTGGTCCTCAATGGAAATAGTTACAGTAATGAAGTCATGATTATTAGACCTCTTGCAGTTTAAAATAGGAGGTAGAGATCTGCTTTCCTGAGTTTGTCAGTGTTTTGCAGAGATATTAGTTGAGGGACGTTTTAACATATTCAGAATGGACAAATAAGACCTAGAAGGAAGAAAGACCTGCATTTATATTGTGCCTTTTATAACCTTCAAAGCACTGTACGACCAGTGAAGTACTTTTTGAAGTGTAGTCACTTATAATGTAGAAAACATGGCAGCCAATTTGTGCACAGCAAGTTCCCACAAATAGCAATGATATAATATTGAAGAGCTCTCCTGCCCTTGACAGTGCTTTGGAATTTTTTACACCTGGCTGAGAGGGCAGGTGACATGTCTGACAGTGCAGCACTTCCTCAGTACTGCATTGGAGTGTCAGACGAGCTTGTATGCTTGTGCCTGGAGTAGAACTTGAACCCGCAACCTTCTGACGCAGAGGCAATTTGTATTGTGTAAATATCGTCTACTCTCTGCGTTGTCCTGGAGAAATAATGCTGTTTTTTTTTATATCAGGAGACTTGGCTGTGGTTATGCTTAGGAGTTATACTCACTGCAGGCTGTTTAAATAGACTTTTTGCTGTAAAGTAGACTTTTTAAAAATTATTCATTCATGTGAAGGAGGTACCGCTGACAAGGTCAGCAGTTATTGCCCATCTCAAATTGCTCCTGGGATGGTGGAGGTGAACTGTTGATTACAACTGAGTGGTTTGTGAGGCCACTCCAGAGGGCTAATCACATTGCTGTGGGTCTGGAGTCTCATCTAAGCCAGACTGGGTAAGGACGTCAGATTTCCTTCCCTAAAGGACGTTAGTGGACCAGATGGATTTTTACGATAATTTGCTTCTTTCCACAGTCACCATTACTGACACTAGCCTTGTAGAATTCCAGACTTTATTTAATTGAATTTAAGTTCTCCCAGCTGCTGTGATGGGATTTGAGCCCAAGTCTCCAGATCATTAGTCGAGGTCTCTGGATCACTCTCGCCGTGACATAACCTCTATTCTACCGTGCTGTGCTGTGTCTGTGAAATAGACTGTTTGAATTACATCCACCCTGCCTCCAACTCGCTGGCTGAAACCACAGTGACCAAAATCACTTTGTTTCTGCAAGAACTAATTTAAATACAGTTGACCTTTTGAAGCCTTGAATTTCTTCCAGAGACGGGCTCAGCTAATAAGCCGAGTATTAAAGTGATCCACCACTTTGTGTGTGGGTGGTCACTACTTTGAAATGTGAAAAAGACACAACACCGGTAATTCATACTAAATTAATGTGACACTGTTTATCGAGTGGATTAACTGCGCAAAGATACTTTTAACCGCAATCAAAGGGTTTTAAAATCTGTTAAATTCATTGCTCTTGGCACCCGGCGCAGAGAGTTCGTCAGATTCGTTCTGAGTCACTTTGGCTGTGGCGATGATCCCGCCCGGCCCCAGACTGCCGCCCCGCACCAGATTTGGTGCTTTCCATTTGAGAATCGTCTGTCCACAGCCGTTCTTGCTGATGTGACGTCAAGGACCCTTGTGTTTCTGCCGCTCTCCAATGATGAATCACTGGAAAACTGATCATTTTTGGTAACGAGGCCTCTTGGTAGCCTCTGAGGAATCTTGGCCCTCTGTTGCAGCACTAGACTTTTTCATTTTGCAAAGCAGCTACCTGAACGAGCTGTTGCTCTGAAATCTTTGCCGAACTCTGGGTTTGATTTGGTTTACTTAAGTGCGCATCTACGCATTTCATTTCTGTTGACGATGTAACCGTTCCGATGCTTTTCAGGGACCCGTTCTGATACGTGCTTCTCAAGACCAGGCCAGTGGCTGGTCCCTGTTCTGACGGCACGTTTGATCTCGGGCATCTTCTCCAGGGCGGATTCCTCTTTCTTCCATCCTCCCACCAGTTCTTCACTAACACTCAATCCCCCTCGCTGCAGCGCAGTTATTTTAGAGTTAGCAAAATGTTTTGCCTCGTAGCTTGAAACCCGCTTCATACTTCATTTGGCTTGTCGGAAGATTCATTTCTTTTCATCCTTTGACGCGTGGGGTCCACTCTGTTGGCATGTCTTAAACTCTTGCCCTCCTTTGCAACACAACCTGTATCACCTGCTTGATTCCTTGCACCAGCTGTATGGTACCAATAAGTAACACATGCATTTGTGAGGTGAAAAATTGAGGCTGACTACTAATGAGAGTATAGCATGTCATGGCTGAGAAGGGAGTGTCAACTTGTACGCTGAATATATGCAAAAACATGATCTTCGGAACCGAAAAAATGGGGTTGTCTTATACACCACGATCTGTGGTAGCTCTTATTGCGCACACATTGTTCTTGCCAGCAAGCAATGGTTGGAAGAGCCACAGCTTTCAACAGTTTTAAAGTGAAAGGATCCAGCTATCCAATCTAAATGGGAAAAATAAGGACATTCTCATTAACAGAAAATGCTGGAAATAGTCAACAGGTCAGGTGCATCTGTGGAGAGAAACAGAGTTAATGTTTCAGGCCAATGACCTTTCCCATTAATAGAACACTGTATAATGAGGGCCTATTGTGGACTGCTTCTGAAGAACCCCTTACAATATTTATTTTTATCAATATTGTTTCTCATGAAGTGTGCGTGCATGTGAATGTATCTTCCTCTAGCTAGCCTATTGACCAGCCCAGATGTCCTGCTTTAGGGGAACAGGTTGGCAAGGCCGAGGTGTGACTTCTCCTGGGGTGGCTGGATACCTGTTGCTCGTTACTCTCAATGGGGCATGCTACAGCCACCGGTGACTGTTCAAAGAGGTTTAGTATTAAAGCATGCGGTGTCGAAAATAACTGATGGCATTGCCAGAATAATTTCTGAAACCCGCTCTGGCCATTCAGAATACTGTGGAAACAACAACAATTGCACTCGTGCGGTGCCTTTAACAGAGCAAAAACCCAAGGTGCTTCACAGGAGCGTTATCGAATAAAATTGGAGGCAGCCACGTGAGGTATGAGGACAGGTGACCCAGAGCTTGCTGGAAGAGGCAGGTTTATAAAGGAGGAGAGAGGGAGGCGAAATGACTTTGGAAAGAAATTTCAGAGGATGGCGCCCAGGCACCTGAAGATAATGGTATAGTAATGTAGATCAGGGACGTGCAAGAGGCCAGAATTGCAGGAGCGCAGAGATCTCCGAGGGTAATGAGGCTAGGAGGGAAGGGTAGGTCATGGAGGGATTTGAAAACCAGGATGAGGATTTTAAAATCAGTGCTTTGCCGGATTGGGAGCCAATGTTGGTCGGTGAGCACGGGGTGATGGGAGAACGAGGCTAGGTGCGATTTACAGGCAGCAGAGGTACAGAATGAGCTCAAGTTTACAGAGCTGAAGGTGAGAGGCCCCCCCCCCCCCAGGAGAGAATGGGAGTAGTCAGTCTGAAGATAATGAAGGCATGGATGAGGGCTTCAGCAGGTGAGCAAAAACTGTACAGCAGATTGATCAGCTTCTGAAAGAGAAGAATAATATAAATGCTGAGATCCTTTATTGGAACTGAATTGTGGTGGGTGGCCAATGGAATAGCTTGCAGCGCTCCTAATTGAGGAAAAAAAATTGTATATGTTTAAAATAAAAGATATTGTGGAGAGGCCTATGGAGGGTTTACCCCAAAATAATCCTGGAGTGTAAATCAGATGTGCAGGCCGAAACTGATATGAAAGCAAAGCGCAATGGGACTCCCTTTTTCAGGGTATCTTGCTGTGCTTTGTTCTGGTCAGACTGGGCCCTGCTGTCCGATTCATCCTGCTGTTTTACACGGTGGTTCATAAAGCCTGCTTAGCTCCAGTAATATTGTACTAGCATAAACGCACCCCTGCTAGTGATATCATCTCTTTATCAGATTGGTACTGCCTCATAATTGTTTCCATGCGTCCACTGCAGCGCACACACAAACCATCTGAATCTCATGATTGCATTACCTTTTTGTGATGGATCCCAGGTATTCGTCCCATAAACCATCAGAGATGCTGTGATTAGATTACCAGATGGCAATTGTTCAGTTCTGCCATTTTTGGGACATGCAAGGGTAGAGTGGTCAGTGCTCGAAGCTGATTCTTGAAGACCAGCAGCTATGTAAACCTCTTGCGCATTGGAAACGTACTCGGTGCCCCACCCTCACCCCTCTTCAACTCCCGATTTGTACGTTTTATTTTGTACAAGTCGAGACCTACAAAATATTGGTGGTTAAATTGGTATCTTTATTGCAACAGTATTTCTTTTAGTGCAGGATTTCTAGTGACTCTTTCATCAAAGTCTTTAACAGAATCTAAACTTTTCACTCTGGAGAAAGCTACATAAAGTTGCCCATGTGTAAAAGCAGGCCTTGGAATATTTTGTAAAAGCAGGCCTTGGAATATTTTGTCAATAGTGTGGCCTTGTCACTGGTTTTTAGTCACAGTATATGAAAGTCTAATTGGGAACTGTTTTCTCCTGAGTTGAAAAGGGGTATTTACGTCTGACGGACTCAGTATTATTCGAGGAATAAACACTCTGTTTCCTTGAAATCAGCCTCTTATAATTTCAGCATCTATCATTGGAGAAAAAAAACAGCATCCTATCGATCTTGTCCCATGACAAAGTCTCCGTTAAGGGTTCAAGTTTCGTAGCAACATTACAACTGCTACTTTTTCTAGTCTTAAGTTAGACTGTGAAGAAAGGATTTTTACATCTGTTTTTCCCCCCACCTAGTTCTTGCTGTCGTTACCAAAGTTCTATAGAAAAGGATTAAAGTTTGACGACTACAAATCTGAAAGTTGCAGAATTTACTGAAAATAGCAGAGGGTGGATGTGATGAGAAAAGTCATCATAAATGGAGGCCGTATGCTTGTGACTGGCAATTTTCAGAACCTGTTTGGCTTTTTCCAAGGGCCTCCCCTGAGTGTCTCTGGAGTTACCTTAAGACAGGGGAGCAGGAGCAGGCCATTCGGCCCATCGAGTCTGCTCCGCCATTCAATGAGATCTTGGCTGATCTGATAACCCTCATTCACACTTTCTTGCCTTTTCCCCATAACCCTTGATTTCCTTACTGATTAAAAATCTGTCTATCTCAGCCTTGAATATACTTAACAACCCAGCCTCTACAGCCCTCTGCGGTAAAGGATTCCACGCATTAACTACCCTCTGAGAGAAGAAATTCCTCCTCATCTCTGTTTTAAATGGGCATCCCCTTACTGTGAGATATGCCCCCTGGTCCTAGACTCTCTCACAAGGGGAAACAACCTCTCAGCATCTACCCTGTCAAGCCCCCTAAGAATCTTATATGTTTCAATAAGGTTGCTCCTCATTCTTCTAAACTCCAATGAGTTCAGGCCCAACCTACTCAACCTCTGGTGACAGGTTTATTTTCATTGTTTTCCAGGCGAATGTGCAGCAGTTGATTATTGGGCATGTCCTTTGCAAATATTCACCTCACACCACAGAATCACAGTGCAGAAGAGGCCCATTGAGTCTGCACTGATACGTGAGAAACACCTGACCTACCTACCTAATCCCATTTACCAGCACTTGGCCCATAGCCTTGAATGTTATGACGTGCCAAGTGCTCATCCAGGTACTTTTTAAAGGATGCGAGGCAACCCGCCTCCACCACCCTTCCAGGCAGTGCATTCCAGACCGTCACCACCCTTTGGGTAAAAAAGTTTTTCCTCACATCCCCCTAAACCTCCTGCCCCTCACCTTGAATTTATGCCCCCTTGTGACTGACCCTTCAACTAAGGGGAACAGCTGCTCCCTGTCCATGCCCCTCATAATCTTGTACACCTCGATCAGGTCGTCCCTCAGTCTTCTCTGCTCCAACGAAAACAACCCAAGTCTATCCAACCTCTCTTCGTAACTTAAATGTTTCATCCCAGGCAACATCCTGGTGAATCTCCTCTGCACCCCCTCCAGTGCAATCACATCCTATAATGTGGTGACCAGAACTGCAGACAGTACTCCAGCTGTGGCCTCACCAAGGTTCTATACAACTCCAACATGACCTTCCTTCTTTTGTAATCTATGCTTCAATTGATAAAGGCAAGTGTCCCTTTGGCGGTACAGGCTGCCATCATCTTCATATATTGAATTAACAGTGATGTATTCTCTTAATTCACCTGACAGCTATTCTAAAACATTTTTATTCAAACCTTGTGAATCTACATTTTTAGCGCAAAGTATAGCTTTTGAATAATAAGTTGCATCAAATAATTGTCCCTGCCATTTTTCCACATTTATCTAATTCCATCATCTAATTCCATCATCTAATCCGCCCTTCTATGCTAGCCCCTCAGTCCCACTCCTCCCTGCCGTCTCCATCCCATGTCATTCAATTCTTCCCACCCCCTCAGACCCATGCCGGTCTCTTCCCTTGACATGCCACCCCTCCTATCCCATGCCGCCTCCATCGCCCCCATTCCTCCAATCGATCCCATTCCATTCCTTATGTGACCAGCGATGGTAATTTTGTTATTCGGCTCCCTTTGCCTCCTGCTGTTTTTGTTCTCCACCAACCCACCACCCCATGCTGCCACCGCATACTTCTGCATGTGTCAGGTTCCTCCCACCCAATCATCCCACCAACGGGCATTCTGCTCAAACTGACTGCTCAAAATAGCCTGGACAGACAAAAATGATTATTATGGATTTGCCCTGTTTGAATGCCTGCGTCCTGTAGGTTTGGAACGAGTTGCTTCAGGCACGAAACCAAAAGTAAGATACTGTGGATGCCGGAAATCAGAAATTAAAAACAGAAATGTTGGAAATACTCCGCAAGTCTGATAGCATCTGTGGAAGGAAAAAAACAGCTTGCGTTTCAGACCAATGACCTTTCATCAGATGAAAGATCATTTGTTAATCATTTTGCAGTTAAGATGTGAGCGTGTTTGCCAATGAGGCATGAATCGCCTGAGTCTTGGTGAAGCTAATTCATCATGCCCATAAGACCTATGGTAGATATACAGTAAGCTGGTGTAATGATAATGGTACTGGGCAAGCAACCCAGAGGTCATGACTGCAACACCCACCACAGAAACTGTGCAACTGAATTCAAATTAAATCTGAAGCACTAGAAAAAAAATCAACAGGAAGCCTACTGAATTGTTGTAAAGACCACTGAACCTGCTCACTGTTACCTGGTGTGGCCTAAATGTTGGTCCAGTCCCACACTACTGTATATGGTTTAATGTGTTCTGAAGTAGCTTTGCAAGCCACTCAGTTGTGAAAGCAATCTGTGCAAGCCAAGGCCCATTGCACTCTCCTCAAAGCAGTAGAATAGACCAACATTCCAAGAATTAATTGGGGGGAAAAAAGTATTCTATTTCAGCGCAATACATAACAGACCATAGACTTCAAACATTTCGGCAGTACAAAGATTGAAGATGTACCACTGAAGATGCTGGACTGGTGTTTGACAAGGCCCAGTGGCTTGCCAGACTAATTAGAAGCCAAAATTGTACTCTCAGTAACTTTTAGATGCAGCCATGCACACAGACAGGAGTTGGGAGCATTTTGTAAGAAAGAAGCTCTGTGGCCAGAAGAGCACAGCACAATGAGTATTGGCATTGGAGTCTGTGACCCACCATTCGGACTTCCACTGACTCTGGTCTCAGTCCAGTGGACTGGAGCTAATTTCATCGTGTCGTTAATGGCTTACAGGTGTTCCTGTATGCTTCTGAACATGACCTGGACTGAGGAAGGTTGCGTGCTAGTTTGCAGACTTTCCGACTGATCTTATTTCAAGCAGAATTATCCTCATTCATTCTGTTTATCTTTATTTATCTTCTAACTTGGAGTTGCTAAGACATTGGGAAGCTCATCTGGGGTGAGTTACAGAGATCAGTGTAAGGGGCCTGAGTTAACATGGAGTGGTTTTTCGACTTTTGGAGCTCCAGGAATATTAACAATAGCAAAGGGCATTTCAGGGCTTCTGATTAGTCTGGCAAGCCACTGGGCCTTGTCAAACACCAGTCCGGCATCTTCAGGGCATGTAGGGGTTAACAGTTCAAATGACACAATGGTTAAAATGCCAGGAATCAAAGCAGTGCCAGTGTGGAATGAAAGTATTTTACTGTAAAGAACTCACCACAACTTATAGCTGAGTTTTCGCATCTTGTAACCATTGCCTGGAACTGATGATTTATTCCATCCCCACGCTCTATAATAATCTGCTGTTTGGATGCCTTTTTGCTGCGAGGAATTGGTCCATTAATGGTTGCTGATGTGTCATGGAGTAGTTCTATTAAAAGAGAGTTGGAAATATTCATATGGGACCAGCATGGACACTATCTGGGAAAAAGTAAGAACCCACCTTAGTCTACAGTAGTAGCTGATGCCAGTTTACTTGGGTTTAAATGCTTCTGAACTTCTGTGCAGGCTGGTCCCATCTCTGAATATCTGTAACTTCCTTAAGGAGATGCATCTGTAATCTTTATAACTGGAGAAGTCACAGATATGAGGGGAGATCTTAAAACTATGAGTCTTCCTAATTGTATGGAGAAAGAAAATGAATATTGAAAATTTGGCTATCTCTTATTAACATATTACTGTGCACGTACAACATCTACCTTTAATGACTTTTTTGCTCAATAATTGTACTGGAGCATTTTGTATTCAGAGTAGCCTTCATCAAAAGGGTGTAACTGAATTTTAAAAATATTTGATGTATAAGTTTGGTGCTGTGTACAGTATATATAAGTTGTCCTGCATGCCATGTCATTGCCTGAACGACAACCCTTTCAAATCAGAGAATGCTCCCAGAAGCCTTACTGCATTTTGGCTAGATGTAGAAGGAAATGTTGCTTGCTTTGTGTGTCAAAAAAGGGACGGGACTTGATGGACCTGATAATCTTTGCCTGTTTAGAGAATGGTGGTCTGTACTCTGATGGAACGGTCGGGTACGGGGGTGGGGCGGGGGGTTCGGGTTGAGTAAGTGAGGAGAGTCTGTTTAAAAACTTGTACAATGCTGTATGACACAGTGACTTTTTGACCTTGAGTTTCCCTTCCTTCGCTGGCAGGCGTCCAGTCTTCCAATGCACTAAACCAAATAATGGTATCCTTGTGCTTGAGCAGGGAGGGCATGCCGGCTGAGATTCCCTTGCCTGGAGTTCCACACCAGCCACTAGGATGTAAGTGTGTGTCAGTGGATGTTGTACAATTGCACTTGATTTAGAGGCTGAAACAGTCATCACTGTAACTTAGCACTAGATGGAGAGTATTGCCCCTTTGTCTGCCCAGTTCATCAGCTTGGACAGCTGGTTAGCACTTGGAAGTTGTTTATTTGAATAACACATCTCAAGGGAGACGAAAACATAAAACAAGCAAGGCCCTGTACATAGAATCGTTATGTATAACACCAATCCAACTTGCTAAGCATTAGGCAAATGGTGGATAGAAAAGATAGATTTCCATTTATTTACCGCCTTTCACATCCTCAGGACATCCCAGAGTGCTTTATGGCCAATGAAGTACTTTTGAAATATAGTTACTAATGTAATGTAAGAAAAGTGGCAGCCAAGTAACACAGCAGCTCCCACAAACAATGAGACAATGGCCAGAAAACCTGTTTCTCGTGGTGTTGGCTGAAAGATAAATATTGGCTGGTTCAATGGTCTAATGTAACATGTTAAAATTGGGGATCACATAGTAAGAAGTGTTTTCAATGTTGTCCGTACATTTTCAGTAAATATGTCAGATGACATCCATTTGCACCAGGGAAAAAAACCCAAGTGATACAAGTACAGATTTTGACCCATCAAACGTGGGTTTGGTGCATACAAACATCATAAAAGATGGGCAGAAGATGCTGAGCTGGTCAAAATCTGTCTTATTTGGCCATATTGCATGATTTGGATAAAATCACTGGAAAAATTGTCTTCCTTCATTGCCACAGGCTTGGGAAAGAAGTATTATATTAATGCACATCTTGATAGATTGTTGCTGCAATCTGCAAAAATGTATAGTTACTTGTTTTATTGTGATGCAATCTGCAAAAATGTATAGTTACTTGTCTTATTGTGATGCAATCTGCAAAAATGTATAGTTACTTGTTTTATTGTGATGCAATCTGCAAAAATGTATAGTTACTTGTCTTATTGTGATGCAATCTGCAAAAATGTATAGTTACTTGTCTTATTCTGGCTCAAGCTTTTGGCCAAACTATTGTTATCTTCTACATTGACTTCTTTAATGCTGCCTTAGCCAGCCTCTTGTGTCCTATCCTACAGACCTTTCAACCTACTTAAAGTTTTGGTAGGCACTCCAGAACACAGCCACGGTTCCCTATCATTCATAGCCTGCTTTGGGTCACAGTCCTTCGTAGAACTTACAGCACAAAAACTGGCCATTTAGCCTACCCTTTAGCTTGCTCTTCTCTCTGCTGTGCATGTGCCTCCTCCCCTTGTACCTTTTGAATTCAGCACTCATTCCCTTGGTTTTGAATGCATCCATGGCCATGCCTCACCTAACCCCTGCAACCTCATTTGGCGCAAGCCCCCTGTCTTTCCGACAGCCTATTTTTGTAACTTGTCCTTTTTGTCCACCTTCTATGTGGGACCACATTCTGGGGCACCCTTGCCATCCCCTCTGGCTTCATACCTCACGGCTCACTTCAAAGGCCTGCCCCGATCCCCTTCAACCATTCCTCTGGTGATGGTTCCTAATTCCTCCTCCCGATCATCCAATCTGCTTTACTGTATAATAATCAGCATGAAAAGAACACTCTTTCTCTCTGTTGCATTTTGTCCCATTGGCAAAATATCATTTTTCTAATCCACTACAGCAACCAGTCTCTTGAAAGTATATATATCTCCATGTGGCCATTTTGAGCCCTCGTAACCAGCAGTAATTTTTAATGCGTGGCAGAGCCTAATGTTATGAAGCACAATAAAAGGCTGATGGTTCTCTATTCAGTTACCTGTTAAAATAGGCAGGTGGTGCCAGGGCTGTAGCTTTTCACATTAAACAAAGCCCCCTTTAATGCAGGTCAGGATTTTGGGCTTGACTTCTGATGAGGCGCAAAGGAGTACAGAGTTCACTTTCTCCAGTATTTTTGGAAGGGATTCGTTATCCTGAAAAACTCCTTGTCAGCTTTTTATTTTAGCATGAGGGTGGGGTGAAGTGGGACAAATACAGACTCTTACTCTTGCGCAAAGGAATCGCTTGTTTTGCTAACTAGTATGGTGCCACCTGTGCCATGAGGCTTTAATTTATGTTGAGGTTAGCTATTGCTAGCACAACTCCTTGGTCACAGTTTAAAAACTTTATCCTGCTCTTACTCTTGTAATTTAATTGGTAATATTTCAGATTGACCCTTTCCTTTCTGTGAAATGTTTTGCATAATTATGGAATATTATCTCTCGGGTGCCCCCTTACTTAACTGAGTTTCTGGCTCCATATCCTCGGTATCACAAAGATTGCCTGCTTTCAAGTCATTATATTGCCTTCACCCAGCCTCAGCGCATTTTCTGTCAAAATCCTCATCCATCTCTGTTACTTTCAGACCTGACTATTCCAACGTTCCCATTATCGTCCCCATCCACAAACTTCAGCTAATCCAAAACTCTGCTGCCACCCTCACCCTAACTAGCATCAAATCCCATTGAACCCTCTACATTGTCATCCTTTTGCTAAGTGCCTCTGATTTAAAATTCTTGCCCTCCCATTCAAGTCCCTTAGTGGCTTTGCCCATTTTTAGCTTTAATTCCTCCAATCCTACAGGCTCGGAGAATACTCCACACCTTCTACTCTGGCCTCTTACACTGTTCGGTCTGCCGTGAGTTACCGTGCCTTCAGCTGGTTAGTTCCTAATGTCTGGAATTCACTCAATAAACCTTTCCACCTCTCCCTTGCCCCAAACCCATCCTAAAAATCTTTTACTAAGCTGTTAGATTCTCCTCCTCCTAATATCTTCTCCTTTGGATTTGTGTCAGTGTTTGTCCAATAATTCTTTGAAGTGTCTTGGAGTATTTTCCAGTGCTAAGGGCTCTGTATAACAGTGTTGTTGACATTGTTCAGTCTTTTGTCACAATTCAGATCCTTGACATTAAGGGTCAAACTTGAGGTTCTTCCCTGTACTACCTCTGGTGCTCCAAATATTCTTTGCCATTAGGCAGTGAAGCAGAACTGAACCTGTTGGTTTCCATACATCAGTGATCAATATGAGCAAGTAGGCCGGTACGCTAATATTGAACCTTTGTTGATGCTGTTTAACCAGCCTGGATTGCAAAATGGAAAATCTTGCTTGGCCAATCTCCTTGAATTTTTTGAGGAAGAACAGAGAGAAGTAATTTTGTGAACATGGCGATGTGTTAACAACAAGGAAACTCAAGCAGGAAAAATTCTGCATTCGATCTACTCTCCTGTATGCCTCAGAAACCTGGACAATAAGTAAAGATCTATGGAAGAAAATAGAGGCCTTTGAAATGTGGATGCCAAAGTGTATGTTTAAAATTCCATATGCAGACCATAAGACAAATGAAGAGGTGCTTGGAATTGAAAGAGCAGAAAGAACTCTAAAAGTGACATTCAGAAAAGAAAATGTCAGTATTTCAGCCATTTAATCAAAGCTGTAAAGCTTACAGCGATCTTTCCTAGAGGGCAAAGTGGAGGGCAGCAGAAAGAGGGATTGACCTAGGCGTAGTTGGATGACAGAAGTCACAGAATGGTTGCAGGCGAGCTCCAGTGGATGTGTGAGGATGGCGCAAGACAGACGAGCATGACAAACCATGATAGCAGATCTCCTGGTAGGAACAGCTACAAACAGCAGCAAGAGAGAGAGTAGACAATGGTAATGCAGTAGATGTAATTTATCTGAATTTTCAAAAGGCTTTCGATAAGATGCCCTCTAATAGATTCATAAATAAGGCCAGAGAATGTGGACAAGTGGCAGAATGGACTGCTAGCTGGCTACAAGACAAAGTAGAGAGTGGGAGTAAAGGGTAGTTATTGAGAGTGGCATAAGTTGGGAAGTGGTGTTCTACAAGGCTCAGTGCTGGGACCACTGCTGTTCACAATTTACATTAAAGATTTGGGGGTGGGGCTGGAGGGGGGTTGTGAGGGAGGGGGGTCGAAGAGTGGGTGAGGAATAGTCAATACTGAGGACGACTGCAATAAATTACAGAAGGACATTCATAAACTTGCAGAATGGGCAAATAATTGGGAAATGAAGTTCAAGACAGATAAATGTGAGGTAGTACATTTTGGTACGAAGAATAGGGGGCTCACTTTATGACTTAAAAAGGTGCAAGTCTTGGTGGGGTAGAGGGACAAATGGATCTCGGAGTACAGGTACACCAATCACTAAAAGTTGCACCTCAGTTAACCCAATCAAAAGAAAGCAAACCAAGCACTAGGCTTCACTTCCTAATAGACAAAGAATATTTGGAGCACCAGAGGTAGTACAGGGAAGAACCTCAAGTTTGATCCTTAAGGGTCTGAATTGTGACAAAAGACTGAACACGGGATTTCCAATGTCAACAACACTGTTATACAGAGCCCTTAGCACTGGAAAACGCTCCAAGATACTTCAAAGAATTATTGGACAAACACTGACACAAATCCAAAGGAGAAGATATTAGGAGGAGGAGAATCTAACAGCTTAGTAAAAGATTTTTAGGATGGGTTTGGGGCAAGGGAGAGGTGGAAAGGTTTATTGAGTGAATTCCAGACATTAGGAACCAACCAGCTGAAGGCACGGTAACTCACAGCAAACCGAATAGTGCAAGAGGGCAGAGTAGAGGGATAGAATTGAAAGTAGTGAAGTTATTCTAAACCTGTATAGAAACTTAGTTAGACCACACTTTGTGCTGCGTGCGGGTCTGGTCACCATTTTATCAAAGAAGACGATAGAAGCACTGGAGAGGATGCAGAAGATTGCAACAATAATACAAGAAATGTGTAGGTATACAGATCAGGAAAGGATTGACAGACTGGGCCTTTTCTTTCTTGAGAAAAGAAGCCCGAGGGGTGGCCAAATAGAGATCTTTAATATTAGGAAATCTTTTGATAGAGTGGATACAAAGAAAATGTGTTTTTTGGGGAAGAGCATAAATTAGAGGCCACCAATATAAGATAGTCACCAAGAAATCCAATAGGGAGTTCAGAAGAAAATTCTTCACCCAATGAGTGGTAAGGATGTGGAACTTGCTGCCACAGGGAGTGGTTGAAGCAAGTAGTATAGATGCATTTAAGGGGAAACTAAACAAGCATATGAGGGAGAAGGGTTACGATGGTAGATTTAGATGAGAAAATATGGGAGGAGGCTGGAGTGGAGCATAAACATTGGCATGGACTAGTTGGGCTGTTTCTTGCTGTATATCCTATGCAATCCTCTGTGGTTTGAGCTGAAAGGCACTTTTCTGAAGCAGAACTTATTTCAGGGAGCAGTGTGATAGTGACCTCTCGGTGCTGAACTTCCTCTTTTATGATCCCACTTGGTGAGGTTTGCCATAATGTGGAGTTGCCAGATTCAGAGGCAGTGCAGCCACTATAACTGTCATGGGACATTCATATTTTGAAACCCCAGCTAGCACAGTGAGACACAGTTACGGTGTTCCTGCAATTACATTGCAGTCAGCATGTCCTGCTTTCTATCCTTAATTAGCACATTCCTTTAGATAATATCACCACCTTCAACACCTCTTTGTCCTTTTGTCTGTGACATCTTTTGGTTATCTCCACCTATCACTGGCCCTCTACCTAGCTCTTCTTGTCCCAACCGCCCCACCACCCCCAAACCAGCTTATATTTCACCCCTTCTCTATTTTTAATTAGTTCTGTTGAAGAGTCATGCGGACTCGAAATGTCAACTGTGCTCCTCTCCACCGATGCTGCCAGACCTGCTGAGTTTTTCCAGGTGTTTTTGTTTCTGTGAAAGCACCATTGCCACAAGGACTGCAGTATTCAAGTAAGTGGCCCACCCTCTACCTGAGGGAAACCAGGAATGGGCAAGAAGTGTAGATTGGCCAATGTCATCCACACCCTGTGAATGGAAATGGTAAACAGACTTAGCTGGAGTTTCCAACCTAAGTGCCTTGTGTGGAATTGGAAGGTTAATTTTTTTTCTAAGTAAACCTTTACCCTCTCTGTGGGGAAGCCATCTAGGCTCGACTTGACATTCGCTCCAGTAGCCTTTCTGAAGCTGTGAAACTGCCCATGAGGGAAATTTTCGGAGAATATATGTTGTATTTTGGGATATGCAATGTCAAATGTTGTTTGCTAGCGCTCCTGTAAGCTGCATTGGGATATTTTACTATCTTTAAAGGCATTACATAAATGCAAATTACAACTGTTGTGTTCTGTGCCATCTGCATGACTGCATAGTAAGTCTTCCCGTCAGACTTCAGGGAGGCTCAAAAACTGAGAGAGAAAACGGTCTTAGATCCCATCAGAGCGGATTAGGTGATTTTACATTGCAACAACAGTTTCAGAAGAATATTCTCAATTCGTTTCTTTGTACCATTTCCCACACTGCCATATGACTTAAATCATCATTGGCAATGTGATGGAAGGTGTCGTTGACAGCGCTATCAAGCGGCAATTAGCAATAACCTGCTCATTGATGCGCAGTTTGGTTTCCGCCAGGGCCACTCAGCTCCTGACCTTATTACAGATTTGGTCCAAACATGGACAAAAGAGCTGAACTCCAGAGGTGAGGTGAGACTGACTGCTCTTGACATCAAGGCAGCATTTTACCAAGTGTGGCATCAAGGATCCCTAGCAAAACTGGAGCCAATGGAAATCATAGGGGAAACTCTCCACTGGTTGGAGTCATACCTGGCACAAAGGAAGATGGTTGTGATTGTTGGAGGTCAGTCATCTCAGCTCCAGGACATCAGTACAGGAGTTCCTCAGGGTAGTGTCCTCGTCCAGCCATCTTCAGCTGCTCCATCAATGACCTTCTCTCCATCATAAGGCCAGAAGCGGGGATGTTCGCTGATGATTGCACAATGTTCAGCGCCATTCACAACTCCTCAGTTACGAAAGTAGCCCATGTCCAAATGCAGCAAGACCTGGACAATATCCAGGCTTGGGCTGATAAGTGGCAAGTAACATTCGTGCCACACAGTGCCAGGCAATGACTAACTTCAACAAGAGAAAATCTGGCCATCTCCCCTTGTCATTCAATGGCATTACCACCACTGAATCCCCCACTATCGACATCTTGGGGATTATCATTGACCAGAAACAGAACTGGACCAGCCATATAAATACTGTGGTGACAAGAGCTGATCAGAGGCTGGGAATTCTGTGGCAAATAACTCACCACCTGACTCTCCAAAGCCTGTCCATCATCTACAAGGCACAAGTCAGGAGTGTGATAGAATACTCTCCACTTGCCTGGATGAGTGCAGCTCCAACAACTCTCGAGAAGCTCAACACCACCCAGGACAAAGCAGCTCACTTGACTGGCACCCCGTCCACCACCTTCAACATTCACTCCCTCTACCACTGACACACACTGGCAGCAGTGTGCACCATCTACAAGATGCACTGCAGCAATTCACCAAAGCTCCTTCAACAGCATCTTCCAAATTGGCAACCTTCACCACCTAGAAGGACAAGGGCTGCAAACAGATGCAAACACCACCAACTGCAAGTTCCTCTTCAAGCTACTCACCATCCTGACTTGGAAATATAATACCGTTCCTTCACTGTTGCTGGGCCAAAATCCTGGAACTGCCTCCCATGTACCTACACCACATGGACTGCAGCGGTTCAAGAAGGCAGCTTACCACCACCTTCTCAAGGCCAATTAGGGATGGACAATAAATGCATGAATAGCCAGCGACGCCCACATCCCATGAATGAATTAAAGAAAAGATGCCCGACAAATGTAAAGCCATCAAATCTGATGGCAGTTTGTGATACTCATCTAAAAAGTGGATCTCTGATATGGGTGGAATAAGACAAGTCAGTCAGTTTATATTTGATGATGAGCAAGTCATCTGTTGGTTGCAGATTTTACATGTAAAGGGATCTTCTGGTTTAGTTAGCGGGGAGGCAGTGGCGTAGTGGTATTGTCACTGGACTAGTACTCCAGATACCCAGGGCAATGCTCTGGGGACCTGGGTTCCACAGCGGGTGGTGAAATTTGAATTCAATAAAAAAATCTGGAATTAAAAGTCTAATGATGATCATGAAATCATTGTTGATTGTTGTTAAAAACCCACCCGGTTCACTAATGTCCTTTAGGGAAGGAAATCTGCCATCCTTACCTGGTCTGGCCTACATGTGACCACAGCAATGTGGTTGACTCTCAAATGCCCTCTGAAATGGCCTAGCAAACCATTCAGTTCTCAAGGGCAATTAGTGATGGGCAATAAATGCTGGCCCAGCTAGCAACGCCCTATTCGCATGAGTGAATAAAAAAATCTCTTCAGAACCTTTAGAGGGAGGTGGTGGCATAGTGGTATCGTCACTGGACTGGTAATGCAGAGACCCAGGGTAATGCTCTCGGTGACCCAAGTTCTAATCCTGCTACGGAATTTGAATTCAATAAAAACCTGGAATTTAAATGTCCAATTGTCAATTGTTGTAAAAACCCATCTGGTTCACTAATGTCCTTTAGGGAAGGAAATCTGCCATCCTTACCTGGTCTGGCCTACATGTGACTCCAGGCCACAGCAATGTGGTTGACTCTCAAATGCCCTCTGAACAAGGGCAATTAGGGATGGGCAATAACTGTTAGCTTAGCCAGTGATGCCCACACCCCATGAACAAATATATAAAAAAAAAAGTTTGCAGCATAGTTTACTCTGTATTTGGTTCCAATTTGCACACCAAGAACTGAGCTTGTATTTTAGGTTGACATCATTGGAGCACTGAGACCAGCTATGTTCAGTCCATTGAAGGAGACCTTAAATCAAGGCTCCAGTGAACTCCATGCTTTATTCAATGAAGAGCCAGGAGTTGTGGTGTGCAGGCCAACGTTCTTCCCCCGCCAACAACATAACATAAAAACAAAATAATTCATCTTGTTGCTTGTGGGCCTTTGCTGGCATGGAATGGCTACCACTTAGAGATTACAGGTACCGTGCTCTTATAGCAACAAAATACGTTAAGTACTTAGAGATGTTTTGATGACTTGATAAGGTCTAATACAAAAGCAGATCTCATTTTATAACTTTGTACGTCTGTTGCCAGTTTGTGTCTGGCTCCTTGCCTAGTTCTGGATTCTTTATAGTTCCCAGCACTCTGACTGCTGTATATTGTTCAAAAGTTTGGTTTCAAAGACTTAAAAAGCTGCTAATTTTTTGCCCTTTTTCTTCCATTCCCTTCTGAAGGAAGCTACTAACATTAGGGAAAAGTTTCACAAGCAGAGCACATGCTGATAATTCACCCAAGAGGGATCACACCCTTCCTGTTTGAGTGTGGTGGCGCTTCACAAATGTGTGTTGATGGGCTTCTTGGCCATTGTAAAGGGCACATCACAAATGACTGGGCCTTCACCTAATGCCCTATCCAGCAGCATCCCTAGCCTAGTTGAGGCCAACTGATTCTCACCATTGACCCAGCTGAGCACTGACAGAACACAAACTTGGGATTGAACATGGCCCCCATTGTAGCGTATCGCACGTTCTCATGCTACGTGATTTACTTACTGAACGAACCTTGGCTTAGCAAGTAAGTAGGCAAGCTGCCTGTAGATCCCCTTCAGTGTTTCTCCGAAGCCAGTTGCCAGGAATGTATAGCAGAAACTTTCCATACAGTTTTTCCTCGTTCCCCTTCAGCAGGGACAGTGTTTCTGAAGGCGGGGGTAGAGGTAGCAGAGCCAAATAATTTTTTTAAAGATTTGCTCTGGAGGTTTGGGCAGCACTAGCAAGACTGAATTTAATTGCCCGGAGAAGGTGGTGGTGGGCTGCCTTTTTAAAACACTATGGACCTTGTGATTGTCTTCCCAACGATGTTAGAAATAGTTTTGGAAGAGTTCAGTGGTATTGAGGGGAAAGGCAGACATTCATCTACAGGGATTTGCGCAAGAAAGAGTGCATGCTAAGGTGCATGGTTATTAAAAAAAGGGACCTGGATAGATTGGGCTGAGCATGTAAAGGGATATGGAAAAAAGCTTTTAAATTCAAAATCTGCAGCCCATAACAATAGAAAATTGTCCCATTTCCGATGGTAGGTTCTTCGTTAAAACACTGATCAGATTTAAACCCAAGGTGCAGAGTACAGAAGATGAGCAATGCTACACACGTGAAAGGGCTTTTATGCTCAATTGCGCAGCCCTATTGGAAAGGAGAATGCAGTGCAAATTTTAATTAAAACTGTTTATTTGCAGGGTTTGAAGGCTTTGTCTGCTACTCAAACTGCCTTTTTGTTCTTAATGCATATTAAATATTGGCATAGGAATGGACTTGATGTTGAACATTAGAGCAAAAACAGACCATGAGAAACAGTATAGTCCTTAGAATGAAGGTCTCATTACATGGATCGACAAGGGACTGGGAAAAGCTATGTAACTCTGGGATGCTTTGCTCTGTTGGCATGGCAAAGTGTTGTGGCTGTTAAGTATATCGGTTGACTTACTACATTTTACTGTATCTCAAATAAAAGCAAAATACTGCAGATGCTGCAAACCTGAAATACAAACAGAAAATGCTGGAAGCACTCAGCAGGCCTGGCAGCATCTGTGGAGAGGCAGCAACAGAGTTTACTTTTCAAGTCCGTATGACTCTTCTTTAGAGCTCTGAAAAAAAAAAGGGGGTATAACTGAGAGTCAGGTTAATTAGGAATTTTTGGAGTTATTAGCGAAGTAATTTATAGGCCTCTGTATGTGCTTGAAATCTTTTCTTAATATTTTTAATTTAGTATTTTTAAAAATCTCAAAGCCTGGATGGACTTATTACTTCTGAATTCAGTGCACGCATCTCAGAAAAACTGTTGTGATAGCATGATCAAGTTACCCTCGTGGATTTAGTCCACCTGGCACACATCATCTACACGTCATAACACATTCCTTGGCCATCAAGTGCTGGACTGGGACTTGAACCCAGAGCTTCAGGCTCAGAGGCAGGGACACCACCCACTGCACCACAAGACTCTTATTTTGCTCATGGGAATTGTGGGTGCTGCTGGCTAGGCTAGCATTTTTTACCCATCCCTAATAGCCCTTATTCAGAGGGCATTTAAGAGTCAACCACATTGCTGTGGGTCTGGAGTCACATGTAGGCCAGACCAGGTAAGGACTGCAGGTTTCCTTCCATAAAGGACATTAGTGAACCAGATGGGTTTTTATGACAATTGGCAATAGTTTCGTGGTCACCATAAGACTTTTAATTCCAGATTTTTATTGAATTCAAATTTGAACCTGGGTCTCTGGAATATTGGTCCAGTGACAATAGTATTATGCCATCGCCTCCCCAGAAAGTAGCATACAACGAGTATGATATTTACTAGAACTCTAAACGTGGGTTCACCTTCTCTTGCTAAACGTTTGAAGCCAAGTTGGTTCAAAACATAGGTTTTTTCTCGCTGCTGCTATGAAAACATAGACCGTTCCATCAGCTCCCTCTTATGTCTATAATATGGAGGGCGGTCACCTTACTGAACTGGCACACAGAGGTGAATGCCTACCCTTTGCATGATTAGTATGCTTTCTAACATCTGCCTTAGTTAAACTCCTGCTGTGTGAATGCAGGGGAACAATATGTGGACCCTCAGATGTCATAGGGTGGTTGTTGTTTGTTAGCCTAAATATTTTAAGACTTTGGTGAAAGAAGGACTTTCACAAACTGAGGGTACCCCAAAGCACTTTACAATCAGTGAGGTACTGTACTGTTGAAGTGTAACCATTGTTGTAATCTAGGAAATGTTGCAGCCAATTTGTGCACAGCAAGCACCCACAAACAGCAGTGTGATAAGACCAGATAATATGATTTAATGATGTTGGCTGACAGGTAAGTATTGACCAGACTACCTGGAAAACCTCCCCTACTCTTCAAAATAGTGTCGTGGGATCTTTTACATCCACCTGAGATGACAGTGTCTCAGGTTTACATCTCACCCAAAAGACAGGACCTCGACAGTGTAACACTCCCTTAGTACTGCACTGGAATGTCAGCCTTGATTTCGTGCTCAAGTCCCTGGAGTGCCACTTGAACCCATGACCTTCTGCCTCTTCTAGATTGTTGGCTTACTCTAGAGGAAAGTGTTAAATCT
This sequence comes from Cetorhinus maximus, assembly GCF_964194155.1. NCBI lineage: Eukaryota > Metazoa > Chordata > Chondrichthyes > Lamniformes > Cetorhinidae > Cetorhinus > Cetorhinus maximus. Next base: position 109,973,588 of record NC_135892.1, read on the forward strand.
AGCATTGCAGAAACATTTTTTTAAAAAGCCAGCTTGGGTCACATGTGCAAAATCCAACATGGTACAGCTTTTAATAATAATTGGCACAGAAGTCAGTTGATGAAACATTATCCTACTTCTTGGTGCACCATCTATGTAGAGTTGAGAAGTGAGTATAATTTATAAAATGCAGCCCATGATTTGAAAACAGAAATATTTGTAATTGTGTACGTAGGCCATCTAATGAGGACAAGTGTTCAGTAATTGTAGAACTGATGTTTGATGTTTTGCCATAGGAGTTGTAAAGTCCCTATGGGGAAAATTGTTCAGCAAAGAGACAACAAAACAAATGATTATCTGAGCTGCACATTTCTGCAGTGTCTGGAATTGTACACTGGAAGTAATGCTTTCCTCATTGCTTCGACTATTTCCCCCTGATGGATGTAGAGTTTTTCCTCACCATTTCCTCCCCTCAGTACTTTCCATAAACATAGAGTTCCCACAGAAAAGAAAATTAAAGTTAATCTGTTAATGGAACATCCTTCTGGCAAGCAAAAAGTTCTTGTCGTTCAAGTCAGTCGGTCAGATGCTCTACTTTGTATTTGTGTTGTAGCCCATTTAGAGGCTGTGGAATTGTTAAAAAGGTACAATCTGAGGTGAAGCTGTTGAGGGAAATTTACAAGCAGACATTGATGTGCATGAGTATATACGTGTATACTCGTGCTTTTGCAAACCTGTGATTCGTCATCCTTTAGTCCTAGCACCTAAAAAATTTTGTGAGCTTTTCTTAGCCTTTCCTCGTGTGACCTTGAGTCTGCGTAAAAAGAATGACATTGTTTTCTGGGCGTGTTTCGATTGCCAACCAGTTACCCTGCAGTGATCTGAAAATCAGTTTTGAAGAATGTAGCAGAGAACGCTTCAAGCAATTGGGCGAAGATATTCTTTTTGTTGGGTGCAAGACTGTGCATTGCAGTGTAATCACTGTGTGGCCCATTACTGATTCTATATTCTATAATCTCCTTATTCGCTCCCTTATGCAAAATAATTTAATTAGGTAAACTTCATTTTTCCAAGAAGTGTAGATTCATTTTCCACCAGTTTCGAGGGAAATGAAGCTGACTTTTGAGAGCAAAAATGTCGAGACTTGATTTTTCCCTCCCACTCTCCAAGTGCATCAAAAAGGAAGGAACTTCTCATTTCATGGAAGTAGGCATAGGCCAGCTGGGCCATTAAGTCCACATCATTTTGCTAAGATATAGTAGCTCTTCAATTCCAGTTTCTTGACCCATTTCCATATTCTGTAATACCCTACTTTCCTTGTAAGCATATCTGTCTCCCTTTTGAAACATCAATTGATTCTGTTATCAAACCTTTCTAGGGCAGTGCTTCCAACATCTTAATAATCTGTTCAGAAACTTTTTTCTGTGGCGTTGCTTTTGATTTTTGTGGCAATGCTTGTTCCTGAAAGCGACAATGTTTTATTGTTTTTTTAAAAAAAGAAACCTTGAACGCTGGGAATCGGAAATAAAAACACAAAACGGTGGAAACCACTCCTTTACCTCCACTTTTGATACTCTTGTTCCCAACAGAACCTTTACTTTTTACCCTCCCAGTCCTCTACTATGACCCCCATCTTTGCTCCATAAAGTCCAAATGGCGCAGACCTAAGAGTATCTGGGGCACAACTGAGTTTAGTCATCCATCACCGGATCTGCTGGACCACATCATGAGACTATCGGACCCTACCTCAATCTATCAAAACTGCCCACTCTTCCTGCATCATTCAGTTTTCTCCTTAAACCCCTTATGGTTGAATGGAGTCATTTGCCCGCTAGACCAACTTACGCTCCTGCCATTGCTGGCTCACTTTTCTTGATCGTTGATCTCATGGACAGGGTTAACTTTGAGCTGTGCTTTTACAGAGGGCACAGAGTTGATGTCACATTTTCCCCATTTTCTACCAGGAGGCCAGTAACAAAGTAAAATTGCACCAATTGCATGTGAACACTGTGCTGTACAGTTTTCATACCTCATGTGGTACATAGCTATGCCATGTGCCTGTCAATCTCTGCCATAGTGTTCCTTCTCTTAAAAAGTAGTTAAACAGTTACTATTTCCTGATTTACGATATCTTTCTATTATTGTGTTTAACTAGTGATGTATTTGTTATTGTATCATGGCTTTTAAAATACGTTAATTTGGTACAAGATGTATTTCCATTTTATGTCACAATTGTACATCAGTCACAATGCTCCACCTGCCATGAAGATAATGTTATTGGAAATTATTTTAAATTGGACATAGTCGGGCCAGTGTGTGTGTGTTAGTTGCTTTAAAGCCAGCTAGTCTGGGTGCTTTGATGTATAGTAGTTTTGAAATGTTAAACAGTAGTTTAAAAAGGTAGTGGGTACATTTACATTTTGTTGACTAAACCACTTAAAGACTGGGGGTGAAATTTTGCACCTAGCTAGGAGACACCAAGCAATATGCTTATATTACTAATAAAATTGGTACTATGAAAGGGGTTTTATTGTTAGAAGAAGTGGAGTTCAAAGGGCCTGGTGATATAATGAGAATTTACATTCAAAGGGAAGGCTAGGTATATACAGAAAAGAATTTTGTGTGAGAGAGTCAGAAGCATGCTGCCTGTAAGCCTACAACGGGGCAAAGGAACCTCATTTTGAATTCGTAAGATAAAATGTGCTTTGCCTGATGTCCGTTTAAGTCTATGGGTTATTGTTGCCTTGGTGAAGGTTTACCTAGGAGTGATTAATTTGGGGATTTGTTTAAAAGTTATTATGGTAGTAATTTGTAGACATGTGTAAGTGTTTAATTTCTTGTTAAATTAATAAATGTTTAATTTATATAAAAAACCTCTGGAGGCTTGGTGGTTTCATTTCTGAATTGAGAGCTGCATCTCAAACATACCAATTGAAAATATAGGTTATGACAGTTGTTTAAAGTTTCACTCTGGGATTTTAAATAACTCAACCTTTACCAACTGCTGTGTCATAACACCACCTCTTGGCCATCACCCTGCCCCCAGTAGATGCAAGAATCTTTGTTCTTATTACAGATTATGAAACTAAGTCTCCACAAAGATCAGATTTCTGCAACCTTCAGTGGCTACTTCCTCTATAGTGAAAAACATGGATTCATATAGTTTCTCATCAGATCATCAGGATTTCCCAAAACACTTCACAGCCAATGGATTACTTTAGAATCAATGTTTTGTCAGCAAAGGTGACCACTAACGTGTATGCAGCAAAACCCCAGCAACTGTAGACTATTTAACGACTTGTTAATTTGTTTTTGCTGGTGTTTCTTGAGGCAAGAATGCTGGCCAATGAGAAAATTCCCAGATCTTTACTGAATAATGTGTTCTTCTTATCCTCCAATGCATTTGCAGGCTTGGCCTCTGCTTGAAGTCTCAGCTGAAAGGCAGGACTTCTGATACAGCTTTCCTTCAGTACTGCAGTGAAGTGTCAGTCTAGATTGATGCACTCATCATGGAGTATGGTTCAAACCTACATAATCTGACTGAGATGAGAATGCCACCAATTAGAATCATAGAACAATAACAACATGGGACGAGGCCATTTGACCCGAGACTCTGCCGGCTTTTTTGAAGAACAATCCAATTAGTCCCACTCATTAGTTCTTTCCTCATGTCTTTTTCTCCTTCGGGTATCTATTAAATTCCCTTTTGAAGCCTGCTATTGAATTTTTATCCACTTTCCAATCAGACAGTGCATTCCAAACCCCAGCCACTTGTTGCATAAAAAAGGCTTTCCCCATGTTGCCACTGGTCCTTTTACCAATAACCTTAAATCTGCCCTCTTGTTTTGACTATTCAGCCATTAGAAACAACTTCTTGTCACTCTACCTAAACTCTTCATGATTTCAAATATGGCTATAAAATCTTCTCCAAGCCTTCTCTGCTCTAAAGAGAACAACTCCAGCATCTCTTGTCTGTCCACATAAGTGCAATCCTTCATTTATGGACCCATTGTAGTAAATCTCATCTGTACCCTCTTCAAAATCCTCACATCCTTGCTAAAGTTTGATGCTCAGAGCTTAGGGCGAACTAGTATTTTATATAGGTTTAGCATAGTTTCCTTTTTTATACTGTATTACTCTATTTATAAATCCCAGGGTCCTATAGACTTTACTAATTGCTTTTGTTAACCAGTCCTGCAACTTCAGAGATCTGTGCACAAAACAGCCTTTGGTATTTCTTTCTTTGCACCCTCTATAAAATTGTACAATTTAGCAATGTATTGCCTCTCCCCATTTTTCTTACCAAAATGTATCGCCTCACACTTTTCTGTGTTGAATTCCATCTGCCATGTGCCTGCCCATTCCACCAGATTTAGTCCTCTTGAAGTTTATCACTATCCTCCTCACTGTTTACTGCACTTCCAAACTTTGTGATATCAGTAAATATGAAATTGTGTAATAGCTCCAAGTTTAAGTCATTAATGTGCATAAAAAACCAACAGTGGCCCTAGTACTGAACCTTGGAGGAACTCCATTGTATACTTCCCTCTAATGCGAAAAAACAGCCATTCACCACAACTCCCTTGGGTAGTTTTGTACTCGTCCTGCTAGTGCCCCTTTTACCCAATGGGCTTCAATTTTGCAACAAGCCTAATTAATAACTTGTATTTATATGGTACCTTTAATGTAGAAAAATATCCCGAGGCATTTCACAGGAGTGTTAGCTGAATTAATTTGACACCGAACCACATAAGCAAATATTCGAACAGATAACCAAAATGTTAGGTTTTAAGGAGTGGTTGAAAGGAGGAAGGGAAGGCAAGAGAAGTTTTATGAAAGAAATTTCAGAGCTCAGGGGCTAGGTAGCTCCCAGTAGTAGAATGGCCACCAATGGTGGAGCAATGGAAATCAGAGAGATGCAAGAGATCAGAATTGGAGAAGTGCTGGTGAACTCTGAGGCTTATAGGGCTGGAAGACATGGACCAGACTTTAGTGAGTACACATATACACAGAGGCCAGGTCTGCGCGCTCATGGGTATAAAAGACCCTATGGCACTAGCTTGAAGACGGCTAGGAAATTTATCTCTGGTGCCCTGGCCAATATTTGTCCTTCAATCAGCTCACTGAAACAGTTTATTTGGTCATTATCTCATTACCATTGGAGGAGTTTGCTGTGTGCATATTGGCTGCCACGTTTCCTACATTGCAACAGTGACTACACTTAATGTACTTCATTGACTGCAAAGCCCTTTAGCAAAGCCCTTTGGGATGTTGTGAAAGATGCCAAATAAATGCAATTTTTTCCATATCAATTATCCCTTTCTATCTTAAATTTCTTTATCCTTTTTGTCCACATGTTAGTTTTGTTAGTCATGTTCAAGAAAGTTTGAAATATCAGGAGATAGTTTCCAGTGATCTGAAATCTGTCTTGCTTTAATCAAAATCAGGTTTTTCTTTAATTGGATAGGACTTTTAAAAAAAAAGTACTTCAGGGAACTGAGCAGGACCTTTTTAGCCAGCCTATTTGACAGATCTCACAAACACACAAAACAATTGTGGGTAATGTATATGGGAAAATATGTGGCCTTTGGAATGTCTTCAGTCAGCAGTTAGAAAGTGAGCCACAGCCACATTATATTGGCATGGTTTTCTTCTAATAATCTTTTCCTTCCTATTTTATGATATAAGGAAGAGAATTTAAAGGATAAATTGAATAATTCAAAATGATCCAATGTTCCGAATGCGTCCGAGATAACAAACCAATCCACCCTTCTAATAAGAAGCCAAAAGTTTAATTAAAAAAAAACTAATCTCTGATTAATATAGCACCTGAGTTGGTTTGTCCTATAAGTTTTTCATTTGTTAAGAGTATCGGTCATGTGGAGCTTCTTCCCTTTCCCCACAACTTGTAATGTGGGTTTAGTATGTAGCTCCACGTACGTTCCCTTGTGTGCAATCTGTTTTTGATGGCGAGGTTTATGCCGCAGAGCATTTGGAGCAAGTGTTGGAATGCGGCAGGCAAAGTAAAGTTAAGGAGGATTGTGTAGTTTAGACCAACTTGCATCTGAATTGGCACTGGCGCAGCATCCCTTGGGGTATTTATTAAAACTACCCCATATAGTTCAAATTATTTACATTGTTGGATGGAAGTCAGACTTTGTTTAGATATGACTCCATGATGTAATTTACAAAAAAGAGGATATTAATCTGCTTGCAGATAATAATTGTGTTGTGCAATACAAACTACACTCTCTAGAGGTGAAGATGTTATGTCTGAAATCCACAGCGATATTTTCACTGGCATGATGCTTTAAAAGTTGTGCAGAGTGTAAATTCTAAACCATAGAACAGTTATGGCGCAGAACGAGGCCATTCAGCTCATCCTGTCTGAACCAGCTGAAAAAAGAAACAGCCACTCATTTTTAATCCCAATTTTCAGCACCTGTTCCGTGGCCTTTATGTTACAGCACTTCAGGTGCAGATCCAGGTAACTTTTAAATGAGCATTTCAGCCTCAATCCCCTGTTTACACAGTGAATCCCAGATGCCCACTACCCTCTGGGTGGAAATTTTTTCTTCATCTCCCCTCTAATTCTTCTTCCAATCACCGTAAATCTATGCCTCCTGGTAATTGACCCCTCAGCTAGGGGAAACAGGTCTTTCCTGTTTACCCTATCTAGGCCTCTCATAATTTTGTACACCTCAATGAGGTCACCCCTCAGCTTCCTCTGTTCTGAGGAAAACAACCCGAGCCTATCCAATCTTTCCTCATAGCTGCAATTTTCAAGGCCTGGCAACATTCTTGTAAATCTCCTCTGTACTCTCTCCATAACAGTTATATCCTTCCTGTAATGTGGTGAACAGAACTCTACAGACAATTACAACGTTTTATACAATTCCATAATTACATCCCTGCTATTGAATTCAGTAACTTTTCTAATAAAGGAAAGCATTCCACATGCTTTCTTTACCACCTTATCCACCTGTCCTGCCTTCTTCAGGGAGCTGCGGACATGCACTCCAAGGTCTCTCACTTCCTCAACCCCTCTCAATATACCCCCATTTATTGAGTATTCCCTTGCTTTGTTTGCGCTCCCCAAATGAATTACCTAACTTTTCTGGGTTGAATTCCATTTGCCATTTTTCTGCCCACTCAACCAAACCATTTATATAATTCTGGAGACAACAGCTATCCTTTTCACAATCAATTACATGGCCAATTTTTGTGTCATCTGCAAATTTCCCAATCATGCCTCCCACATTTAAGTCTAAATCATTAACATATAGAAAAAACAGCAAGGGCCCCAACACTGAGCCCTGTGGAACACCACTAGAAACTGCTTTCCATTCACAAAAACATCCATCGAACATTACCCTTTATTTCCTGTCACTGAGCCAATTTTGGATCCAGCTTTCCATCTTCTCCTGTATCTCGCAGGATCTCACTTTTTTGACCAGTTTGCCATGTGGGACTTTGTCAAATGCCTTACTAAAATCTACGTAGACAACATCCATTGCACTACCCTCATCAATCCTCCTTGATTCTTCCTTAAAAAATTTGATTAAGCTAGTAAGACACAATCTTCCCCTAACAAAACCATGCTGGCTGTCACTGATGAATCTGTGACTTTCTAAGTGACAGTTTATCCTGTCTCTCAGAATTGATTCCAATAATTTGCCCACCAACGAAGTCAGACCGACCGGCCTATAATTTTCTGGCCTACCCCTCACACCCTTATTAAACAGTGAAGTTCAGCTCTCATTACAATTCTCAACCCCCAAGCTCCTTTTAAAGATCCAATCATTATGATTAGTGCCCCTTTTTGCTTTGTTTTGTCTCGAGAAATTTCAGAGAAATTTGTTCAAGTAGCAAGTACATGAGATACTGGGACTGGAGAGGAGTAGCACAAAATTGTTGAGCACATAAGTGTGAGGCCACCTAGTTAACTTGCATGGTTACAAAGATTGCCTAGTTCATGGGTTCCCAAACCTCTGCACCTCCTCCACGACCCCCCCCACCCACCCCCACCAAATACCTTCAGAGATTCATGTCCCACACATGCACTACCTCTCTTGCAAGAAATCATATATTTGTAAAATTAATGTTAGTATGGATATAGCCAGTAACCTGAAATACTTCAGTGGTTTTGTCACTTAAGCTCCTCTAGTTTTCCCGTACAGCATGGAGTTTTAATATGAAGCCTAATAATAATAAGTGGTTTATTTGTCAAAGTGGGAAGGAGGCCAGAGTACAACATGTACACACTGGTGAAGCGGGAGCAGATGGGAGAATTCCCTGGCCAATGGCCATGTGGGGTCTTTGCTAAAAAGAAAACTGCAGGGTACTCCACTCATCACAGCGAGGCTGCACAAAAAACAATGTGAAAATGACCTGATCATCCGTTTTGGTGAAGGTGGCTGAGAAATGAATATTGGCCAGGACACCCTTGCTCTTCAAATAATGGTGTGGGGCCTTTTACATTCTGAGAGGGCAGACAAGACAGCACTTTTGACAGTGCAGCACTCTCAGTACTGTCAGTGTGTCAGCTAGATTTTGTGCTCAAGTCTCTGGAGTGGAGTGTAACCCCCACAACTTTCTGGCTGAGAGGTGAGAGTGTTACCCACTGAGCTACAGCTGACACCTCTGAACATCACGTAGGCCCAAGGCCTCAGGAGGACTTGGCTGCAGGGACAAAAAAAAGGAACAAGTGCTCCATGGAGTTGGCGCAGCATTATGCGCATGTCTGTGCCAGTGAAGACCCTAGGGATCATGGGAACTTCCAAAGAAGGAATAATGTACAGAGGTACATGCCAGAAGGCAAGTAACTTTTTGTTAACCCAAAGCAATAGTTTTAACTGAGGAATATTGATAACTCCTATGAGGTAGAGCTACACCAAGAGTACGTGCCCTCAGGAGAGAGTTGGGTAGGGGCAAACCCTGTCAAATAGTGGAGAGAAACACAAGACGATAATGGGATGATGTGCCACACGCTGTTTCTTTAAATTCTTACCGTTTCTGTCCATTACTTGACTCCGATGCTGAGCTACATTGTTCAACACATTCCTTTTTATGTTTTTCTGAATATTTGAAAAAAAAAGTGTTTTCCATTTTTCTGTCCATATTAATATGCTAGTCAGCACTAGTCTGACGAAGGGTATACGTACAAAACATTAACTTGCCTGTTCTCCTGACAAATTAATATATTTTTGCATTCTCCTACCCTTCTTCAACTTATCCCTTAGTCCCCTTTTCCTTGCCATGGTTTTTCTAGCTGCCCCTTAAATGCACCTATGCTATTAACTTTATCCACTGCATGTGGTAGTGAGTTCCACATTACAACCACTCCCAGGGTAAAGAAATTTCTCCTGAACCTAAGAGACAAAAGAAAAATCACTCCTTACTTTCTCATTTAACTTGCATCCACCGGGTCTAATTTTTATTTCATGACTATAACCATTAAGAGATCAATAAGCCAGCTGTTTCTGCACTACATTTATGTTGAGCCCTCCAGAGACTTGCTGACTTTGAAAGGGGGTCTTTTCTAGTTCCTATATAAAGCCCAATTCAAATATTTTGATTTTTGAAGACCCCTGTGGTGCCCATTCACTGGCTAACAAACCATAAAAAAACAAATAAAACTCTGGAAAGCATTTCTACTTGGAAATCTCAAGCCCCTGCGATCCTGCCCAAGAGTGTTGCTCACAATAAAAACAAAAAATGCTGAAAACACTCAGCAGGCCTGGCAGCATCTGAGGAGAGAGAAACAGAGTTAACGTTTTGAGTTGAATATGGTGACTCTTTTAGAACAGTGTTGCTTGTATGTCTGATCCAACAATAAACAGTTTGCTTTCTAAAGTACTTCCAATTTGTTTGCCATCAACATTGTTTTGGTTTGTCACGGTATTTAGCTAGCTTACTAAATACCAAAATGGAATTAAGTCAACATTTGAAAAAAAAGGAAAGAACTGCTTTTAATATGATGACTTTTAATTCAGCTATGTGGAGGGACTAGAGAAGCTAGAATTGCAAAGATTAAGAGAAAATTTAATAGAGCTGTTCAAAATTGAGGGGCATTGGTAGACAAGAAACTTTTTCCACTGGCACAGGGTCAGTAACTAGAGGACAGCAACTTAAGATAATTGGCAGAGAAAGCCAGAGGGTTTTACTTTTTACTCAGTGAATTATTGAGCACTGATTGAAAAGGTGGTGGGTGTAGACTCAATAATAAATTCCAAAAGGGAACTGGATATCCGCTTTTGCAAGGCTATGAAATATAAACAGGGGAATGTGTCAAATTGGTCGCTCATTCAGAAAGCTGGCACAGGCACAATGGACCAAATGGCCTCCTCCTGTGCTGTATGATTTTGATGACACCTGTGAAACATCCAGTTGATTACTTTAGTGAATCGTGTTTAGTGACTATTTTTGTGGTTTTGTAAGAGGTTTAATGCATCAGTTGTTTTAGGCACAGCAACATCCAACAAACAGAAATGAGGTAAATGGCCAGCTAATCTTGTTTTTGCCACATTAAGTGTATAAGTATTAAAGGAGTTTATAAAAGCTGGGTAGTGGTGTTGCAGTTGATCTGTTCCACTGGCACGCTAGCTTTCAGCATTGAAATTTCTGATTCCATGAAACCCGATGATCATTATTTTCCAATTGGGATTGTAAACAGTCCAAATGGAAAAGTCTGAGTCCAGATTGGAGCTGACTGTTACTTCTTTTTTCCGGAGTTTACATTTGGCTTTCACATTTCAACCTTTGACAGTTCCTTTAAGCAAGTTTGTTCAATTGCTTTTCCCTGGTTTTGTTCATTTCAGTAATAGCATTGTTTATATTGCGTCAGCTTGTGCGGGGCTTGGACCTGACCCTCCACCTTGTGCTACCAGCTAGCTATCTGCTCGTTATTAATCTGAGCCATCAGGGAAACAGAGTTCATGTGCAGGAAATGTGTTCACAAGCCCAAGGGTCAGATGTTCAAAATAAGATACGAGTTCTACTTTCAATGCTTAATTTACTGCTTGGCACGGGTGTGACGGGTAGTCCAGTTCAGGAATTAATCAGCACTTCTTCTGTGGTTCACCTCGAACCAGTAGTTTTAACAGTTTTTCAAAGTACAAATGGAGTGCTCTCCCGCTATGGTGCATAAAATCTTGGAGCTTAAAAAAAATCTTCAGCCTCTTTCATGTCATTGTAGAAGGTGTGGAGTTACACTGGAATAATCTCCTCACTGTCCATGGGGGAAAATTGAGGCCAGTTTATGCTACTTCCTACTGGCTCTGATTGAAAATTCAAGTACAATGAGATCTGATAGAAGAGAAACCCTAAAGTGCCTCTGTGCTTCACAATGCTGCTATGTTCTGGTGTCTGTGCACACCGCTAACAGAAGCCGGTACAATGGCAAGGCTCAGACCGTGATTGGTTATTCTTCCAGCCAGTGGGAAAACCCAGCTAGTGTTTTGGAGCTTAATTGGCGCACTGTAGGAATTGCACCCTGGCAACCATTAGTGCTCAATGAGTTAATAGCACCTTGCGACATGGCATTGGAGCCCACAGCTTCATTCATCATCAACCCTCTGGGAAGCACAGTTGCTGCAATGTTCCAGTGAAGCTCCATGCAAACTGGAGGAGCAGCACCTCATCTTCCGTCTAGGCACTTTACAACCTTCTGGACTGAATATTGAGTTCAATAACTTTAGATCATGAACTCTCTCCTCCATCTCCACCCCCTTTCCGATTCTCCCCCCCCCCTTCCAATAATTTATATATATTTTTCTTTTCCCACCTGTTTCCATTATTTTAAAATTTATTTCCATCCATTGTTTTACCTCTACCACTTAGACTATTTTGATTTCCCCCCCCCCCCCACTAGGGCTATCTGTACCTTGCTCGTCCTGCTTTCTACCCTTAATGTCCCCTTTAGCACATTCCTTAGATAATATCACCACCGTCAACACCTCTTTGGTCTTTTGTCTATGACATCTTTTGGCAATCTCCACCTATCACTGGCCCTCTATCCAGCTCTACATCCCCCCCCCCTTAAACCAGCTTATATTTCACCTCTCTTCTATTTTTCCTTAGTCCTGATGAAGAGTCATTCGGACTCGAAACGTTAACTGTGTTCCTCTCCGCAGATGCTGTCAGACCTGCTAAGTTTTTCCAGGTATTTTTGTTTTTGCTCTGGGAAGCACAGTTAGCTCACTTCATCTTAAACTACCGTAGTGGATCACAGTGTAGGCTAGAATGCTAGCTGAAGACTGTCAAGCATTTATCAATTCTGTGGATTGATGAGGGATTGTGCTTATGTTGTTATTCAGTGCTCCAGTGGGCATTTATTATCAAAGTGCTGATGGCCACCTTCACCTATCTAAAAATTTTACTGAAAATGATGCATCTAAACAAGAAATGGAGGGAGATCAACACTATGAATGTTCAGGTTTCATTGAATTTTAAAGCAACTATTGAAAAGCAAGAGTTATTTGGTTTTTGAAAAGAAAAACAAAATAAAAAAATGTGTGCCTTATTCCAATCTTAGTCATACAACAATGACTACACTTGGAAAAAGACTACTTAATTGGCTCTAAAGTGCCGAGAGCCATCTTGAGGTCATGAAAGGCACAATAAAAATCCAGACCATTTTTTTCTTACAGGTATATCCTATACGTTGGACAAGGTTTCCGCTTAAGTTTTGTTATTGGTGTCCATTTTGTAACTGTTGACAGGCCGTGCCAAAGTCAAAGATGCACTGCTACCTAAACTTGGAACTAAAATCGGATGGTGCCAACTTGGCATTTTGAAAAACAGTAATAATAAGGACAGCTTACACTAAATGGTTACTGAGCAACCCAGGCCAAGGCCTGTAGTGCAGGACACCACTGAGATTAAACAGAGTCAGAGAGAAGACCAGGTTAATAGAGAAGGCGAAGAGTAGTCAATGCCAAGTTTGGTTTTAAAGGTTTATCCTTTGTAGAAGAGAGAGGGAGAAAAACCTTTTCCCGCTTTAAAGGCACTACATGAATGCAAGTAGTTGAGTGAAGTTGGTCAAGAGGTTCCAGAAAATAATCAGTTGAAGTTTGACATGGTGCGGTGACTTTTGATTTCAAAACAGTGAGGTAGAAGACTGTGTCGTGAAGAGCAACTGATTACTATAGCTGATGGGCCAGCATCAAGGGCATTGGTTTATGGTGATTGAAGAAATCAAATTCAGCAATTATTAGATGGCATTCTGGAATTTTATTCTTTTTGGGGGCAAATTGATTCCATCTAGTTTTCCATGAAAACTATAAGCCAGTAGTTTGCTTTTATCTGCAGAATTCTGATGTTAGTGTGTGGTTGAGCATGCAAAGCTATGTTTAAAGTGCCTTTAAAGTGGGAAAAGGTTTTTCTCCCTCTCTCTTCTACAACGGGTAAACCTTTAAAACCAAACTTGGCATTGACTACTCTCGCCTTCTCTATTAACCTGGTCTTCTCTCTGACTCTGTTTAATCTCCGTGGTGTCCTGCACTACAGTCTTTGGCCTGGGTTGCTCAGTAACCATTTAGTGTAAGCTGTCCTTATTATTACTGAAAAGGCTGAAGTTAAAATGTAATCACCTCTGTTTTCAAAATCCTGTGACATTGACTTTTTTTTAAACATAATGCACATTTGGAGGACCTACGTGAGACAGTAATGGGATTGCTCCCCTTGACTCTGGGGAGTGAAGGGAAAGGGACAGGTTCGAAGTACTGCAGGGTTATTGAGGTCATGTGAACTTCAGTATGTGCAGAATTTCATGAGCGGTAATGAGAAGAGCAGACTGTGTTTACTATGTCCAAGATTGGAAAGAACTTGCAAGCTGTCAATCCAGGCACAGAAGTAATTTGGAAGGAAAGGTTGAACCAGATCTGGTCATAACCCTGGAAAACAAGTCTTGAAGAAGATTTATGGTGCAAATTCTGTTGCACCCTATTGGAAGTACAATCTTTTTGAAAAAATTACAGTACACATAAATACCCCTCCTTCATTTGTGACACATCATTTGCAATGTGGAGCTATGAACATGTGGCCATCTACTTATGCCATTTCAGTGTAAGAACATCAGAAGGTGCAGTGCTGGTGAACAAGCTGTTGTCCATCTGGCCATCCCCAACACAAATACCTCACAATCATTTACTCCCTTAAATACTTATGCAATTCCTTAAATATATCCATACTATCTGCCTGCATTTCCTTCCTGAGCAGACCATTCCACATTATTCCCTTCCTGCTGTTAAAAGTGGTTAAACCTAAACAACTTTTGTATCATTCCTGTTCCAAACTTTGATTCCATGTCCTCTGGTTTTAAATATTTAGGCAATCGTTAACATATTATTGTTGCTCAGTTTATCAATTCACTTTAGAATCTTGAACATTTTAACAAACAAAATCCTTCATTTATAGCATTTCAACACCTCTGGTTGTTCCAAAGCACTTTATAGCCAAAGAAATACTTTTGTAGTCTAGTCACTGTTGTACTGTAAGGAATGTGGAGCCAATTTTTTACTTAGCAAGGTCCTACAAACAGCACTGAAATGGCTGACCATATATCCTGTTGTAGTAATGATGTTTGTTTGAGGGATAAAAGATCACCAGGGCACAGGACCTGAACTCCACAAAAACACGAGAAATGGGAATAGACCATTTGGCCCATCGAGCCTCCTTGACTATTCAGTGCAATCATGGATACTCTTACATAGAAACATAGAAGATAGGAGCAGGAGTAGGCCATTTGGCCCTTCGAGCCTGCTCTGCCATTCATTATGACCATGGCTGATCATCCAACTCAATAGCCTGCTCCCGCTTTCTCCCCATATCCTTTGATCCCTTTCGCCCCAAGAGCTGTATCTAGCTCCTTCTTGAAAACATACAATGTTTTGGCCTCAACTACTTTCTGTGGTAGCGAATTCCACAGGCTCTCCACTCTGGGTGAAGAAATTTCTCCTCAGCTCAGTCCTAAATGGTCTACCTCATATCCTCAGACTGTGACTCCTGGTTCTGGACTCCCCCACCATCGGGAACATCCTTCCTGCATCTACCCTGTCTAGTCCTGTCAGAATTTTATAGGTTTCTATAAGATCCCCCCTCATTCTTCTGAACTCCAGCGAATATTATCCTAACAGACTCAATCTCTCCTCATATGTCAATTCCGCCATCCCAGGAATCAGTCTGATAAACCTTTGCTGCACTTCATCTATAGCAAGAACATCCTTCCTGAGATAAGGAGACCAAAACTGCACACAATATTTCAGGTGTGGTCTCACCAAGGCCCTATATAATTGCAGCAAGACATCCCTGCTCTTGTACTCGAATCCTCTTGCTATGAAGGCCAACATACCATTTGCCTTCTTTACCGCCTGCTGCACCTGCATGCTCACCTTCAGTGACTGGTGTGCGAGGACACCCAGGACTCGTTGCACATTCCCCCCTCTCAATTTATAGCCATTCAGATAATAATCTGCCTTCCTGTTTTTGCTACCAAAGTGGATAACCTTACATTTATCCACATTATACTGCATCTGCCATGCATTTGCCCACTCACTCAACTTGTCCAAATCACACTGAAGCAACTCTGCATCCTCCTTATAGCTCACCCTCCCACCAAGCTTTGTATCGTCTGCAAATTTGGAGATATTACATTTAGTTCCCTCATCTAAATCATTATAATATATTGCGGATAGCTGGGGTCCCAGCATCGATCCCTGCGGTACCCCACTAGTCACTGCCTGCCATTCGGAAAAAGACCAGTTTATTCCTACTCTGTTTCCTGTCTGCCAACCAGTTTTCTATTCATCTCAATGCACTACCCCCAATCCCATGTGCTTTAATTTTACATGCTAATCTCTTATGTGGGACTTTGTCAAAAGCCGTCTGAAAGTCCAAATAAACCACATCCGCTGGCTTCCCCCATCAACTCTACTAGTTACATCCTCGAAAAATTCCAGTAGATTTTTCCAGCATAATTTCCCTTTCGTGAATCCATGCTGACTCTGTCTGATCCTGCCACTGTTTTCCAAGTGCTCAGCTATTAAATCTTTTATAATGGACTCTAGAATTTACCCCACTACCGACGTCAGGCTGACTGGTCTATAATTCCCTGTTTTCTCTCTACCTCACTTTTTAAATAGTGGGGTTACATTAACTACCCTCCAATCTGTAGGAACTGTTCCAGAGTCTCAGAAGATGACCACCAATGCATCCACTGTTTCTAGGGCCACTTCCTTAAGTACTTTGAGATGTAGATTATCAGGCCCTGGGGATTTATCAGCCTTCAATCCCATCAATTTCCCCAACACCATTTCCCTACTAATACTGATTTCTTTCAGTTCCTCCCCTTCACTAAACCGTGTTCCCCAACATTTCTGGTATGTTATTTGTGTCCTCCTTTGTGAAAACAGAACCAAAGTATGTATTTAGTTGGTCAGCCATTTCTTTGTCCCCATTATAAATTCCCCTGTTTCTGACTGTTGAGTTTCAACTCCACTTTCTTGACTGTCCCCTCCCTCTCCGCACCCCCTCCCCCTCCCCCCATGCCACCACACTCTGATTCCCTGAGAGACCAAAAATCTGTCTATCTCAGCCTTAAACGAATTCAATGACAGAGCATCCACAACTCTAAGGTAGAGAATGCCAAAGATTCACAACCCTTTGAGTGAAGCAATTTCTCCTCATCTCAGTCCTAAATGATTGGCCCCTTATCCTGAGGTTGTGACCCCGTTTTTTAGATTCCTCAGCCAGCGGAAACCATCTCTCAGCGTCCACCCTATCAAGCCGTTCAGAATCTTGTATGTTTCAATGGGGTCGCCTCTCATTCCTCTAGATTGCCTAGCGTCTCACCTAGGAAAACCTCCCTTACCCCAGGAACCAATTTAGTGAACCTTTTGCTGTACTTTCTCCAGTGCAAGTATAACCACCTTTAAACATCCTTAAAGTTCACGTTAGACAGCAGTTGGGGTATTGGTTTGATGCCTCAATCAAAAGACATTGCAGTGCTCCCGCAGTATTGAACTGGAGTGTTGGCCTAGGTTTTGTTTCCAGTTTCAGAGGAGCATGCTACCAACTGAGCCACTGCTGATTCACAATTTATACCCTGAGTCTTCTGAAACGATCACAAACACTTCACTCTCTCTATAGTCCAGAAGCCTTAAGATAGTGTTTGGGTGTGGCCCTTTGTACAGCCTTAACTATTTATTAGTTTTGAGGCATATCCTACAGTGCTCCTCACTCCAAGTTAAAGAGTAAGTTTGAGGTGGGGCAGCACCTGAGCTGCTAGCTAGGGCTGGAACCTGTCAGAACTAGATGAATGGCAGTTAATGCCTGAGGTGTTGACTGTGATGTATTCAGCTTGTTTTTTTTCTGTTTCCTGGTCTGGCTGTGGACATAAGTAAAAGACTGAAATAGGAGCTAAAATTACCTGTTTTTTTCCCCCCCCACTCCCTACAGGAGAGACATTGTATTAGTTCAAAAACTGCAATACAAGCCTACAATACGCCAGTCGGTCACCTTACATATGATACTAGAAACAAGCATTACAGTACTTAGATAAATGCAATTTAGTTTTGGGGAGCACCTTTTTCAGCTCTCAGTAAAGACAGTGGCAGCTAATGTTCTTGTCATTGATGCATGGTGCCATTTACACTGATTAATTTTATTATCACCTTGGGTTGTTTAGACTAATAACTTGCTGGTGGTTGCTGTGACGTTTTGGCCAAGAAATACTGTAACACAATGGTGAATCTTCGTGCTCATTAAGGTGGAGGGGCGTCACTGCTGCAATTCCCTCTCCCCTGACTTCTCCAAGTCAGGTACGGATGGCATGAAGACATGGCGATATTCCACCCACTGTCTCTTGCTGATGATGGCTTTAGTACTGTTCTGCCCTGATCCTTGGTTATTGCACAGGAATGCTGATGGTTAACATCAGGAACTTGCATTTCTATTGCATCTTTAATATAGTAAAACATCTCAAGGCACTTCACAGTAGCATTATCAAAAAAAAATTTGACATAGAGCCACATGAGGAGATATTAGGACAGATGGCCAGAAGCTTCGTCAAAGGGGTTGATTTAAAGATGCATCTTAAAGGAGGAGAGAGGGGCGAAGAGGTTTAGGAAGGGAATTGCAGAGTTTTGGGCCCATGCAGCTGGAGGCACGGCAGTCAGTGGTGTAGAAAATGTACTGGGACTGTGCAATATCAGTCTGTATTAATTACTACAAATTCGACATTCAGAACATATTGTTGAGTAAATAATCATAATGTGGGAGTGGAGAAAAGTTACTGCTCTGTATCACTGGATCACTTTTGAGGATGAGGGATTTTGTCGAGAAGGGAGAAGTGGGAGGAGATAACAGCAGTGATCTTTCAAAACAGAATGCTGAAGCCAATGGCTCAGTTTGAGAGTATACTTTTCTATGGCTCATATACTTGGGAGTTTGAGTTTCATAGGATTTGAAACCATAATGCAGGCTGACCCTTCAGTGCTCAATTGTTGGAACTGTTGTTCTGTGATTGCCCCATAGCAGGGAGTTCTTCAGGTTTTTTTGGACAACCGTTTGCTCTCAATCAACACAAAAAGCACATTGTGTTTGTAGAATGGCTGCGCTTTGTGCCTATATTATAATGCCTGTTGCATTCCAGAAATAGTTCACTGAAGTATTTTGAGACATTTTGCAAATGTGAAAAGACTCTGTCCTAGGTAAATATTTCTCTTCATATAAAAGCTTTGTATTTTTCAAGAGAGTCATAAAACTGAGCACTATGTTTAATGCTATACTGTTGATAGCCAGTTGGTGAAGGAAGAAAACAGAGGCAGTCTTTGCTTAGAATAGATTTATTCACAAGAGTGAAACATTACAATATATATCTCTTGACTCCACTCTACTGTGTTGGTACCTCTTTGGATGGTTATGTGAGCCCATATAATTGGCGCCTTTCACCTGTATATACTTAACCTCAATTGATACAGTGTGCAGCCTTGAAGCTACTCCTGCTTTATATTGCTAATGTATGGTAAGTTGTTTCCTTAACCCAAGATGTTAGTGGAGTGGAAGGGAAAATTATGCTGATAACTGAGGACTTGTGCTATGATGTAGGATTACATTCACATGGGGGAACTGTAAATCAAAGTAACCAAGTATACCAAATGAAGAAATTGCCAACAAGATTTCGCTTTTTGCAACTTTTACTCTAACATGAATTAGAGCCAGTGCAAATTAAACATGAATTACCAGGCAAATTATGCTTCAAAAAAGAGATAAATTTCACTTTAAATAATTGATACAACAAAGATACGTTTTACGCAACGACAAACACCCACATCACTCCCCGCTGAAGTGGCACTATGTGTAGTTCCAAAGCTCTCTAACTTGGCCTCTGGTATGTAAGATTTCTCACTTTCCCACTTAATCAATTTGGCCCTCTAGTCCCACTCACCAGCAGCCGTATTCTGTCTGAGGTCCCAGAGTTAATTATCACCCAAACAGCACACTCTTGCAGAACCTCCTTAATTAGGTTCACGATGGCCTTAATGGCATAATTTACCCAGAGACTGCTTTATCCAAACCTTTGATCAATCCTGTTAAACAGCCTGATCGGCTTTAGCAAGATTGCAGCAGCAGTAGTAAAATTGTCCAGTTTACAATTCCTGCTCTAACTGTCTTTGGCTTTCTGTCCCATTTAACTGTATTACACAAACGCATCTCCGCTTTAATGTGCCTTCTCTGTTCTCCCCTCTGCTGCAACTATCCTTTGTCTGCAGCTCTCCTTTGTGTCTGACCATACGGCTTTCGTATGTTACCCTCCTCCCTCTTGATGTTGCTTCCAGGTCAAGGGTTGCCAGGTCACATGGACCAGTATCTCTAATTATTCAAGAAAATTATAATTGATCCCTTGAAAGTCCTTTTTAACCATTCTTAAAACCAATTACAAATTCCACAGATATTTTGAAGAAATACAAATGTCCTACTGTACCGCTTCTAGGTCAAAGGTCATTGCACTGTGCATTTGCTTCTCATGATCATGAAAGGTTATTGTTCCTGGGATGTTATTTGTATAATTAATTTTACCAGAATTTACTGTCCTTTTCTTTCCGTTTGTGCAGGCCGCCTGTATGCTATGCAGACTGGAATGAAAATTGATAGTAAAACTCCAGAATGCCACAAGTTCTTGGTGAAACTAATGGATCAACTAGAGATTGTAAGTATCAATTTAAAACCTTATTCTTAGACTGGTTAATTTCTTGTGGAATTGCACACAATAAATCAAAACCAAACGTAATCTATGGCTAAACTTGCTTCAGAGGGCACATTTAGATTTAGATCAGATGATACAAATCTAAATTCATTCCATTACTCCACATCACAGAGTGGTCCTGAGGGAAATCAAGACCTAAAATGATTAAGCATCAAGTGGCACCTTTCCCAATAGTACAGACTGTGTCAGATGACTGTTAGGGGCTGTGATGGAGAGAATTACAGGGCCTCCCTGATTGAATCGGTCAAATGGCCTCCCTCATCCTTTATTGAGTTACATGGAGAACAATGGGAGAGAGGAGAAGCAGCTGCAAACAAATCTGTGGTTCAGTGTATTCCATAATCACAGTGCCACTTTATTATCCTTTTTGGTTCACATTGGTCTTCAAACAGTCTTGAAAGATGTGTGACTAGGGGGTCATGAACAGTAACTGAACTGTGATTTTGTCTGTGATTGCTCTGCTGATGTGTCATTTTTAACCTCTTCGTATCTATCGACAGAATCTTAGTGGAAAAAACATATTAGCCATTTTTATATCAGTAGTGCACTGGCAGAGGGGGAGTATCGTACTCCTGTTGCTGCCACACTATAATAAAGGATGCAAGCTTCCTGGTTCTAATAGCAAACTTTGTTTTCCTGTAGCCCAATAATGTCAGAGCCACGGTGAATGCAGGACTGCTTCCTCCTGTTCCCCTATAAGGCCCAGCAGCTCATTAGTAAAACAAAACTGGACATCAAAAGTTGCCATGCCTCCACTTGAGCACCATTGTGAGGTGCCTTTAGTTATGATGCGTGCCATTCCAGTGTTCAAAGGCAACATTAAGTTTGTTTCCAGCCTGTTCTTCAGCAGTTTGCTGTCTGCTTCCTACTGAGCATTTGTTTGTGTTATTTTTTGAGCTCCCTGCAGGAGATAAACGTCTTTTGTAGAATTGTGCAGAGGACCTGAGCACTGAGTGTTATCACAATTGGGCTCTGCACACGTCATGCATGAAGCGTAAGGAGTATAAATGACAAATGCATGTTATACTGTAACATAATAATGAGAGTTATAAACAATATTGAGTCGTGATCTATTGGGATTGACCTTCCGGTCTTAGATCGTGATCTGAACATTCAAACCCAACCTTTTGTAAAAGTAAAGTTTCATTTGTGATGGTTCACATTGTGAGGTGAGGTGGCAATCTGAAATGATTATAACTTTAAAGTTGAGGCTATTTGGTTTAATCTGAAAATGTACAGGAGGCATTTTGACACTTTCCTGGGAGCCACAACAAATTCAGCAAATGCCAATGTGCCCAATTAGAACTTTTGTATTGCAGAAAGTACATGACAAATTAACTTTAGGAATTTTCCAGAATTTATTTTATGCATCATTAACCTATTGTGCCTCTAAGCCCTATATTGTATGGCATTTTCAAATGACAATACAACTTAGAACACACACAGAAAATTCATCTGGGCTGAGAAATGGCAGATGAGCTTCAAGTTCGTGAAGTACAGAGAAATGAAAAAAATTGAATCTATAAACTCTTGCTACAGAGATGATGTCATTTTTGACACCGGATTTGCAAAAATTGAGAGCTTAAATCCCACCATCGCACATTGTTATTGAGTTCAATAAACCAGGTCATTTGTGGGCTAGCATGAGAATGTGGCCATGATGCCTCCTCCTTCAGGTGCCGTGCCCTAAGAGGGTGTTGGTGACCATGAACTTCCATTAGATTGGTTGATGGTTATGCTTGACAAAATACTGGAGCAGTTTGCTGTTGCCTTCTGCAGTATGGCTGACCAAGAAACTCACCCGCTCTTACCTCCTGCCATCAGGCGAATTGGAAGGATTTACAGGCTGATAATCAACCTGTTCGGCCATGTTATGAACATATCTTGCATGACCATCAAGTCCTGAAGCTTCTGGCACAGATGTAGGGATGTTACCCCTGCACCTCAAGACCTCCCCTGATCATGATGCCAGACTGTCATTAAGGAAAATAGCACATTTTATAAAGACCCGGCTGTTTCACTAATGCTTACTCGAACTCCAGTCCACACCATGTGATTGACTTGTAATGACCTCTGAAGCGTCCAAGCGCACCACTCAAGCAATAAATATTGAAATATGGTTGTTGGCTTATTGGATACAATACGAGAAATGGATTTGAGGCATTGGTGGATTGATCCTTGAAACTTTCTGGGCACGTGTGAGAGCAGTAAATAAAGCGGATGGGATCTTGAATTCTGTAGTGCCTGTAATAGCACATTATTCATAGGGTATGATACTGTACTATGCAGGGTTGGTTGTATTTCCATTTGGAGCACTGACTTTAGTTTTAGTTGTCATCTAGGAAATCATGGCCTTACTAGGTTAAGCCCAAAGAACCTGTTGAACATCGCTGAAAGGGTCAAAGGATGAATGCACTAACAAGGAGCAGGCGTAGATTATTCGGCCCCCCGAGGCTGCTTTGCCATTTAATAAGATCATGGCTGATCTGATAGTAACCTCAAATCTGCATCCCGCCTACCCCCGATAACCTATCACCCCCTTGCTTACTGAGAATCTATCCACCTCTGCCTTAAAAATACTCGGACTCTGCTTCTGCCACCTTTTCAGGAAGAGAGATCCAAAGGCTCACAACCCTCAGCGAAAAAATTTCGCCTCATCTCTGTTTTAAATAGGCGACCCCTTATTTTTAAACAGTGACCCCTATTCTAGATTCTCTCACAAGAGGAAACCTCCTCTCCACATCCACCCTGTCAAGTCCCCTCAGGATCTTATGTTTCAATCAAGTCACCTCTTACTCTTATAAACTCCAGCAGGTACAAGCCTAGCCTGTCCAACCTTTCCTCATAAGACAACCTGCCATTCCAGGTGGTAGTCTGGTAAACCTTCTCTGAACTGCTTCCAACGCATTTACATCCTTCCTTAAATAAGGTGACCAATACTGTACACAGTACTCCAGATGTGGTTTCACTAGTGCTCTGTATAACTGAAGCATAACCTTCCTACTTTTGTATTCAATTCCCCTCGCAATAAATGATAACATGCTATTAGCTTTCCTAATTACTTGCTGAACCTGCATACTAACCTTTTGCGATTTATGCACTAAGACACCCTGATCCCTCTGCATCTGAGCTCTGTAATCTCTCACCATTTAGAGAATATGCCTCTCTTTTATTCTTCCTGCCAGAATGGACAATTTCACATTTTCCAACATTATACTCTTTGCCCACTCACTTAACCTATCAATATCTTTTCGTAGCTTCCTTATGTCCTCTTCACAAATTATTTTCCTACCTAGCTTTGAGTCATCAGCAAATTTGGCAACCATGCCATCCATCCCTTTATCCAAGTCATTTATATAAATTGTGAACAGTTGAGGCCCTGGCATTGATCCCTGTGGCACACCACTCGTTACACCTTGCCAACCTGAAAAATACCCACTTATGCCTACTCTCTGCTTCTTGTTAGCCAACCAATCTTCTATCCATACCAGTATGTTACCCCCATACCATGAGCTTTTATTTTCCGCAATAACCTTTGATGTGGCACTTTATCAAATGCCTTCTGGAAATCTAAGCACAGTACATCTACTTATTCCCCTTTATCTACAGCACTTGTTACTTCCTTAAAGAACTCCAATAAGTTGGTTAAACATGATTTCCCTTTCACAAAACCATGTTGACTCTGCCTGATTACCTTGAACTTATCCAAGCGCCCTGCTATAGCTTCTTTAATAATAGTCTCGAACTGTTTCCCTATGACATATTAAGCTAACTGGCCTGTAGTTTCCCGCTTTCCCTCCCTTTTTGAATAATAGAGTTACATTTGCTATTTTCCAATCTAATGGAACCTTCTCCGAATCTAGAGAGTTTCAAAAAATTAAAACCAGTGTATCAACTATCTCACTGGCCATTTCTTTTAAGACCCTAGGATGAAGTCCATCAGGACCCAGGCACTTGTCAGCCCGCAGCTCCATCAATTTACTCAGTACCACTTCTCTGGTGCTTGTAATTTTCATGAGTTCCTCCCTTCCTTCCATTTTCTGATTGATATGAAGATTATATTTAATGACTGTACATGGAATGTGATGAATATTTGAACTGACTGCCCAAGAAAATGCTTGGGACTGATGACAACAGTAATATTAAGAGTGAGTTGGAAAGACTCAAGCAGATGAATATTAGAATATAGTGAGTGGTTTAGAAGCCAGGGGCTGGCCAAACGGAACAAAGCATGACCTTGCAGTATTGCACACTCCTATGTTGACTGTTTTTGGGGTATTCTAAGGCCTTTAACTGCACTGCCCCGAAACTGCTCCCCTCCTATTGGGAGCATTTTCCATCCTTCCCTTAGATCCCTCTGCTATGGGTTTGCACAACTTTTCCCCAAAGATGCTATAGTTAACCGGTTCTCTTTCCATTATTCCCCTCCTCCTGATAGAGTTCTCCCTCTGTTCTTCTCTGCCATTGCCCCCACCCTCCCATAAAACCCTGCTGACCTAATATCACATTTTCTCTTGATTTCCCATGTGCAATGCCATGAGAAATTGACCAGTGTTCAAGTATATCATGTACACCATGGCATAGCATGTTGGGCACCAGCATATCACCCCATACTGCTGATAGAAAGAATACAGATAAGCATTCTCGCATCCCATTTGGCCAGTTTGAAAACAGGCTACACAGTTTGCATCCTGTCATCTCGTTTCTGCTGGTTACAACCTGTAGTTAACACACAAGTATCCACTATTCATATCTTGGCTCTTCTATCTTAGATATATTCATATCTAAAGCCCTTACTTTAGATGCAGTTCATTCCCAAGTGTCCTGTGATCCTACAGCTTATTTTTAAAACCATTCTGATCCTGTATGTACCTTTAGTTTTACCACTCAGTCTAAGAAGTAAGGGCTCTTACAATGATATAAAAGCAGTGGGCTGAATGGCCTCTTTGTGTGTCGTAAATTTCTATTGATTCTAAAATTCTGTGGATGCTGGAAATCTGAAATAAAAACAGTAATTGCTGGGAAAACTCAGCAGATCTGGCAGCATCTGTGGAGAGAGAAACAGAGTTAATGTTTGAAGTCTGGATGACTCTCCTTCAGAGCTGAAGAGGGCTCTTACAACTTTGGAGTGACCATTTAGAACAGCGCTTCCAAAACTATTTTGGCCGGCATAGTGGAAATGTCACTGGACTAGTAATCCAGAGTCCCAGGCTGATCTTCTGGGGACTTGGGGACCAGAGCAGCTGGTGGAATTTAAATTCAATTAATAAAGCTGGAATATAAAACTAGTTTCCATAATGGTGAACTATCGATTGTTGTAAAAACCCATCTGGTTCACTTGTGTACATCAGGGAAGGAACTTTGTTGTCCTTGCCTGGTCTGCCCTACATGTAACTCCAGACTCTCAGCAATGTGGTTGATTCTTAACTGCCCTCTGAAATGGTCTAGCAAGCCACTCAGTTCAAGGGTAATTAGGGATGGGCAACAAATGCTGGCCTTGCCAGCGACGCCCACATCCCATGAAAGAATGAAAAACAATGTTCTGATATGACTCCATTTTACGACTTGAAAATTATCATGACCCCAGGCGCTAACAAAATGAAAACAGCAATAAATCAGCATATTAATGTTCAGCATATAATTATTAAAGTTCTCGTATTCTAGATCAACATGAGATACATCATATAAATATGAAAATGTTTGAAAGAAACCCAGGGACCTCGGTCGCTAAATCTGAATCCATCTCCACCTCTGTCACTCCAGGAAACCCTTCGTGTCTTTACGTAGAGACACAGTTATGTCACAGCACGCCTAATCAGAGCCGTTGCAGCCAAGGTGTTCATCACCGTGAGCTCATCTTATGATGGTTACTTCCTACTGCTGGGCCAATACAAGTGGGTGGGAGAGTAATGTGATTTTATTTCTCGCAACGTTATTCACTGTTTCTGCAACTCCAAGTGTGGCCGGTACCATAGTTTGGGAACCCCTGACTTATGAAAATGTCGTACAGTCAGGTTACCTTTTGTTAGTCCATCAGCTTGACATTAAAATGAGAACATTATATCTTCATTAGTTTAACAATTGCCAGTGGCAGCACGATGATAAGCCGAAACATGAACAAAGCATTAATTGTCTCCAATCCCAGAGAAAGTTTACGTGCAGAACCGAACCTGTTTGTTTCTCCACATTTTATCCTAGCTTTCATTTAATAAAGAACCTGTTTATCTTCCCTCTCTATAACACAGTGTTTCATTTTTCTGCAAAATTAACCTGTGGCCAGGAGTTCCCAAATTTGTGGTGAAATATCAGCAAGGATATTCATCAATTGTGGTTAACATTTTTTCCACCCTTGCAGCTTGGTGCACACGTGTTGCTGACTGTTCCTATAAATGATTGAGTTTAGGTAAAAGCTTTAAATTTCCAGGTAGAGTAAAGCAGCAGCCGCCATCACCAGTGAAAGGGATCATTCAACGTTTTCACAAGAAATGTAGTGTTTTTTTTTAATTTCTAGTCTCCATCACTCCAAAAAAGGAATTCGACCATAAAAAGAGAAACAAAGATAATTCTGTACCTCTGCTGAACAGTGATGGCTACAAACCTATTTATACTGAGTTTTATTTTGTTAAAGGATCCTGTGAGGAGGTCAGGCAAACCTTTTTGTGGAAAGGCCAATAGACAAGGAGATCACTGAGGTTGGTTAATAAAAATGGAATGTGCACTGGGGGCAATTTCTGTGTGGAGGGACATGGTGAGAAGGTGAATAGGCAAGCAAACTGAATTGAAAAAAAAGATGGACTTTTGGGGACTTTTGGGCCCAATAGTCTGTCCCTAAAAATTTCTTTTCTTCCCAGTTTTGTCATCCTCCTGATTCTTCCTTGGCCACATGCATAAAGTTCTCCGCTGCAGTTGGAGCCACTTTTAACTTTTAACCTCCATACCAGAGCAGCCTAATGAAGACTCTTGGCAGACAATTCCCAAAATTCAATCAGCTGCAGCAGCATGGTCAAGACTGTAGTTTGGGATTAGAATGTCTCCTCTTCGGATACCCACTCCATGGTGGATTTGGGTGCTCCAGATGAAGTAATCATTTAATTGCAGGGGATGAAACGTTTTTTCCTTATGGAACATTCCCCTTTTTAATTTGTTCTCAGGATGTGGGCAATGGTGCATTCTTTATTGCCCATCTCTAGTTGCCCTGAGAAAGTGCTGGTGGGACATCTCCTTGAACCACTGTAGTCTCTGTGATGCTGGTGCTCTCACAATGGGTTAGGTAGAGAATTCTAAGACTCTGCCTCCATGGGGATGAAGAAACAGTGCTATTTGCCCAAATCAGGCTAGTGATGGCTTGCCTACAATGTTGCTGCTCTGGATCTTTTCAGCAGTTAAGTTACAGGCAAAGGAAGGTGCTGCTGAAGTAACGTTGGTAAGTTGCTGCACTGCAACCCATAGATTGTACACACTGCTGCCACTATATGTGGGGATGGAGAGAGTCTATATTCAGTACAACATATAGCAATTCATCAAGTGAACTGCTCTTTCCTGAATGATGCCAAACTTCATCCAGCTAGGTATTTAAGTTCTATTTATCTCATTGAAAAGGAATGAAAGGAAGGTGGAATGAAACAATTGCTTCTTCATTTTTCTTTACAATCCATATTTAGAACCCGTACTGTCATCTCCCTATTGTCATGCACTTTCCCTGGCTAGCAATATGAGCTAGAGCCGCAACTCTCCATGCTGGCCTTTCATTAAGTTAATCCCCCGTCTGTAGAAAAGTGACCAACTTCTGAACAGCAGTTGCTTTTTCCCAGCGACATTGCAGTTCACAAGGCTTCAACAGCAACTACCCATTTTGCACTGTTCTATGGTAGTTTTTTTATTAGCTGGCTGCTGAACTTCAGACAGAGAATTTCAGATTGCCCAGGATGCCATGGTGCCAAAGATACGTTCTGCCCTGTGCCATGGCCAATATCTATCCCTAACCAACACCTGAAACAGATTATCTGGTCATTTATCTCATGGCAGTTTTGGGACCTTGCTGTGTGCAAATTGGCTACTGCATTTCCTATATTACAAACATTATTATGTTTCAAAAGCTTTTTACTGGCTGTAAAATGTTTGTAATGTCCTGAGGTCAGGAAAGGTACTATATAAATGCAAGTCTGTCTTTCAATCTTTTTCATTTTAGAATTTTTTTGTGTGTGGGGGAATGGATTTATGGACAATCTCCACTGTTCCACATTCCCTCATTCCTCTTCTAATTTTATGTTTGAATCATTTCTCATTCTTCTGTGACTATATTTTATCTTAACTAGATAGTAAATTATTTTAACTCTAATTTGAAATAGGTTGGGTCCTGTCTTTCTCACTGTGGTGTCATGTCAATTTAACTGACAATTGATGAGACTAGCTTTTCTTTTATGACCATTTACTGAAACCTAAGAGCAGATGTTGCCCTGCCTCATTTATGCCCATGACCTTGCGGCTCTTGATCTTCTTGGCAGATAAGAAACAGACAAAGGAAGATCTTGTTGAAGTAACATTGGTAAGTTGCTGCAGTGCATCCTGTAGATTGTGTACACTGCTGTCACTGTGCTCTGGGGATGGAGAGAGTTGATATTTAGCCCAACAAATAGCCATTCAAGGAAAGGTGCTATATAAATGCAAGTCTGTCTTTCAATCCTTTCACTTTAGTTTGTCCCAAGCAGTGTGTGCCACAGTGTTTTGTTTCCCACTGGAGAGGTACTAAGCAGTGGAAATCAGAAAATCCCAAACTTAATGCCCAGTCTATGCAGTTAGTCAATTTGGGGTTAGTTGTTTTGACTAAGATTAATACACAAGATCCTACAACACAAATGCATAGATACTTAGGCTTACTGCTCCTACACCCTGGAGGGCAAATAAGTCAAAGTTCCCATTTTGGATATCTCTCCACTGACCACTATCACCTGCGTGGACTGGGCCAGCTCATGCTGCAATGTCCTCTATGCTTAATTAGCCTATTGACCTTCACTGTGCAGACTCGCACATTAAATAGTTTTGGTTTCAATATTTAAGGAAATATATCCTTGCATTGGAGGCTGTACAGCAAAGATTCACTAAATTGATCCCTGGGGTGAGGCAGTCGCCCCATGATGAGAGGCTATGTAAATTGGGCCAGTATTCTCTGGAATTTAGAGGATTGAGAGGCGATCTCATTGAAACATACAAGGTACTAAAGGAAATCAGAATTACCTGGAAAAACTCAGCAGGTCTGGCAGCATCGGTGGAGAAGAAATCAGTTAACGTTTCGGGTCTTCATGACCCTTCGGCAGAACTGAGTATAGTTAGGAGAAAAGTGAAATATAAGCTGACCAGCTTATATTTCACTTTTCTCCTAACTATACTCAGTTCTGCCGAAGGGTCATGAAGACCCGAAACGTTAACTGATTTCTTCTCCACCGATGCTGCCAGACCTGCTGAGTTTTTCCAGGTAATTCTGTTTTTGTTTTGGATTTCCAGCATCCGCAGTAGCTTTTAGCTTTTTGTTTTTATAAGATACTAAAGAAGCTTGATAGGGTAGTTTCTGGAAGATTGTTTCCACTGGTCGGTGAATCTAAAACACAGGGCAACAGTCTCAGATTAAGGGGCTTATCATTTAGGACTGAGATGAGGAGAAACGTCTTCACATAGAGTTGTGAACCTTTGGAATTCTCTCGCCCAGAGGGTTGTGCATGTTTCATCACTGAATATATTTAAGGCCAGAGTGGACAGATTTCTAGTGTCTCAAGGAGCCCAGATGTGTGGGGAGCCAGCGGGAAAGTGGAGTTGAAACTCAAGATCGTATTGAATAGCAGAGCAGGTTCGATGGGCCGTATGGTGGTCTATTCCTTTTTCTTGTAAGAATGGCCACTTGGGCAAAGAAAACAGTGAGTCAGTGTGCTGGTGGGTAAAATGAAGCAAAGTAACAACATTGTCACCTTTCCCACCTTAGGGAACCTACCGTAGACAGGGATAGCGAGCAAGCTATTTATCTCGGTCAAATGCCCTCGCTTGGTATTCACATATGCAGGCTTTCTAGCAAATGGATCGCAGGGTGGTAGCTCTGAGCCAAAACCTTCATGGATTCCTCCTACTCAACCTCCGAAAGTACCTCCCAGAGTCACAATGCTAAACAGAATCATTGTACTCATAGCTCCTTCCTGGTTAGGAACTGCAAGCTCGCCACGAAGCTGTCCTTAAACAGAAGTCACCTTAGTTCTGCATGGCTCAGTATCGCACCAGCTGGTGTGTTTAATTCATGATAAGTGTGCCACCTCATCAGTAGATATTTTGAGTGATCCTTTATCTACTATCTGCAAAACAAGAAGTGCACCTGCGTTGAATTGGAATTTTTGTACCTGCAAATTAACAGACTGCTGAAAGTTCAAATAGTGGTTATCTGGTCGGTGCTGTCAATGGGTATAATAAAGTGGAGATCTTTTCTAAGCTGTTGGTGCGCAATCTTGGAGGCTTTAGTACCCCAGGAATTAGAAGCATTGCTGCCAGGGTTAGAATAATCTTGACATTTGAGCAGAAGAAAAATAAAAACAATACCTGCATTGAGAAGAGCTAAATCTTCCTCCTCTGCAGCAAATGGGCTAATATTATTAAACTAGATCCAGAGCACTGGGTTTGAAATGCTGAAATAGAGAAGGTGAGTGTTTCTGCTCATTGTGCTCACCACACCTGGAAGTTGGAGGAAGTAGATTCAAAAATGATGGGTGATTTTGTTCTTTTTTCGAATGTCAAATTTCTCACTCCAGTAGGAGACCTGTTTTGTCAATTGTCCTTGAATCTTTCCTGGTGAGGCTTCGTTAAATAGTTATAGCTGTGACTGAGAACAGGCTGGGGAGTTGATTTGGAACCACTGGATCCCATGAAAACACTCAGCTGGTTGTATTTATGCATTTTTAAAAATTGAGTCTTTTTCTTTTTCTCAATATAAAATATAAGAATTCTTCAAATATGTAGTATCCCTTAGACTATACTCTCTCACATCAACACTTTTTTTCAATTGTTTGCATATTTTTCCTGATATCAAACACTGGTTTGGTCTCAACTGGAGTATTGCATCCAGTCCTGGGCACCACACTTTAAGGAAGGATATGAAGGCATTAGAGAAGATGCAGTAAAAATTTACCAGAATGGCTCCAGGAATGAGAAACTTCAGTAATGTAGATAGATTGGAGAGTTTGGGACTTTTCTCCTTGGAGAAAAATTTGATAGAGGTGTTCAAAATAGTGATGGGTCTGGACAGAATAGAAGGGCAAAACTCTTCCCATTGGTGGAAGGATTGAGAGCCAGAGGGCTCAGATTTAAGGTAATTGGCAAAAGAAGCAATGGCAACATGAAGGAAAAACTTTTTTATGTAGTAAAATTTTGGTTAGGATTGGGGTTGCACTGCTTGTGTGTGTGGTGGAGGCAGGTTCAATCGAGGAATTCGAGAAAATTGGATTGTTATCTGGAAAGGAAGACTGTGCAGGGCTACGGAGAGAAGGTGAGAGTGCGGCACTAGTTGAGTTGCTCCTTCAGGGAGCCAGCACTGACACGATGGCACAAATTATTCATTGCAATAATTATATGTTGAGAAGAAATGAGTCTGAAACCAGCCTGTACTTAAGACAGATTTATTCCCCAGTCTGCAGAGTAAAGACACAGACCCTTTCAATTCCCCCAAAACCCAGTGTGAACACCTTTTTAGACTCTTGTAATGAAGCCCTAATACTTCCCCAATTGCTGCTCTTGATTACCAACTTAAAGCATGTACTCAATTGCAGCACAATTCCAACATTGACAGATTCCATTCTAGAAAAAAATAACAAGTGAATTTTCTTTTTGGACAAAAAATAATTGAAGACAGGGAAGTAAGTCACACATTTTAAAACTCACATCTTGAGTTGCCCCTCTTCTAATACACTCAACAATTTTTCACTACAAGCATTCCTTTTGGTGAAACAATCTGGTAACTGATGGCTTATATCAACCCATTGGAGTTTAGAGATTTCCTTTTTCTCCACCATTTGTTTTAGACTTGCAATATTAATTCATAATCTTTTTTCACGTACGCACTTTGTGGAGTTTACATTATCCCAAAAGGATCAATTCTCAATATAACATCCTATTGGGACATTTTCTTCATCATTTTCCCACGTGTAGTATTTCCCCCAATGTTTTAGATAAAAAGAATGCCATGTCAACCACCTCTACTAATGTGAGAGTCTCTGCAGCCCAACTGCTCTGTACTATTTGCCTTATCTTCTTTGCTTCCCAAGCCAAGGGCCAACACTTCCCAATTTCATCCACAAGAAATATTATGAAACCCACTGCACTTAACCCATCAACAAGGTTTGCATGAGGGGCATCACTAAACACAATCAATTTGACATTCTTAGGGTCGCCCAAATATGGAAACTTCACATATTTCTCCATCTTCAATTTTTAAAAACGTTTTATTTGCCCGTAGGATGTCCTGGACCTTGGGATGTTTCATTATAGCACTCAGTTCAAGAATATCAAAGCTTGCATCCAGCTTCATCTGTGCGCCTAGCCAGTTTACGCTACGCAGCTGCTCCGTCTCATCTTTGGAACCGTTTGCAACTTTTTGTGAGGACCTAGCCCGACTGACTGTGATAGGGCTAACACTTTCTAAATACGATTGCTGGTGTAAAGTAACCACAGACCCATACTGTTTTATTTCTAATCCAACATATTTAAAGGCCCCATTAGCCTGACTCCCAACCTTAAAGTCGGTTCTAATCCTGTCAATAACTTTGTTTTCAAACTCATTAGTGCCACCCCATAGGAAGTCATCAACATGCATTATGAAGATGCCTACAGGTTTGCCACCTTTTTTTTTTTGTTTATTCATGGGATGTGGGCATCACTGGCTAAGCCAGCATTTATTCCCCATCCTTAATTGCCCTTGAGAAGGTGGTGGCGAGCTGCCTTCTTGAACCGCTGCAGTCCATGTGATGTCGGTACATCCGCAGTGCTGTTAGGGAGGGAGCTCAAGGATTTTGATCCAGCGACAAGGAAGGAATGGCGATATATTTCCAAGTCAGGATGATGTGCAGCTTGGGAGGGAAACTTGCACATGGTGGTGTTCCCATGCATCTGCTGCCCTTGTCCTCCTAGGTGGTAGAGGTTGCGGGTTTGGAAGGTGCTGTCAAAGCAGCCTGGTGAGTTGCCGCAGTGGATCTTATAGATAGTACACACTGCTGCCACTGCGTCAGTGGTGGAGGGAGTGAATGTTTGTGGATGGGGTGCCAATCAAGCAGGCTTTGTCCTGGATGATGTCGAGCTTCTTGAGCGTTGTTGGAGCTGTACTCATCCAGGCAAGTGGAGAGTATTCCCTCAGACTCACCACAGGATGCCTAGCCCCTGACCCGCTCTTGTAGCCAGTATTTATATGGCTAGTCCAGTTCAGTTTCTGGTCAATGGTAATCACAAGGATGTTGCTAGTGGAGGATTCAGCGATGGTAATGCCATTGAATATCAAGGGACAATGGTTAGATTCTCTCTTGTTGGAGATGATCATTGCCTGGCACTTGTGTGGTGCAGTTGTTACTTACCACTTGTCAGCCCAAGCCTGGATATTGTCCAGGTCTTGCTGCATTTTGACATGGACTGCTTCATTATCTGAGGAGTCACAAATGGTGCTGAACATTGTGCAATCGTTAGTGAACATCCCCACTTCTGACCTTACGAAGGAAGGAAGCTCATTGATGAAGCAGCTGAAGATGATTTGGCCTAGGACACTACCCTGAGGAACTCCTGCAGTGATGTTCTGGAGCTGAGATGACTGACCTCCACCAACCACAACCATCCTCCTATGTGCTAGGTATGACTCCAACCAGCGGAGAGTTTCCCCCTGATTCTCATTGACTCCAGTTTTGCTAGGGCTCCTTAATGCCACACTCAGTCAAATGCTGCCATGATGTCAAGGGCAGTCACTCTAACCTCACCTCTGGAGTTCAGCTCTTTTACCCATGTTTGAACCAAGGGTGTAATGAAGTCAGGAGCTGAACGATCCTGGTGAAACCCAAACTCACACTTCTCGACACTGAACTTCATCTGCCACCTATCTGCCCACTCCACCAACTCGTCTATGTCCTTTTGAAGTTCTACATGTCCTCCTTGCAGTTGATAACACTCCCAAGCTTCGTATCATCTGCAAACTTTGAAATTATCCCCTGCACACCAAGATCTAGATCATTAATATATATCAGGAAAAGCAAGGGTTCCAAAACCGACCCATGGGGAACTCCACTACAAACCTTCCTTCAGACCGAAACGTATCCATTGACCATTACTCTCTGCTTCCTATTTTTCAACCAATTTTGTATCCATGTTGCGTCAGTGAGCAGGTTATTGCAAAGCAAGTGCCGCTTGAGAATGCGAGAAGAGGACCCAAGCCAGGCAGTCGCCAGCACCTAGAGGAGAGAGTGAGAGGACCACCCTGGGACAGGCGGTCAACAGCACCTGGAGGATAGCGTGAGAGGAGGACCCCATGCCGGACAGTCAGCAGCACCTAGAGAGCAGAGGAACTATAAAAACAGCGCAATAAGCAGCATGAGTTGAGGAAACTCTGTCACTAGAAGAGTTCAAAATTGATAAGGAGGAAGTATTGAATAGACTGTCGGTACCTAAAGTTGACAAGGCACCAGGACTGGACGAGATGCATCCAAGAATATTGAAGGAAGTGAGAGTAGAAATTGCATGGACACTGGCCATAATTTTCCAGTCTTCCCTAGACTCCAGGGAAGTGCTGGAGAATTGCAAACATTACGCCCTTGTTCAAAAAAGATTGTAAGGATAAGCCCAGCAATTACAGACCAGTCAGGTTAACTTCAGCGGTGGGCAAAATTCTAGAAATAATTATTCGGTATAGAATTACTAGTCACATGGAAAAATATGGGTTGATAAGGAAGAGCCAGCATGGATTTCTAAAGGGGAAATTGTGTTTAACTAACTTGTTGGAGATTTTTTGACGAGGTAACAGAAAAGGTTGGTGACGGTAATACTGTCAATGTGGTGTACATGGACTTTCAAAAGGCATTTGACACAGTACTTCACAACCGACTTGTGAGAAAAATGATTGCTCTTGGAATAAAAGCGACAATGGCAACATGGATACAAAATTGGTTGAAAAATAGGAAGCAGAGAGTAATGGTCAATGGATATGTTTCGGTCTGAAGGAAGGTTTGTAGTGGAGTTCCCCATGGGTCGGTATTGGAACCCTTGCTTTTCCTGATATATATTAATGATCTAGATCTTGGTGTGCAGGAGATAATTTCAAAGCTTGCAGATGATACGAAGCTTGGGAGTGTTATAAACTGCAAGGAGGACATGTAGAACTTCAAAAGGACATAGACGAGTTGGTGGAGTGGGCAGATAGGTGGCAGATGAAGTTCAGTGTCGAGAAGTGTGAGGTAATGCATTTTGGTAGGAAGAACATGGACAGACAATATAAAATAAGGGGTGAAATTTTGAAGTGGGTGCAGGAACAGAAAGACCTGAGAGTGTATGTGCATAGATCTTTGAAGGTGGCAGGACAGATGGAGAGAGCAGTTAATAAAGCATATAGTATCCTGGGCTTTATTAATAGCGGTATAGAGCACAAAAGCAAGGAGGTTATGCTGAATTTATATAAGACCCCCGTTAGACCTCAGCTGGAATATTGTGTACAGTTCTGGGTGCCACATTATAGGAAGGATGTGAACACGTTGGAGAGAGTGCAGAAGAAGTTTACAAGAATGGTTCCAGGGATGAGAAACTTCAGTTACAAAGATAGATTGGAGAGGTTGTGACTGTTCTCCTTAGAGAGAAGAAAACTAAGAGGAGATTTTATGGAGATGTTCAAAATCATGAGGGGCTGGACAGAGTAGATAGGGAGAAGCTGTTCCCACTTGTAAAAGGATCCAGGACGAGAGGGCACAGATTTAAAGTGATTTGCAAAAGAAGCAAATGTGACTTGAGAAACTTTTGTCACACACTGAGTGGTTTGGGTCTGGATGCACTGCCAGGAAGTGTGGTGGAGGCAAGTTCAATTGAGGCATTCAAGAGGGCATTAGATGATTATTTAAATGGGAATAATGTGCAGGGGTACGGGGAAAAGGCAGGTCAATGGCACTAGGACATAATGGTCATTTGGAGAGCCGGTGGAGACCACGATGGGCCAAATGGCGGTCTCTTGAGCCATTGAAATTCTGAGATTCTGTGATTAATAGCACTGTTGACCCCTTCCATCACCTTACTGATGATC
The DNA here is from genome assembly GCF_964194155.1 of Cetorhinus maximus. Lineage (NCBI taxonomy): Eukaryota > Metazoa > Chordata > Chondrichthyes > Lamniformes > Cetorhinidae > Cetorhinus > Cetorhinus maximus. The sequence continues at coordinate 110,010,118 of NC_135892.1, forward strand.
GAGAGTAGACTGATGGGACGGTAATTGGCGGGGTTGGATTTGTGATGCTTTTTGTGTACAGGACATATCTGAGCAATTTTCCACATTCTATAACAAAAACAGAAAATGCTGGGAAAACTCAGCAGGTCTGACGGCATCTGTGTAGAGAGAAAGAGTTAACGTTTTGAGTCCGTATGACTCTTCTTCAGAGCTCTGAAGAAGTCATATAGACTTGAAATGTTAACTCTTGTTTCTCTCTCCACAGATGCTGTCAGACCTGCTTGAGTTTTTCCAGCATTTTCTGTTTTTGTTTCAGATTCCAGCATCCACAGTACTTTGCAATTTTCTACATTGTTGGGTAGATGCCAGTTTGTAGCTGTACTAGAACAGCTTGGCTAGGGGTGCGGCAAGTTCTGGAGCACAAGTCTTCGGTACTATTGCCGGAATACTGTCAGGGCCTATAGCCTTTACAGTACCATGGTACCAATAAATCATGGCAGGATCTGTCTTCAGTTGGAGCCAATCCAACTTTAACAGCACTTACTGAATTGAAAAGAACCATACTCTGGAAGCATCATTTAAACCATATGCCTAATTTAAATTATTATTCAACTTTCAAATTTTCCCTCTACCTGTGGTGCCTCCTTAGAAGTTTTGAGTGACACTTCCCTCTGGAGGTGATCACCCTGCAGAAATGCCACTTTAGTATCCATGGACTTAAATTCCCAGAAAAATGTTGCCAAAAGAGCCAGAAAAATTTCCCAAAATTACCTTCCCTGCTGTGGGTGAGCCCACTCTAACTTCTTTATCTGCTAATCATTCTTCAAATCCCTGGGCCACTAACCTAGCTTTGGCCTTTTAAGTTCCATCTGGTAGGACTTTTTCTATGCAGACCCACCTATGTTACAGTGCTGGCTGACCCCTATTTGGGATTTCTAAAGACACACCACACACCCTCCAACTATCCAACTCCCTCTTTATCTCCAAATTTGTTAGCCGTTACAAACACTTCTTGTTCATGAGGATTCCTGCTTCTGCTATGTTGTCTCCGTGGTTCAGTATTCTCCACTGTATTGTATATTCTAGTCATGCTGCGACCCCTACTTGCCCGTTGAAGTCTTTCCGGGCTCCTGCTGTTAGATACCCTGTCTGAGGCCCTATCCACCATACGTGAACGTTTTTTCACCCGACCCACCACTGTAACTCGAGCTATGCTTCCTTATTTTCCGTTCTCGTACTTCATGCACCAAGTCCATGGCCTTCACTGCTTGTCCATCATCCCGGACATTCAGCCAATTCTTTTACTTTCCAGTAGATTTTCCTGCCCGTCCCATTATTGTTGCATCCCTCCAGTTATCCGATCCTTCTGGACAATACGATACCTGGGAACCCACTTTGGGCAGCTGACTTCCGGACAAAATAACCCCTTCCTGTTTATCACAATCAGATTTTCTACCGATGTCTAACTCCTGATCCATCATATTTTGCCCCTCTGGCTCTGCCCCACAAATTGAGAATGCAATGCACATGGTGCTTCATCACCATCTTATTACATTGGCAATATGCGCAAGTTCATTATTCATTCTGATGAACTGAGGAATAGGCTTTTATTGTTTGATTCCCATGTTGAATAATCTCAATTTTTCCTTCACATCTTATAACTCTGCCTGGGCCTTCCCATTCCCTTTGTCTATCTCTCTTATAATAAACCAAATCACTTGAAATAAGTGCCATCTCAGATGGCCTTATGCGGTGTCACAGTGTTCCCCTAATTCTGTCTGAAACCTCGGCCTTGATTAAAGCTTTCCTGCCTGCATGCAAGGCATTTCAGAGAGCAGAAAAAATAAAGCTAATGGTAGTTCCTTCAAGAGCAGGGGAAGCGTCTGATAGCACTGAAGGCAACTTTGAAATCCTACCATACACCAAATGGTACGGACTATAACCCCAACCATTTGCAAAGAATTTTTTGCATATACTGCCTGTGCCAGCGCTGTTTGCAACTTATAATCCGGTTGGTCAGCCAGTATCTTATGCAACATTTTGTCAACTACTGCATGGTTGTTCTCACACAAACCATTGCTGAACAGGCTCTCAGCCGCATTTTTCATGACTATGATATCCAGATTTTCACATGTCCCGATGTTCATCATTTGCAAATTCTCTTCTCTTCCATTATCTGTCAGGAATTTTGTTGGTGTTCTGAATCCAGCACCAACCCACTTCTCCATGATCTTGTCTACCATGGTGTGTTTGTCCTTGTCATTTATTACCATAGATGTGGTGACTAGATTTAGCCTATCTACAAAGTGTAGCAAAAAAATTCCCTGATCCTTGTCCCATACTTTTAAGTCTATTGCCACTACTTCATTAAATTCCCTGGCCAGTGGCAGACTCAACAGGATGTGGCGGTGTCCTTCGATATTTAACTCAAATGTCACATTGAGCCGTAACTCGCTCAATAAAGGGTGTCATATTCTTTATCAACTATTCCAGCATTTCTCAACAGAGTTTTCAATTTCTGTGATGCTGGATATATGAATTATCTGTGTAACTTATAGATAACTCTTTTCTTGTCCACCAAACTTTTATCCCTAGAAGTTAACAATACTGCTTAGACTCCCCGATGAGAATATTGCTTTCTCAATGGCAGACAATAATGGTCTGTTCGGGTAAAATGCAGGTCTACGGCTTTCCAGAACACAATTGCTTTGTCGTTCTTCATGGCTAATTTCATCTGTGCTTTTTTTTTTCAATGAATGATTTGCTCAGTAATAGGGAAGTATCTCACTAGAGACCACATCAGTACTGATAAAGAAACTGATCCCAGCTATCCTGCATGGGGGCCCACTACTTTTCTGGAAGATGTTAGCATGTTGCCATCCAAACCTAAAGCTGGTGGAGCTTCCGTACTCCTTAACCTTCCGTAGATCTGCCTCCTAGAGAGGCTGTTGGTAGCAATTAAGCCAATCCACCCCCCACACTGTGGAGGTTCAACCACTGTCCAGCACTGGAACGAATCTGCAACCAAAATACTCATCACTGAGTTCAAACACCCGGTGACCAACACAATTCCTTCATGGCAATCGCCATCATAAATCTCAGCATCTGAATTATCTGTTTCATGCGTTGATTCAAAAACATGATTCTTTCGCTGAGGGCAGTTCATTGCATAATGATATTTAGAATCACACCAATAAATCATTCCCTGTGCATTTCTTGGGTACAAGCGATCGCCATCACAGACCTGTTTTTTGCCTCAATTCTCAAACGTGCGACTGTCTTCAGACTGCCTATCAACAACCTTGTCTTTGTACTGAAATCTGTGTCTAATATTTTGGCGATCTCGAACTTCGGTAACCATGGAGTCTCTATCCTTAACTTTACAGCAGAGTTGCCTATATTTGATAGGAAAGTAGCTGGAAATGACTGCTTTCCCAAAAGTTTTTTTCGGGCAGCAGCCATTGTCTAGGAGCGAATTTTTGCCGTCAAATTGAGCCCCCTTCAAAACCAAAAGCCTCTTGACATGAGAAAGCCGTGCAGTCATGTGATTTGAAAGTCAATACAGACTCCAGGATTTCAAGGTTAAAATTTATCCGCTTCTTATGCCACATATTAAAGTCCATAATATACCCCTCCATGGACTAATTGTCTGTTTTCTTAAATCTGTCAAAGGTTGACCATACTTTATATGCTTCCAACAAACCATCTTTTTTGTAAGCCTTATCCAAAAACTGTAATGGAAGGGTAACCCCTCTTCAATGTCCAAGCCATCCACATTCACTTTTGAAAATACTTTACTCCTAATCTTACTTTTTGCTGGAAATGGCAAAGCCAAGACCATACTTTGCTTCTTCCGGCGTAACAAGGTAGCCTGTGTCCATGTCTCAACTTCATTTTTCCATTGCTGATATGGTTTCGCCCGCATCCCCCCCCCCGACCCCCCCAAAAAATGGTGGATAGTTAAAGTCTGAGATTTTGCATCATCCTTCTGCCATTCTGTAACTGAGGTTGTCAGGAGTAGTATGCTGCTTTTTCTCTGAGGATGGAGACATAAAACTTCCTATTCAACAACCAATCACCAGAGCTTAATGTTCATCCTCTGCTAACCATGTTAATTACAATAATTGCATGTTGAGGAAAGAATGAGTCTGAAGCCAGCCTGTACCTTAAGACAAGTTTATTTCCAAGCCTGGAGAGTAAAGACACAGGCTCTTCCAATTCCCCACAATAACCAGTCTGAACATCTTTTTACACTCTTGTAATGAAGCCCGAATACTTCCCCAATTTGGGACAGCTGCTCTTGATTACCAATGTACTCTATTGCAGCACAATTTCAACATTAACACAAATGGTCTCCTTCTGTGCTGTAACCATTCTATGATTCTTTTACCTACTTGGCACCAATCTGCCTCTGATTCTTCTTTCATTCTATTCTTGCACTGATGTCCTTTTGTTCAGCTTCAATGCCTAGTTCTTGTTGCAGTACTCAATTCCCTTGGCCTCCTTTCTCCCTCCTACTTGGCCTCCATTTGTCCCTGCCCTTCAGTACCTCTCTGTACATGAGTGCTGTGGAAATGTTACTTAACACTGTTCAATTCCTCTAAAGGCTACCCCCTATTAGCTCAGTTCAGTTAGCCTGAATAAGGTTTGAGATTAGGTAGTCCTCTGTAGAGTAGGATTCTCTTTGTTCCAACTTTTTATTTCTTTCTTCCCACCTCCCATTAACAGATGAAACCCTGTCTGACTCCACCCAGTGTCTGAAGTCAGAGCAGCTCAATTAAGGGAGATAACTTGAATATCAATTGAAATTCATTGGGAAGAGCTCAAAAGTTTCTCAGCTTTTTTTGTTGTCCTTTTCCTTCCTGCTTTTCTCCCAGCCTGGCCTGCCCAAACTGTAATCACCCCTTGTAACTGATACTCATTCACTGTTGCCCATTGATACAACAATGATGGATACCTTGTAATCCAGTGGGATGGCAAGTTTGGTGTGTCTTTCCTCTGCTGGCTAGAAGCTTGAGCACGAAAGAAAGAAGAAATCAGATTTATACATGATGCCCAGGCTGCGAATTTCCTTGGAGCTGCTCTGCTGCCATTTACGCGTGTGAATAGGGATTTCTTCCACATCGCCGCCAAAGTTACAGTGGCAGAGCTCCAGGAAAATTTCCAAATCTAAGCCTACCTCATTCGCTATGGCATTACTGGTTGGAAAATGTTTACTTGGCTCAGTTGGTGGTATTTGCTTCTCTGAGCTAGAAGGCTGTGGCTTTGAGCTCTGTTCAAGCACTTAAACCTGTAATCCAGGTGGCATGTCGACTCTGCCTTGGCATATTCCTGGAGGTTTTACTATATGCTCTCGAGTCTCCAACTGCCCCACCTACACAATCCTGCCATTTATTGCCCAACAAATTTACCCCCACGCTGTACGGCTTTCCCGCACCAACTGGAAAGCAACTATACTCTTAGTTGGATCATTCTGAACTGTCAAATAACCTGCCTTTTTTTACCCCCATCTCCAAATATTCTTTATAACTAATAAACAGAAGCGTTCAAAGAAAGTGGAAAAGAAACAATTTTTAAAAAATGGCCTTTTTTTTCTCCCAGTGTTGTTTATGGAAATTAATCTTCAATTCCTGGACGCTCCAGGGCAATCCTGGAAGGTTGGCAACCCTAACTTCATGTCACTGAGCATGCTGTATTTTTGAAGCTACAATCTTGAGGGTCAAACTCGTCACCAGTCCAGGATGTTCTGGGACGCTTTGTTTAAATGGTGTAGAGTTCCAGTGTATTGTCGATCTCAGACAGCCTGCCTGGCCATCTACAGAACAAGTCACTTCATTACAGTGTAACTTTATGGAAAGTGCTTGTTCAGAGACTTGCATTATGTTGCGCCTTATTAATGCAAACGTGAGTGGGAGAAAAGCAGTTAAAATGGATCAGAATTCTTTTCAGTTCAGATTTTAATTCCATTTCAAAGAGGCATTGATGGTAAGGCTCAATCTTTGCGAAGTCAGATCCAACTTTCTAGTATATTTCATTGCCTGTGTTTTGATTTGATGTTTCAACACCTTACTGAACTGAGGGATAATATAATACTGATGACAGGCTGGAGGAGTCTGTGCCAAGCTTGAATTTTATTATTTCCAGGGTCTAAATATCTGCCCTCATTGGATAGAGTTTTCCTGAATTCCTGATGGTTATGATTGGAACCTGCCCAAAAAAGGTGATTTTAAAAAAAATAATAATAATTTTGTTTTTTAATTGCACCGGCCAAGAAGTCTGGCTGGTCGTTGCTCTTTCCTTGAGCTGGGACATAAAGCCCCCTGAGCTCTGTACTGCCCTGCCCGATGCTCTTAACCCTTGATAGGATCCGGGGATTGGGGGGGAATGGGCAGAGGTGGGGAGGGGGTGCTAGTCATGCAGTTTGTGTTCTCAGTATAGGATCACTGATATCTGGCAACAAACTGCTAAGCCACCATTCAGAGGAGAGATGCCCTTAACCATGTGAATGAAGCTCGAGTTATTCATGCTAGTGGCACCCAAATATTTAATTTTTACAGATGTCAAACATTTTAGGCCATTTTTAAAGCTTTTTTATGATGGGTGCCCCTGAAGGCATCTCTTCTAAGTCATTTAGTGACCATTTTAAATTGAAAACCTTTCCTCTTTGTTTCCCTGACCAGAAGAAATAGCCCTTTCCTCCCTTCATCCTATAAAAACCCTTCATGATTTAAAAACCAAATCCCTGATTAAACCTCCAGCAGCAGATAGTGGGTGTTAGCAGGTTACGAACATACATACAAACATACGAATTAAGAACAGGTGTAGGCCATTTGGCCCCTCGAGCCTGCTCCGCTATTCAATAAGATCATGGCTGATCTGATTGTGGCCTCCACTCCATTCTGCCTATCCCCAATGACCTTTGAATTCCTTGTTAGTCAAGAATCTATCTACCTCCGCCTTAAAAATATTAAATGACCCTGCCTTCACCACTTTCTGCGGAAGAGAGTTCCAAAGACTTGCGACTCTCTGAGGAAAAAAAAAATCATCCTCCTCTCTGTCTTAAATGGGAGACTCCTTATTTTTAAACTATGTCCCCTAAGTCTAGTCTCTGCCACAAGGGGAAACACCCTGTCAGCATCCACCCTGTCCAGCTTCCTCAGGATCTTGTATGTTTCAATAAGATCGCCTCTCATTCTTCTAAACTCCAGTGGATACAGGCCCAACCTGTGCAGCCTTTCCTCATAAGATAAACCTCCCCCCCCCCCCCCCCCCCCCGCCTCATCCCAGGTAACAGTTAAATGACCCTTCTCTGAACTGCTTCTAAACATTTATATCCTTTCTTACATAAGGAGACCAAACCTATACACAGTACTCCAGATGTGGTCTCACTAATGCCCTGCACATCTGTACGAAAACATCCCTACTTTTACATTCCACTCCCCTTGTAATAAATGACAACATTCCATTTGCCTTCCTAATCACTTGCTGTAACTGCATACTAACTTTCCTGATTCATGTACCAGGACACCCAGATCCCCCTCTACCTCAAGAGTTCTGCAATCTCTCTCGATTTAAATAACATGCTGCTTTTCTATTCTTCCTGTCAAAGTGGACAAGTGCTATCATCAGATTTAGTAACCATACATTTGGTCCCTTAATTCCAAGTTATTGATATAACTTGTAAATAGTTGAGGCCCCAGCGCTGATCCCTTTGGCACACTACTTGTCATATCTTGCCAACACGAAATGACCCATTTATACCTGCTGTTTGTTTCCTGTTAGCCTAGCAACCTTCTATCCGAGTTAATATGTTACCCCTTACGCCAAGAGCTGTTATTTTGCATAATAACCTTTGATGTGGCACCTTGTCAAATGCCTTCTGGAAATTGAAGTGCAGCAAATACACAGGTTCCTCTTTATCCACGTTGCTTGTTAATTCCTCAAAGAACTTGTGTTAATTAGTCAAACATGATTTCCCTTTCACAAAACCATGTTACTCTTCCTGATTGTATTAAGATTTTCTAAGCGCCCTGCTATAAACTCCTTAATGATAGATCCCAGCAATTTCCCTATGACAGATGTTTCCTGCTTTCTGTTTCCCTCTTTGAATAGAGGAGTCACATTCGCTATTTTCCAATCTGATGGGATTTTTCCAGAATATAGGGAATTTTGGAAAATGAAAACCAATGCATCTATCTCAGCATCATTTCTTTTAAGACTCGAGGATGAAGGGATGAAGTCCATCGGCACCTGGGGACTTGTCAGCTTTTAGTTCTAATGATTTTCTTAATATCCTTTCCCTGATAATTGTAATTGCTCTAAATTCCTCCCGTTCATCCCTTAATTCACAGTTATTTCTGGGATATTATTTGTATCCTCTACATTGAAGGCAGATGCAAAATATCTGTCAATTCATCTGCCATTTCCTCATTTTCCATTATTAATTCCCCATTCTCACTCTCTGGAGGACCGATGCTCACTTTGCTCCCTTTTTTAAAAAAAAATACCTGTAGGAACTCTTACTATCTGTTTTTATAGTTCTCGCTAGCTTTCTCTCATACTCTAATTTCTCCCTCCTTATTAACCTTTTAGCCGTTCTTGGCTCTTTATATTCAGCCCAATCTTCTGACCTGCCTCTCATCTTTCTGGAATTATACGCTTTTTCTTTCAATTTCATACTATCATTAGCTTCCTTTTAGCCATGGATAGTGCATCCTTCCCTTAGAGTCTTTCTTTCTCACTGGAATATATTTTTTCTGAGTATTCTGAAATAGCTCCTTAAATGTCTGCCACTGCATCTCTACTGACCTATCCCTTAACCTACTTTTCCAGCTCACTTTGGCCAGCTCTGTCTTCATGCCCTCAGTTTAAAATACTGGTCTTGGATCCACTCCTCTCTCCCTCAAACTGAATGTGAAATTCAATCATATTATAATCAGTGCTACCTAGGGGCACCTTCCCTATGAGATCATTAATTAATCCTGTCCCATTTCACATTACCAGATCCAGTATAGCCTGCTCTCTGGTTGGTGCTAGAACGTGCTGCTCTAGAACTGTCCTGAAAACACTCTAATGAACTCATTATCCAGGCAACCTTTGACAATCTAATTCGTCCAATCAATATGTAGATTGAAATCACTCATGATTATCACCGTACCTTTCTCACAGGCCCCCATTATCTCTTCCTGTTTACCCCTCCCTACAGTGTGGTTACTGTTAGGCCACTATAAACCACTCCCACAAGTGACTTCTTACCGTCACTATTTCCCCTCTCTATCCAAACTGATTCTACATCTTGATCCCCAGAACTAAGGCCATCTCTGTGTATTGTACCAAAGTATTTTTTTATTCATTCATGGGATGTGGGCTTCGTTGGCTGTGCCAGCATTTATTGCCCATCCCTAGTTGCCTTTGAAAAAGCGGTGGTGAGCTGTCTTCTTGAACTGCTGCAGTCCATGTGGTGTGGATACACCCACAGTGCTTTTAGGAAGAGAGTTCCAGGATTTTGACCCAGCGACAGTGAAGGAATGGCGATGTATTTCCAAGTCAGGATGGTGAGTGACTTGGAGGGGAACTTCCAAGTGGTAGTTTTCCCATCTGTCTGCTACCCTTGTCCTTCTAGATGGTAGTGGTCATAGGCTTGGAAGGTGCTGTTGAAGGAGAACTAGTCTGTGAGACAGCTTTCCTAATTTTGGCACTAGTCCCCAGATGTTAGTAAGGAGGACTTGCAGGATCGATAGGGCTGAGATTGCCATTGTCGTTTCCGGTGCCTAGGTTGATGCCAGGTCTGTCTGGTTTCATTCCTTTTTTGTGACTTTGTAGCGGTTTGTTACAACTGAATGGCTTGCTAGGCCATTTCAGAGGACATTTAAGAGTCAACCTCATCGCTATGGGGGGTCTGGAGCCAGGCCTGGTCTGCCTACAGGCAAGCACTTAACTTATAGGCAACCCAAAAATTGCTGTGTTAGGTCAATGAACGTTAATTAGACTTGTCCTTGCCTATTTAACGTCAATGATATTTTGTCCTTCAAGTGCTGATTTGAGTAAACAGGGCAAGCCAATTGTGTATTTCCCCCCTCCTCCAGGTACAGAAGGACATTAGTGAACCAGATTTTTACAACAATCGACAATGGTTTCATGGTCATCATTAGACTTTAAATTCCAGACTTTTAAAACATTCAAATTCCATCACCTGCCGTGGCAGAATTCAAACCTGGGTCCCCAGAGCATTACCCTGGTTCGCTGGATCACTAGTCCAGCGAAAATACCACTACGCCATCACCTCCCCATAAGTCATCCTTAACTAACAGTATTACCTAGGAAGGACAGGAAGGTTACTTGTGAATTTGAGTGCAAACCTGTCCTCATCTGACATCCACACATACATTTCCAATCTAGCAAGAGTTACTACATAGCTATTAGGAATAGGATAAAACATTGGAAGTACTTCGGAAATCAGGTAGCATTTGTGGAGGGTGAAGTGTTTAATGTTTCAGGTTGATGACTTTTAGCTAAAATGGCTTGAAACGTTAACTTTCTTTCTTTCTCTCCACAGATGCTGCCAGATCTGCTGAGAGTTTCCAGCATTTTCTGCCTTTATTTCAGATTTGCAGCATCTGCAGTATTTTGTTTCTCCATCACGATTGGGAACCCTGGCTGATATTGTTTCTCGCCCCCATCTCTCAACCCAGGGGAACAATTCTAACACATCTGTTTCATGTCCTGCCTCACATCACCAAACTACCAACAGGCTGAGATTATTCTGGTTTTGTAGCAGAAATCTATAGTGGCTTTTATCATTCAAAAGCTAAGAAACTTATGCATTTATGACAGTGCAGCTTTTTAGGCATTGCAGCATTTAACTCTGCGAGGTTCTAAATTTGCTGTCTTTTGAATACAAAAAGTCGTCATGCAAGTGGTATTGATCCTTTGAGCACTGAAGCTGTCGAAAAGTACGTGCTTGTACCCTGTAACAACATCTGGAATGCTTTCTGTAAACTTGCTATGGTTACAAAGAAGAGCACTGTAAGAATATACAGAAGCACATAGCATTTCTTAATTAACGACATTCCAGGATTGAGCTTTCGTGAATATAATTTTTTAAAATAAGTTCCCTTTTTACTGTGATGTGCAATAGTCATATATGAACTACAATGGCACTGTTATTGCCAACTCTACCCTTTTAATGGGAAATCGTTTATAGTTAAACACTGGCTTTATGCTCGAGCTTTACTTCAAAATGAGAAGTCTTAAGTGAAACTGCATTGAAAGTGTTTCCCTCACCTCCCACCTAGAAATGCCATTTCCAAGGCATGGTTCTGAAACATGATTCTCCAGCTCATCTCAGGCTGGATTCGTTATAAGACTCAGAAGAGCTACGTTTATGTGCTGAAAAAAATTGCCAGAATTTTAAGGATTCCCTCTGGGGCTTGCAATTTCTGATATTCACGCAGTCAATTTCCTACCAGCTCAAAAACAATGAGGCTGATGGTGTGTTTGGATCAAATAGTAACTCCACATCCATTAATTTCTAACAACTTCATTTGGATGGTAGATCGTTGTTGAATAATGATTTCTTGTACAGTCAGTAATGAGTTATCTTAAGTTATTTACACTGACCAAGGGGCTGTTAAAAATCAAGAGCTTGGAAGTGAATTAAATACTGCAAAAATGAGTTTTACCGAAGATATTTCTGAAAAATGAATGAGTACTGGAGATATGAATAAAGTGGACCTGAAAGAGATTTAGTCAATCTGTCCTTTGTTTTTCTTGAACAATTTAATGGTTCAAATATTGCTATCAAAATAACGTAAAGCTCAGTATTTTATCTGCAAACACCATAACATCAGGTGAGGGTAGATTTGCGATTGAACACAGAAATGCAAAAGTTGCTGCCGGAGATGTTGCTACCACTCCGCCATCAGCTTTGCAAAATCAGCATTTTGCTCTCTGGCTCCTCATTCAATGCATTGAATGGTGTGAAGCTACTCGCTTGCATTGTAGTTACAAAGTAAACCCACAAAAGAAAAATGGCTTGTACATTTCAGCCTAAGTGCCCTTCTAACAGCAAGATACGTGTAAATTATTGATGGAGAACATTTCTGGCACTGAAAATTAACAATTGCAATTGTGGAATCTCATTCCTTTCAGCTTTTAATTGTTGAGATTTTTTTAAAGTTTGAAATTAAGTTTTTTTTTTACTTTAGCTTTGTCACTTCTCTCTGACTCTTAATCAAACCTTTCTTTCCCTCTGTTTCTCTTTTTGTACTGATTTGACAATGATTGAATTCACCATTCTAGTTTACACTCCTTTTTTCAGGTCTTGTACTATTAATTTCATAATCCTTCAACCTGGTTAAGGAGATACACAATTGGCTTGCCCCTGTTTACTCAGATCCCATATGACCTGTAGAGGGCCATCTCCCACTTGCAGCACTTGAAGGATAAAATATCATTGACGTTAAATGGGCAAGGACAAGACTAATTAACAGCAGACACCGTTCATTGACCTGACACAGCAATTTTTGGGTCGGTGACTGCCGTTAAATGTTTGCCTTGGTTCCTCAGATTTCATGGTGAATGAGTTATTTCTAATGCTACCTCTCAAAAGCATTTTATAACCTTGTCTGTCATTTATCTATAATGGATAGAGTATTTTTCATCTTTTTAAAATATTAACATTAAATTTCAAATTCAAGTGAAGCAACTCGTTTTAGATTGAGAAGCCAAGGTGCAAGGCCAACAGTTGAATACAGTCAGAGAGGAGACTAGATAGATCAGGGAGTGGTGCTGAGGTGACCCCAAGCAGTTTATGTTTTCATATATGATGGAAGGAAATGTTCCACTTGGGAGCACTTGATGGTAACAAAGCTTTTCTCCTCCCACACCCCTCATCCTCCCCCCTGTCAAAAGCAGATGCCAAAAGACAATTTGTTGTATCAGCAGCATTATCATAGCACTAAAGCCTGCTACGTTTTTTTGACCTCCCTTTCAGATGAAGAAACAGTTGGGTGACAACGAATCAATTACGCAAGATGTAGTGGGGAATGCCCATGTAGAGAACTATGCCTACAAGATGTTCCTATATGCTGATACTGAAGATCGCGCAGGAAGATTTCACAAGTAAGTCTACCAATATGCTTTCTTAAAGAGGAAAATAGCATGACACAGCAAGTGGTACAATATTTCAATGACCTGGCATAGCCAGCTGAAGCTTTCCATCCAAGACTTGTAAAGTCACTGCCCGTAGATTTGTGCATTGCCATAGATGTTATGAAAAATGATGGGTCTAAAGTTTGTGTAGCCGAGTGAGCAAAAGGGAATGTCTGGTCACCAGAATTCATTTGAAATTAAAAAATGTGTTGTTCTTCTATCAGGTGAGTGCCATCAATGGCAGATGTTGAGCCCTCTCCCTGTCAGAGACACATATAAATAACAAGGAGGAAATGTCTGGAGTTCTCAAGAACCCAGATTGCAAGGAGTCTTTCCGTCTGATGGATTTAACGGCCCCTCGATCAGTCATTGTAGGAAATGGCGTAACCGTGCAGTTATGGAGATGCCGAAAGCTCTGTCGATTACAGAGCCACATGATGTGCCATCTGCGCATTGTCCCCACAATCTCAAAGGGAGAACAATGTCACAAGGGAAGTAATTATACTTTGATTTGGGAGGGCAGCACTGAGAGGAGATTATTGGAGCTACATCCTGAGAAGAAAGTAAAAGGCCTGAAGAACTGTTCTGCATTGCACTTTTGTAAGAAACCTGATGTTTCCTCCCCAATTTCAATAGTATCCAAGAGCCACATGCTAGCTCTTGGCCCAGATGATAGGTTGGTGGATGAGCGACTGATCCATGGTTAAACCTTTATCAGCAATGCTGTGAAACCATCTATTAGGAAGTATCTGAGAGGGCTTCAGGATTGCTGTCCCTTCAGTGTTGGTACCCTGTACAGTGTTGAAGTCAGGACTGAGAACTTGGGAGTGTGTCCTGCCCTACTGCTGCGGCAGTGCATTATTCTGTGAGAATGCTGCATCACCAACATTAACAATGCTTTAGTAATTTTTTTTTGGGTTATTGATTTTTGGAGAGAAAGAATGGATATTTCTTATTTGTGTATGAAACGCTTTGGGTTATTTGATTGTCATGCATAAGTTGTATGTTGCTGAAACCAGTAGAACTAGACTTTCATTGAACTTGGATTTTTAAAAGAAAAGGGCCTCTTTTACCTTTAAAATTGTGAATGCTAGTCAACTGAGACAACCTGTGCTGCTTGACTTCTAATGCTGCCCTCTGTGGTTGGTAGAATGAGAATGACTACTTGCATTTATGTTACACTTCGAACACAGAAAACACCCAAAGTGCCTTATGTGAACAGGGAGAAGTGAGGGCAGGGAGAAAATAAATTAAAGGAATTAAGGTGCACACATGAACCATGTTGTGAGAATTGGGAAAGAATGGAATAGATGGGTGTTGGGGAGGTGTTAACGTTGGGAGAGAAAAGTGGAAGGGCAGTGAAGCTTAGGGAGAGAATTTCAGAGAGAAGGGTCAAAATGTCCATAGTGAGGTGCAAAAGGTGTGGGTGATGCACAAAAGACAACAGTGGGTGGACAGAAGGGTATTTCAGGGGAAAACAAGGCTGGATGGAAGATGGTTAAAAGATTAAGCTAAGGATTTTAAACTGAATACATTGGGGGAGTGGGAGTGATGAGTTACTATACTTGCACAGCCTTGCTAAAGAATTTATAAGGGCCACACACTTATCAAAAAAAATCGCCTTTGTGCTCCAAAATAAAGAGTATTGTCGGGGCACTAAGACCTCACACTGGATTTTTTTTAAATAAAATATGTATATATATTCTCATGGCTAATTTCTAAGATTTTACAAAACTGAACAAAGACCTTTTAAAATGGCTGAAGCTACGTCTGTCCGTGACCCTTGAACAAAAGGAGTTACCATGGCAGTACTGCAGAAACTTGCAACTCGTTATCTCTGAAGAGACACTAACGATCCCTGTGGGCTGCAGAGACCAAATTCAAAGAGAACTATACAAAGGCCATCTGCATTCCATAAGCCAGACCTGGCCAACCAGAGCTTATTTGTCTGCTAGGACCCCGCAACTTCCCTTTCAAGCCTTAATGGTTGGAGCATTTAACAACCTCAGGAACCCAGACAAAGCGATATACACCATTTGTCAAAGCCAGAATGGAGAGGTGGGAGTCATGTGACATGAACCCCTAGCTGGTGAAACTAGTTATATTTCCTTGCTGTACTGAAAACTCAGTCTGCCATTTCACAATCTACAAGCAGCAGCACAGAAAAGGGTCTGTGTCCAGATTGAATATCCCTCCCCACCTTCACTATTTCTACTGGAACTTCTGTATCATCACCTACAAGACTGGTTCATCTCCTCGTGTGACGCCAATTCCACTGGAAGAGTGGAGTTGACTTCACACGAGCATTGGTTTCAGCCTGCCAACCTCTGGGAAGGAATGCCTCCATGGATTTGATTCTGGGTTTTGGACTTGCATGAAACAATAATTCCACCCCCCCCCCCCCCCCCCCGGTCAAACACTTTGAGTGTGCACAAATAAACGAATCCCTTCGATTCATCCTATTAGGAGCTTGCTGTGGGCCTATTAATAGAAATTGGATCGCACCAAAACCAAGGGACTAGGAAATAAGCCACTGCTTATAAAAGGGGAGCAAATCAAAAACACCTTTCTGTTAACGAATGGGTGGTGAGAGGAGAAATCAGGGCTGTTTAAATTACCCCCACCCCCCTTCTCTCTGTAACAGTGTGGTTGATTTTTAAAGTATGTTCAGTTTCAGCAGCGACTCCCAATTTTTCACATTCTGATGAAGGGTTATGCCAGAACTGTTAACCTATCTTGCGAGGCAAAATGTATATTTTTTTAATGCTCCCATGATGTTTCCCCTGGGTTGTCGCAGCAGCATCCAGGTGATTAATCTTTAATTCCAGCCTAGGATAACCTAAGAGGGTCGATAACCCTAACTCTAACCCGCACCATGGCTGACATGTAATACAAATTCTAAGATACTGCAAGCTTTTTCATTGTAAGAATCTTCCTTCACCTGCACGGGTCCCCCTGACCAAAATCCCATCCCCCTATATTACATTTTCCAGATTCTGTCAAGCATTACCTGAATTGGAGAACTAAAGCTCAGGGAACAGGGCCTGGTTTATCCTGTGCTTGGCCAGGCAGCAATGTTTATGAATCTACCCACCTGGCAGCCAGCACTGCGCTGGAATGCAGAACCAGAGAGAGCGATGGCTGTGCTTGTGTAGGGTTACGCACGCCCAAACAAGTCCAGTTCGACTGATGCTGGAATTCCGTAACTTGACTCAAGGAACAGGAACTGTGAACAAAATGGTGCATTCATACCCAGATGGATCAGTGGGGAAGCTGCAGATTCGTTAGGGATGCCCTCCCAACCTCATATGGTTATAGAATGGAGGCAAGGTGTGGTCGGTGTGATGTCTGCTTTTAAAGGAGGTATTTTCTTGGGCTGTAGAAGATTCCCCAAAACATCTAACTTGACACTGAGATGCAAGGGTATCTGAGTTAATATGCACAGTACACATTTTTATCAGCAAGTTGTGTTCCTTGGCTCCTCCAACCTGCAATAACTATAACCAGGCTTCTAAATTGTACATTGATTTACTCACTTTTTATGGTTCCTTGTGTAATTTAAAGGGGAGGAAGGAGAAAAAAATGCCTGTTTCTTTGAGTGTGGATAATGAATTCTAGAGTGCATAAATTAATGAGAGGGATTGAAAGGGCTGAAAGGCAGGAGAAAGAAATGTTCACTTCTTGCTGCCCCTCACACAGGCCAAGTTTCCCTGCAAGTAAATATCCCTAAGAAAGGGACATTTGAAACTACTTTAATTTCTGGGGTTTCTAATAATCTTAACAAGATCTCCGCTTTGCAGAACACCTGCGGTCTGTCCGCAAGAAAGACCCAAACCTCCCTGTCGCTTGCCATTTTAACACTCCACCCTGTTCTCTTGCCCACATGTCTGTCCTTGGCTTGCTGCATTGTTCCAGTGAAGCCCAACGCAAACTGGAGGAACAGCACCTCATCTTCCGACTAGGCACTTTACAGCCTTCCGGGCTGAATATTGAATTCAACAACTTTAGATCTTAAACTCCCCCTCCCCCCATCCCCACCCCGTTTCTCCCCCCTCCCCTTTTTTTCAATAATTTATATAGATTCTTCTTTTCCCACCTATTTCCATTATTTTTAAATCTAAAACTAAAACTTTGTTAGCCTTTCCACCCCACCCCCACTAGAGCTGTACCTTGAGTGTCCTGTCTTCCATTCTTAATTAGCACTTTTCTTAGACAAATATCACCACCTTCAACACCTCTTTGATCCTTTTGTCTGTGACATCTTTTGATTATCTGCTCCTATCACTGCTTGCTTATCTCCACAATCGCCACACCCTCAACTTCTCTCTCCCCCCGCCCCCCCACCTTAAACCAGCTTATCTTTCACCTTTCTCCTAACTATGCTTCAGTTCTGCCGAAGGGTCGTGAAGACTCGAAACGTTAACTGATTTCTTCTCCACCGATGCTGCCAGACCTGCTGAGTTTTTCCAGGTAATTCTGTTTTTGTTTCCAATTAACTAGTCGCTCAAAATGAGCTCACTTTCATCCAGGAGAACAATAAGTCATAGTTCATGATCTTGAACTCTGATCTTCCATCCCTGTTCTGTTATAAATGCAGAGACAGTTAATGGGAGACTTAATAGAGGAGTTAAAAGTTATGAAGTTTTTACAGAATAAATAAGGGGAATCTTTCTCAAGTGGTATGAGGTTTGGTAACCAGAGGGATAGATTTAAGATAACTGACATAAGGTCCATGAGAATTTAATTTTACACGGCAAGTTGTTATGATCTGGAATGCATTCCCTGAATATTATGACACAGCAGTTGTTAAAGAAAGCTGAGTTATTTAAAAATCTCAGAGGGAAAAGTTAAACAACTGTCATAACCTTTATTTTAAGTAGTATGTTTGAGATGCAGTTCTAAATTCAGGAATTAGACCACCAGTTCTCAAGAAGTTTTTATATTAAACTAAATGAAACATTTTCTTAAGTTACAACAGATTGAATACATACACATGGCTACAAATTACTACTATCATAACTTATAACAAATTCCCAAACTAATCTCTACTAAGGCAACAACAACCCATCGACTTTAAGCAGACACCAAGCAAAGCATTTTCACCTTACAAATTCAAAATGAGGTTCCTTTCATTTTGGTTCCTTTGCAGACACCGTGGTAGGCTTAAGGCTTTTTATGTTACATGCCTCTGCCCTGCACACACAAAACTGCTGTCCGTTATATCCAGCACAGCTCACTGAATGTAAATTTTCATTGTATCACCAGCCCTTTGAACTCCACCTTTCCTAACAATAAAACCCCTTTCATAGTATCAAATTTTATAAGTAATATAAACATATTGCTTGGTAGCTGCTAGATAGGTGCCAGATTTCACTCCCCTTCTTGAATGCTCTATTCAAAAAAATGCAAATGCACTCTACCCCTCTTACATCTCAAAACTAGCACACATCAAAGTACACATCAAA
The DNA here is from genome assembly GCF_964194155.1 of Cetorhinus maximus. Lineage (NCBI taxonomy): Eukaryota > Metazoa > Chordata > Chondrichthyes > Lamniformes > Cetorhinidae > Cetorhinus > Cetorhinus maximus. The sequence goes on from NC_135892.1 coordinate 110,028,714, forward strand.
GCACCCAGGCTAGCTAGCTTTAATCCAATTAAGACACACCCACAAACCAAACCTCTATTTTAAAAGAAAAATAATTTCCATAATATACATTGATAGCTTCATGACATGAAAGAATGATGAAGCAAATTTAACAGTAGCTTTCAAAGGGAATTAGATATATACTTGAAAAGGAAACATTTGCAGTGCTATTGGGAAAGAACAGGCAGTGGGACGAATTGGATAGCTCTCTCCAAGACCTAGTCATGATGAGCAACAATGCAAAATTCTATGAATCTGTGAATGGCAGCTCCTTACTGCAGTAGGGTAAGTTGCAGCTGTCTCTTCTGACTGCAGAATGCAGATTAAAGAGCGCCCACCCTCCATTCCCCATTTTTCTGCACATTGGGTGTGTACAGTGTGTCAAAGCTGCGCTATGGAATGCAGAAGACCACCTCTTCAATCTAAGTGCAGTTTTAGTTGGGATATTGTAACAGAGTGCCACAAGGGAAGAGATTCGGGATTGTCTTGCAGTAAGTTTATGATCTAGGCTGAGTGATAAGTGGCAGCAAGCACTAAAGAATTCACTGTCCAGGCTTGATGAACCTAAGGAAGCTTTTTGATTGCCCAAAGCAGCCTAGACTGAGGCCAGATGGACTGCTTTCCCCTCTGTTTAAAATTGTATGCTGGAGAGTAAGAAGAGATAGAGAGAGAGACACACACATGAGCATCTTTTTATAAACTGTAAAATTGGACCAGATGGAAAATACATAAATGGAACTAAACTCTCTACTTGCAACACAGTCTAATGTCTTCCTTGCAAATTGCACAAAGGACATCACTTGTTGAATAGCTGGGCTGCCTGACCACCTGAATGATGCCTTTTATACCTTCACACAGACAAAATCATAACATTATACAGCATGCAAGGGGCCATTTGGTCCATCGTACCTGTGCCAGCTCTTCGAAAGATTTATCCAACTAGTCTTATTCCCACTCTTTACCAAGGCCCTACAAATATTTCCTTTTCAAGTATAATTTCCAGTGTATAATCCAAATTGGGTGCACCTACGCAGATAATTTCAAATATAAATATCTTTATTTTGCATGTAAACTGATTTTACGAAACAGAAGTGACACAGTAGCTAAAATGAGTACAACTAGATCATTGCTACATAAAGCAAGAACTAGCCTTCATTTATATGACTTGGCCCCTTGGGAAGGATCCAGTGTGTTTTTGCGTCAAATTAACATTTTGAAAGCAGATGTGTGAGGCTTTTTGCACGCAGCAGGATCCTGCAACGTGATGTAAGACTGGTCGATCTGTTTTTGGTGCTGTTTGGTGACGGGAGGAACATTAACCAGAACATTAGGAGAACTACTGCCCTCCTTTAAATTATGTCTGAATCTTTTAACAATCACCAGGACCTCAGTTTAATGTCTCGTCTGCTGGACGGCACCTCCAGCAACGCGGCACTCCCTCAGCACTACACTGAGGTGTCAGACTCAATTATGAGCGCATTTCCATTCTGGGGTTTGACTCCATACTGTCCTGATGCAGAGGTTAGACTGCCAGTTGAGACAACTGGCACTTCTCTTAAAGAGAATGCCAGGGCAGCAGGCAAGGACATGACATGTGTTTGAGCCACTATAGATTTGCCAATCACAGCTGATCAATCTCCATAGTGTCAGGAGCTCTGAATCTAGTTAACTTGATGTTTGTTCTGTCCTGACAAATTTTCAAAGGCTTTTGGCAGCTAATTCCATTACATTGCTGCAAATGGCAGCTCACGGTAAATATAGTGTAAGCAAGGCAACAGACTTCATTTTATACCAGGCAGCTCAAAGGTGTCTGAAAAAAGATCAAAAACAATATCCATTTGTTATGTGTCCCAAAACTGTTTCAGTGATGGTCAGGAAAATCTGTTCTGGAAAACCAACTCTGGCACTCATTTCCTTTTTAAAAGTATAAATTATGTTGCATGGTAACCTACCAAAATAAATAAATTACTATGTTTGTGGTACTCCAAACTTCTGTTTTTTCTGCCTGTAATCATTGGTTAATGTGTTTTCTGTTCTTCTAAACTGTTCGGAATACAGGACTTTATCAGTCCCAGATGGTAGGGAGTAAATGACTACAAGGGACAACTAATTGAGACATTGAGTTACTTTTAGTGCCTTCAAATCAACCCCTATTGTGATTAACCCACTGGTTTAGTAATATTCTTTGGGGAGAGTAGGCTGCCAACCCACCAGCCTGATTTGGTTTGGCCCACATGTGACTCCAATCTGTGGTCAACTTTTAGTGCCCTCCCAGTGGCAAGGTATGGCCTTACTAGTGTTTCCCACATCATAAAAACAGATGAAAGAAACTTTAGTGTTTAGAGTTCCACTTAAAATTGGTGCATGGCTGCATAACCAGTAATCTAACAGTGAGACCTTGTATACATGTGGCTTATGTTCACTGCATAAGTGTTCTTGTTGAACGGCTGATCCGTGTTATTTTTCATTTATTTTCCAAGAACAGATGCAGGTAAAATCTTAACCAACAACCATAAGGAATTTGAGCCAACTTTAAAGTTTGAGGCTGTCGGCCATATTTGTGTTGAAGAAATAAGTGACTTCGGATTGCATTGAAAGTTTATTTCTCAGTATGGATTTAAAGCCTATTCCTGTCAGTTTGAAGTAATACTTTGTGTTCCACAGAAACATGATCAAATCATTCTACACCGCAAGCTTGTTATATGATGTCCTTACTGTATTCGGGGAGCTCACTGAAGAGGTAAGATTAGCATGTGGTTACTTCATCCGTTGCATGCTGTGATTTAAGGTTGGATTTTGTATCATAACTAACAATATAGTGTGGTATGCCTAACTAGGAAGCTGGGATTTGAATCATAAGCCCAAAGGTTGTTTGTATTTAAAGAGTTGAATTTAAATAGTGCCATCCATGTTCTTGGAACATTCCAAAGCACTTATTTTATTGTTTTTTTATTCATTCATGGGATGTGGGCTTCGCTGACTAGGCCCAGCATTTATTGCCCATCCCCAGTTGCCCTTGAGAAGGTGGTGGTGAGCTGTCTTCTTGAACCGCTGCAGTTCATGTGGTGTAGGTACACCCACAGTGCTGTTAGGGAGGGAGTTCCAGGATTTTGACCCAGCGACAGTGAAGGAACGACGATATATTTCCAAGTCAGGATGGTGAGTGACTTGGAGGGGAACCTCCAGGTGGTGGTGTTCCCATCTGTCTGCTGCCCTTGTCCTTCTAAGTGGTAGTGGTCATGGGTTTGGAAGGAGCTGTCTGAGGAGCCTTGGTGAATTCCTGCAGTGCACCTTGTAGGTGGTACACACTGCTACTACTGTGCGTCAATGGTGGAGGGAGTGAGTGTTTGTGGACTTGGTGCCAGTCAAGTGAGCTGCTTTGTCCTGAACGGTGTCAAGCTTCTCGAATTCTGTGGGAGCTGCACTAATCCAGGCTAGCGGGGAGTGTTCCATCACAATCTTGACTTGCGCCTTGTAGATGGTGGACAAGCTTTGAGGTGTCAGGAGGTGAGTTACTTGTCGCAGGATTCTGAGCCTCTGACCTGCTCTTGTAGCTACAGTATTTATATGGCTAGTCCAGTTCAGTTTCTGGTCAATGGCAGCCCCCAGGATGTTAATAGTGGTGGGTTTCAGTGATAGCAATGCCATTGAACATCAAAGGGTGATGGTTAGATTCTCTCTTGTTGGAGATGGTCATTGCCTGGCAATTGTGTGACGCGAATGTTACTTGCCACTTGTCAGTCCAAGCCTGAATATTGTCCAGGTTTTGCTGCATTTGGACATGGACTGTTTCAGTATCTGAGGAGTTACGAATGCTGCTGAACATTGTGCAATCATCAACGAACACCCTCACTTCTGACCTTATGATGGAAGGAAGGTCATTGACGAAGCAGCTGAAGATGGTTAGCTGAGGACATGACCCTGAGGAACTCCTGCAGTGATGCCCTGGAGCTAAGACGACTGACCTGCAACAACCACAACCAATTTCCTTTGTGCTAGGTATGATTCCAACCAGCGGAGAGTTTTCCCCTGATTCTCATTGACTCCAGTTTTTCCTAGGACTCCTTGATGCCACACTCAGTCAAATGCAGCCTTGGTGTCAAGGGCAGTCAGTCTCACCTCACTTCTGGAGTTCAGCTCTTTTGTCCATGTTTGAACCAAGGCTGTAATGAAGCCAGGAGCTGAATGGCCCTGGCGGAACACAAACTGGCACCAATGAGCAGGTTATTGCTAAGCAAGTGCCGCTTGATAGCACTGTTGATGACACCTTCCATTACTTGGAAATATATCACAGTTCCTTCACTGTCACTGGGTCAGAATCCTGGAACTCCCTCCCTAACAGCACTGTGGGTGTACCTACACCAGGGGCTGCAAAGGTTCAAGAAGGCAGCTCAGCACCACCTTCTCAAGAGGCAATTAGGAATGGGAAATAAATGCTGGCCCAGCCAGCGAAGCCCACACCCCGTGAACAAATTTAAGAAAAACTTTACTGATGATCGAGAGTAGACTGATGGGACAGTAGTTGGCCAGGTTGGATTTGTCCTGCTTTTTGTATACAAAACATACCTGGGCAAATTTCTACATAGCCAGGTAGATATCAGTGTTGTAGCTGTACTGGAACAGCTTGGTTAGCGACGCAGCAAGTTCTGGAGCACAAGTCTTCCATACTATTACCGGAATATTGTCAGGGCCCAAAGCCTTTGCTGTATCCAGTGCCCTGAGCTGTTTCTTGATATCGTGTGGAGTGAATCGAATTGGCTGAAGACTGGCATCTGTGATGCTGGGGACTTCCGGAGGAGGCCAAGTTGGATCATCCACTCGGCACTTCTGGCTGAAGATTGTTGCAAATGCTGCTGTACATTTGCTCTGATGTACTGGCCTCCCCCATCATTGAGGATGGGGGTATTTGCGGAGCCGCCTCCTCCAGCAAGCTGTTCAATTGTCTACCACCATTCACGACTGGATGTGGCAGGACTACAGAGCTTAGACCTGATCCATTGGTTGTGGGATCGTTTAGCTCTGTCTATCACTTGGCATGCAAGTAGTCCTGTGTTTATAGCTTCACCAGGTTGACTCCTCATTTTTAGGTATGCCTGGTGCTGCTCCTAGCAAGCCCTCCTGCACTCTTCATTTGAGCCAGGGTTGATCCCCTGGCTTGATGGTAATGGTAGAGTCCGGGATATGCCAGGCTATGAGGTTACGGATTTTGTTTGAATCCACTTCTGCTGCTGATGGCCCACAGCATCTCATGGATGCCCAGCCTTGAGTTGCTAGATCTGTTCGAAATCTATCCCATTTACCATGGTGGTAGTGCCACACAACACGATGGAGGGTATCCTCAATGTGAAGGTGGGTCTTCATCTCCACAAGGACTCTGTAGTGGTCACTCCTACCGATACTGTCATGGACAGATGCACCTGCTGCAGGCAGGTTGGTGAGGATGAGGTCAAGTATGTTTTTCTCTGTTGTTGGTTCCCTCACCACCTGCTGCAGACCCAGCCTAGCAGCTACGTCCTTTAGGGCTCAGTCAGTAGTAGTGTTACTGAGCCATTCTTGGTGATGGACCTTGCCACCCTCATTGCTTCCTACAAGTGTGTTCAAAGCAGGAGCTTACCTTGCCCATGTTTGACCTGATGCCATGAGATTTCATGGGGTCCGGAGTTGATGTTGTGGACTCCCAGGGCAGTTCCCCCCTGACTATATATCACTGTGGGCCATCAGCTGCAGCAGAAGTGGACTCAAACACAATCTGTAACCTGTAACCTCATGGTCCACTGTAGATAGAGGCCCTCTATCCAGCTCTACCTGTCTCCGCCCCCTCTCTCTCTCTCTCTCTCTCTCTCTCTCTCTCTCTCTCTCTCTCCCTCTCCCCCCCCCCCCCCCCCCCCCCCCCCCCCCCGCCCCTTTAACCAGCTTATATTTCACCTCTTTTCTATTTTTCCTTAGTTCTGATGAAGAGTCATTCGAACTCGAAACGTTAACTGTGTTCCTCTCCGCAGATGCTGTCAGACCTGCTGAGTTTTTCCAGGTATTTTTGAAATTCTCTCGGGACCCGGGTTCAAATCCCACCACGGCAGATGGTGAGATCTGAAATTTAAAAATCTGCAATTAAAAGTCTGACAAACCATTGTCAATTGCCATAAAGAAAAACAATCTAGTTCACTAACCCACAGCAATGTGGTTGACTCTTAAAATGCCCCCTGAAATGGGCAATAAATGCCTAGGACAGCGACGCCCACATCCGAACGAATAAAAGAATGTAGGTCAGATCAGGTGAGGACAGCAGATTTCCTTCCACCTTAGTGAACCAGATGGTTTCATGGTCATCATTAGACTTTTAATTCCAGATTGTTGTTGAATTCAAATTCCATTTGATTTGAATTTGAACATTACTCTGGATTACTAGTCCAGCGACAATACCACTACACCATCGCCTCCCAGAGTCAATGAATTACTGAAGTGCAGTTACTGTTGTTATTTACTCAACCACAACAGCCAATTTACACACACCGCAATGAGTTGAACAATGGGTTAATCTGTTTTGGTATCATCTTGGCATTTCCTTTTTTGGGAAGAAGGAAATTCAAGGAGAGAGGGACAAACTGGAAATGTTGTCCTAAATCACAGCAAGTGCTCCTCCAATGAGTGTTCACACTCATGCCAGCAGCTGGTGCAAAATCATGTATCCACTTGCTGTTGTATGTCAAGAATATTGCATCTTGCGAATTGTCATCCTAAGCAGTGACAGGAAGAAAAGAACGGTGCGATATAGCGATTCACAAGTGAAGATTCTTCACCCTCTCCTTCCATGATTTTCTTATTTTGAATTCTTAAGTTATTAGGGCAGTTCACTTGCTGCATCTAACTCCAGAGTTGATGTAGAACCCATCCACCACAGTTACAGTGCAAAAGGAAGAATGGAGTGGGGACACTTATCACCTATTAAGTTCTCTTTCATGTCACACACCATTCTGACTTTGACATAAATGGCCATTCCTTCATTATCAATGGATTAATATCCTGCAAATCCCTCCCTAACATTTGGGGAGAACCATTGTTAGAAAGATTGCTACAGTTCAAGAATATATCTTCTACCACCACCTTCTAAAGGGCAACTGGGGATTGACAGTAAATCCTACCTTATCAATGTCACCCATATCCAAGAACAAATAAAAGTCTAGCTTTTTACTAGAGCAATCCAAAACAACCCCATTGCCTTGTTCTTGCATCTACCTATGCTGCAGTTAATTGTAGTTTTTTCTTAAAAACTGCAGTGGTCTCTGCCTGAATCATTACTTGTGGCAAAGCATTGCATGGTACAACAACCCTCTACACAAAGACATTTCTCCTAACCTCACTCTCTTGGCTGCCTTTTGTCACTGACTCCTCTACCAGGGGAAATAGTCTTTTACCTGTTAACCTTAACAAAACATTTCATCATTTATAAAAGCACTCCTCAGCTGCTGTGCTCCAGTGAAAGTAGACCCAACCTTGGGGCTTTTATGCTATCCCTGGTATTGGATCCATTCTGTGCATCCTCTATGGCATTAATATTCTTATTATAACCCTCTTCCCCATCTTTCCTAACTACCTTCATTCAACTTTCAGGACATTGTGTTTGAACCCTTTGGTTTCTGTTTATCCCCGCACTTCAGTGTAATTACATGATGTATTTAAGCTCAGGTCTTGTTTTTACTCCCAAAATCTACTACCCCACACTTCTCAATGTTACAATACAGCTTCCACCTTTCTGCCTATTCTGCTAATCTGTCTATCTCCTCCTGTGGTCTTTTACGGTCATTCTCCACATTTTGTGTTACATCTTGAACCTGAATTTTACTAACTAGCATCTTGTGAGATACATTATTGTGAATACCTTTTGAAAAATCATGCATGCTATACTTACAGCATACACCTTTTCTATCTAATTGGTTACTTCTTTAAAATACTGTTATATTTATCAAGCATAAAATTTCTTTTACAATTCTGTACTAGCTGTCTTTGATTGGCCAATGCAATTCTAAATGCATTTTGATTTTATTGTTTACTTACCCGCTAAAAATTAAATTAAATTGATTCAAGGGTAGGGAGCTCTCTTTAATTGCCCATCGCCGGACCGGTAATTCATAGAAGTCAAAAGTACATCATTGAAGAAGTGTTATGATACAGCAGTGGGTAAAGGCTGAGTTGTTTAAATCCCAGAGGGAAATTTGAACAACTGTCATAACCTATATTTTCAATTAGTATGTTTGAGATGCAGCTCTGAATTCAAGAATAAGACTTAGCGAGCCTCGAAAGGTATTTTTTTATCTAAAACTAAATTAAGCATTTAAACATAAACACATGTCTACAAATTACTACCATAATAACTTTTAAACAAATCCCCAAATGAACCACTCCCAGGTAAATCTTCACCAAGGCAACGATAACCCATAGACTTTAAACAGACACCAGGCAAAGCACATTTGACCTTACAAATTCAAAATGAGGTTCCTTTCAATTTGTTTCCTTTGTAGACACACTTGTAGGCTTACAGGCTGGTTAGATCTTAAATGCCTCTGATTCACACAAACTCCTTTCTGTTTATACCTAGCTTCCCCTTTGAATATAAATTTTCCATTGTATTACAAGGCTTTTTAATTTTACCTCTAACAATAATCCTTTCATTCCACCAATTTTATCAGTAATATAATCACATTGCTTGGCATCTCCCAGCTAGGTACAAGATTTTACCCATTCTTTTCAATGGTTTATTCAACAAAAGCAAATTGCACTTCACCTTTTAACTTCCTTACGCTTATCTAATTCACATCTCAAAACTTCTATACATCAAAGCACCCAGACTAGCTGGTTTTAATCCAGTTAAGAGACACACACACACACACAGACACGGATCTTACTATAATTCCCAATTTAAAAACAATTCCCATTAACATTATAGACAAAACCTCTTCATGACAGAAATCAAAACTGATATTTACACAGCATGTATGCAGAAACTGCAGCAAGATCAATTTAAGATTAATTTGAGAGCTGATGGTGTGGAATGTTTATGGGGAAGGCTATTTTAGAAGTTATGTTCTCTGTCATTTTACGAATTTTTTTTAAAAAGGGATTGCGTTGAAATAGTAGACTGAGGGAAAAATACGTTGCCTCTTAAAGTATTTTTTAAGAGAAACCTAATTCACCCAAGGCTGCCTACCTGTCAGCTCCTCATGTGTTTTCATGCCCTGCACTTCCTCACTGTGAGCTCTCTTAATAGGATGTAATCTGGCCCAACACAAAGTGAAGGCAGCCCAGTAAATTGGACTCTAAAGAGGTGTAGGAATTAGCACACAGGTGTACATGAACAGGGGTGCATTGGTATGCCAATGTGCCGCACCATGAACTGTTTGTATTCACCCAGGACACATGGGCACAACAAATTATAGACTCTGAGCATACTTCGGTCACCAAGTGGGGGCTGTATGTTTTTGAAAAGCAAACCACATGCTAACCCTGACTATATCTCAGTATTTGCACCAAGATGAGGGATAACTTTACTGCTTGAGCAAGGGTATAGGTTTGCATATTGGACATGATGAACTATGTGGGCTTGGGTGTGAAAGCGCCTCAAAGAAGAGATATGTTTTATCAATCAGTAGTATCTTAGTAAAAATGCAAAAAACCAAATTCAGCTATTTACAGTAAGAGTTGCCTTTCAGGCTTAGTTTCCTATCACTATTTCCTTCCCCAGTACTGAACTCCCATATTGACATAATCAGCACAATGGGTTACTTTGGGTTATTGCAGATAGTTCTGTTTCTTTTTTGGCATTTGATTACTAAACAGAAAATAAAAAGATAGAAAGTCTTGTACTTGTACAGCGCCCTCTCGGCATGTCCCAAAGCGGTTTATAATCAGTAAAGTTATTTTGAAGCGCTGTTTTAATGTAAATGACCATATAATTGTTTTTAGTGATTGGTTCGGGAATAAATATTGCCTGAACAGGAGGACAATGACCTCGCTGTTCCTCAAAATTGTATCATGGGACCTTTGTCCACCTGAGAAAATGTATTCAGCCTAAATAATTGTCTTAAGGGATTGTGGAATCAGCCTTAATTTAGACTGTGTTGATATGTTTATTTTAAATCTGGACTTTAATTTTCCCCATTCAGTAATTTTCTTCCCTCTTCACCTGAGAGTAGGAGCCCAAACTGCGGTCCACATGCTGTGGGACCTCAATGCCCAAATTGCCATTCTTAATATGTAAGCCCCAACAGTGAAAGTTGGCAGAATGTTCAACAGCAGGACGATTCCTTGCCTTGCCCAGTGTGCACGCACGGGCATAGGCACAGGCATTAGGAATCACTGGCTCATATTGTTTGCATTCTGCCTGGACTTGGAAATCAGTCAGCAGTTTGCAAGGGAGGTGATGATGCAGTGGTATTGTCAATGGAATAGTAATCCAGGCACCCAGGATAATGCTCTGAGGACCCGGGTTCGAATGCCGCCATGGCAGATGGTGGAATTTGAGACCAACAAAATCTGGAATTAAAAGTCATGAAACCATTGTTGATTGTAGTAAAAACCTATCTGGTTCATTAATGTCCTTGAGGGAAGGAATTCCACCCTCCTTACCTGGTCTGGCCTACATGGACTCCAGAACCCGTAGCAATGTGGTCCTCTGAAATGGCCTAGCAAGCTACTCGGTTTTATCACAATATGATTGAATTTTACATCCAGTTTGAAAGGGAGAAGAGTGGGTCTAAGACTAGTATCTTAAACTTAAATAAGGGCAACTGGGGATGAAAGCAGAACTAGCTGAAGTGAACTGGGAAACTAAGCTAGAGGATAGATCAATAGAGAAGTAGTGGCAGACATTTAGGGGATATTTCAGAGGCTTCAGAATACGTCTATTCCTATTATAAAGAAAAATTCGAAGGGGCAGACCCACCATCTGTGGCTAACTAAAGAAGTTAAGGAAAGCGTCAAACTTAAGAAAAAAACATACAACTCCACAAAGATGAGTGGCAGGGCAGGTGATTGGTCAGAATATAAAGAACGGCAGAGAATGACTAAAAGGTTAACCAGGAGAAAGAAATTAGAATGTGAGAAGAAGCTAGCTACAAATGTAAAAACCAATAGCAGGAATTTCTATAGGTATCTAAAAAGGAAAAGAGTAAGTAAAGTGAGTGTGTGTTGGTCCTCTAGAGAGTGACAAAGTGGAGTTAAATGTAGATAATAAGGAAATGGTGGAAGAAATGAACAAATATTTTGCTTCTGTGTTCACTATAGAGACACAAAAAACATTCCAGTAATTGCTGTTAATCAGGAGGTGAACCGAAGAAAGGATCTTGGTGAAATTGAAATCACTAGGGAAATAGTACTGGGCAAATTGATGGAGCTGCAGGCTGGCAGGTCTCTGGGCCCCGATGGACTATATCTTAGGGTCTTAAAAGATGTGGCTAATGAGGTAGTGAGCTGGTGTTAATTTTCTAAAATTCGCTGCATTCTAAAAAGGTTCCATCTGACTGGAAAGTAGCAAATATAACCCCTCTATTCAAGAAGGGTGGGAGACAGAAAACAGGAAACTATAGGCCAAAAACAGTTTAGCTTGATGTTTGTTGTGGGGAAGTTGTTAGAATCGATCATTAAGGAGGTTATTGCTGGACACTTAGAAGAGCTCAAGGCAACCGGGAAGAGCCAGCATGGTTTTGTGAAAGGAAAATCATGTTTAACTAATTTTTTGGAGTTTTTTGAAGGAGTAGCATGTGCGGTGGATGAATGGAAGCCTAGTTGGATTTCCAGAAGGCACTTGATAAGGTGCCACATCAAAGGTTATTACAGAAAATAAAAGCGCATGGTATAGGGGGTAATATATTAGCATGGATAGAAGATTGGCTGGCTGGTGGACAGTATGCAGAAATGGGCCCTTTTCAGATTGGCAGGATGTGACATGGGTCTGTGCTGGGGCCTCAACTTTTTACGATTCACATCAATGATTTAGATGAGGGGAGCGAAGGCATGGTAGCTAAATTTGCAGATGATACAAAGGTAGGTAGGAAAGTATGTTGTGAAGAGGACATGAGGTTGCAGATGGATATAGATAGGTTCAGTGAGTGGACAAAGATCTGGCAAATGGAGTTTAATGTGGGGAAATGTGAAGTTTTTTTGGCAGGAAGAACAAAAAAGCAGAGAATTGTTTAAATGGAGAATGGCTGCATAATTCTGCGATGCAGAGTCACAAAAAAGTTAGCACAAGTCACAAAAAGTTAGTATGCAGGCACAGCAAGTAATTAAGAAGGCTAATGGAATGCTATCCTTTATTACGGGAGGGGTGGAGCATAAAAGTAAGGATGTTATGCTTCAGTTGTACAGGGCATTGGTGAGACCACACCTCGAATATTGTGTGCAGTTTTGATCTCCTTATTTAAGGAAGGATGTAAATGCTTTGGAGGTGGTTCAGAGGAGGTTTACTAGATTGATACCTGGAATGAGTGGGTTGCCTTGTGAGGAAAGGTTGGACAGACTGGGTTTGTTTCCAATGGAGTTTAGAAGAGTGAGGGGATGATTTGAGTATCCAAGATCCTGAACAGCTTTGACAAGGTGGACTTCGAAAGGATGTTTCCTCTTGTGGGTGAGCCCAGAACTAGGGGACACTGTTTTAAAATTAGGGATCGCCCTTTTAGGACAGAGATGAGGAGAAATTTGAGGGTTGTGCAACTTTGGAGCACTGTCTCAGAAGACGGCGGAGGCAGGGTTATTGAATATTTTTAAGGCAGAGGTAGATAGATTCTTTTTAGGCAAGGGAATCAAAGGTTATCAGGGTAGATGGGAATGTGGAAATCGGAACACTAGAAGATCAGCCATGATCTTATTGAATGGCAGAGCAGGCTTGAGGGACCGAATGATCTACTGTTCCTATTTCTCATGTTCTTATCAAACCACTACGAAGTCTATAAGAAGTGGAACTGGACTGACCACTCAGCATCGACTTAGCACCGAAAACAACAATGGCAAACTCAGTCCTGTTGACCCTGCAAGGCCTTCCTTGCTAACATCTCGGGGCTAGCACCAAAATCTGGAGAGCTGTCCCACAGACTAGTCAAGCAACACCTGACATAGTCATACTCATGGATTCATACCTTACAGATCATGTCCCAGACACCACCATCACCATCCCTGGGCATGTCCTGCCCCACTGGCAGGACAGACCCAGCAGAGGTGGCAGCACAGTGGTATACAGTCAGGAGGAATTACACTGGGAATCCTCAACCTCGTCTCTGGCCCCATGAAGTCTTATGGCATCAGGTCAAACATGGGCAAGGAAACCTCCTGCTGATTACCATGTACTGTCCCCCCTCAGTTGATGAATCATTACTTCTCCATGTTGAACACCACTTGGAGAAAGCACTGAAGGTGGCAAGGGCACAGAATGTACTTTGGGGGAGGTCTTCATTGTCCATCACCAAGAGTGGCTCGGTAGCACCGCTACTGACCAAGACCTAAAGGGCATAGCTGCTAGACTGGGTCTGCAGCAGGTGGCAAGGGAACCAACAAGAGGGAAAACATACTTCATCCTCACCAACCTGCCTGCCACAGATGCATCCGTCCATGACAGTACCAGTCGGAGTGACCACCGTACAGTCCTTATGGAGACCAAGTCCCATCTTCACAATGAGGATACCCTCCATCGTGCTTTGTGGCACTACAACCGTGCTAAATGGGATAGCTTTCGAACAAATCTAGCGACTCCAGACTGGGCATCCATGAGGTGCTGTCAGCAATCAGCAGCAGAATTGCTCTCAGGCACAATCTATAACCTCATGGCATATCCCCCACTCTACCATTACGACCAAGCCAGGGGATCAATTCTGGTCCAATGAAGAGTGCAGGAGAGCATGCCAAGAGCAGCATCAGGCAACCTAATGAAGCTATAACACAGGACTACTTGTGTGCCAAGCAGCATGCAATAGACAGAGCTAAGCAATTCCTCAACCAATGGATTAGATTTTAGCTCTGCAGCCCTGCTACATCTGGTCATGAATGGTAATGGACAATTAAACAACTCACTGAAGGAGGAGGCTCCACGAGTATCCCCATCCTCAATGATGGGGGAGCCCAGCACATCAGTGTAAAAGATAAGGCTGAAGCATTTGCAGCAATCTTCAGCCAGAAGTGCTGAGTGGATGATCCATATTGGCCTCCTCCAGGGTCCCCAGCATCACGAATGCCAATCTTCAGACAATTTGGTTCACTCCATTTGATACCAAGAACCAGCAGAAGGTACTGGATACTGCAAAGGCTATGGACTCTAACAATGTACTGGCAATCATACTGAAGACTTGTGCGCCAGAACTTGCTGCACCCCTGGCCAAGTTGTTCCAGTACAGCTACAACACAGGCATCTATCCGGCAATGTGGAAAATTGCCCAGGTATGCCCTGCAAACAAAAAGCAGGACAAATCCAACCTGGCCAGTTACCGCCCTATCAGCCTACTCTCGATCATCAGTAAAGTGATGGAAGGGGTCATCGACAGTGCTATCAAGCAGCACTTGCTTACAAATAACCTGCTCACTGATGCTCAGTTTGGTTTCTGTCAGGATCACTCAGCTCTTGACCTCATGACAGCCTTGGTTCAAACATGGACAAAAGAGCTGAACTCCAAAGGTGAGGTGAGAGTGACTGCCTTTGACCAAGTGTGGCATCAAGGATCCCTAGCGAAACGGGAGTCAATGGGAATCGGCGGGGGGTGGCGGGAAAGCTCTCTGCTGGTTGGAGTTATACCTAGCACAAAGGAAGATGGTTGTGGTTGTTGGAGGTCAGTCATCTCAGTTCCAGGACATCACTGCAGGAGTTCCTCAGGATACTGTCCTTGGCCTAACCATCTTCAGCTGTTTCATCAATGGCCTTCCTTCCATCATAAGGTCAGACGTGGTGATGTTCACTGATGATTGCACAATATTCAGCTCCATTCGTGATTCCTCAGATACTGAAGTAGTCCATGTCTAAATGCAACAAGACGAGGACAATATTCAGCTGACAAGTGGCAAGTTACATTCGTGCCACATAAGTGCCAGGCAACAGCCATCTCCAGCAAGTGAGAATCTAACCATCGCCCCTTGAGATTCAATGGTATTACCATTGCTGAAACCCCCACTATCAACAACTTGGGGGTTACCATTGACCAGAAGCTGAACTGGACTAGCCATATAAATACTGTAGCTGCAAGGGCAGGTCCGAGGCTGGGAATCCTAGGGTGAGTAACACCTCCTGAGTCCCCAAAGAATGTTCACCATCTATAAGGCACTAGTAAGGAGTGT
The DNA here is from genome assembly GCF_964194155.1 of Cetorhinus maximus. NCBI lineage: Eukaryota > Metazoa > Chordata > Chondrichthyes > Lamniformes > Cetorhinidae > Cetorhinus > Cetorhinus maximus. Next base: position 110,044,038 of record NC_135892.1, read on the forward strand.
GATGGAATACTCTCCCCTTGCCTAATGAGTGCAGCTCCAACAACAACTCAAGAAGCTTGACACCGTCCAGAGCAAAGCAGCCCCCTTGATTGGCACCTCATCCACAAACATTCACTCCCTCCACAACCCGACGCACAGTAGCAGCAGTGTGTGCCATCTACAAGATGCAGTGCAGGAACTCACGAAGCCTCCTGAGACAGCACTTTCCAAACCCACGACCACTACCATCTAGAAGGACAAGGGCATCTGATGCATGGGAACACCAACACCTGGAAGATCCCCTCCAAGTCACTCACCATCCTGACTTGGAAATATGTCACCGTTCCATCACTGTCGCTAGGTTAAAATCCCAGAACTCCCTCCCTTACAGCACTGTGGGTGTGCCTACACCACATGGACTGCAGCGGTTCAAGAAGGCAGCTCTCTCTTGTGGGTCTGGCATCATAAAAGGCACTATATAAATGCAAGTGTGTTCTTTCGTTGAAAGAGAGAACAAACTCGAGGGGCTGGATGACCTACTCCTGTTCCTAAATTTAATCATTTAAAGTGAGTTAGGATGTTTCATTACAGTAAAAGCACCATATGAGTGCAAGTTTTTGTTTTGTGCATAATCTATGCCTGAATGCAACGCAGTGCAGCAAAGAGCCTGTTTTATGCTGGTGGTGAAGTCTTTTCTGTTTCTGTTTTCTGTAGCATTGATCTTTTAGTTCTGTTAAGAAAGTATCTGAGGCAAGGTCTGTTAACCAGACTCACTGTGCAACATTAGTCGTGACAATGGGCCTTCAGATTATTAAGTGACTACTCTGCCCTTTGCAAATATGTTTGTGATTGACATTTGGAAATGAGGTTAAACATGTAAGTAGAACTTTCAACACAATGTTGTTCAGCCTGATCAGTCATTTGGCACTGTGCACATTCAGAGACGCACACCTCTAAATCCATTTTAACTGACAGAAACATTCAACATGTTGTAAAATGAATCCAAATACTTTGTTTGACATTACAATCTTATTTATTTTTTTAATGGATAACTGTTTAAAAACAAATTTTTAGCTTCTTTGCATTTGATGTGATACAGAGCATGGGTTTGGACGCTTGGAGTATTGGAGCTTCTGTGTCTTAGAGTAAAACTTCCATTTGTAGAGAACCTTTCTTAACCACAGGACATCACAAAACACTTCACAGCCAATGTACTTTTTTGAAATGTAGTCACTGCTGCAATGTAAGATGGGCAGTGGCGTATTTGCACACAACAGGATTCCACAAGCAGCAATGTGATATTCACCTTGATTCCTTTTAATATGGTGATGAGTTAAATTTTGACCAGGACTTCAGGGAGAACCCCTGCTCCTTTTCGAAAATAGTGCAATAGGATATTTTATATCCGTCTGAGAGGATGGGCAGGATCACAGTTTAACATTTCATCCGAAAGACTGATGCAGCACACTCTCAATACTGCGCAGGAGTGTCAGCCTAAATTTTATACTCAATTCTTTGGAGTGGGTCATGAACCAACAACCTTCTGACTCAGAATTGAGATCTGCTAACAACTGATCCACAGCTAATATTTCTTTCCCCATAGAGTGCCAGAATATGAGTTTGTGCCTACAATTCCCCAGATGGTGTTTTATAGTTTCAGGAGTTGGGTCGCAGATCAGCCATTGTCCCATTGAATTTACCACCAGGCTTGAGGTGGTAAATGGTGTACCGTTGTTCCACTTTTCCTAAGCCACGTTGCGATGAGCTACCCTGGAGGAATTTCTCAACTTGTAGAGGCAGTGGGCAGTAGCATTGCTGGAGGGCTGGGAATGAGTCACCGAACAGTAGCCTTAGTCATCTGATCAAAATCTTAAATTTTAAATAGGCAACACCTTGCCACTGACTCCCCCAGCTGAAGTGAGAAGTCTTCCCCTACCAACCCTATCCAAACCTTTTCCAATTTTAGACTGAGCCAGCAGTTTGAGATGATGCCAGAAGAGGATGAAAAATAAAGCTGCTTGCAACTAAAATAAGTGCCAATTTTTTTTTTTAATTGCCACAGATAAAGCGTTGTTAAATATTATAACAGCTTTGAATTAATAACGTTTAAAACCATATGGAGAAACCTTCCTTTCCTGTTTAAAGGTAAAAATGGAAAGAAATGTTTTTCCATTACATTGTGCAAGCATTTGGGCAGCTGTATCCACGAAATTGTTGAACATTATGTAACGTTGGGGCTCCTGCTTTTACCAGTATAAACTCGCACTGCCTGCTGTCTATGAGCAGCTGTGACATAAAGTGCCCTCCTGAACACTGCAGCTCGGAAAAAGTGAAGCAACTAAACAAAACATTGCGTGTTTAATGTTATAATGAGTTAAGTTAAAGTAAATGAAGCGGTGAAATTGATCAGCTCTGTGGTTCGGGTTGTTCGTGCGCAAATACGTCTTCATGGGGTGAAGGATGGAGCATTTCATGAAAAGATCCTGAAGTGCCCCATCATTCACCCATGGACGCACACTCAGTTCAGATGTCTTGCTGAGACACTTCAGAAGAGACACTATTGCAACATTGGGGTGTTTCAAGTAGGTATAGCCTATCGAATTGCTCACTGGGGGAAAATGAGCTGAAAGTCTAACAATACTCACTGGGTAAGATTTATACTGCACTATGAACATTTGTGATTTGTTTATTTTAACTTGAACACATTTTTTTAATATTGTAGGACCACACTCTGTGTAATTGGTTTATTGAAAGCCCAGTTAAATGTCTTTCAACACATTTCACTAAATGAAAAGGTTTCTTTCTTGCCTGTATGTAATTGCTTTTTGAAGAAAAATTGATTTTTATTTGATGCTTCATTTTCACAAGGGAAAAACTGAGCCAGATGTGTCGGTTACAATTTAATGAAATATACAAGCCCTATGATAAAGGAACCCAAGCTCCTGTATCAGTATGTTCCTGTAGTGCTTCTGATCCACACAGCAAGCGCTTGTCATTGACACCATAGTAATAGCTGCCACAAGATGCCATCAGCATTTCTAGCCTTGTGTAATTGTGAGTTTATTAAAAATGTTGATTGATAGTTCATGCTGAAAGATTTTTATTACACTCAATAAGTGCTATTTCTGCCAGGTTTCTTTGCAATTTTATAAAGAAATCTGGAGAGACAACAGTGCCTAGCCATGTATCTCAACTATCTCAAAGCCCTTCACCTAGAATGAGTTCCATTCACTGCAATGAGTGCCAACCTTCCAGCTCAGAGGTGAGAGTGCTGCCCCTGAACCAAGGTTGGGAACTGTTGCTGGTTTGGCAACGCCTACCTAAGGTCATTGAAGCAAGTGTGGAGAGTTTCCATTTTGCATCTCATCCAAATGACAGCATTTTTAACAACGCCACACTTGGCGGTGTCCACTTGGATTCCGTGCTCCCTCCTGGATTAAGGCTCAATGTTCAAAATATTCTTTCTCTAACTAGATCAATAATTTCAGATTATGATTCAGTTTTATGAAAGGGTTTCTGACAAAATCAGTTTTTAAAAGAAAAGTTAAAAAGTCCATGCTTCTTAAGTAACTAACAAAGATACCGAAAACAAGATCGCCGAGCCTTGCGAGTGGTGATCTTGGAGACAGAGGAATTGGTGAGGAATAGTGCAACTAGATTTGGAAGAATGTTGATGTTTTGGAACTAGGCCGTAATGTGGCAAATGCAATTTAATGTAGCTGAGTGCCCAGTATATTCAAGTTTATTCATTTTTAAAAATTCTTTGCAAGGTATTGAGCAGGATATACTCTTTACCAAGTCAGATTGACATTTGTGAGCCTTTGTATAAATTTAGTGGAGATAAGAAGCTATTATAGAAACTTTGTATTGCATTTGTACTGAGGCTCGAGGTTATCCAGACTCCCTGATTCATGACTTTTCTTGGAGTTCTTCAGTGAGTAATCTGTTCTGCATTTATAATCCTATTGAGGATTTTTTTTTTGATTCAGTGTTGTTTACCACTAACTCATTGTGTTACAATTTTAGAACAAACCAATTTGTTTTGCTGAAACTGGCCATCTGGAGCAAAAGAGCACTTGTTGAACCACAGTGTAGATCTCATTTATTTCAACCACATGTCCCTATAAAGAAATGTGGGCAATTAATCCAACTGGATCACCACCTAATTTAGCTAATTATTAGCCTATATAGGTCTTGGAAAACTGTCATTCTACTAAGTACTTTGTTATGCTTGCAGTTGAAGATTTCCCATATGGTTCATTTTAACCTGTAAGTGTTGTTTCATTTATTCATTTCTGAACTTGCTGTTAATTCTCAGCACTGTGACTACATAAAATTTCATTCTGTTTTTGTCCCTTGATTCAATAGCAACCAGGCTGATGGGATAAAACCCGTCTCTGTCTGCTGGCTGTAAAGGCCCAATGTGAAATGAATTGAGCAGTCTGTCAGTTTCTAATGGCCTCATGTCTACAGCACAAAACTGTTCTGGCAATTTAAACTCAGTGTGGAAAAATGACTGGGGGCTATCATCTGAGACAGAGTGATTGAGCATTTGGGCATTATCGATTGATCAAAGAGAGTCAATGTGGATTTGCGAAGTTATGTCTGATTAGTCTAGTTGAATATTTTGAGATGATCACGGACATAGTGAATATGGTAGTTTCTGTGGGTGTTGTCTCTCAAGACTTCCAAAAATATTCGTTAAGTTTCCAGATAAGAAATTATTCTCACAAAAATGAGAACGCACTGCATTGGAGTTAACCTTGTGGGGAAGTAGAAGATAAAGACCAGGGATAAAGCGTTCATACTCTGATGAATGGGATGTGATAAGTGATGTTCCCTGGGGATCTGTACTGGGGCGTCAGTTCTTCACCATATATGTTAATGACTTGGATGAAGGATAGCGAGTTGTATATCCAAGTCTGCATATGACACTAAGGCACAGCAAGTTGTGTGATTGGGCAGAGAGAATTACGAAGGGATATAGACAGATTAAGTGAGTGAGTAAAATTTTAGCAAATGGTATTTCAATATAGGAAAATGTGATGTCATCCACTTTGAATCTGAGAAAGTCAAATTAGAACATTTTCTTACTGATAAGAGTCTCAGAGCTGTAGAGGAGCAAAGGGATTTGGGTGTTCATGTGCACAAATCACTAAAAGCTGGTACAAAAAGTAATCAGGCTAATAAATGTCTCAAGGAGATTAAAGTTCAAAAGTAAGGAAGTGATGTTTCAGTTGTGTACAGCCTTTGTCATATCCTATCTGTGATACTGCATTCAGTTTTATCTGACCTCAGGAAATATATATTGCCTTTGGAAAGGAACAGTGCAGATTCATTAGAATTGTACCAGTGCTTCAGAGAGTAAAGTTATGAAGATGGGTTGCATAAACTTGTCTAGTATTACCTTGAGTTTAGAAGGTTGAGGGGTGATCGACTCAAGATATTTAAAATAATTAAGGATGCAATAGGGTAGACACAGAGAACCTATATTGCCTGGTGTGGAAATCTAGAACAAAAGGTTAATAAAATTAGAGATTGTTATTAGGAGTGAAATCAGGAAGCACTTTCTCACACTGACAATTGGTTTTGTAGTAATGTTGGTTGAGGGATAAATGGTGACCAGGATATTGGGGAATTTCACCTGCTCTCTATTGCCTAGTGTCATGGGATCGTTAATTTCTAGGTGAATTGCCATTTCATCTGAAAGGTGGCAGTACTCCCCCTGTAGTACACTGAAATGTCAACTCAAATTATGTGCTCAAGCATCTGGAATGGGGTTTCAACTCTCAATCTTCTTACTTCGAGACAAGAGTGACCCAGCATCTTTTGGCTGAGATGTTAAACCGAGGTTCCGCCTGCACTTGTAGTTGAATGTAAAAGATCCCATGGGTATTTCGAAGAAGAGCAGGAAAGTTATCCCTGGCACCCTGGTCAATATTAATTCGACATTATAAAAACAGATCATCGGGCCATTATCAGATTGTTGTTAACTGGAGCTGGCTGTGTGCAAATTGGCTGCCGTGGTCCCTACATTACAACAGTGACTACACTAAGAAGTACTTCAATGGCTGTAAAATGCTATGGAGCATCCTGAAGTCATGAAAGGTGCTGTGTAAATGCAAGTCTTTTTTTTGTGCTTTACTGGATAAATGTGTGAGGTTTTCAGAAAACAACCTCCCCATTCAGTTAGCCCTGAGACTGCCTGACCACCCATGAGATGCATGTAGCAAAAGTATTATTCTAGAATGTAAGGCTACTAAGCTGAACATGTTGATGTATATATTTGCATATACCTACTGAGTAAAACACACTCTCATTTAACCAATGCAAATCTTGGAAAACCAGTGGATCATGGTACTTATAAGGTATGAGAGTTTGAATAGCTCATCTCTATCAGATTAATCTTCTTTAATGCCCTAGCATTTCATTTGTATATAGCAAACTGATTTATTTGGATAATGGAGGTAGGTGTTCCTACTTCAAGTATCTTCCTTAGGCATTTTTAGAAAGGCAGTGTTGGCAAATAATCTGGATGTAGCTTATTGTTTCCTGGGTTATTTCTCCTTGCACTGAAACTTCCAGCATGAGTGGTGAAGACATGAGTAACAAAGAACCACATTGTGTTAAATAAAAACAAAAGGACTACACTATACTTTATCTCAGAATCAAATCTTTTCATCGTAACATTTACCAGTTGCATGGCTCAAAGCAGGTAATATCCACACTATTTAGGATATACAGTACTGGGGTAGAGCGAAAAGGAACAAGTGTAACCACTGGTAGGTGTGGATGAATGACTGATTTCTGCCGTGACCATGAGTGGGACATCAAGAGAATAGTAGATATGGTTCCTTGGATTTAGGCAGAGGCATTTGTATAAATTTTTCTGTTTTGTGTTGTTAAAGCCCATGTACAATAAGTTCCTTTTCACTACACTTTCTGTGCTTAAAAAGGCAGACTATTAAGATTTTGCACCCAAGTTAGTTAGAATTTAGATTTGAATAGAGTCAATTTGCCTTAATTCATTTTGCATTGGCTTAGCTCATTTACGAATATTCTTGCCAAGAAGGCAGAAAGTTGTGGGTTCAAACTCCACTCCACGAATTGAGCGCACAGTTTTTGGCTGATACTGCAGTGAGGATGTTCTATCTTGTCAGAGGTGTTGTGCTTAAGCTAAGACTTTAAACTGATGCTCATGTACTTCTTTCAGTTGTTGAGATAGTTGTTAACGGTCCCATGACATTATTGAAAGAACACCAAGGACAGAATTAAAAGCTCCCAGTCGCCACCACCACCACCCCTCCACCCCAGACAAAGGAGAAAACACTCTAAGCCCTCATGTCTCTCATGAACTCTCTATACACATCCTGCAGATACCTAAATATGCTTTCTGCCTCGACTGCAAAGGATTATTGGAAAGTTACCATTATGGAATGACTTTAGTATTTCTGAAGGGAACCTAATATTTTATTTTTGCCAGCCCTTGAGGTTAATTTAGAGAGCACTGTACTCATAAAACTCATTGAGCAGTCTACATGCCAGCAATCATCATAACATTGTGTTATTTATTTTTGGCCCCACTGTGCCAAAAATTGTTTTTTTCTTCATTCTTGGGGCGTGGGCGCCGCAGTCAATGCAGCCTTTTATTGCCCACCCCTTGTTTCCCTTGAGAAGTTGGTGGGAGAGCTGCCATGTTGAATTGCTGCAGTCCATGTAGTATAGGTACTCCCAGTATGCTGTTAAATGGAGTGTTCCAGGACCTTGACAAAGTGATGATGAAGAAACAGTGATATATGCCCAAGTAAGGACAATGTGCTGTTTCCATGCACTCGGTCTTCTAGGTGGTGAGGTTTGTGTGTTTGGGAGATGCTGCCAAAGAAGCCTTTGCCAATCATTGCTGTATAAATCTATAATTCTACCAAAGAAGGTGACCATTCAACCCATTATGCCTGTGTCATGTCTACACTAGCCCTTAGCTCCAAACATGTGATTTGTTAAATAAATCATTCATGTTGCCTATTTAGCATTAACTGTAGCTAAGACTGTAGGATTATACTTGAAAGTAACATGTCAAATGCCTTATGATGAGAGCAACTTTAAAAGATTAGCTAGTTTGACTATCAAGGCAGAAATTATCATATGCAGATAGTAAGCACTTTGGACTTGGAGAACTGCAAATGTGATCACTTTTTGGGACAGTGTTGTGATTGGAGTGCAGTAGTTGGTCAACTAAGATCACGCATAAAACCTGCCGACTAGGGATATGCAGTTCCACTACCACAGTAACTCTATTAGATTATACCACCATGTGTCGATGATGTGGCTAACGCAATACAGACTCAGGTACATAGCTGAGAAAATATGCATAAACGCATTAGCAAGAGTAGCATTCTTCAAGCAATTTTCTTCTTCCATTTTTGTCAATTTAAAGGATTTGCAAAAGGCATATGCAATGAGATGGAGCAGGAAGTGTGAAACAGCACTGTGCATGTAGCCGAACAGAAGAAACCATTCATTTCTTTGGAACGTTCTAAGCTAACATTTGAAGCACTTGAACTGTACACAGTGGAACGCATTTAGTCCCTTTGGGTGACAGCTCAGATGTTGAAATCTGTGCCATCAGCATGTCACCCAGGAGATTTCCTTAAGTAGGAACATAAAGTTCAGAGCAAGAAATTGGCATTTTGCCATCAACCCTCCTTCATCGGCTATCAATGCATGATTCATCTACAATGGGTTCCCACTTAACGTCGCCACTGATCCTCTACTTTAATCAGGATAAAGTTAATTCTCCCTCTGAAAAGAATTGCAAGCCACTGATATCTCTGTACCTCTCATTTGGAAGGGAGAAGCTTGTGTCTTGTGTCGCTTTCCAAGAGTGAAACTGCAGAGTATGCAGATATTCAAATTCTCGTTCTGATTTCCTTGCAACTCAGCAAAGTTTTTATTGATTTAACATTTCTAATGAGGTTACTTCTGATGAGATACAATTGACATCAGTTTAAGATGCACTATTGTTCGCTGTACTGCATCCAAGGCAGCAAAGCCCCTTAAATGAAGTTAAGCAAAGGGGAATGAAAATTGTGTGTCATAAGCAGTAGCAATTCCTGAACAATACGGAATTTTAGTCTTAGCTACTCTGTTATGAGTAGCTTGTTCATACAGTTGACATCAGTTGAGCAGTTCATTGTCAAAGTTAAACATAGCATAGCAGAAATTAGGTTAAATGCATGGTGGTTACACGGGAAAAGATCTTAAAACTATTTTTACACTTAAAGCCATTTTATTACTAACCAAACCAGGGAACATACTTTACATTGAAAGTAATTTGCTATCATCGTCTTTTAAACAGTTGGCCCGGATTGTGTAGTTAAAAATAACAGGGAGGCTATTAGCACTCGATTGTTAAAGAATAAGTCAGTTAAACACGGACTTCAGGAAGTGGATGTCCAATGTGCCCTCTTTCTCCAGAAACAGAAATGCTTGAATGACATCACACCAAATGAATTTCAAATTACTGCAAATTCCAGTATAAAAGCCCACAAAGTCTGTGGGTAAGTGAAAGCGTAATGAATATCTTGCTAGCGCTATTCGTTTGCTGGAGTTTAGGCCAATTATGTATTTTGAAAGGAGAGACAGGAAGTGGAGAGAAACGCAGGCTGCTGTTTAGGGTCATACTGACGTTGTATTTCTTGAAAAGATCAGGCAAGCTCTTCTCCAGGTGTTGAAACTCATTGATTAACATTATTAGATTCCCTTTGATTAGGTGGATAATCTGGTCAATTTATCAATAATACATGCTAATCTGTTATGTAAACATAGATTCCTATGCTGCGATAGTCTGGTTGAGTTCTCCAGGTTAACTGACCTGATCTAAATCTGCTATGTCAGGCAGTTTTTATGCTTGTTTTCCAATGTTACACTTGTCTATTTCCATTAGAGTTCTTAATTTGCCTCTCTTCATCCCAAAACTGCATTCTCTTCCCACTCTTCCACCCCTCTATCTGGTCACCATCTTGGGTTGAATCAAACTGTTTTCAATCTTGGTGTCCTATCTGACATCAAGCTTAGCTGCTGACCTCGTATTCTCCCACGTAAAGACTGCTTACTTTAGCTGCTGTACCATCGCCTGCCTCCACACCTATTTAGTCCAAACTTCTGCTGGAACCCCTGCTCCATGTCTCTGTTGTTGCCAGAATTGACTACTCCGATGTTCTCCTCATTGGCCTCCCATCCTCCACCACCATTCATACATCACAGCTTGTCTAAAGCTCTCTTGCCTGTGACCTATCTGCACCAAGCGGTGCTCACCCATCACCCAAGTGATGCCACGTCATGCACTCAACGGCGTATGACAAAAATATTGAGAAAAATCGGCATTGATGAAACAATCATTATTTCTATTTTAGAACAGGAGCTTTGGTTTTACCTCAAGCAAAGCATGAGGCAGAGTGGCAGCACGTATAATCTCACCATTAGCTGAGTCTGAAAGACTGCTGGATGCAGTGGTCAGAACAGACTACTTTCTTTACAAACTAGCGCAAAATTATTTTAGACTCATAAAGTATTTCAAAATCTCAAATTTTGACTGCCACTCCAGTAAGGTGCCTTGGGATACCTTATTATGTTAAAGTCAATATATAAATGCAAGTTACCTCTGGAAAATTAAATTCTTCAGTTCTTTTCCTGCCTGAATCCAGTGTTGGAGTTTCTCAAACAGTCCATGCAAATCTTATTACTCAGTATTGCCATTTAAGGTAAACAGTTGCAAGTGGATTTGTTGCGAGTACAGACATTAAAACAAGCACTGTACTTGTTTTTTTTTGATTTGATGGAGTTGTAAGTAGCTCATGAAGCATCTAAGCCATTTAGTAATTGCCTGCGGCAGAGTTAATTCTGGCCTGTCAATGCATGAGGAATACCATGTCACAGGTTTTGTTTCTGGCAGTTGCATATATTTAGCCTGAAGACTGTACAAAAGTAACTGGTGGTCGTAAAGATCGCTTTCACAGTTGTGGGAGCAGCATAAATGGACGTATTTAGGAAGCAGCTGTTAATAACGAGTCCTGATAGTGTTCCTTCAAGGGATTGATTTTAATTTTAATGTAGTCCATTACATTTTCCCTAATAGCTCCACAATGTGAATGATTTTATTATTGTTTTTCTCTCTATGCTAGAACATACAACACAGGAAATATGCAAAGTGGAAGGCAGCCTATATCCACAACTGCTTGAAAAATGGCGAAACCCCCCAGTCTGGACCTATAGGGATGGAAGACGAATTATTTGGTAAGAATTAACTTTTGGTACTTCGGTATAAATGAGGGCTAATGACGGCCAGCCAGAACGTAACTGGTGTCGCATGCAAAAATAGGAATTGCCCCTTCTGTTCAAAATAGATTTAAAACAAAGCAAATTGGGCCAGTGTTGCAGTTCAGTTCAGCAGCTCAGACCGCTGCTGAATGTAGCTGCTTAGCTTTCAAAAGGCCCTAGATTGTATACATTGAGAACTCATAGCTGTGAAATAAAGTGGCTGTTCAGTTGCCCACATGGTGAGCTTCCAAGGTTAAGTGGTGTCTCTGAGGAAGATGCTGAATAGGGGCAATCGCATTGCCTCATAGCAAGAGACAATCTTGGAGGCTTACTTTCTGGCTTCCTGTACATTATAGCAGAAGACATTCTCTGTGTGGTTTCATGCTTCCAAAATCATTGGGGATGAAAAGACAGGAAATAGCTAAATAAGGTAAGGAGTGTAAACAAGAAATTAAAGAGCTTTCTCGAGCATTTTTCATAGCTCATAATGAATATGTAGATGATTCACAGTTTACTGTGATGTTGGATTTTCTCAGATTTTTTTTTTAAAAACAGCATTTTGTCTCTGCAAGAAATGAAACTTGTGGTCTCCATTTTCAGTCAGAATTGATGCCCCTTTGCGAGCTTGCAAGTTAATGGTGTCTGGAATTGAAAATGATGAAACAGAAATTGCTGGAAAACACTCAGCGGTTCAGGCAGCATCTATGGAGAGAGATAAGCAAGAGTTAATGTTTCAGGTGAATGACCATATGAATATAGGAATTAGGAGCAGGATAGCCTACTCAGCCCCTTGAGCCTGCTCCACCATTCGATAAGATCATGATTGATCTGATTGTAACCTCAATTCCACATTTCCTGCCTCCCCCCAGGTAACCTTTCGCCCCCTTGTTAGTCAAGGATCTATCTAGCTCTGCCTTTAAAAATATTCAGTGCTCGCTTCGGCAGCACATATACTAAAATTGTAACGATGCAGCGAAGATTAGCATGGCTCCTGCGCAAGGATGACACGCAAATTCGTGAAGCGTTCCATATACTAGACTTTTTAAAATATTCAAAGACCCTGCTTCCACTGCCTTTTGAGGTAGACAGTTCCAAAGACTCTCAACCCTCTGAGGAAAAAAATTTCTCCTCATCTCTCCTCCTCATCTTAAATGAGCGACCCCTTATTTTTAAACCGTGACCCCTAGTTCTAGATTCTCCCACAAGAGGAAACATCCTGTCCACATCCAACCTGTCAAGACCCCTCAGGATCTTATATGTTCCAATCAAGTTGCCTCTTACTCTTCTAAACTCCAGTGGTGCAAGCCTAACCTGTCCCAACCTTTCCTCACAGGACAACCCACCCATTCTTGGTATTAGTTTAGTAAACCTTCTCTGAACTGCTAACGCATTTACATCCTTCCTCAAATAAGGAGATCAATACTGTACACAGTACTCCAGATGTGGCCTCACCAGTGTCCTGTACAACTGAAGCATAACCTCCCTACTTTTGTGTTCAATTCCCCTCACAATAAACGATAACATTCTATTAGCTTTCCTAATTACTTGCTGTACCTGCTTACTAGCCTTTTGTGATTCATGCGCTAGGACACCAAGATCCCTCTGCATCTCAGCTGTGCAGTCTCTCACCATTTAGATAATATGCTTCTGTTTTATTCCTCTTGCGAAAATGGACAATTTCACATTTTCCCAAATTATACTCCATTTGCCAGATCTTTGCCCACTCACTTAACCTATCTACGCCCCTTTGTAGCCCCGTTACATCCTTTTCACAACTTAATTTCCTACCAACCTTCAACATTAGCAAATTTAGCAACCATACCTTCAGTCCCTTCATCCAAGTCATTTATATAAATTGTAAAGAGTTACGGCCTCAGCACTGATCCCTGTGGCACACCACTCATTACTTCCTGCCAACCAGAAAAAGACCCATTTATGTCTGCTCTGTTTCCTGTTAGCTAGCCAATCTTCTGTCCATGCCAATATGTTACTCCCTACATCATGAGCTTTTATTTTCTGCAATAACCTTTGATATGGCATCTTATCGAATGCCTTCTGGAAACCTAAGTACAGTACATCCACCGGTTCCCCTTTATCCCACACCACATGTGACTCCTTCAAAGAGCTCCAATAAATTGGTTAAATATGATTTCCCTTTCACAAACCCATGTTGATTCTGTGTGATTGCTTTGAATGGCTCTAAATCCCTCGCTATAGCTCCTTTCATAATAGCTTCTAACAGTTTCCCAATGACAGATGTTAAACTAACCAGCCTGTGGTTTCCTGCTTTCTGCTTCCATCCGTTTTTGAATAAAGGAGTTACATTTACTGTTTTCCAATCTAATGGAACCTTCCCCGAATCGAGGGAATTTTGGAAAATTAAAACCAACACATCAACTATCTCACAAGCCACTTCTTTTAAGACCTGAGGATGAAGTCCATTAAGACCCAGGGAATTGTCAGCCCGCAGCTGCAACAATTTGCTCAATACCACTTCCCTTGTGATTTTAATTTTCCTGAGTTCCTCCTTTGCTTCCATTTCCTGATTTACAGCTATTGCTGGGGTGTTACTTGTATCCTCTATAGTGAAGACCAATGCAAAATACCTGTTCAATTCATCTGCCATTTCCTTACTTTCCATTATTAATTCCCCAGGTTTGCTTTCCATAGGACCAATGCACACTTTATAAACTACTTATGTAAATATCTATAGGAATCCATAGTATCCATCTTTATATTTCTAGCTAGCTTTCTCTCCTACTCTAATTTTTCCCTCCTTAATAATCTTTTTGCTATTCTTTACTGTTCTTTATATTCTGTCCAATCTTCTGACCTGCCACCCGTCTTTGTGCAATTATATGTTTTGTCTTTAAGACTGATACTGGGCAGAATTGTCCCAGATTTGCACTAAGTGCGGTAGTGGGCTGGTAAAATGACGGCTGCAATGACGGCTTCTCACGCCGTATTGTCCCAAATCCACCATATTAATTATGCATTCCTGGGAAACACATCGTTTCCATGACGGGCAGGCTCGAATTCGCCCGTCACACCATCACCTCGCCATTACATCGTGCTGGACGCCATATTTAAAGTGCAGCCGGGCGTACACCTCTCAGTGCTTCCAGCCCAGGACTGCTGCACGGAAGACATGGCTCCGAAAAGCAAAAAGACTGCAGCCCCCAGGTTCAGTGATGCGTCCCTCAAGCATCTTTTGGACACCGTGGAGGCCTGCCATGATGTCCCCTACCCCTTCTCTGGCCGCAGGATGGTCAGCAACATGACCAGTCTGGCTTGGGAGGCGGTGGCAGCGGTTGTCAGCACCAACGTCCTGCAAAAGAGCACAGCCACCCAGTGCCGCAAGAGGATGAATGATCTCCTTTGTTTCCATCAGGGTAAGTCACTCTTCTCATCACTCTCGACTCTCACACTCACAAACCATCCACGGGGCCCTCAGTCACTGCCACACACCTTCATTGCCCTCATCCTGCCCATGGGACCACTCAACACCCATACATGACAGGCATACTTATCATCTGGCCTGGCAGGTGTCCTGTTACAGCCTCTCAATCTATATTCATGCAAGACAAACTGGCAGGCAGCAACAGGGAGAGGTCGCAGACTGGTGGAGGAATACCTGAAATCAAGCTCCTCATGAACTTTGAAGGCAGAGCCATCCAGCTGGCCAGCGAAGATCTGGACTATTCCTGTACTGAAGGTGAGGTCAGCAGTGCTCTACCAAGTGAGGATCCAGCAGTGCAACATCCACGACACAATCATGCTGTGAGTGACGTGTCCTCTTTCACAGGTCACTGCCATGCACTAATTATCTCTCCTTGCTTCTGCCGGCACATCTGGGAAACAGCCAACGGAGCCCATGACCCAGGGCCTCCAATCAAGCCTCAAAGAAACCTCTGAAGGCACCCTACTTGAAGTTCCGTCACATCGCTCACCCATACCCTTCACTGCACAGAGACGCACGCCTCAGTGGGACCTAGCTTTAGAGTAGCCTCAGGATCACAACCTGGTGAGCACATCGCACTGTCTGATCCACAGCAGGTGGCGGCAGTGATTTCCCAGGTCCCCGGCACTTGGAGGACTGCTGGAAGCCAGATATTTACTGAGTCCGAGTCAGATGACAAGCCTCTGGACTCGGTCATGTCACAGTTGTTGGAGCTGCAAAGACAAGCTCAGGAACATCAGGAAGGGATGTCCGCTGCACTCCTCGGATTTCAAGGCAGAATGGAGGTGTCCGTCCACCTTCACTCTGAGGTGATAATGCCGGCATGCCAGCGCACCGAGGTCAACACTGAAAGGATGGAGGCTGCCATGGACAACTTGGTCCAGGATGTCGCTCCTGCACTGCCCCACGAGCTAAACTCCATCGCCGACGCCATTGTTGGCCTCCAACAGTGTGTACGTTAGAGGGTCACAGTGCAGTCTGACCTCACTCCAGCTATTCCTTCTCCTCAGGGAGTCAGCCAGGGGCCATCGGGCACGCATAGGGAGGAGAGTAAGCAGGTGTACCTCCTGGGGTCATCCATCCATGTGATTCCGGGAGTGTCCAGCCTATCCAAATCCCCTCTTCCTGTGACCTCAGAAGTCCAGCTCCACAGGCTGAGGAAGGTGCCACTGCCACACAACAGGACTCCGAAAACAGGCCAGGGCCCTCCAGAAGACACTCGCCAAGGTCATCACGGACGAGACATAGCAGTTAGTAGGCAGCCCCCACCTCCACCGTGGACGTCCGGGGAGCACCAAGATGTAGCGGCAGGGTTAGGAAAGTTAAGAAGATGTAACTCTTTCGAGTTATCAACAGATCGCATGTAACTCTTTCGAGTACATTCACAGTTCTTGGTTTCCGGGAGTGGGACATGAACCCACAACCCTCTGATTCAAAGACGAGGGTGCTATGAACTGAGCCACAGTTAAGAAGATGTAACTCTTGTAGAGTCAAAACAATTAACTAAATTAACAATAACAAGGGGTAAATCAAGCACAGCCCCTAATTCAGGTCAGCTGACAAACCAAGGACAAAGTTTAAAGGAAACTTACAAACATTAAACCAAAATGTGATTAAAGGGGTCAACAGAACACCCCAGTCCCCGCGGCACCCACCGGGCACGGAAGGCCTCGATGGTGCCGGCAAACACCGCGTGCTCCCTCTCCAGGGACACCCGGCCGCGAACGTAGCCGCGGAAGAGGGACAAACAATCAGGCGGGACTCCCCCCTCGATCGCCCGCTGCCTGGACTTGTTAATGGCCAACCTGGCCAAGCCCAGGAGCAGGTTCACAAGGAGGTCCTCCTCCTTCCCGACCCCCTTCCGCACCGGGTGTCCGTAGATCAGGAGCGTGGGACTGAAGTGCAAACAAAATAGTAACAAAAGGTTTTTTAAATAACTAAAAAGGGAGTGCAACCTACAACACCCTATATACACGTGGTCCATGGACTCCACAAGACCGCAAAAAGAGCAGGTGTCTTGGGAGTCCGTGAACCTACACATTCTACGATTATAGGGGACTGTTGCATGCAACACCCTCCAACCCGGGTCCCCGATAGAAAGAGGGAGAACACCTCCGTAGAGGGCCTCCCATCGGGGGCCTCCGCCACCAGACGGCAACAAGGCACGCCAGGGCATGTCCGGGCGGCGGACCGGGGCGAGAAAATGGAAGGTGTGCAGCAGCAGTCCGTACAGAAAATCCCTCCGCGCCGTGCCAAATGGCACGGAGGGCATGTCCCCGAGGCGGCTCATATTATTGCGGGGCACCGGCACCCGAGGGAGGGTTCGGGGCTTGGGGCCAATGTGGAATTCCGTCCGAACAGGGGAACGTTCAGACGGAAGACCACCGCGCACCTGGGCCACCTCGAGACCTAAAATGACTTCGGGTCCGAGCACGACCGTCCTTAGGTCTTGGATGGCATCGGCTGCGACCTGGACACTCACTGACGCACGACGCGCTAACTCCTGCGGGAGCATCCAGCCCAGTCCTCCGCCACCCAGCACGTCCCCGATCCTGGTCACCTCGGCAACCACAGCCCTCCTCTCCGCCAGCCACTGAAAGGGACGGAGGGGAGGGTTCCTGAGCAGCAGCTCTCTGACGATAGCCGCTACTCCTGACGGGGGAGAGCTGCGTCACGAGGCGACCACGTTCCAGACTTTGATCAGGTCCTGGTAAAAGACGGGCAACGCCTGTAAGGAGCCCCCGAGGCCCTTCTGCTCTACAAACAGGAGCTGCACGTCATAATTCAGGCCGTGCACCTGGCGGAAGAAATACGTCGCCAGAGCACACCATCTCGGAGGAGGCTCGACGTAAAGGTATCGCTGCAGGGTCTGAAGACGGAAAGTCACCACCTGCGTGAGTAGGCACACTAGCGCCTGACCGCCCTCCCTAAGCGGGAGACTCAGAACCTCAGCAGCGACCCAGTGCAATCTTTTGTCCCAGAAGAAGTCGACTAGCATTCTCTGGATTTCTACGACAAGGTCCGGGGGAGGGGTCAAAGTGACCAGCCGATACCACAACATGGCGGCGATCAGCTGGTTTATGACCAGAACTCGACCCCGGTTTAAGACAAGGGAAACTCTTTCGAGTTATCAACAGTCACAGATTGCAACTCTTTCGAGTACAATCACAGTTCTTGGCTTTTCCGGGAGTGGGACATGAACCCACAACCCTCTGATTCAAAGGCGAGGGTGCAATGAACTGAGCCACAGTTAAGAAGATGTAACTCTTTTGAGTCAAAACAATAAACTAAATTAACAAAAACAAGGGAGAAATCAAGCACAGCCCCTAAGTCAGGTCAGCTGTAAAATCAAGGAAAAACTTTAAAGGAACCTTACAAACATCAAACTAAGATGTGATTAAAGGGGTCAACAAAACACCCCAGTCCCCGCGGTGCCCACCGGGCATGGAAGGCCTCGATGGTGCCGGCAGACACCACGTGCTCCCTTTCCAGGGACATCCGGCCGCGAACGTAGCCGCGGAAGAG